>NC_047084.1:214241864-214863293 GCF_902459505.1 Geotrypetes seraphini | reverse complement strand
TGTTTTTCTGGTTAATTGGGAGTGTGTTAGAAATTTTGTCTAACACACTCTCAATTCCCCCACACCTCCCTCCTGCCCCGAAGCACCAGCGTAGCAGAGGTTCTGAGCCCCAAAGTGGCAGAATCAGGCAGCGGTCCTGAGCCGCGAACTCCCTCACTTTCTCCCGTCCTTATCTGAGCGCAACTGGTCAGCCGGAGGTAGCCTCAAAACAGGCTGTTCGTGGTCAGCCCCAGCAGGGCCTTTCCTCTTGACACGCCACTTCCAACACATCAGAGGAAAGACCCTGACAGGGCTGGCCACGAGCAGCTTGTTTTGAGACTACCTCCTGCTGACTGGCTGCGCTCAGGTAAGGAAGGGAGAGAATGAGGGAGGGAGCGAGGGAGTTCACAGCTCCAGACTTCCGCCTGCTTCGGGACTTGAGAGAAGGAGGGAGGAGGGCTTTGAGGCTCAGGACCACTGCCGCACTAGTGCATCAAGGAGGGAGGTAGTTTGTAGCTGTTTCAGGGCTTGAAGGAGGATTTGCGGCTTAGGAAGCTGCTGCTGATGCTTCAGGGGACATTTATTTTTTCCAACAGTGATTTTTTTTGCTTGTTGTGTGTGTCCTGGTTAACTGAGACCTGGTTAACTAAGACTCTACTGTAAATACTATAATGTATCTTGCAGTGAAAGCCAAATGCACACAGCAAGCCACATTAGAGTCTGTAAAATAAAGGGTGACTGAAACTCAATCTACAGCTGAAAACTGCCACTCGATTTTGGCCAGCAGCCTCCATTTATGTGGTCAATGCCACTGCTGCCTACAAAAATGTTTTTGAATACCAGGCCACTTTCTTATATTTTTGATGCATTGTACATCTGTGTGTCATCTAAACTGCTTTGGATTAGACTGTGGCTTGCAGTGAAGAAATATAAGGTAACATGATGCAGTAAAAAATTGTTTTGTTTTTTTAACAAACTAGGCCACCCCAGTGTATAGGCCGCAAAAAAATGCCTATACATGTTTTAAAACTGATAGATAAGCTGCCCCATTGTATTAGCCACAGCTTATCTACCAGTAACTGGGGTGGCCTAAAACTGGGGCAGCCTATACAATTTAAAAAAATCATCCCCCTCCCTTACCTCCCTCGCTTGACTCACTGCTCCTCAAATCGCAGCAGTGCAGGGTAGGAGAGATCTTTTTGATCTCCAGCCCTGCCCTGCTTCCTGTGTGCATTTGCCATCAGTTCTCGTGGGACTCGCGAATCTTGTGAGAACTGACGGCAAAGGTATGGCAAAGGCACGCAGGAAGCAGGGCGGGGCTGGAGATCGAAAAGATCTCTCCTGCCCTGCACCGTCGCGATTTGAGGAGCAGCGAGTCCAGCGAGGGAGGTAAGGGGGGGGATTTTTTTTCAATTGTATAGGCTGCCCCAGTTTTGCAAGCCACTGTGCTGGCTTGCAAAATCCATATATAGGCCATGACCTATATGTGGGGAAATACAGTAGTTCTGTTCAATATTTCAGATCGTAGGTCATTTCTTAAATTCAAGAACTTGTCTAGTACCTGTTATGAAACACACTAGCTATTGCTTTAAAACAGCCAGTTGCTACTTTCTTGGAACCTGTGTAACACCGATCTACAGCCCAATACATCAAGTTACTCTGGTCAGGATTCAGCTCCAGCAACAGCATCACTGCCTCACAGCCTAACTGATGAACCTACATTAGAAAGGATAGGAAAAAGTGTCAGCGGAACTGATTTACACTACTTAATCCAATAAACAAATCCTGAAAAAATGTTTAGCATTTACAGTAGTTAAGTTGAGCCTCCATGAAATATTAGAAAAAATAATCCAAATGTCAGCTTTAAAAACAAATAACTTTTGACATCTAGAATCAGTATTAACAAAAGCTTTACACAATTCAGCAAGAAGCAGACATTATGTTAAAAATATTTATATCCTGTATATACCTAAAAATTTAGATGAACAAAAAAGAAGCTAGGAATACCTAAGAATTAACAACCTTCACATGAAACTATTAAGACTTATTCTATACAAATTACTGAAATAAAAATGTTTTCAAAGGTATTGTACACAATGCTGAGCTCCGGGAATGCCATTATAGAACTCTATTGAGAGCGTACACATCCCAGAGTCAAGCTTACCATTTCGGATGTGTTGACATCCAACTTTGTACTACCTGTATTACTGAAGTGAACTCCTATTTTCATGGCCTTTGGCTTTGCAAGGGTGTATAGGGTTTTTTGGGGGGATTTGGCCTCGTTTCTGCGGGGCCTGTTGCATGTTCCTGTTCCTCTTTCTGCGCTCCATATGGTTGCTCACTTCTCCATGTTTTCTGGGTATACCTCTACTGAAAAACTGTTTTTGAGTAAATGCTATACTTTGGGGAAAAAATGTATATTGAACTATTGCTTGGCGGATATTCCTCCCTCCTTCTGGTATTGGAGAAATAAACTACATGAACTGATGGGCTGCGCGGCCCGCATGGCTTCCTCCTCTCGTCACAGGAGTCGAGACTTTGTCAACACTTGGTCTCCTTATTTGGACATTTTATCTCCAAGGAGTCGTAGTCGTATTTTAAACAGTCTTCCACTGTATCCTCACCCACCTGTCTGATACTAAGTGCCCTCTGTACTGTTGAATTTGGGAATTGGGGGGGGGGGGGGGGGCGGTTGGAGGACTTGGGGGATTGGGGGGAGGATCATTCGGGGGGGGGGGTCTTCTTGCGAGAAAAATGACCATTTAAACCTACACTCTGTTTTCTGATAACCAATTGCTAATCCACAACTGAACTTTGCCACCTATCCCATGACTCTCTAATTTTCTCAGGAGCCTCTCATGAGGAACTTTATCAAAAGCTTTCTGAAAATCTAGATGTACTATATCACCTGGCTCACCTTTATCCACATGTTTATTCACACCTTCACAGAAGTCAAGAAAATTGGTGAGGCAAGATCTCCCTCAGCTGATCCCATGCTGACTCCGTCTCATTAAATCATGTTTGTCAACATGTTCCACAATTTTGTTTTTTATAATTGTTTCCACCATTTTGTCTGGCACTGAAATCAGGCTTACCAGTCTGTAATTTCCTGGATCTCCCCTAGAACCCTTTATAAAAATCGGCTTAACATTAGCCACCCTCCAATCTTGAGGTACTACAGATGATTTTAGTGACAGGTTACAGATCACTAACAGCAAGTCAGCAATTTCATGTTTGAATTCTTTTCATATCCTGGGATGTATACCATCTGGTCCAGGTGATTTTGAGGTGCCATTCCCTCAGAGAGAAGGTTACAAGGATAACATGGGACTTTATTTTTCTTTCATATATTTAGGAATACCTCCTCTTCTACCATGATGATGTCAGAGGTTTTGGCGTCTTTTTCAATGGAGCCATTCCCCCACTCTACGCAGTCTGAAGTGAGAGAGGTTTCTCCTGACGCAGCTTGGCAAAACAAGGGCTTGCAAGAACTCTTGTTGAGTTTATTGGATGTAACCTGGTGAACTGTACTTTAAAAAGATGAATTGCTATGAAATGCGGTGGATTATAATCATCGTTTGACCAGCAGAATACAGACTGTGGAAGAATTACATCTGCCTGTTAGAAAGCTAAGTACAGTGGAACAATTATTTTTTGGGCTATCTCTGCTGTTTTTTGTATTTTTGAATTTCATGATAGTACAGCTCACAGGTAGAATAGTATAACCTCATTTAGATTTTTGTGCTGAATGCCCCCTCAGTAGGGAGGAGGGAGTTTTTTCTCTCTGGCCTGTTTCCGCAACAGATCTGTGATTAGATTTATCAACTCTTGAGTGAAGCTGTAAGCTCCCCGAGTTATTTTCCCTGTGGGATTTGAGGTCCATTTGGTTAATGTGTGATTTAATTGAGGGGCCCCCAAGCTCACGGCCGCGTCTAGAGGGCTTCTGAGCATGCGCGGATGTCGACATAATGACATCACACACGCGTGTGATGTCATCGGTCAACGTTCACACCTGCTAAAAAGTTTGAGAGACACTGGATTAGACTATGGCAACAGTTACTATGTTAGATGAGATTATATAGAGTGAAGGTGACACAGATATCACTACAGTTTGAAAGAAAACAAAGATAACCCTTGGAAAGAATTATGGGTACTAGGCAGTTGTTTAACAACTAGTTTCAAACCTTTAGAATTCCCTGCATAGAAAGCTTCTTTTAGGTAGCCTGTAACTAGATTACATGATCCAAAAACATGAATCCATGCAGAAATTAAATTATTGGGCCCAAGATTGTTTATTAAAACATGCTCATCTTGACTATGCCTATTACCTTTTTGTCCTGTGAATCCAGAATATTATCTAGCCATTTGTACAAATAACCATCTGATGAAAGTCCTACATTATCAGCAACAGGACCACAGCATAATACCGCTGACATTGCCTGAAAAATAAAATATTGAAACTGATGACTTATCTCAATTATACAATTCAATATCTTGCATATATATTTTTAAACTTTTTATTTATGAATATTATATTGAAAAGATCCAAGAATACTTTTGATCAAGAAAAAGAAAAGGGATAAACAATTACTCCTAGACATCATACCTATTTTAAGAGAAATATAAACGTTACTCTATTAAGAAATCATAATTATTGCCTCTGACATAAGTCAACAATTATGACTGGACAAGGCATAATTCCAAGATAATATCTATTCTATATAATACAAAAGAAAAGGAAGGAAAACATGTTAGGCTAATCTAAATAAGCTAGAATAGATGTCACAGGCTCAAAGGGCAGTGGAGAAGTAGAAACAACATAGTTTGCATCAAAGAAAAGAGCCAACTGGCTCAGTTCAAAGAAAATATATTTCACAGAGTTCAGCTTAACTACCGTATTTTCACGCATATAACGTGCACACGTGTACAGCGCGCAGGAACAAGGAATTTATGTAAGAAAATTTTGGTATAGCGCGCCCACACGTATACCACGCATGCTGCTTGCCGCCCCGTCTCTCCTCTTGCCGCCCTGCCCTTGAAGTCATGTCCCCCCCCTTGAAGGCCCACCCCACCCTGATGCCCCACCCTGAAGGACCGCTGGCCCCCCCACCCTGAAGGACCGCTCGCACCCCCCCCACGTCCGATTTATCCACCAGCCCCCCTGCACCGTTTGCGGTGGAGAAGCAGCCTACCGTGGGTTCGCAATGCCAGTGAGCCCTGCTGCTTCCTCTGCCAGCGGTCCCGCCCCTTCTCTGAGCCCTGCGCTGCTTCCTCTGCCGCGGTCCCGCCCTTTCTCTGACATCAGAGAAGGGGCGGGACCGCGGCAGAGGAAGCAGCGCAGGGCTCAGAGAAGGGGCGGGACCACCGGCAGAGGAAGCAGCAGGGCTCACTGGCGTCGCGAACCCACGGTAGGCTGCTTCTCCACCGCAAACGGTGCGGGGAGGGGCTGGGGGATGAATCGGACATCAGGGGGGGTGCGAGCAGTCCTTCGGGGTGGGGCATCAGGCTTTCAGTGCTGGGGGATGAATCGGACGTCGGTGGGAGGGGGTGGGAACCAGCAATGTTAAAAAAAAAATTGTAAAATGCACTCACGCATATAACGCGCATGGTTATGCTCGGTTTGTAAAATCGTGTATAACGCACGCGTTATATGCGTGAAAATACGGTACACTTTTACAAAGAAAATTGAGCCAATAAAGTGCTCCTAATTGTTGAACTCTAGGTCTTAATTTCAAGAACTACTGACATCTCTTCTGCATCCGAACCTTGCCACATTAGGAAAAACTCTCACTTCATAATTCAAAAATAAAACGTCTCGATTGATTGAAATATAATCCATTGGGCTACTCAAAAGAGCAGCAATCTCAGCGGAGTAAGGACATTGCTTGCCCCGTCACTTAGGCATATTAAATTGCAGAAAATAGAGACAAGGAAAATTAGTTAAGGTGGCCCAGAAGCTCTCTCTCAGTGTTTCCTTCCAACAGCCATCTTGCCTCAGAGTTGCCCTATTGGCAGTGTCTTTTGGATATATTCTACAAGAGATATATATTCATTAGTATGTCTTAAAAATGTAGTGCTCATTAAAATCAAATTAACACGTTAACTTACAAATTACTATTAATTGATTACAACATTGAAAACGCACAGTGCGTAAAAACAAAGCTTTTATTTAAATGAATGTGTGAAATCATCACACTAAAAATTGTTGCCATATGCACATCCTTATAGTCTACTATGTATATTGATTTGCTAAGGCCCATATTCTATAAATGATGTCTTACCAGTGCCTAAGTTAAGAGGAAAATGCTGAACAAAAAAAAAATCAGCACCAGAATCACACCTACATAGGCACTTTACGGCACCTAATGCCAGAAGTGGTGTTAGGCGCCATTCACATCAAAGGTAGGCACTGGAAACATAAGACTTGAAACCCTGAACTGCATTTCCAGCGACTACCTTTGTGGAGATGCAGTTCTCTAAATGGTGCTGTTGTGTGATTGACACACAATCGCGAGCCATCAACAATGGTGCCATTTAGAGAATCTGGGTCTAAGTGTTCTGCAAATAAAGAGTACTCAAATGATCTCTTATGTTTACCAAGAAGGGAACAGAACTAATCAGCTTTACCAACCTCTTGTTCAACCAGTACAAGATAAGTTTTGTTATACCACAGGAATCAAGCAAGAAGAAAAGGAATGTTTCGACATGAGTTGCCTTCATCAGGTGTCCAATGAATTGCTACTGTTGGATGATGCTCTAAAGACTGTACAAGTATTTTTGATCTTAGTACCAGATCTCCATTTTATACAACTATCAAGGTACTTCATTGTGTTTAATGGACTCCTGATAAAGCCAACTCTTGTCAAAATATGGCCTGTATTGGGTCCTATTTCTACAATAAAGAGCTGATGTGAATTCTAAATTTATTTGCCTGGTATTTCCCACTCTTTTCTTTTAGCTTGAACCTTGTGTGATGGTTTTGGTTTTCCTTTCTGTTCTTGTATACCATAGGAATCACCATTTGTAACATCATAAGAATATATTTCGCCAGAAAATTACCTTTAATGCACAATACTGATGTCGGTTTATCTGCATGTTCCGATCACTGTATCTGTCCAAAGGAGTGAACATGATGCTGAAAGGACCAGCCCAGTGACTGAACAACATGAAGAGACTGTGCCGTAGGCTTTGCTGGGGGAAGATGCTTCTTCTCTGGTGTACTGCAAACAGATTAACATTTCTGTTTAGCCTTTCCTTTGAAGGAAATCTTAAAATCAACAATAAAATTAATGTAAAGGACCAAATATATCATAGTATAATAAAACCATTTTAAATATTTTTGGATTTCATGAGCTAGAATCTCAGTGAACCTGAAATTACATTGCTTGATTTGAAGGGTGGGCTCAAGGAATTGTATCCTGAGCCAATTTTTGCTTCAGCAGCAACCCCACCAACACCAGTTCCATTCTATCTAACTAGCTTTTTCACATAACCTTGACTCACACTCCAGGGGTCCTGGGAGTAAGAAGGCAGGCAGAAATTGATTCCTACTTACTCCTGCCCCAGTGGCTGCCTTCTTCAAAAATGCCCTTACTTGGCAGCTTGAAACCCCCCCCCCCCTTAGTGGTAGTACTGCGAGACTACTGCTAGGGGTCAGCAGCACCATTTTAAAGAAAGCTCTAGATTAGATCATCATTTCAACCACTGGGAAAACTAAACAAATCAGATTACCAACATTCCTATATGGAATCTACATGCTAAAGAAGGTCTCGGTCACACACTTAAAACATAAATAAACCCTCAGAATACAGAAATAAAAATATATATACACAAATTAAATCAAACTTCCAAGAAGCCACCCTCTACTGCAGTATTACACTAGAATAATGGGAATTACAATTCTCCCAGTACTGTGCCAAATATACAGTTGGCATATGTAAATTCCAAAAAACTCCCACACAAGAAAGGATGTCAAAAATTCAATACTATTGACATTCATGCACAATAAATGGAGAAAAGACCTCAGTGTCTAAAGGGGATACAAAAACATTGCCCAAATAGACAAGCCCATCTCAAAAAACCAACTTTGAGGCAGGCAGACACATCCTTGGTCAAAAACTCTAAGATAAGTGGAAAAATATCATACAAATTTCAATTATGTTTAAAGAATACCAAAATCAAATCACACTTATCTTAAAAAAATGGTGTAACATCTGAAGTGTTAAATGAGCAAAGCCAGAGCCAGAAACGCCATTGAAATCAACAGAATAAAAAAAAATGGCGACAGCAATATTATGAAGGAGTTGAAAGAAATAAAAGAGATTGTTTCGGGTATTGCCAGTAAAGTGAATGATCTTACGGAGGAAGTGTCTATTCTTACCAAGAGAATGGAACAGGCTGAAATTAAAACAAATAATATTGAGAAAAGATTGGAGGCAGCTGAAGCGGAGATAGTTAAAAGCAAAATGGATCGGAAACAAATTGAATTTCTTATCCGTGAGCTGGAGGATGTTTCTAATCGTGAGAGAAGGAGCAATTTACGTATCTTAGGTCTCCCGGAAGGGGTGGAGAAAGGGAGTGCTATTTCCTTCTTAGAGAATTTTTTGCCTAAGATACTGCCTATAAAATCAAAGTTTCCTCTCGAAATTGAAAGGGCTCACCGAATCCCTGTCAAGAGAGATGAGAGGCAAAAGGGACCTCGTCCTCTAATTTTTAAGCTGCTGAGGTATCAGCAGGTTTTGGAAATATTCCAGTTGGCAAAACAAAACAGGAACTTGAAATGCCAGGATGCACGTATTCATATTGTTCCTGACTTTGCTAAGAATACAGCAATAAAAAGAAAGCTTTTTTAGCGTTGAGACCACAATTAAGAGCTATGGGGGCTAAATACGGTTTATTAAACCAAGCACTAATGAGAATTACTTTTGAGAACAAAACCATTACTTTTGATGATCCAGAAAAGTTGCATGACTTCATAAATCAACAGGAACAGCCCATGTTGACATAGATTTGATAAGATATATGGAAGAAAGATTGATTGTGTGGACGGTATGATTTTTGACTTTTCCTTTGATGTATTTATTTTTCTTTTCATTTTCTTGAGGACTGAGCATGGGATGTTACTTAATATTATATGTATTTTGTTAAACATATTCTCCGTGAAAGTTGATAAGGAAAGCGTTAAAGAATGTTTATGACTCAATTTGAACTACAAGACTCAACGGCAGAAACAATGAGAAATGGAATTCTTTCCTGGATTCTATGTTGGGTCATAGTCTCAGGAGTGATTGAATGATTGCCTTCAAAGAAATTGCATCTGCTATAGAGGTTATTGAGATCACATAGAGTCAGGATACATGATCCTGAAGGAATCTCTTCATGAAGAGCTTCCCGAACATACACTGTTTCTGAAGCTATTCTCGGAGGGGCAGACCTCCCGGGCATTGTATCACATGGATCTGTTGCGTCGCCTGCGAGAGCAGGTCTTGCGCCGCCCATTGTTGCTGGAACGATTAAACCTCTGCTCACCGTCACCCGACCTACCAGAGTGGTGGGAGTGCTTACAGCATGGTAAAGAGCAGCTGAAGGACGCAGTCAAACATGCCTTGAGCTGCCTAGAATATAATGTAATGCAAGACCCAGCACTGTCATTCATGAGTGTGCGGGCTGCACATGATCTCTCCCGTGGACCCATCCTAACATCGCCTCACCATTAAACTGCCCTGCAGACTGCACCCAATTAGGTCTGGGGTCCACAGGTCAAGCCCATCACTGTGGTAAGGAAAGCACCCGCTCCAGGTTGTGGAGAGGAATCGTATTCTAAGCTAGAAATGGGGAAGATATCTCTTTCATCCCCTCATTCTCATCCTCTTCAGCTGGCTCCTCAGAGGAGTTTCATGAGGAGCGGTACTTGGAAGGAGAAACGGATGATTAGATGTTTGGAGCTGGTTTGAAATTCAGTAATGGATTTGTCAAGGATGTTCGTGATAAGATGAAAGAATGTATAAGAATAGTATAACTTTCTCTATCAAAGCAAGAGGAAGATGGATCAGTTAAAGCTTCTGATGCAGAAACTTAGAGAATATGGAACAATGTCATGTGGAGGAGTTTTGTTTGTTGGTTTGAGAGGAAATATATAAGTTTTATTTTTGGGAGTCAATACCTCAGTAATTAAGACTACTTTAGTAGATTCTTGCAGATTCATGGTTCATAGGAGGATTTGTAAATGTAATAAAATAAGATATTTTATTAATTTTGGTTTTGACTATACTTCAGATAAATATAAGTACAGTGGTACCTTGGATTACGAGCATAATCTGTTCCAGGAGCATGCTCGTAATCCAAAATGCTCGTTTATCAAAGCAAAGTTCCCCATAGAAAATAGTGGCAACAGCAATGATTCGTTCCATAACCCGGGGTCTGTACCTTTTGGGTGCCGGGTGCTGCAGCACCATCTCCTCCGTCCGCCTCCTCCATCCGTCATCCAAGGAAGAACCCCACAGTGCCGCTTCGAGGGGATGCCTCTAATGTCTGCCAGCCGCCGGAGAACCCCACAGTGCCGCTTCAGAAGGATGCCTCCTCCATCCTCCGGCCAGCCCTCCACGTCGGATGCCCCTCGCATGCTGGAAAGCCCCCACCCAATCCCACATAGCCGAGCGCCACCCTACCCGCACACGACACGCACAACACCGATGATTGACGCTGTGCGCGTCACACGCAATGCGCAGGCGGGACGGCACCTGGCCGCACAGGCCCAGACAGAGGTCCTCCAACCTGCGGAAGGCACCCGACGTGGAAGGCTGGCCGGAAGACGGAAGAGGAATCCCCCGAAGCGGCGCTTCCTGAACTGTAAGTGCTCGTTTATCAGGGCAGTGCTCGGTTTTCGAGTCAAAAGTTTGCTGAGTGTTTTGCTCGTCTTGCAAAACACTCGCAAACCGGGTTACTCGCAAACCGAGATTCCACTGTAATTCAATTTTAGAATGTAGAAGGGGAAAGGTGCTAATAGTTCCATAGAGATGAATTTTCAAAAGAAGGTATTATATAGGTAGAAATTAATCTACATTTATTTATTTATGTCTCATATATTAAGTGTACCGATCTTGAAGAAAGAAAGATAAGTTGTTCTCTTCTATCTTTCACATAATTCTCAAAGCAATTGGAGACTAGCACATTGTTTGAACCATTTTTACTAGGAGGTTTTTAGCCAGTGAAGTGACCGCTCGAACACCGTTATTCCACCATTGTGGAGGTGGGCGAGCCCCTGTCTGAGGCTTTTTTTCCTCCATTAAGACTGGTCTATGTGCTTATGTTCCAACACTAACATAGTACCCTTTTTGATTTTCCATTTTTGTGAAAGTGTATTGTTGATCATATATTAAGTGTAACATAAGAAATAGACTCTCAATTGTTTTAAATGTGCTTAGTTCTACATATGGGTTTTTCATTGGAGTTTTATTATTAAAATAAATTGATTTAAGAAATTGATTTAATTAAAATATTTAATTAAAAGGTAATATAATACATTCCCCAAAAGATAGATGTTATGTTTAAATCTTATGCAGATTCAATAAATTAAAATTTGTTCTGAATATTAAATTATTTAAGCTGGGGAAAATTAAGATTGATGATAAAATTTTATGAAGGTTTTAATTAAACATAAATAAGAAGAGGACAAATTATAGATGTTTATTAATGAATTTCTATATCATAAGTTATATAATAAGTTGATTAATGGAACTAAGAGGAATTTGAAGCTAATATTGATTTCTAATCTTAGATGTAAAAGTCTTTAGCGTAAGGTATTAAATATATTAAGATGGATTAATCATATTATTAAATATATTAATTATAGGGTGAAATAATTGGAATATAATTGGTTATGTAGGTATACTAATATATGCTATTAATTTAAAGGTTTCTAAAATGCATACGAAGTCATTAAACTGATAATATTGTATAATTTATGAATCAGAATAAGTTCTATGAAGAATTATTATATCTAATAAGTATTTCCTATGTGACTTATTTTTGAATATTGTTTTAAAGAGGGTCTATAGGGAGTTTATCATTGCCTGATCTAATATCTGTGTCACCAAGTTAACACTATTAATAAAGATTTGGGGAGGGAGGGTGGGGGGAAGGGTAGAGAAGAAAATATTAGGGATAGGAGAATTTTATGTGAAAAATGTTAAAATATTGGAAATGGTGTCTGTTCATTTTAATTTAACTACATCTGATTACTTAGAAAACAAAATATATAATGGAGGTTAAACTTTTCTCATTCAATGTTTATGGTCTTAACCATCAAATAAAGAAGAAAAAAAATGCTTGCCTTTCTGAAGCAACAGAATGCGGATCTATATTTTATAAAGGAGACGCACCTATCAATAGTGGAGTCAAAAAAGTTAGAAGGGGGTTGGGTAAAACAATTTTTTTGCCCCTGCTCTTGGCAAAAAAGCTGGGGTTGCCATATTAATAAATAAAAAGAATACAGCTAATTTTCAATTGATTGATTCTGATCCCTTGGGAAGATGGGTACATGTAAGAATGAGCATGGGAAATAATACCCTGGAACTGTTTAATGTGTACACCCCAAATACGAATCAAAATGAATTTTTTAAGAAATTACAACAATTATTACTCCCACTGGCTGCTTCTAATTTAGTGGTGGCTGGAGATTTCAATGCTGTTATGGATCCATTAATGGATAAAAAACCAAGTAAAATTATGCAGCTTAGTAAAAGGAGCCCTTAATTTTCCCTACCACCAAATTTCCCCGTCCTTCCCCACCTGGCTACTTTTTCATGCTACCCAGCTGGAAAAAATTTCTGGGGAGAACACTGTAATAGTTTTAAAATGTTATCTGATTAGGAGATAAATCTATCAAACAGTGCTCTTAATTTCTTTAAGGTCTGTACCAACTTTAGTCAGCTTCGCTTTCTAAAGTGGGCAGTAGAAATATCACATAATATTTAGCTTCAGTTTGTAGGATTTCCAGAGCAGCTGCTAGTGGACTCATGACATGCCAGAACTCACCCCAAAAAGTTACTTCATGCTGTCTGGTTAAAATTAACATATGATTGAACAAGATTTTATTTCTTTGCTGGCAGTGACACACTTCATCACTCTCAAGTTTGTGGCTTACCAAATACAACTTTCACCTAACATAGATATTGTTATATATTTTTTTCACTCACTAAATCAAAAATTTGACATAAACAGCACTTAAATGCCAAAGACCCAGCCATCTATTACCGCATGCTCTATGCTTGAACAATTTTTCTAGAAACTGGAAGAAGCTCAATAACAGGCCTAGTGTTGCAAAAAATAAAATAAATGGATTGGTATCATAGTAACTAGATATTATATTACTCATTATTGAAAAATAGAATACATTACTGTTATTCATTACATTTGCATGGAAGTAATCATTACAGTTATTCTCGTATTACCAGTATTATTGCCCAACACTGCTGGCCTGTGAGGATCAGTATGCAGAATAGTTCTACATCTTTCTATTTCCTCCTGTTTTAGTCCCTTTCTCTTCTTTTGACACTTTCCTGTCTCATAAATGTGGCGTTCCTTTCTAACTTATTAGTTTTTCTGTAAACCGCCTAGTTTTGTTTCAAAGAAAGGCAGTATATTAAGCACAAAAAACAAACCATTTCCCTGTCTAACATCTTCCTTTCATCTCTCTATGTTCTGTTTCCAACATTTCCATGCACAAACCCCCCTTGATTCAGCATCTTTGAGTCCTTTTCCAATGTTCACATGTTCAATATCTCTATATTCCCCTCCCCCTACTCCTCCAATGTCCAACATCTCTCCTCTGTCATGTTCCGTGTACAACATATTCTCTCTGTCTTCCTGCATTGTCATGTCCAGTTGATCTGACATAGGAAAATCATATGAAGACTGGCCTCTCATAAAATTGAACCCAAAGCAAATCAGCAGCATCACAAAGAGTATTTCTGGTACAAATGAAATTGAAAGCTCATCAAGAATACCTGGAACATTCTGAATGATATTCGCCACTAAGGCACTAAAATGGCATCGGATATCCTTCAGGGTGTCAGAGTCCTTTTCATTTTCTGCTTCTAGGAGTTGTCTGGTTAAGTCCACATACTCCAACAAAGTATTATTGAGAGAATGTGTTTCTGTATCAAGGCCACCACTTGCACTTTAAACAGAAGATAAACATTTATAGATAACTAAGTTACAGGAAATCTTCAGTTATAAAACATTGTACTAATGAAAAATATTTATAATCCTATAGTTCTTATAGCTGCATGAAAAATTATATGGTTATAAATGAGAATGTTTGTTATTCAGTTTCACACAAGCAAATGTACTAGTGACATAAAAAAATCACCATGCAATTGCCATTATCAATAATGTTCCTTTGTTATTTCTTTGCTTAAAACCTCTCCAGAGACTTCTAAATCTAGTATATTTTAAAATTCTGCTACAGGTTTTGCTTCCTAACCTCTTCCAGCACATTTACCTTGAAGGAAGCAAAGTTGCTTACTTGGAAAAGAGGTTCTCAGTAGACAGCAGGAAAATGCAACCACACAATGGTGACATAACCTGACAAAGCCAATGAGCCCAGAGCTTTCTTCCAGTTGAAAGAAGAGCAGAACTTAAATTTAGTGGGCCAGAATCTTCAAATTTAGTATTGTACTTTAGTAAACTTTTTTTTTTGCAAATAATGTTCAGAGTTCAATTGTCTTTATCTGATGGAGCATTTCCATTAGATCTCAAGGTTTTCAATCACTTTAGTATGCTTCTGAAACTACCAATTGATGTGGTAGCTGAGATAAATCATGACCTGGTGTTGGGAGGACTTTACATTTTAATTCAAAGCACTTGCCAGTTAGGTGACTTCAACAAACTAGCAGTTGGAAACAGTAAGTCAAACAAAAAGAGGCTCACCTGTAACCAACAATCAGATTTGACCAATCTGAGCAAATCAAAGTACAGTATATTCAATGACTACAAAAGGAAGAAAAAGACTTCAGTAGTCACAAGCACACTGTGCTGGACTACCAAAATGCAGCCAATATAATGATTTAGTCAAAGAATATCTCAGGGTACAAAAATAGCTTGAGTACCTGATTGTAAAACCGCTTAGATAACCTTGATTGGCGGTATATAAAAACCTAATAAACTTGAACTTGAAACTTCTTGATTTCGACATGGCATGTTTCGTTACTCTGTGTCAGTTTTCAGTCTTTCTTCAGTAAGTAGTTTGTATCTTTTTTCTTTTTTAGAAATATACCGTCCATTGCTGTTCCTTTAGCAAAGAACAGTTGATTACATTGCTGGCTGGTTTCCTGACACAGAGTAACGAAACGTGCATGTCGAAACCAAGAAATTAAGTTTTAGCAAAGTTAATTTTTGCACATATTTAACAAATTGGAGAAATTCACCATTATAATCCTTTGAAAAATGTTTAAAAATCGGCTTAAAAGTATGAAGGATTAAGATGTATCCTTGGTGGAATATATAATCTGGTGGAATATGGTTTGCCTAACTGCAAAATATGAGCGAGTGGCTGCTGAAAGAACTAATGCAATGTCTTCTTTTATCAAAACATGGCAACCGCTTGACATCTAAAGTAAAACACCTATATAAGTCTTCTATATAATATCCTTCTACACATTCACCTTTTCTCAGCTTTAGTGTACATCCTAACTGTAGTTTTCATGGTACCACTATGGTACTTTTCAGATTATTGCTAATGATGTTACAATTTTTTTTCTTTTCTTAACTGTTATTATTTTTCTTTGCTATACATATGGGAAAGGGAATTGAATCTACTGGATAGAACTTGCCACAACCAACGGATAAGTTAGAGTCTCTATAGGTCAAAATTCCGGGAGCAAATGGACCGGAAATGAGGATAGGCATCTACTACCGACCCCCAGGGCAGTCCGAAGAAATGACGGATGAGATTAAACGCAACTGCAAGGGAGGCAACGCAGTTATCATGGGTGACTTCAATTATCCGAGGATAGACTGGATCCTAGGCACCTCCGGCTGTGCTACAGAAACCAAATTCCTGGAAACTGTAGGCGATTCCTTCCTGGAACAACTTGTCAAGAAAAATACAAGAGGAAACGTAATTCTGGACCTAATTCTAAATGGACTGCAAGGATTGGCACAAGATGTAGAAGTAGAAGGGACCCTTAGAAACAGCGATCACAATACGATCCGCTTCAACCTGGAAATAGGGGCAAAACATTGGTCCAGAACGACGGCCACGGCGCTAAACTTCCGAAAAGGGAATTATGAAGGGATGAGACACATGGTGGGGAAGAAGATTAAGAAGAGGATAAACACTGTAAAGATGCTAGAGCAAGCTTGGTCTCTTTTTAAGGATACAGTCATAGAGACGCAAAATCTATATATACCGCTTATCAACAAGGGATCAAAGAGGAAAAAGAATAAAGAACCAGCATTGCTTACTGTAGAGGTAAAGGAAGTGATCAGAGACAAAAAAAACTCATTTAAGGAATGGAAAAGATCAAAAACAGATGAAAATTGGAATAAGCACAAACAACATCAACGCAGGTGCCATAAGGCGGTAAAAGGGACCAAAAGAGACTATGAGGAAAAAATAGCCAAGGAGGCGAAAAACTTCAAACCGTTCTTTTGATATATTAAAGGGAAACGACCCGCAAATGAAGCAGTGGGACTGTTGGATGACCAAGGAATAAAGGGAGCGCTAAAGGAGGACAAAGCAATCACCGACAGACTAAACACGTTTTTTTGCGTCTGTATTTACCATTGAGGATATACACAGCATACTGGAACCCATTAGGTTATATGCTGGGAGTGAAAACGGGAAACTGACAGGGTTAATGGTCAGTCTAGAAGAGGTATGCAGGCAGATTGATAGGCTTAAGAGCGATAAATCCCCAGGACCGGATGGCATCAATCCGAGGGTCATCAAGGAACTGAAAGGGACCATAGCTGAACTGCTTTAACTAATAGCCAATCTGTCGATCATATTGGGAAAAATTCCGGAGGACTGGAAGGTGGCAAATGTTACGCTGATCTTCAAAAAAGGTTTGAGGGGAAACTACAGACCGGTGAGTCTGACCTCAGTACAGGGAAAGATGGTAGAGGTGCTGATAAAGGACCACATCATTGATCACCTTGACGGACACGGGCTGATGAGGACCAGCCCGCACGGTTTCAGCAAAGGCAGATCTTGTTTGACAAATTTGCTGCACTTCTTCGAAGGACTAAAAAGACAGATAGACCCGGGCGACATTGTATATCTGGCCTTTCAGAAGGCGTTCAACAAGGTTCTGCATGAACTACTTTGGAAAATTGCGAGCCATGGAATCGAGGGTGAAATGCTCACGTGGATTAAAAACTGGCTGGAGCATAAGAAACAGAGAGTGGGGGGTAAATAGACAATACTCGGACTGGAAGAGCGTCACCAGTGGGGTGCCGCAGGGTTCGGTGCTTGGGCCCGTGCTCTTCAACATCTTTATAAACAATCTAGACATAGGTATGACGAGCGAGGTGATTAAATTTGCAGATGATACGAAGTTATTCAGAGTAGTGAAGACACAGGGGTATTGCGAAGATCTGCAACATGACATAATCAGGCTCGAGGAATGGGCATCGACATGGCAGATGAGGTTCAATGTGGATAAGTGTAAAGTGATGCATGTTGGTAACAAAAATCTCCTGCATGAATACAGGATGTCCGGGGCGGTACTTGGAGAGACCTCCCAGGAAAGGGACTTGGGCGTTCTGATCGACAAGTCGATGAAGCTGTCCACGCATTGTGCAGCGGCAGCGAAAAGGGCAAAAAGAATTCTAGGAATGATAAAGGGGATCACAAACAGATCGGAGAAGGTTATCATGCCGCTATACTGGGCCATGGTGCGCCCTCACCTGGAGTACTGCATCCAACACTGGTCGCCGAACATGAAGGATACGATACTACTCGAAAGGGTCCAGAGAAGAGCGACTAAGATGGTTAAGGGGTTGGAGGAGCTGCCGTACAGCGAAAGATTAGAGAAACTGGGCCTCTTCTCCCTTGAAAAGAGGAGATTGAGAGGGGACATGATCGAAACATTCAAGGTACTGAAGGGCATAGACTCAGTAGAAAAGGACACGTTGTTCACCCTCTCCAAGGTAGGGAGAATGAGAGGGCACTCTCTAAAGTTGAAAGGGGATAGATTCCGTAACAAACGTAAGCAAGTTCTTCTTCACCCAGAGAGTGGTAGAAAACTGGAACGCTTCTTCCGGAATCTGTCATAGGGGAAAACACCCTCCAGGGATTCAAGACAAAGTTAGACAAGTTCATGCTGAACAAGAACGTGCACTGGTAGGGCTAGTCTCAGTTAGGGAGCTGGTCTTTGACCAGAGGGCCACCGCGTGAGCGGACTGCTGGGCATGACCCAGCAGCGGCAATTCTTATGTTCTTATGTCCCATAAATGCTCCCAATATTTCTTAAAATTTTATAAGAACACTGCTGAAGTTTGAAATGTCCAAAATAAGTGAACATGAAAGACAGCATGGCTTATTTATATATAATGGAAAATAGGATCAATGTCCTCCGATTAAGCTAATATAAATACCTGTGACTAATGACACCAGCATCTGCCAGCAGTTCAAATATTCGTACCAGCTGAATTCGTAAAATATCTCGACGCCTGCGCCGCTTCATATTCTATTCAGTGAAGAAAGACAGTTAAGAGATTATAATAATTTGTACATTCCATAAATTTACAGAACATGTATGTGTATATACTAGGGCTATACATCGATTAAAATTTTCAGCCATGTTTTTGGTTTCAGTCGAAAATGACCATATGTCCAGATTAGAAGCATGTCAAAACGACAAAGAATACCCACTGGTATCTAACAAACATGGAAACACAAAATTAGCAAGTTAAGTGCTTTTTCATATCAACATTTTACTTCTCTATTTACACATTATATTTATTGCACTTGGTGAAGTACATTTATCATGCTGTTTATTTTGTGAAATTCATGCACTTAAGAGTGGAATGTGTGAACATGTTTCACAGGACAAAGAAGGTAAAATTATGTTCTTACCTGTTAATTTTCTTTCCTTTAGAAGCAGCAGATGAATCCAGAGACCAATGGGATAGCTCACATCTACCAGCAGGTGGAGATAGAGAAACTGATTAACAGGTGTACTTATTTGCTGGCACTCCTCCTGTCTCATCAGTATAGCTCCTTGCCCAAGCACATTTAACCATCAATAGGTATAGCATGTAAAAAACTTCTTTCCCAGAACACATCACGAACAGCAACGATACAGAATACAATCATTAACAACACCCAATCACTAAAAGTCGCACACGAAAAAACCGACAACCAAATACCAGAAAGGGTGGGGCTCTGGATTCATCTGCTGCTTCTAAAGGAAAGAAAATTAACAGGTAAGAACATAATTTTACCTTCCTTAGCAAAGCAGCAGATGAATCCAGAGACCAATGGGATGTAGCAAAGCAATCCTTAATCTGGGTGGGAAGCAAACGCCGCCTTCGCAACGACCGAAGCATCAAAAAACCCCTATCGCATGTGCCCGCACATCCATGCAGAGACGCGGAGAGAAGGTACTCTCGGAAGACCAGTTAGCCGTGAGACAAATCTCCTCCAAGGCAAAAACCCTCTGGGCCGAGCCCAAGAAGCAGCCATCGCTCCAGCGGAATGGTCATGAAGTTCAATCGCCACCCGCTCCCCCGCCAGTAGGCAAGCATAAAGAATGTCCTCCTGGACCTAATGAGCGAAGTAGGCATCGGACACCGCCATATGCCTGAGGCGTCCCTTGAAGAATATCAAAAGGAGATATAAACAACTAACAGTTGATAGAACCGAGCTCGCGGAGAACTCGACATACGTATCAAAAATTGCAGTGAATAAAAGCACTGCTCCCAATATCCCCTCCCAGGAAGAAGGAAGGAAAAAGCGAGCCTGACGGAAAAGAAAGGATGACACCCTCCTAGAAAGAAATAGTGGTACCAGCCGAACTGATACCCCATATTTTGGAAATCAGAAATAGGAATACCCGTTGAACAAGATCTGCCACATAGAAGATTGCAGAGCTGAAGCCATGGCCACAAGAACACCCTGTTCAACGGCACCGCCCTTTGGAATCCCCAAAAGACAAGGAGGAAATAAAGCCTTCGGTAAACTGCGAAGAAATACGTGAGGAATGTACTCCAAATCGTGCTCTCCATGAGGTGCCTGAACATCCCGCACTCTGTTTAGGGACTGAACTATATAAAGCTGAGAAGGAAACGAAGAGCAATCTATCCAGTCCTTGTAACAAGCTAAGAAAGGCTCCAGAAGCGGAAGGGAATTGAACGCTAAGCCCTTGGCAATACACTTGTGTCAAAAAAGGAACTCTGGAGTGGTTCAAACGTGAAGAAGCGCCCAAGAAAGGAAAAATCCCTCCAACAGGAAGCAGAAGCCACAGGAGATGTCCGTAGCACCTGGATAAGAGAAGAAACAACCATCTTCGCATAACCCGCACACGTCAGCCAAGCTTAACCAAAAAACTAGGTTGTAATACTACAGTAGTACAAATATCCATGTGGATCGGACCCTAGGCGGGCAAAGCCGGAGATGCCAGGAAACTTCCTAGTCCAGCTGTCAAAAGACTCATCAAATCCGCATCGTAACGATGGCGCCGCCAATCCAGAGAGTCTACAAATACTGTGCCCAGAAAGCGAGCTCGAAATGGCGAAACCAAGCCATCATCAGCCAGCGGAAAACACTGAAAAAGAGGAGGCAGAGGCGAGAAAGGAGCCATGCAGCCACCCCCTCTAACTCCCACTCCCTGGGCCTGCTGAAGAAGCTAGGAAGCTTAGAATTGAGAGACGAGGCCATGAGGTCTAGGTCAAGGAGAACTCACTTCCATACAAATAGCCGGAACGCCTGAGTTAAAACTCACAATATCCAGAATGGAGAAGATCTCACTATGACTAACCTGTACACCATCACATACAAAACATGAGCCATGCTCAGATTACACGGAGAGAAGTCTAAAGAAACCCATTTCCTGACCCGGAAAATGAGCTGCCAACTGAAGAGTCAGATGAGGGTCCACCCAGGAAGTAGGACCCTGACTTAACCCGCTATGGAGTATCTCACCTACAGCCCAGGCTGTCGAGAAAAACCACCATCACAATACTGACTAAAAGGAGCTTCAGCGGAATACCGGAAGAATGGCCGAAGCCCCAGAAAGGTAGCCTGACCATGCTCCAGAGCAGAATACTAAACAAGTATCGAGTCGCCTCTCAAGACCAGACTGGTGGATCTGAGGATGGCGGACACTGAGCCCCCCCCAAACCCGCCAGGTCGGAATGTCTGGGGACCAGAAGCCAGTCCAGCAAAGACCGAGGCATGCACATGAAAAGAAAAAATCACACTGAGCAATGCTTGAGAACCATACCAAAGAATGGGAGCTCCGAGATACCGGGAACCACCGGAATAAAAGCGACTGCTGGAGCAGTATAACGGGAAAGCAATCCGAAGTTCTCAGAGGCGTCAGTAACCTGGCTCCCAGAACCTGTACCGAAACCCATACCTTTGGTCACGGATATCGAAGATGAAAACAAACCTGAGACTGGGCCCCATCACCTTAGTCCGTGGGAAGAAACACATGTCTTTCCTATATGAATACCAACAACTCCCTGATAAACCCAAAATTATCACCGGAGAAAAGAGTGCTGTGTAAATTCGACGATTCACGGCCCAAAGCACTGAGGCACAGAAACCACCCGTTTCGTGCCAGTCAAAGGGCCCAACTGGAAGACGGCCGAATCAAGCATGCCGTCCAAAAGGAAGTAAGCGAATCGCCCGGCAGTGCTGGCAGTGCCACAACGGTACCACTGCCCATCTTTGCAAAAAGGATAGAAAAGCCTGGGGGAGGCAAAATGTCCTATGCCAAAACCAAAAGCACAGCTCCAAGAGAGGCAAGCCAACCTAGTTCTGAGGGAAAATTCAACACACAGGGAAAATGTAACACATAGTGAAACACAAAGCATTGAGCCTCCAAGAACGAACCGGAAACCTGAGGAAGATGCAAAGTTGCAAGCATCCCGAAAAACAAACATCCACAGCCCCCTGAGCAAACATTATAGTGTCATCCCCCTCCAGAAAAAGCCTGAAGAGACTCAGGAAGAAGCTAAGAGCCCCTCAGAATGCAGTGCAGAAGGTCAGGGAACATCCGGATGAGAACTTGAAGAAGAAGAAAGAAACTCTTCAAGGAAAACTCAAGTTTGACGCAATGCAAAGAGGAGTATATTGGCATCATGAACACAGTACAAACTCACCGTAACGTGAGCGAAATATGTAAGGCCTCCAAAGTGAATACCCACGAGACTCAATCAAGATGCTGCATCCACCGTCCCGTGGAAAACAGCAGACTAACAGTAACAGGTATAGACAAAGCTCCCATCGTTAATGAGAGCTGCCGGGATAATGCCAACAGCCATATGGCACGTGCTCTTCCGCAGGTTAATAGAATAGGTAACTGGCTCCTGGTGAGAATGAGCTGAATAGCCCTGTCTGGTTGGGGTGCCGTCTAGCATGTGTCATGAGCAGAATCAGGGGCGAGGCAACAGGCATAGAGCGTAGGACACCCTAAGCATGTGGAAGAAGAGGAAGCTGGCCCCTAGCCATCATCAGCCCCATAGACCTTGCGGTGAGATCGGAGGGCTGCCTAGTACGCACCAGGAGTATAAAGCGACCTCCATGTGATAAGCCTTAACAACCAACAGACCTCAGAGACACCCAAACCCCCAGGAAGAAGGGAAGAGCCAACCAGCCCCAAGAGAGACCCCTCACATGGTGAAGAAGGAGTTTAATAGCGCTACCAGACCGATGCAGCGCTGTACAGAGGAAGAAAGATCAATGAAACCTCTAACATACATAGCTCCTCCACCCTTCAGGGACCCTGAGAGAGACAAGAAACGCCCTGTAAGAAACATGGGAACTCTCCGGGCACTTCACTGTGCCTACCGATCACCCACGACATAGAAAAAAAAACTGAGTGTCGGCGGCCACACACAGCAGAAACTTCTACTGTAATTCCCTAGAGACATACCAGGACCGGCCCAAGAAAACTAGCAGCCTATCAGCAAATGAAGCTAGTGGAATACACACAAACACACAGCAAACTTGAGCACTGCCCCAAGGGTCAAAGCTGCCCTAACAGCCTCAATGGACCGGACCCCGAACCGGATAAGCCCAGGAACATGCTGAAAAGTCAGCAGTATAAAAACGCTCCCCGAACACACAGTGGCATCGCCGCTTTCAGAGGAGACCCAAGCGCGGGAAGCTACGCACCAAAATCTGTCGGCTCCCAGAACCGCTCTGCAACACAGACCCGGAGCCCCGATATGAAACAGACACCTAGCCATGGCCGAAATATCTGAAAATACACCGTGGGGAGGAAAAGAAACAAAAGCCGGCGCATGAACTCAACAGCATTGGAGAACAAGCGTACGCCGTTCGCACTCAGGGAAGACCCGGCTCCCGGACAGTGACCGAAGAACACACCCGGAGCCGATCTCACCTCCCCGCGGCCACACTGGGAGCCGTGCAAATATGCGTCTCCCCAAGACAACACCGGGAGCCGCCAAATATGGCCCCCCCCCACACTGGCTGCTTGTAACGCTGAGGAGGAACAGCCCTAGAGACTCACAACCACTGCAGCTCTTATTGCCAGGGAAAGAAAGAAGCGTGTGCTTCTACCACGTGGGAAGGCACCGGCTCCCTTAACCAAGCATAGCCCTGCACCGAAGCCACTCCGGAGAAAACCAAACGTTTCCCCACAAGAAAACAGCGGCTAACAAAAGAAAAGTACTAGCCAGAAGAACCACTTAACAGTGAAACAACCGAGCTCACCCCAGCACAAAACAGCACCCGCAGGTCAAATATAAGAAGAGTTAAACATATACTCACAACCTTGTAAGGAGAGCCAGTTGCTCAGCACTAGTAGGGCAGAAATACTCTACGGGGAACCACCAGCATTCATACCGGCACAAAACAGCCCCGCAGTTCCAATACAAAGTGAAATAAACATATACTCACCACCTTGTTAGTAGTGCTGGCAAATGCTTAGTACTAGCAGGGCAAAACATTAGCTGGAAGTCCCTTTTTTTTTTTTTTTTTTTTTTTTAAGGGAAAGAAGAAAAATTAGGGACAAAGGCAGACCCTCTATCATCGGAGGGAGGATTAGGCAGGGACAAGGGGGGGGCCCAAGTGTAACCTCTAAAGCCGGCCCCGTTTAGCCAGACACCCCTGTCTCACTGAAGAGAAAAAATCTCAACAGGAGAAACAGAATGGCAGTCTCACTGAAGAGAAAACCTCAACAGGAGGTAATAAAGTTCCAGTCACAGCCAGAATCCAGGAGCTAGTTGAATAGCGACTTCAACCTGCTGGGAGATAGAGAATACTGATGAGACAGGAGGAGTGCCAGCAAATAAGTACACCTGTTAATCAGTTTCTCTATCTCCACCTGCTGGTAGATGTGAGCTATCCCATTGGTCTCTGGATTCATCTGCTGCTTTGCTAAGGAATTAGTTCTATTTTTCATCAATCAGCTATATAAAATAAATAACAGAGTTCTTTTAGACTAGGGGTAGGGAGCCATATTCTAGTCGGGTTTTCAGGATTTCCCCAATGAATATGCATTGAAAGCAGTGCATGCAAATAGATCTCATGCATATTCATTGGGGAAATCCTGAAAACCCGACTGGAATACGGCTCTCGAGGACCGGAGTTCCCTACCCCTGTTTTAAACCAATGATGTTGTTCATAGTCCCATGATAAGTGTCTTAAAAATCTTTGGATACTTGGGCATTTGAGGGGGGTTTTTCTCTATAATTTTTCAGATATCACTATATTTCGTTTTGTGTTGCCATACTAGAAGCATATCATGTATTAGAAAAGTCAGAAGGTAAATTTAGAGATGTTATAGCTTATAGACTCACTTTGTACTGTAGAGACACAGTATATTTTATGATATGTTGTGACTTTTTGATCTGTTCTGTTTGGGTATAAAATCAATAAAATATTATGATGTCAGATGATGTTAGCCACAAGTGTCAACTATCACCCTGCTTGTCTTCAGAGCTTTTTATACTTTTAAGAACTGAAAACAGCAAAACATGAAAACATATCAAACACAGTTATCTAGGTATTAGAGGAATATCTTTGCATTAATAATAAAAATGAATTCAGTTAATTACCTCTGGTCTTCTTTCAAGTGCTTCTTTAATAATAGGGTGCAATTCTTCTATTAGTTCCCTAAATATAAAAAAAATAAAATTATACATTAATATATATATTTAACAACACTTATGTTCTAAAATAGTCTTAATGGATCAGAACAGCCTTAACAGGTCAGACCAATGATCCATCTAGCCCAGTAGCCCATCCTCATAATGGCCAATCCAGGCCACTAGCACCTGGCAGAACCCCAAAAAGTGGCAACTTTCCATTCTACCGATCCAGGGCAAGAAGCTGCTTCCCCCATGTCTGTCTCAATAGCAGATGCACCAGAAAACTATCCAAACCTTTCTTAAAACCAGCTACATTAACTGCTCTTACCACAACCTCTGGCAATGCATTCCAGAGCTTAACTATTCTCCAAGTGAAAAAAAGATTTCCTCCTATAGGTTTTAGAAGTATTTCCCTGCAACTTCATCAAGTGTCCCCCTAGTCTTTGCAAATTTTGATGGTGTAAAAAAAACCACTTGTGCCCGTTCTACACCACTCAGGATTTTGTAAATTTTATTCAAATCTACCTTCAACAGTCTCTTTTCCAAGCTAAAAAAACTCTAACCTTTTTAGTCTTTCCTCATACGAGAGGAGTTTCATCCCTTTTATCATCTTGGTTGCTCTTTTTTGAACCTTTTCTAGTTCCGCTGTATCTTTTTTGAGATAAGGCAACCAGAATGAAACGCTATACTGAAGGTGAGGTCACACCATGGAGTAATACAGAGGTGTAATAACATACTTAATCTTATTAACCATCCTTGTTTTAATTATTCATAGCATCTTGTTTCCTTTTTTGGCCACCACTGCACATAGGGAGGAAGGTTTCATCATATTGTTTACAATGACACCCAGATCATTTTCTTGGGCACTAACCCCCAAGGTGGATCCTATCATCTGGTAACTATGATTTGGGTTATTCTTTCCATTGTGCATCACTTTGCATTTGTCCACATTAAATTTCATCTGTCATTTTACACAATCTGCATGTGTTTTAACAATTTTGAACAGTTTGGTGTCATCTGCAAATTTAATCACCTGATTTCCACATCATTTATAAATAAGTTAAATAGCACTGGTCCCAATACAGATCCCTGTGGCACTTCACTATTTACCCTCCTCCATTGAGTAAGATTGTCATCCAATCCAATCCTTATGTTTATATACCGAATCATTCAAGTTTCAAGTTTATTAGGATTTTATATACCGCCTATCAAGGTTATCTAAGCGGTTTTTACAATCAGGTACTCAAGCATTTTCCCTCTCTGTCCCGGTGGGCTCACAATCTATCTAACGTACCTGGGGATATGGAGGATTAAGTGACTTGCCCAGGGTCACAAGGAGCAGTGCGGGGTTTGAACCCACAACCCCAGGGTACTGAGGCTGTAGATCCAACCACTGCGCCACACACTCCTGGGGGCTCGACTCGGTTTACATTATTATTGTAAAGAGAAGAACATTGGGACAGAAAAGGTGTCAAAGTTTATTAGCAGTCATAATACTAATTTGGATTTATTATATGTTCATCTAAGGCCTGTTGAAAGAGAAGGGATTTCCTAAATAGATGGAGAGAGGTAACAGATCTAATTTCATAAGAAAGTGTGTTCCAGATAATCACAAATATGTATGCAAAAGAACGAGAAATATATCCCATGGCCTTAACACCCTTGACAGAAGGGAATGAGAGTTTAAGCATTTGAGATAGTCTTGTTCCTGTAGGTCGTAGGGAATTAAATGAAATGGCAACCAATGGTGTAAAAATACCATGTATAATTTCAAAAATTATACTAGCGCATTTGAATTCAATTCTGAAATGAAATGGCAACCAGAGAAGTGCCCTCAACAGAGGTGAAACGTGTTCAAACTTTTTTATTTCCAAAAATCAGTTTGTCCGCCGTATTTTGGACCAGTTGCAACTTTTTCAAACTACCCTTACTCAGACTGGTGTACTAGGAGTTACAGTAATCCAGCTGAGACAATATTATCGCCTGCACTCTTTTCTATCCGTAACCAATTCCTAATCCACAACTGAACAATGCCTCTTATCCCATGACTCTCTCATTTTCATAGGAGCCTCTCGTGAGGAACTTTGTCAAAAGCTTCCTGAAAATCTAGATACACTACATCAACCGGCTCACCTTTATTCGCATCATTAGTCACACCTTCAAAGAAGTCCAGCAAATTGGTGAGGTAAGATCTCCCTCGGCTGAACCTATGCTGACTGTCACAATTTTATTTTTTATAATTGTTTCCACTATTTTGCCCAGCACTTACCGGCCTCTAATTTCTCAGATCTCCCATGGAGCCGTTTTTAAAAATTTACATAACATTGGTCACACTCCAACCTTCAAGTACTACAGATGATTTTAGCAACAGGTTACAGAACACCAGCAGATCAGCAATTTCATATTTGAACTCTTTCAGTACCCTGGGATGTATACCATCTGGCTCAGGTGATTTATCACTCTTTAATTGTCAATTTGGCTTAGTATGTCTTCCAAGTTCATCAAGATTTCTTTCAGTTCCTCTGCATCATCACCCTTGAAAACCATTCCTGTTCAGGTAGATCTCTTACATAAGAACATAAGAACTGCCATCTCCAGATCAGACCTTCGGTCCATCAAGTCCGGCGATCCGCACACACGGAGGCCCTGCCAGTAATTACACCTGTCGTAATTTATAGTCCACCATATCCTTATATGCCTCTCTTAAGGAGATATGCATCTAGTTTGCTCTTGAAGCCTAGGACGGTCGATTCCGCAATAATCTCATCTGGGAGGGCATTCCAGGTGTCAACCACTCTCTGAGTGAAGCAGAACTTCCTGACATTAGTCCTGAACCTGTCCCCCCTTAGCTTCATTACATGTCCTCTAGTCCGTGTCAAATTGGACAATGTAAATAATCTTCTCTGCTCTATTTTGTCAATTCCTTTCAGTATTTTGAAGGTCTCGATCATATCCCCACGCAGTCTCCTTTTCTCAAGGGAGAACAATCCTAGTGTTATAAGTCTGTCCTCGTATTCCAGTTTCTCCATACCCTTCACCAGTTTTGTTGCTCGTCTCTGCACCCTCTCCAGCAGTTTTATATCCTTCTTTAGGTAGGGAGACCAATGTTGGACGCAGTATTCCAAGTGTGGTCTGACCATTGCCCTATAAAGCGGCATTATAACTTTCTCCGATCTACTCGAGATTCCTTTCTTTATCATGCCCAACATTCTATTTGCCTTCTTTGCCGCTGCCGCGCATTGTGCCGACGGCTTCAGGGTCCTATCTATCAGTACACCCAGGTCCTTTTCTTGTTCACTCTTCCCCAGAGTTGCACCTGACATTGTATACTCGTATTCCTTATTCTTATTGCCTAAATGCATTACCTTGCATTTCTCCACATTGAACTTCATCTGCCATTTCTCCGCCCATGTTTCTAACCGACACAAGTCGCTCTGGAGTTTCTCTCTATCCTCCTGCGATCTGATCGCCCGGCATAGTTTTGTATCGTCTGCAAACTTGATGATCTCACTGGATGTTCCTTCCTCCAGGTCATTGATATAAATATTAAAAAGGATCGGCCCAAGTACCAAGCCCTGGGGTACACCACTAGTCACTTTCTCCCAGTCGGAGAACTTCCTATTTATGCCCACTCTCTGCTTTCGGTTTTCCAGCCATTTGCCTATCCATCTTTGTATATCCCCCTCTATGCCATGGCTTTGTAGTTTCCTGAGAAGTCTTTCATGTGGAACTTTGTCGAACGCTTTCTGGAAGTCCAAGTATATTATGTCCACCGGCTTCCCACTATCAATTTGCTCGTTCACGGTCTCAAAAAATTGGAGTAAATTCGTCAAACATGATTTCCCTTTCCTGAACTCATGTTGACTGGGTTTCATCAAGTCGTGTGCGTCCAAGTGCCGGACCATGCTATCCTTGATCAGTGCTTCAACCATCTTGCCGGGGACAGACGTAAGACTCACAGGTCTATAGTTGCCCGGTTCCCCTCTCGATCCTTTTTTGAAAATTGGGGTGACATTCGCTATCCTCCAGTCGTCCGGTATCTGTCCAGTTCTGATAGCAATGTTACTTACCGTAACAGTTGTTATCCAGGGACAGCAGGCAGCTATTCTCACTAGTGGGTGATGTCATCCGACAGAGCCCCGATACGGACATCTTGAAAGCATGTCTTGCTTGAAGAAACTTAGAAGTTTCGAGATGCCCGTACCGCGCATGCGCCAGTGCCTTCCCGCCCGATGTACCGGGCGTGTCTCCTCAGTTCAGGTAGCTAGCCTGAGAAGCCAACCCAGGGGAGGTGGGTGGGACGTGAGAATAGCTGCCTGCTGTCCCTGGATAACAACTGTTACGGTAAGTAACATTGCTTTATCCCAGGACAAGCAGGCAGGTATTCTCACTAGTGGGTGACCTCCAAGCTAACCCCAATGGGATGGTGGGAGAGTTGGCAACTTAAGAGAACAAATTTTGTAATACAGTTTGGCCAAACTGTCCATCCCGTCTGGAGAAAGTATCCAGACAATAATGAGAGGTGAAGGTATGAACCGAGGACCAAGTGGCAGCCTTACAAATCTCCTCAATCGGTGTCGATCTGAGGAAGGCTACAGAGGCTGCCATTGCTCTGACCTTGTGGGCTGTGACCTTACAAGGAAGGGATAATCCAGCCTGGGCATAGCAGGAAGAGATACAAGCCGCCATCCAGTTAGAGATGGTGCGCTTCGATACAGGTCGTCCCAACTTGTTTGGATTAAAGGAGACGAAAAGTTGAGGTGCAGTTCTGTGTGGCTTTGTGCGATCCAAGTAGAAAGCCAGAGCACGTTTACAGTCCAGAGTGTGCAAAGCTGATTCCCCAGGATGAGAATGAGGCTTTGGAAAAAACACTGGAAGCACGATGGATTGATTGATGTGAAATTCAGAGACCACTTTAGGTAAGAATTTTGGATGAGTACGGAGAACCACCTTGTCATGATGGAATACAGTGAAGGGTGGATCTGCCACTAAGGCCTGAAGCTCACTGACTCGGCGAGCTGACGTGAGGGCCACCAGGAAAACCACCTTCCAGGTGAGATACTTAAGAGGAGCCGTTTTGAGAGGTTCAAACGGAGGCTTCATAAGAAGAGACAGGACCACATTGAGATCCCAAACCACAGGAGGAGGTTTGATAGGAGGATTGACATGAAAAAGTCCTTTCATAAATTTGGAAACCACAGGATGAGCAGACAAAGGTTTCCCCTGTAGAGGCTGATGGAAAGCCGCAATAGCACTCAGGTGGACTCGTATAGAGGTAGACTTGAGACCAGACTGGGACAGGTGTAGAAGATAGTCCAATACAGACGATAGAGAAGCTTTCTGAGGTTCTGTAGCATTGGAAATACACCAGGTCGAGAATCTCGTCCATTTTTGGGAATAGCATTGTCGAGTAGCAGGCTTCCTGGAAGCCTCCAAGACCTCCCTCACAGCTTGAGAGAACTGGTGAGGGGTTATGTTGAAAGGAACCAAGCTGTCAGGTGGAGAGACTGCAGGTTGGGATGAAGCAGTGAACCTTGATGTTGAGTAAGCAGTGAAGGAAACACTGGAAGAAGTATTGGCTCCCTGCTGCTGAGTTGAAGTAGAAGGGAGAACCAAGGTTGTCTGGGCCACCGAGGAGCAATCAGGATCATGGTGGCATGGTCTGATCTTAACTTGACCAGAGTCTTCTGAATGAGAGTAAAGGGAGGAAACGCATAAAGGAAGCGATTCCCCCACTCCAGTAGAAAGGCATCTGCCTCGAGGCGGAGAGGAGTGTAGATCCTGGAGCAAAACTGAGGCAGTTTGAAGTTGTGGGGCGCTGCAAAGAGGTCTATCTGAGGCGTTCCCCACTGAGCGAAGATCTGATGAAGGGGTTTGGAATGGAGCGTCCATTCGTGAGGTTGGAGAAGACGACTCAATTTGTCTGCCAAGACGTTGTCCTTCCCCTGAATGTAGACAGCTTTGAGGAAGGTGTTGTGGCGAACCGCCCAATCCCAGACTCGAAGAGCTTCCTGACAAAGAGGGGCCGAGCCCGTGCCCCCTTGTTTGTTGACATAATACATGGCGACCTGATTGTCTGTGCGAATAAGGACCACCATGTCGTGAAGGAGATGCTGAAAAGCTTGGAGAGCATTGAAGATGACCCTGAGCTCCAGAAGATTGATTTGATGGAGTCGTTCCGTAGTGGTCCAGAACCCCTGGGTTCGCAGACCATACAGGTGGGCCCCCCAGGCATAGTTCGATGAATCGGTCGTGAGAACTTTCTGATGGGGAAGAGAGTGAAACAGCAAACCTCTGGATAGATTCGAAGAGGTCATCCACCAGAGAAGAGACTGCCGTAGAGCAGGAGTGACGACAATGTGACGGGACGAGTCGGACACCTGAGTCCACTGAGATGCCAGGGTCCATTGAGGAATTCTGAGATGTAGTCTGGCAAAAGGCGTCACATGAACTGTAGAGGCCATGTGGCCCAAGAGGACCATCATGTGTCTCGCCGAAATGGACGGGCGAGAAGACACCGACTGGCAGAGTAGAAGGAGAGCATCCATGCGTTGAGGAGGAAGGAATGCTCGAAGTTGAATGGTATCCAGAACAGCCCCGATAAAGGGGAGAGACTGAGTGGGCTGAAGATGTGATTTGGGGAAGTTGATCTCGAAGCCCAGACTCTGCAGAAAAGAAATTGTAGTCAAGGTCGCCGAAATGACCTCTGGAGCCGACGGTGCCTTGATGAGCCAGTCGTCGAGGTATGGAAATACCTGGAGACCCATGTTCCGGAGTGCAGCGGCCACCACCACCAGACACTTCGTGAAGACTCTGGGAGACGAGGAAAGGCCGAATGGAAGCACTCGATACTGCAGATGTAGATGTCCCACCCGAAATCTGAGAAACTTGCGGGAGGCCGGATGTATCGGGATGTGAGTGTAGGCCTCCTTGAGATCCAGAGAGCATAACCAATCGTTTTGCTCGAGTAGGGGGTAGAGAGAGGCAAGGGTCAGCATGCGGAACCGCTCCTTGACCAAAAACTTGTTGAGGACTCGAAGGTCCAAAATGGGACGCAGATCGCCCGTCTTCTTCGGAACCAAGAAATACCGGGAGTAGAACCCCCGGTTTTGCTGATCTACTGGCACCGGCTCGACGGCTCGAAGCCGAAGCAGAGCCTGCGCCTCCTGTAGAAGAAGAGCGGTCTGCATCGAGTTGGAAGGATACTCTCTTGGAGGGTGGTCCGGGGGGACCCGTTGGAAATGAAGAGAGTATCCCTCTCTTACGATGGTAAGGACCCAAAGGTCCAAGGTGATCGACTCCCATTGATGATAAAAATGGTGGAGTCGACCCCCGATGGGAAAAACAAGGGAAGACAGAACGTCGGTTATGCTCCCTGGAAGAGAGTCAAAAGGGCTGAGTGGCCTTGGGTGCAGCCGGCATCTGAGGCTTCTGCTGAGACTTCTGTGGAGGTTGCCTCTTCGCAGGCTGTCTCGCTAGGGGAGCCTGTCTGGGTTGATAACGCCTCTGGTAGATTTGAGGCGGTCTAGATGGACGAGACTGTTGAGGCTTAGGCTTAGGACGCAGAATGGATTGAAAAGACTTCTCGTGGTCCGAAAGCTTTTTAGTGACAGTCTCGATAGACTCATCGAATAGATCCGCTCCCGCACAAGGCACATTAGCCAATCTGTCTTGGAGGTTCGGATCCATATCAATAGTGCGAAGCCAGGCCAGGCGACGTATGGCGACTGAGCAGGCCGCAGCACGTGCCGAGAGCTCGAAGGCATCGTAGGAGGATTGCATCAGCTGCAGCCGCAACTGGGACAGGGTTGCCACCACCTCCTCAAACTGGAAACGAGCTTCAGCATCGATGAAAGGGACGAACTTGCGGAGGACCGGCAAGAAGAAATCCAAATAGGAAGAGAAGAAAAAATTGTAATTGAGCACTCGAGTCGCCATCATCGAATTTTGGTAAACTCGTCTACCAAACTTGTCCATCGTTCTCCCCTCCCTGCCCGGAGGCACAGAAGCGTAGACCTGGGAAGGGTGAGAACGCTTGAGAGAAGACTCGACCAGAAGAGACTGATGAGAAAGTTGAGCTCCCTCAAACCCCTTGTGGTGAACGATGCGGTATCGAGCATCCTGCTTACTGGGAACCGCAGGGATAGAATACGGTGTCTCAAAACAGCGCATGAAAGTCTGGTCCAGCAATTTATGCAAAGGAAGCCGAAGAGTCTCCGCCGGAGGGTGAGGCAAATGCATCGTATCCAAATACTCTTTAGAATATTTAGATCCAGTATCCAAAGTCACATCTAAGTCATCCGCCATCTGTCGGAGAAAAGAAGAGAAAGACAATTGGTCCGCCAAGGCCGGCCGCCGAGACGGACTAGACGAAGTGGAAGCCTCCAGGTCTAGGGAGAGCTGAGACCGGCATGGAGAATAAGAGGTAGATGGTTCCTCATACTCTGGTCCCTCCGGTTGGGAAACATCGGACGATGAGTATCCCAAACGTTGCATTTTTTTTCTGTGGAGACACTTCCGAATGACGTGAGGAGTGTCGAGATGAATGACGAGAACGATGCCCCTCCCGGTGCCGGGATGGGGAGCGAGAACTTCTGTGCATCGCACGATCCCCCGAAGCCTCTAAGGAATGGATGGGGCTCGAAGCGGTGGATCGCAGAGGTGGCAAGGACGCAGACTCACGCAGCGCCACCCAAGTCTGGTATGGAGTGCGGAAGAACTCTTCCTGCGATGCAGTATGCCCAGGACTCCGAATATCAGGGACCGTCCCAGCGCCCTGTTGCCGTGGAGGAGTAATGGGCTCTAAAGGTGGCATATCAGGAAGGGAAGCCCTCCTGGAGGCATCCGCCGCCCTCCGCCGATCCCCCTCGTCGAGCAGCGAGATCGAACGGCGAGGGGGAGGGGGAGGGGGCGGACCGCCCTCAGGGACCGGTGCTCGGACTTCACCCTGAATGTTGGCGATAAGCCGGGGTCCCATAGTTTGCATAAGCTCGACAAACTGAGCTTCCAGCAGGGATCGAAGCGAAGCCGATATGGAGGGATCCGCACCGAAAGGGGGTCCTCCTGCACGGTCTTCGCGCTCCTTCGCGGCCAAGTGCTTCTGCTTAGTAGCTTTGGGCACCTTGATGACCACGGGAGGGACAGTGGAAGGCGGTACCTGAACCGAAGAGACAGAGGCAGGCGCCGCAGCGGAACTGGAAGCCGCAGCCGGTGTAAACGATGCTGGCTTCACGATGCTGGATGCGGAAGTCGTCGATGCAGGTTTCGAGCGGACCGGCGAAACCTCAGCAGATGTAGAAGCAGACAGATCCTTGGCAGTCTCCATCTTGAACATCGACTCCCAAAGTAAGCAACGCCGCTTGAACGAGCGCGCAGTGAGCGTGGAACAAGGCCTGCACGATTTCGGAACGTGGTCCGGACCAAGACACTGGAGGCAGCGTCGATGCGGGTCCGTCAACGAAATCGCACGCTGGCACTTGCTGCACTTTTTAAAACCGGTGATTGGCCGTGACATAGGCCGGAAAATCGACGCTGCAATGTCGAAAGAGGTAGGCCGCAGCCACGAGGCCGGGCCGGCCGAACCGCCGGAAGAAATAATTTTGAACTTTTTTTTTTTTTTTTTTTAAATAAAGTAAAGTAAAGTGAATTCAAAGAAATAAACCAAAACGCGGGTAAAGAAGGCAAAGAAAAACTGAAATTCAGTCAGCGCAGATTGAAGATAACTTCTCAGCTCCGCGGAAAGAAAAGAACTGAGGAGACACGCCCGGTACATCGGGCGGGAAGGCACTGGCGCATGCGCGGTGCGGGCATCTCGAAACTTCTAAGTTTCTTCAAGCAAGACATGCTTTCAAGATGTCCGTATCGGGGCTCTGTCGGATGACATCACCTACTAGTGAGAATACCTGCCTGCTTGTCCTGGGATAATGTCAGGTTTGCAAGTTTTTGCAATAACTCTCCGATTTCAACCTTCAATTCCTTTAAGACTCTCGGGTGAATTCCATCCGGTCCAGGGGATTTGTCACTTTTAAGTTTGTCGATCTGATAGTATATCTGGTCTAAGTCCACTTCAACTGTGGTGAGGCTGTCTTCTATTTCTCCTGCAAACACTTTCTCCGCTTCAGGTATTGTTGAGGTGTCCTCCTTCGTAAAGACGGACGCAAAGAAGGAATTTAGTTTGTCTGCGATTTGTTTATCTTCCTTGATGTACCCTTTTCTTCCCTGGTCGTCCAAGGGTCCCACTGCCTCTTTTGCAGGTTTTTTCCCTTTCACGTATCTAAAGAAGGGCTTGAAGTTTTTGGCCTCCTGGGCTATTTTTTCCTCATATTCCTGTTTTGCATCCCTCACCGCCTTGTGACATTTCTTCTGATCATCTTTATGTTTGTTCCAGGCTTCGGTTGTCTTTATGTATTTCCATTTTTTGAAAGAGTCCTTTTCTTTTATGGCTTCCTTCACCTGTTTGGTAAGCCATCTTTGTATCATGATAGCCAACCCAACTCTTTTTTGACTAGCTCTCTTACTGGACTGCCCTAGTACCATGGATATCATCAATACAGAAGGTGCTACAGGGTATCTAGGCATTGGTGATCTCGATGAGGAGGCACACCTTTTAGGGGACACTAGCCGTAAGGATGGAGAGCATGGTTGGTTGCATTAATGTTTAGCATGCTTCAACTGACTCAGTACTTGGGATGACAATGAAGTACATCGGGAAGGTGAAGTATGGCTACACTTCTTAGCCTTTTTAGATGATGATCCCAATGATGGCACCAAAGAAGCCAATGTTGAGAGAGGTACTGATGCCGGTGTCAGTGTTGATGCTGCCTATGATTGGTGCCTTTCCGTGTTTGACGCGGTGGACATTGTCAATGGTCCTGATGTCCCAAACAGCTTTTCTTGCTGAAGAAGTCGCGACTTTCAAAGACCTTTTTTAAGTTTTAAGTAGCAAGAGCAAGAGTCCACCTAGTTTTTAGGACTAAGACACTGAAGACACCAATTGTGTGGATCAGTGGTTGAGATGGTCCTGAGAACACTTCTTGAAGCCATTAGGAAGTTTTGACATCAAGAGAAAAATCATCACCGAGAGAACAAAGGACTCAATTGTCCCAGGTGTTGAGTTAGGCCGTAGCCACAAAAGGCTTGATGTTATCAGGCTGAAGAGGGGCCAAAGGCCCAAAAAAACAGAAAAGAGAAAAAACACAAAATAAATATGAAATAAAGTAAGAAGAAAACTAAAAACTGAACTCAGGAAGGCTAAAAATGAAGTTTAGATGCTTTTGGAATGACTCCAAAAAAACATGACTTCTTAGATCTGAAGAAAACAAAGAACTGATGATCCCGCAAATTGACGTCAGGTATGAAGGCACTGGTGCATGCATGGTACGGGCTATCTCAAGACTTTTGCACTGGACACATTTTGCATTGTCTGCACCAGGGCTCTGAGGATGACATCACTTATGAGAATATACTGCCTGCTTGTCCTGGGATAGCCACCCTATCATTGAAATATAACATGTACTCTGGTATCACAGTGTCCTATTGTTTATTTTCCTTCCACCAGGTCTCAGAGATGCCTATTATATCTATCTTTTCACTTACTGCAATATATTCCAACCCTCCCATATTGTTTCTTAGGCTTTTGGCATTTGTATATAGACACTGTGAAGGGTCACTGGGGAAAGGATCCTTGAATATAATCCTCTGTGCTTTTCCCAGTTGAAAGTCTTCTGGGCATACATACAGCTGACAGCTTGAAGAATGGTCTGAAATTTGGTAGTTAAGATTTAATGCTAAGAAATGCAAGGTCATGCATTTGGGCTGCAAAAACCTGAGAAAACGGTACAGTTTAGGGGATGAAGCACTTTAGTGCATCAAAGAGGAGCAGGACTTGGGTGTGATAGTATGTGATGAAAAGGTAACAACAAAAGCTAGAAGGATGCTAAGGTGCATAGGGAGAAGTATGGCCAATAGGAAAAAGGAGGTATTGATGCCCCGGTATAAGACTCTGGTGGGACCTCATTTAGAATACTGTGTTTAATTCTGGAGACCACACCTTCAAAAGATATAAACAGGATGGAGTCAGGCCAGAGGAAGGCTACTAAAATGGTTGGTGGGTCTTCATCATAAGGCATTTGGTGACAGACTTAAAAATATCAATATGTATATTTTGGAGGAAAGGAGAAGGAAGATATAGAGATGTTTAAATACATACATGGCATAAATGCACATGAGGCAAATCTCTTTCATTTGAAAGGAAGTTCCAGAATGAGAAGACATAGGATGAAGTTAAGAGGTGATAGACTCAAGAGTAATCTAAGGAAATACTTTTTTACAGAAAGGGTGGTAGATACATAGAATAGCAGTGATAGATGTGTGGTAGCAGGGGCAGCAGAGAAATGAGTGAGGGATAAAGATGCTAGATCTGGTGTAGGAGAGATAAAAATGAAGAAAGCAGTAAAGCTGGAATGAATGATGTAAAAAGGAGAGAGGAGGCACAGGCTGGATGGACAGGGGAGAGGGGCATAGAAAGAAGTCAGATACATATGGAAGGGGGAGAAGGCAGCAAGTGGATGGAAAGGGCAAATGCTGGAAGGAAAAGAATGAAAAGAAGATGAAAGTAGAAACCAGAGACAACAAAAGGTAGAAAAAAATAATTTTATTTCTATTTTGTCATTAGAATATATCAGATTTGAAATATATATCCTGCTAGAGACATAACTGGGGACTGCAGTATTCTGTTAGCATGATATTTCTGTGTAGCATTCTATAATAACTTGGCTTGTTCAGTTTTCTTGATAGTAGAGGGGATATATGTGAAGGGGAGGGGAGACAGGGGTTTTGATGGTCCGTGCTCTGTATATTTGTATTTATAAAATCACAATTATTCAAAATATTATTTCTTTTATACTTTAATAAAATACGTTCAATATAAAATCATAACTGCGGTTTGTGCAGATGGGATCAGATGGTTTGCGGGGACCGAGCTCGCGGAGACGGGGCAGAAATGTTTTTTTTTAAATTTCTGTCTTAATAGTTTGCCGGTCCACAAAATAATTATTTTATTTCTGCCGGTCCACGGGTGTAAAAAGGTTGAAGAACATTGTACTAGGGGACACTCGATGAAACTGCAGGGAAATACTTTTAAAACCAATAGGAGGAAATAATTTTTTCACTCAGAGAAAAGTTAAGCTCTGGAATGCATTAACATAAGAACATAAGGATTGCCGCTGCTGGGTCAGACCAATGGTCCATCATGTCCAGCAGTCTGCTCACGCGACGGCCCTTAGGTCAAAGACCAGTGCCCTAACTGAGACTAGTCTTACCTGAATATGTTCTGGTTCAGCAGGAACTTGTCTAACTTTGTCTTGAATCCCTGGAGAGTATTTCCCCCTATAACAGCCTCCGGAAGAGCGTTCCAGTTTTCTACCACTTCTCTGGGTGAAGAAGAACTTCCTTATGTTTGTACAGAATCTATCCCCTTTTAACTTTAGAGTGTCCCTCTCATTCTCTCTACCTTGGAGATGGTGAACCTTTGCCAGAGGTTGTAGTAAAAGTGGATAGCGTAGCTGGTTTTAAGAAAGGTTTGGACAAATTCCTGGAGGAAAAGTCTATAGTCTGTTAAGACATGGGGGAAGCCTCTGCTTGCTCTGGATTGGTAGCATGGAATGTTGCTACTCTTTGGGTTTTGGCCAGGTACTAATGACCTGGATTGGCCACCATGAGAACGGGCTACTAGGCTTGATGGACCACTGGTCGAACCAGAAAGGCTATTCTTATGTTCTTATGGTAGAGGTGGTTGAGACAAAGACTGTGTCTGAATTTAAGAAAGCATGGGGCAAGCACATGGGATCTCTTAAGGAGATGAGGAGATAGTGGATGCTGTGGATGGGCAGACCGAATGGGCTATTTGGCCTTTATTTGCCATCATGTTTCTATGTTTCTAATTGTGCAAACATATCATGAGGTGCCTGGTTTTGGCTTTCCTAGTGCCTAATGGGCCCCACTAAGCTTCAAGTTGCCTTCGCTCCTCAACTGTTCACTCATATCCAACACTAGTGAACACACTCATTGCAATCACTGTAATACCCACGTATGGCATCCCACCTCCTACTGTGTTGTATGCAATTCTCCAAGTTTCTCAAGCATCAATTATTTAACGTCCTTCAGCTCTTCAACTGCCATTGTTGCAACTTCCATTGCTTGCTCTTGATCTGCCCTTCTTTGACCCATCTTCTTAGGCTGCTACACTGACTTGGATTTCAGTCATTGACTCAAGAAAGTCTATATTAACAGAGTATGTCCATTCTCATTTCCCAAGTGGAATACTGTTTATTCAAGTTAAAATATGTGCTTGTTATATTGAAAATAGCTCTCTGCTCTTTCAAAATAAAAGGCCTTCTGGCATTACTAATTGTTTTGCTGGCTAATTCAAGTTAGCTCACAATTCATACAAATTCAACCTGTAAAGCACATGTGTCAAACTCAAGGCCTGCACAGTCCAATGCCTCTAGTGTTATCTTTATTGCCGACTCCCTCTTCCTCACAGCCCCAGTGTGCACGAAGCTTTGTGCAGCAGCTCCTCGCACGTCCCACGCCTCATCCAGAAGCATTCCCTCTGACGTTGCAACGTCAGAGAGAAGGTTTCCAGTTCAGACTCAGTGTGCACGAGGAGCCGCTGCACGCAGCTTCGTGCACACTGTGGCTGAGAGGAAGAGGGAGCCAGCCACAAGATAACACAGGGGGGCAACAGACCGTGGGCTGCATAAAACGGCCAGGTTGGAGCTGGCCAGAAGGTAAGACATCCACTGGAGGGAGGCACAGCATGGAGGGAGAGAGACAACAAAGGTAGGGGGAATGATTTTACTTTCAATTTAGTGTTTGAATTGTGTCGATTTTGAGAATTTTAATCTGCTATCTTTTGCACTGCTTCAGAAGAAATACATTTGTTTCTTTTTCTCTGGGGGCTGTACTGCTCTTGAATCTTAGGGTTTCTTTTTTATATATTAGTACTTTTAGTTCTTGGTCCCATATTTGCATAGGGGTTATCTGTGTTCTGGTAGGAATGAATGTTGAGAAGCATACAGTGTGCTTTGTGTAGCTTAATTTTGTGGTTAACCATTATGTGTTAATAAGATTATATTGTGTGTGTATATATGAAAAATGATATATCTTTTGAATTTTCTTTATGGTCACTCATAGACTCTTGGATCAAAATGAGGACTTGAGATTGTTTGAACATAGTGAAGTTATTGTTAAATTTTAGTTTTTCCTAAAGAGTTGTAATAACATACAATCTTTCTGTACAAAATGTTTGATTTTGTTAAAATGTAAAAAATAAAGAAAAAAAAAAAGAAAAATGAATGGAAAAAATAGTGTTATAATTAGTACTATTATGGGGGCGGGGTCTGGGGTGGAGATTGGGCAGGGTCTGGCCCGCGACTTAGCCTGTATTTTGGATTTCAGCCCCTTAATGTGATTGAGTTTGACACCCCCGCTGTAGAGAATAATGTTATACATTTTATGTGCATAAATGTGCTTTTATAAAATTAAGCCATACCAAAAGGTATGTATGTTGCAACATGGTGCACACTTGTACTGTGGGTACTGATGTGTCATCATAAAGTAGGCAAAATCAGGATCCTTCCTACCCTATTACTCTTAAATGCCCTGTTATGAAATTATCCTCTGTTTAGCTGGGAAGGAACAGAAATAAAGCTTACTCAGAAATAAAGCTTACTCAGTTGAAGATATCCCTGATGAATATGCATGAGCAAGATCTACCTATAAAGTAGGTAGTAAGCATGCTAATTTCTCTCATGCATATTCATTAAGGATATCTTGAAAACCTGACTGGCTGAGGGTCCCCCTCAAGGACAGGTTTAAGAACCACTGGTCTAATGGTTAGTGCAGAGTGCTGAGAATCTGGGAAGTTAGGTAAGATTCCCACAGCAGTTCCTTGTAACCCTAGGCAAGCCACCTAACTTTCTACTGTCCCAGATACAAAAACTTACATTTTGAGTCTACTAGAGACAGAGAGGGTACCTGTATAAAATAAATGTAAACCACTTTGGATTTTACCACAGAAATATGGTGTATCATTCTATATATATAACCTTTAAATATTTCTTTGGACTTACCTTTACTAAATATTGGCATAACAAAAAGTTAAATAAAAACATATTTCAGACTAAGCAACATGGGAAATTAGTTTCTTTTTATCAAGGATAAGGTCATTTGCTTTTCTACACATACTCTTCAGATAACTTTTAGGCACAATATATTTTATTCACAGATCGAAGCAGAGTACATTCATTACCTAAAAGCCCCAGGGTTGGTCCTGCCAAGCCCCAAAACGAGGGATTCTGTAATTTCCATGCTCTCAGAGCGCATCATTGGAACTATGTGCTTAAATAAGGATGAAGGGGTTGGAATGCCAATAATCTGAAAACAGAGTAAACAGAATTTTACAGACAACTCAAATATTGGTGCTTACACTTTTTCTGCTGACTGGCTTCATTCTGAGGCTAGAATTTAGTGGGTTCAACTAGATAGTCATCAGTCCTTCCACTGTGACCATAGCTCTCTTTAAGGTGAATGGTCATGAATTGTTTCCCTCTCAGTTTACATTTGGACAGTCCACTTAAGGTAATCAAAATCACAGATGTAAGAGCAACAGCAGTAGGAAAGAAAGTGAGAGAGAATGTGCATGTGAACATTTCTTAATGGCTCTATTTGTCTCTGCTGAAAGCACACTTCCTTTTTAAAAAGACAGCATCTGTGGAATGAAACTGGAACCACCATACAAAAGAGCAGCTCAGGTTAAGGAGACTGTAAAACTGTGAAGTGATTAGAGGCACCAAGATAATAAAAACAATAAAGGCAAGAGAGAAAGGTGAAGGGATAGGAAGCCTAATGAAAGAGAGAAAAATAAAAGGTAAAGCAAAGGATCAGGAGATGACATGCACATGGACAGTTTGCAACCTAATTATCTACAGGAAAGAAATTTCACAGTGGACATCCAGTGTTTGAGAAGGCTTAAGAGGTCTGATAATTAAGTTCACAAATTCATACTAGAAAAAGTGCTGAATATTACTATGGTCACCTTCAAAGTACTCCCCTTGGGAAGTTATGCATCAATGCCAGCGCCTAGTCCACCCTATAAAGCAATTTTGAAACTCTTTTTCTGAAATACCCATCAGAGCTGTCGTATTACCCTTGATGTTCTGAATGTCATCAAAATGTCTTCCTTTCAAAATGTCCTTTATCTTTTGGGCAAAGAAAAAACTCATTGGGGACCAAATAAGGTGAGTAGGGTGGGTGTTCCAATACAGTTATTTGTATTCTAGCTAAAAGCTCTCTCACAGACAGTGCCGTGTGAGTTGGTGTATTGTTATGATAAAAGAGCCATGAGCTGTTAGTGAAAAGTTCAGGTCGTTTTCATCTAACTTTTCACACAGCTTTTTCAGCACTTCCAAATAGTAAGCTAGGTTAACTGATTGTCCGGTTTGTACAAATTCATAATGAACAATCCCTCTATCAAAAAAGGTTAGTAAAATTGTTTTCACTCTTGATTTGGACTGGTGGAAAATTTTTTTGTCGTGGAGAATTGGCTGACTTCCATTGGGCACCCATGTTTCATTATCAGTGATAACAAGGCCCAAAACATCATCTTGCCTCTCCAAAAGGTCTTGGCAAACTTTGACTCTCCTTTACATTTGTTCATCGATAAGCTCCTTTGAGATCATTTTTGCACACACCTTTCTCATGCCAAGATTTTCCTGTTTCTCTATCGATGTTTACTTGGTCTGCTATGCTTCTCACAGTCAGCTGACGATTCTGACGTACAATTTTATGAATCTTTGCAATGTTTTCATCAGTTATGCTCATTACTGGCCACCCTGACCTTTCTTCATCAGTAACACTTTCTCTCCCCTCAGAAAAACTTTTAATCCATTTGTACACTGCTGTTTTCTTTATGGCATTATCCCCATAAACTTGGACTAATGTGTCCCTGATTTTACTTCCACTCTTGCCAAGTTTAACAAGAAATGTAATGATTGTTAGTTGCTCTAATTCAAGCTCTGACAGCACAAAAAAACATGCAACAATAGTGAACACCACTCAGAAAGACACTGCCACACATTGACACAAACACAGCTGTGAGACACAGATATACCAAGGTTATGAAACCTTACTGAGTTGTTTGTGCAGTGTGCATGTCCTCTCTCAGTTATAATCTTCCGGTATAGTACTTCAATGGTTTACAATCTTTCCTGACAGGTACAAAGTACTCCATCTAATTCAATCTCCACAGCAGTCTGCTAGCTTGTGGGATACCACTGGGTTCTGTTCTATCCCACTTTTATTCACTATCTTCCTTAGTCCTTTAGCAACATTAACCCAGGAATGCAATATCAGAGCTTACATATATGCAGACAATATTCTTTTGATTTTTCCAGTTGCACCTAACAGAATAGATTTATGACCACTCCAATCTTGTGTTGATTTAATTGCAACTTGCCTAACCTCTCAGGGACTTGTTCTATACCCTTCTAATATATGTCTGTTGATTTACAGGAATGCTCCCTGTTCCCTCTGCACAAGTTACATTTATGGACATCAATCGGACTCTGGTGAAATCTGTCTGTTATCTAGGATTTATGATTGTTGCAGTTGTCTGGGTCTCACCGCGTTTGGACTCCGTGATTCACACAACTGCAACAATCATGACGCCAGCAGTGGAAGCCTAAGAGAATATCCAGGAGTTATGTTCGACACATTACTATCATTTCAATCTCAGGTATCCCAGATAGTAAGGAAAGGTTACTACTGGCATAGAAGGATTCGCTTATTTAGTTCCATACTTGATTTGTAGCTATCTACACTCTCTTACATGCTTTCGAAAAAATGTGGTTTGCTAGATCGGTGATTTTTACTTCTGATTTCACAGATTTTAAAGTTTTATTTTTGGAATTCATTTTATATCCTAACTCAGACAGTTATTACAATTTGGATCCCCCGAGGAAATTTTTCTTAGCTGAAACATGGACTGCGTAGGGTCTGTATCACATATTGACTGTGGTTCATTGATTTTATATTACCTTATTTTTCGCTCCATAAGACGCACTTTTTTCCACCCAAAAGTGGGTGGAAATGTCGACGCGTCTTATGCAGCGACGATATTTTTTTAAACACACTTCCCCCACCTCGTCGTACCTTTTTAAATGCTCTCGCCTGATACGGCTCTCCTTAGCGTCGGTGAGTGCCCGGCTGTCTTCCTCGGCTTCCCCCTCAGCGTCCTTGGGATTCCCCACTTTAAAGCTAATTATGGCTGACCAGATTCAGCGTCCCGCTGGGACCCTCCCTCCAAGCTGCTTCCTGCACCCGAGAGTTCGTCTTCTGCACTGTGATCGCCACCGAGCTAATTATGGCAGCCTGCAAAGCGAACCTAACAGGTTGCCGTTAGTCTCTGAAGCACGTTCCCTCTGCCGCAGTCCCGCCCCTGACATCAGAGGAGGGGCGGGACTGACAACGCTGGAAGAGTGGGCCAAAAAGTGGCAAATGAGCTTCAACATAGGGAAATGCAAGGTCATGCATATTGGGAAAAAGAACCCGATGTTCACTTACAAAATGGGGGGATCACCGCTAGGGGTGAGCAACCTTGAAAGAGACCTGGGAGTGATGGTGGACACAACATTGAAGGCATCGGCGCAGTGCGCCACAGCCTCAAGGAAAGTGAACAAAATGTTGGGTATCATTAAGAAAGGTATCACAACCAGTACGAAGGAAGTCATCCTGCCACTGTATCGTGCAATGGTGCGCCCGCACTTGGAGTACTGTGTCCAGTACTGGTCGCCTTACCTCAAGAAAGACATGGCGGTACTTGAGAGAGTCCAGAGAAGAGCAACTAAGCTAATAAAGGGTATGGGGGACCTCTCATATACTGACAGACTGAAAAAGCTGGGGCTTTTCTCCCTGGAAAAGCGACGACTCAGGGGAGACATGATAGAAACCTTCAAGATCATGAAGGGCATAGAAAAAGTAGACAGGGACAGATTTTTCAAACTAAGGGGAACCACAAGTACAAGGGGTCACTCGGAGAAATTGAAAGGGGAAAGGTTCAGAACAAACGCCAGGAAGTTCTTTTTCACCCAGAGGGTGGTGGATACATGGAACGCGCTGCCGGAGGATGTGATAGGCAGAAGTACGCTACAGGGCTTCAAAGAAGGTCTGGACAGGTACCTAGAGGACAAAGGGATTGAAGGGTATAGATAGGAGTAGAGGTAAAGTTATAGGGATAGGATTAGAGGTAAACTATAAAATTAGTCAGAGACCACTGTTTAGGCAGTGGTCCTGATGGGCCGCCGCGGGAGCGGACCGCTGGGCAGGATGGACCTCTGGTCTGCCCCAGCGGAGGCAACTTCTTATGTTCTTATGAGGTATTTATTTCTTTTCCAGGAGGTGAGGATTACTGATTCACTAGGACTCTTTCTCGTTTACCAATTTGACTTCTTCACTATGGATTTTCCCTACGTTATATGACAAGGACTTTTATTATCAGAAACATGCAATGTTATGCTAAAATTCACCTAGGTTAGGATTAGGCATTTGAAAGATGGAATCAAGGGCTATGTACCCTATTTTACATTTGTTTTTTATTCTTTTGACTACATATGCTCATTAATTGGAATTGAGATTGAACACAGTGCAAATTTTAAACAAGTAGATACATTACATGAATGGGTCAAAAGACTTTTTTTTAAATCAAGCTAGCCATGAAAATGAGAGGGATTTTGAAGTATGCATTACAGAGAAAATGGGTTTGATATTGCATGTGGAGACACATGTTTAGAAAATGTTGCTTCATAGTTTGCATATGATTCACGATCCCTTTATTTTCTCTTTTTCATACATGTTTTATACCTGTGACAAATCTACAGTATTCTTTTTATTTGTTATTTAGTAACTCATGTTTGTAATCTGAACCATATTTATTTATTCAATTTTCTATACAGTTCTCCCAGGAGAGCTCAGAACGGCTTACATGAATTTATTCAGGTACTCAAGCATTTTTCCCTGTCTGTCCCGGTGGGCTCACAATCTATCTAGTGCAGAGGTCTCAAAGTCCCTCCTTGAGGGCCGCAATCCAGTCTGGTTTTCAGGATTTCCCCAATGAATATGCATGAGATCTATGTGTATGCACTGCTTTCAATGCATATTCATTAGGGAAATCCTGAAAACCCAACTGGATTGCAGCCCTCAAGGAGGGACTTTGAGATTCCTGATCTAGTGTACCTGGGGCAATGGGGGGGATTAAATGACTTGCCCAGGGTCACAAGGTGTAGCGTGGGTTTGAACCTACAACCCCAGGGTGCTGAGGCTGTAGCTTTAACCACTGCACCACTTTTTGTTCTTATTAGTTTTCATTTTAACTCTGTACACTTTCTTAAAACTTCAACAAAATATTAAGAAGAAATGCAGAGTTTATGCATAAAACCCGTTCTCAGTGCAAACAAATTCTATAAAGGGTGTCCAGGTTGTAGGTGACGGTAGGCATCCTACCGCGGTCTAACCAGCCAATCGGGATGCATGTTTAAAAAAAAAAAAAAAAATGCTGGTCTACATTTCAAATAGACGCGGCCACTAAGCTAATCGCAGAAAGGGACTCTACCTGCTATGATCAGTTTAGCAACTGTAGCAGGGAACCCATCCCCTCCGCAAAGTTGGCAGGCAGGAGTGCCCAGTTCCTCTTGCCGCCATCCACTGAGGCATCCCCCAGCAGGACGGATGCCTACTTCCTCCTGCCGGAATCTCTGAAGCATCCCCCCACCCCTGTCTGCAGCAGGATTGTCCAATTCCTCCTGCCGTCACCCCTTGAGGTATCCCCTGGCATGAGGGAAGCCCACGCCCTCCTGTAGCTGACCCCATCATCCCCTGAATCCCACCAAACACTCCCCAACTCCACCGTGACACACCCCAACTCCACCCCTTACATTCCCAGAAATCCCAACATGGACAGCGGTTAGAGAATAGGGGTGGTTAGGCGTCTATCCCTTAGGATAGAAACAGTTCTATATAGGACGCCTGTGTGCAATTCTCAAAAGCCGCTTAAGCAGCTGCTGATACTGGGTGTCCTATACAGAATCAGGCCCAAAATGTGGGCAGAGCTTTCAATACCAAAGTCTTATATGGACTTTCCCTTTTCCTGACCTAACCAAGTCTCTTCCTTGCCTCTTGTGCTGCGAGGATTACAGATAGTTTTACCTACAGAGAGAAGATGGCAATTTTCAGAGGCGCTTTTATTGTGGGACAGCTTTTTAACCTATGAGAAAAGCTTTGAGAATTGCTCTCCCCAGATCTTTTTGGAACAGATTCACTGATGAGACACAGTTTTAACTGGATATATTTTTTAAAATCCTAAATAGGTAACACATTTTGAGGCCATGTTTACAAAGATGGAATGATATTACTGTTCTTAGCCTGTATACAAACATGAATGCCCTTTTCCTTTGGACATTAACTACATAATCATTTCCACCCTGTAATCAGAATTATTAAGATATCAACTTTATTTTACTATAGCTTTATTATTGATCTTTTTAGCGTTCTTTGTTTCCTTGGACAATATTTAAGGTCCGTTAGTCTTCATTAAAATAGGAAACAGACTATATGAACTCATCTGTAATAGGAGGGCAATATATCCCATATAATTATTTTACTTATTACATTACATTAGAGATTTCTATTCTGCCATTACCTTGCAGTTCAAGGCAGATTACAAAAGAGTTAAAGAAGGTGGGTTACAAAAGAAGAACATTGGTCATTTCTAGTAAAGGTAAAGAGTAGATCAGGTAGTATCGGTGAGTCGGGAATAGGAAGGTATTCGTGGTGTTAAGACTTTTTAGACCATGACTAAAAAAATCAGTAATGTCTCTTTGAAATCAGCTTGCTGAGGGAATCCATAGGTATCAGCACTATATACAACCACTTCAAACTTAATGTTTAGCACTACTTACTTTTGAATCAATGCTATATCCACTGTCAGGTGTAGACGCCAGCGTCTCAGGAGGGGAACATCGTATAGAACCTGTAGATGATGTTGATGTAGAAGTTGCTGCACTGCAGCAAAGAATTAGGTAGTTTCTCCAGAGTCCAATGTATGAATCACTGCCTGTAACAGCAGTTATTTTCTTAGCATTGATGGGGCTGCTATACAGGAAAACAAGTACTTTTATGAATAAATTATGCAATGAAAATGATTATGAATATTTTATGTTGCTAATAATCATTATGTATGCCATGAACTACCATCAAAATTATTATTAAATTGTGTAGACCTCTAGAATTTAAGCTATAAACACAACCAAACATTCAATAAGAACTTCAAGAGAATACTTATGATATATTTGATTGCACATGTTATGTGAGGGGGGAGGGAAGCGATTAAATCTTATATATTAATGTTAAAATGATAGAAATTCAAGTATGTACTCAATTTGAAATGTCAATTATTTATACACTTGATGTCAGATGTAAAAATGAATAAAGAATTAAAAAAAAAACAACAAAACTTCAGGAGCAACAGAAAACAGAAGAGATACATCTTCATCTATCATAATAAAACCCTAAGCGCGCATGCGCAATTACAACTTTGTGATCCCTGACTCCGTGATGTGCAGCTCCGTGGCAGTGTTCGACGCGTTCAGTTGGAGCCTGCGGCGGACCCTTTTCCCTTTCCTTTAGTTGCGGCATGTGGCAGTGGCGGCGGACCAGGGGTGGGGGGGTCTTTGAAGCAGTGGTAGACTAGATGGTAGGTAGCAGCAGAGGAGGCCGGTACTGGGGGGAGGGGGCAGGCTTCGGCGCTGGAGGGAGGCAGGAGGTTAGCTTTAGTGCAGCAGATAGGGAGGAAGGTTGGCTGGCTAGTTTTGGGGGAGGGGGTGGCAACAAAAGCTGGAAGACAGTGAGGGGGGACATAGGAAGAAGCACTGGGGGCACTAAGGACATGGGAAGGGGCACTAAGGAAATAGGAAGAAAGCACTGGGGCACTAAGGCCATGGGAAGGAGGCACTGGGGCACTAAAGACATAGGAAGGAGGCACTGGGGCCACTAAGAACATGGGAAGGGGCACTAAGAACATAGGAAGGAGGCACTGGAGGCACTACGAACATAGGAAGGACATGGGAAGGGGCACTAAGGACATAGGAAGGAGGCACTGGGGACACTAAGGACATAGGAAGGGGCACTAAGGACATAGGAAGGAAGGAAGGAGGGAATAGAAAGGGACAATTGTTGGGCCTGAGTGTAGAAAGCGGCCAAGGAGAGAGCGAGAGAGACAGAAAGAAAGAAAGAAAGACAGCGGAAAAGGAGAGAGAAAGAAAGACAGACACATCTACTCTAGCACCCATTAATGTAACGGGCTTAAACACTTGTAGTATAATATAACCCTATCCAAATTCAAACATTCCCTCCACAACTAAGTAAGATTAAAGGATAGAAACAAGTTGTGATGGCATATATTTCAACTCAAACTGAAAATTAACGGAGAACAGAATTATGACAAAGAAATGCAAGAACAGTAGTTAATTTAAAGAATTTAAGGAAACATAAAATAAGCACTAACTTTATGTCGACTTGTGGTGACAACAGTTGAAGTCGTGTATATGAGAACATCCAGGCATAGCTCAAAGATGTAGGACAGAGTTTTGGAAGATTTTCTTGTTTTAGAAAACTGGAGAGGCTTATTATCCATGGATCCTGACCCTGAGTAATATGAGCAAATATCCATGTATGTGATGGACTGATCACATCAAATTGGTGGCTATTGGGTGATGAGCTCCATTCAGCTAATGCTTGCAAATCTACTGCACTTGGACAATATAACAAGGCTGCCTGTTTAAATAAAAGAACATATTAGCATCACATATTAGCATCACAGTATATAGTACCACATATGCTGTATTTTTATTTTCCAAATGCTTTTTACATAGATGGATAAAAATATGGCAGGAAAAAGGTACAAAGCTCTAATGCTTATAGGTTGTAAGCAAGAGTTAGCTCTGCCACTGTACAGAGAAACAACAGAGATGACCATAAGCCTAAGCAGGAAGTTCCAGGGGACAGAAATAGTCCTGAAAAGAAGGTTTATTTGCCCTTAAACCAGCACACTGAACAGCAAGTATAGACAGATTTTACACCCACTTCTGAAGTCATTACGCGCAAAGGGGGTGGGGTAAACACCAGGGGGTAAGCAGAAGAGAAACTCATTAAACAATCTGATAGTCAGCTAATGACGAGTGCCTGTTAGCTCTGGTGCTGAGAATAAACCAGCTGTTTCCACAGTTAGAGAGGCAAGGCTCCAGGCAAAGACACAAGGATGGAAAGCACGGCAAGGAGAGGCAAACCAAACTTTCCAGTTCTAGACCTCAGCTCTAAAGGGAACTTCAAACCTGACAAGCTGCATCTCTTTACTGCAGACAAAGAAAATGATTCCAAGCAACCAGCAGGAAAAAAGTACAGGCAAGCTCAGTCAGTTGATTAGCAGATAGTAGCTTGGAAAAAAAAAAATCTTTTTTTTCCTTATTATTTTTTATTTTCAAATTTTACATAAAGTGTACAACATATTAAAATACAATTGATGAATGCACAATATCACTTTTATATCTAATACATCATATTCTAAATATATTTTTCCCCCTCTCCCTCCCCTTACCCTTCTATTACTTTTCATTCATTCATTATATATTGTATAATATATTATAACTTATTATATAGAAGTTATTTTCATTATCCCCCCTTTATGTGTGTCACAAAAAAGATATTTAAAAGAAGAAAAGAAGAAGAAAAATCTTGCTATTTATTAATTGCAATATTTTGTCAATGGCCCCCATATTTTTATAAATTTAGTATATGTCCCTCTTTGTATTGCTATAGTTCTTTCCATTTTAAATATATGACATATTGTATTCCACCAAAATGTATAATTTAGGTTACTATAATTCTTCCAATTGTTGGTTATATGCTGAATGGCAACCCCTGTCATAATTAATAAAAGCTTGTTATTTTCTGGTGAAATTTGACTTTTTTTTCTCATCATCATTCCAAATAATACTGTATCATATGATATTGCAATATGATTTTCCATCAATTTATTAATTTGTGGCCAAATTGAATTCCAAAAACTTTTAATGTAGGGACAATGATACAGTAAATGATCTAATGTCCCTGGTTCCAGATTACAGTGCCAGCATTTATTGGACTTAGAACTGTCTAATTTTTGCAAACGTGTAGGGGTCCAAAAAGCTCTATGCAATAAAAAGAACCAAGTTTGTCTCATAGATGCTGACACTGTACATCTCATTCTCCAAGACCAAATTAGTGGCCATTGAGATGCATTAATTTGATGCTTAATCTCAATGCTCCAAATATCTCTTAGACAATTTTTTGGTTTTTTATTCAAATATCCAGATATTAATTTATACCACAATGCGGCTTGATGTCCTAGGAAGTCTGCTTGAAAACATAAGAACTTTAAACTATATTGATTATTCAATGTTTTCCATTCAGGGAACCCAACCTGAATGGCCTGCTTCAATTGCAACCATTTAAAACTTTGTGTTTTATTAAGACCAAATCTATGTTGCAATTGTGAAAAATCCAGCAGTTTACCTTCTGAAATAACGTCATCCAAAGATCTAATGCCTGCAATAATCCAGTTCTTCCAAAGGATTTGAGCTCCGCCAATTTTGATCTTGGAGTTTATCCATAGAGATTGATTAGTTGATTTGTTTATTGGGATAGGTGTTAATTTACTTATAAATCTCAACGTTTTCCAAGTATCCATTAAAATTTTATTTTCTCTGTATCTTCTAGGCATGTTAATACTTGGAAGGTGAACTAAATTTAGGGGAAACATAAGGCGCCATTCCAAATATAACCAATCTGGTGCGTTATCTATAAGTTCTGGGAGGATCCAATACATACCCTGACGTAGAATATAGGCTTGATGGTACCTATAAAAATTTGGAAAATTTACCCCTCCCTCCTTAATTGATTTTTGCAAAGTTACTAAAGCTATTCTAGGTGTTCTACCAAGCCAAAGAAATTTCGTTAAAATACTATTAAGCTTTTTATAAAAGGACCCCTGAAAATAAATAGGTATCATACTCATTTGGTAGCAAACTACAGGCAAGATCATCATTTTAATAGTTTGAACTCTCCCCCACCAAGAGATATGTAAAGGGTTCCATTGCTCGCACAATTCCGTAACTTTTTTTAATATATATTTTTCATTCTCTTTTACAGTATCTTCAATTGTATTTTTAACTTGAATGCCAAGATATTTAAATCCTTCTTCTTTCAGTATGAACGGAAAAGCGTCAAATAATCCTTTTACACAATGAACATTTAAAGGTATAATTTCAGATTTATTCCAATTAATTTTATAACCTGAAAATTTGCCAAACATATCAATTAATTCCAATAGAGAAGATAAGGTAGATTCTGGATTTCTCAAATAAAGCAAAATATCATCAGCATAAGCTGAAATTTTATATTCCATATCTGAATATGGAATACCCTGTATCCCCCTTGCTTGTTGTATTGCTAATAATAAGGGTTCTAATACGACATCAAATAACAAAGGAGATAAAGGACAACCCTGTCTAACTCCCCTCTGCAATTGAAAACCATCAGATATCATATTATTAATATTTAATCTTGCAATCGGGAAGCTATACAAAGTTTTTACCATTTGTATAAATCCAGAACCTATACCAAACCATTCTAAAGCCTGATACATAAAATTCCATTCTACCCTATCAAACGCTTTTTCTGCATCCAAGGAAACTGTAAAAGCCGGTTCATCAATTTTTTTTTATATATTTAACATATGAAACAATAATCTAGAGTTATTAGAGGAATGTCTTTTAGCAACGAAACCCGTCTGGTGCATGTCTATAATATGTGGGAGAGCTTTGGCTAATCTCAAAGCCAAAATTTTCACCAAAAGTTTATTATCCACATTTATTAAAGATATAGGCCTGTAGTTTGATACCAAAGTAGGATCTTTATTTGGCTTAGGCAAAACAATTATTATTGATTCAGCCATAGTACCTTTAATATCACCTTTTATAAGTTGTGTTTGATATAAATTTAGTAAATGTGGGGAAAGGACATTTTGAAATGTTTTATAAAATTCTACTGTATAACCATCACCACCTGGAGCGGATCCAACTCTAAGAGATCTCAATGCTGTTTCTAATTCTTTTAATGATATAGGTTCATCTAAACTTAGTTTTATATGATCAGGAACCTTAGGTCCATTAATTGAATCTAAAAAATTTTTACCATCTTTTTGTCTCCCCAAATAAGGCTCGGAAGAATACAGGTCTTTATAAAATTTTAGAAATTGTTTTAAAATTATATTTGTTTGATTTGTTATTGTGCCATTTTCATCTTTTATCCCATTTATATTAATTCTTCTTTTTTTTGCTTTAAGATAATTTGCCAATAATCTCCCCGCCTTATTAGAATTTCCATAATACACTGCTTGCTTGGAAAACAAATCTCTTCTTATCATTTTTGAAGTTAATTCATTATATTTACCTTTTGCTTTCAAAAGTGCTTGCAATATCTCATTTTCCCATTTACTTACCAATTTAGCTTCTAATATTTTAATTTCTTTTTCTACTTCTATATATTGCATTTTAATCTGTTTCCTAATAAAAGCTGAATATGATATAATATTACCCCTCATAGTTGCTTTGAATGCATCCCATACATTCTCAATAGATGTATCCTCCACTAAATTCATTTGAAAGAAATCTTTAATTTGTGTTTTGAAATTTTCCAAAAATTTATCATCCACAAGCAGTGCATTATCAAATCTCCAAAGAGGTCTAACCCTTTCCAATTTATCCAATTGTAATTCTATCCATATTCCCGCATGATCCGAAATAATAATAGGATCTATGGAAGCTTTAATCACCTGTTGCACTTCATTTGTTGAAACAAAAATATAATCTATTCTTGAAAATGATTTATGAACCTGTGAACAAAATGAAAACTCCTGATCATTAAAATGAAGAATACGCCATATATCCTTCAAATCGCATGATTGAGCCAGATTATCTAAACCTAAAGATTTTATACTTTTACTTGGTTTTTTATCCAATAATGGATCCATTACAGCATTAAAATCTCCAGCCACCACTAAATTAGAAGTAGCCAGTGGTAACAACATATTTTGTAATTTTTTAAAAAATTCTGATTGATTCGAATTAGGAGCATATATATTAAATAACGTCAGGGCATTATTTCCCATACCTATATCAACATGTATCCATCTTCCATGTGGGTCTGAATTTATTACTTTAATCTTAGCCATACATTTTTTATTTATAAGAATTGCTACCCCTGCTTTTTTACCCTCTGCTGGAGCAAAAAAACATTCTTTTACCCACCCACCCGTTAGTTTTTGTGATTCTTTTGTATTAAGATGGGTCTCCTGCAGACAGTAAATATCCGCATTTTGCTTTTTTAAAAATGTTAATACCTTTTTTCTTTTAATTACATGATTCAGGCCATTGACATTAATAGAATATATCTTAAAAGACATTATATATTTTAAAACTTATCAATATAATCTTTTTCCCTTCTTCTTTCATATTTAGAATCCAAAAAATGTTTTCTATGACACACATATTAACCCTTGAAGTATCCAATCCCTTATTTATTTTCTCCTTAATCATTCTAGTAAATACCCTCTTTTTCCCTCCCTTTCCCACCCAATATAATGACTGCTTAAGGATACACATTTGAACTGTAACCCGAACATTCCCCTCCCCTCTAGGCAACCAATATTCAATCAACATCCCCTTCTATCTATCTATATTGACCTTTAATATCTTTAGTCGTTTTTTATTCCTAACATTTCATTAATGTATCTTCATCCATTTATCAATTTTTAATTTATATTTCCCTAATAATATAATTTACATCATAAAATTTTATCTTAAACATATATTTAATATGGTATTAATATTTTTCTATATCTTATTCTTTCTCTCTTTATATTTTTATTGTCTTTTCTTTAGTTCATATTTTTCTTTCTTCAGTATTTCAATATCTCATACTTTTATAATTTTTCACAATGTCATCAAAACCAATCTTAATGTTTTATGTTAAAATGACATAGGTTCTGATTTAGAAAGAAAGGCTTTTAGTTTTTCTGGATCTTCGAAATACAAGGATTTATCTCCAGATGATACTCTCATTTTTGCCGGATAATATAATCCATATTTATATCCTTTTTCTTTTAATTGAGGTCTCATGTCTAATAGTCTCTTTCTTTTATTTGCTGTGTTTTTAGCAAAATCCGGCAAAAACCATATTCTGGATCCTTTATAATTTAGATTTTTGTCTTTCTTGGCAGCATTTAATATTTCTAATGCTTGTTGGTATCTAAGCATTTTGAATATTAGTGGTCTTGGCTTGCCTTGATTTTCTACATTTTTTACTGGGATCCTATGCGCCCTTTCTATTTCTAGTGGTTGTTTTAAGTCCAGTTGTAGTATTTTTGGAATTAAGTTTTCTAGAAATTGTATAGCATTTTTCCCTTCTAAATTTTCTTGTATTCCAAAAAGTTTAATATTTTTCCTTCTTCCTCGATTTTCATAATCTTCCAGTTGATCTTTCAATTTATTCAGTTCCAGATTGTCATTTTTGCATCTGTTTGCTTCACCTTCTATGACCTCCATTTTAGCTTCTAAGACAGTTGTTCTTCTATTATTTACTTCCATTTGTCGGTGGATATTTAGAATTTCTTCCTTCATTTCAGCCATATTGGTCACAGTTTCCTTAATCATTTGTTTAATTTGTCTCAATTCTTCCATAACTTCTGCTTTACTCAATATATCGGGTTCTTCAGCAGGAAGTGGGATCTTACTTGGTGTGATTTGATCCTGCTTCTGTCTTTTTGCTGACATACCAGCTTCATTTTTATTTTGTCTGGTACTTGCCATGCTGTTGTTTTTCTTTTTCGTGGATTTTACTTTCTTCACAGTTGTTAGGAGATACAAAAATCTCTTTCAGTCACAATTCTCAGTAGACTGTCTTCAATATCTTGCTACACCAGTTTAGAAGAAAAAACGGTGAGGAAATATCAAATTTCTCTAGCTCTCCTTTCTTAGGTTTTGTTTCAGTTTTGGCAGGACCAAATTCTCTTCATAGTGATTTTCCAAATCTTGTGTAGATTCAACCTGTTCTTGTTGTTGCGTTGCTCTAGCACTGAGAAGACTGTAAATCTTTGTCAGTCACACCATCAACAACTTATCCAAAGATAATAATCGATAAAAGAGAAATTGATCTTTCTCTTCCAAGCCTTTCTCTCTCAGGATTTCGTTCTAACTTCGGCAGCAGAAATTTTCTCAACAGTTTTTCTTTTTCTTTTTTTTTCCTCCTGTCAGTTATCTGCCCCAATGCCGCGCTGAGAGAAAAAAAAAAAAACCCGGCAATCTTACTTTTGATTCTCCTCTCTCAGGATCTGTCTCAGCTTCGGTGGAGGAGGTTAATATCAGTCAGCCACAATTTCTATTTCAATTTCATTTGTTTTCTCCGAAATTAGCAATAAGGATATAATTTTTTTTCAATAACTGTTATCTAGTTCAGCGTTTTTCAACCGCTGTTCCGCGGCACACTAGTGTGCCGCGAGATGTTGCCTGGTGTGCCGTACGGTCAGGGCCGCCATCAGGGCAGTACCACCAGTCTAGGGAGAGGGGCGGTCCGCCCCACGTGGACAGGAGAGAGCTGGACGGGGGACCCGCGGAGTTCAATACATCTCGAGCCGCGAGGCTCGTCTTCTGTTCCTGCCTGCCCTGCAGCTAACATATAGCCGATCGCAAGCGTTCCCCGATGTCAGCGCTGACGTCGGAGGGAGGGCTTAAGCAAAGCCTGCCCTCCGACGTCAGCGCTGACGTTGGAGAATACTTCCGTTCGGCTATTTGTGCGCGGCAGGGCAGGCAGGAAGCAGAAGACAAGCCTTGCGGCTTGAGCTTCGTTTTGCTGAGAAAGTTGCAAAGATGGGCTGGGAGGCAAACACGGAACACAAAAGGGGGGAGGGAGTGCGTTTTGGACACAAGGCATGAACTTGGGAGAGAGGAAGGGAGGGAAAGAGATGCTGAGGTGGGGGAGGGAATGCGTTTTTGGACACAGAAGAAATGGACTTGGGAGAGAGGAAGGGAGGGAATGAGTGTTTGGACACAGAAGGCATGGACTTTGGAGAGAGGAAGGGAGGGAATGAGTGTTTGGACACAGAAGGCATGGACTTTGGAGAGAGGAAGGGAGGGAAAGAGATGGTTGTGTACACGGGGAATAGAAGAAAGGAGAATTTTTGGTCATAGGGAGGGAGTGAGGTACAGATAGTGGCATACCAGGGTGGGGGGGGGGGCGGTCTGCCCCACCCCGGGTTTACGTCCCAAGGGGGTGCACAGCTGGCCACCCTCCAGTGTTGTCCCTAGGCCGGCAAACTGCGGCTCTTTAGCCACTTGAGTGCCACCGCCGCCAACGGTGTTGTTGGCGGTGGCAGCATTATAAAATACTTTCTTTGTGTTTATTTGATTCCTATTAAAGAGAATTACTTTATATATAGTCAATATAGGCACAGAGTTAAATTTTTTAACATTTTCTAATGGTGGTGTGCCTCGTGATTTTTTTCATGAAACAAGTGTGCCTTTGCCCAAAAAAGGTTGAAAAACACTGATCTAGTTGATGTCACACAGCACACAGGATTTCACTTCAATACCGGCAAGAGAGGCTACATTAAAACCGCCATATTTTAGAGACTGAGCAATATCAGTCCAAAGGGGGAAACTCTTCTCTCTCTCTCTTTGTCCTCTGGTAGCTCAATGCCTTCAAGCTCCTCTGCCACCTAGCCCTCAGCACCGTATCACTCCGGCACAGAGAGAAAAAAAAAAAGATGGCGCTCCCTCTTCTTAGCTCTTTCTCTCTCAGGTTTTATTTCAGTCTCGGCGGAGGAGGGCAATATCTGTCACAAGTTTAGTATCGAAGGAAATCGGCTACAAGGGGACAAATCCACCACAATTCACTGTAGCCTGTCCTCAATCTCCTGCCGTCCCAGTAAAAGAGAAAAAGTCACAAACTCTTCGCCCTCAGGGTCCCAGTTCAGCGCCGGCAGGAGAGAGCTGCTTCAAACCGCCACAGCTCTAGAAATCAGCACCAAGATCAATCCCTCTCCAACTCCCTCCACTGCCAGTCACCCTCTCTCAATGCCCTATTTCTAATCAATATCAGTTTGGTGTCATTCACTCTGTGAGTAATTTGCTCACCTATGTCTCGCCGTTTAGTAAAGAAAACTATAAACAGTCAGTAACTTGCCGTGAAAAAACCGTCAAAAGGGAAACAGATTTTTTTTCTGACTTTCTTCCTTCAGGGCTTTATTTCAGTCTCGGCAGCACTTTTTTCCGGTAATCTTAAGTTTCTTTTATCTTTCTCCCCTTCTGCTCTCGATATCGTTTCGTTCCAGCACAGAGGAATAAGGAAAAAGGCGCTCTTAATTTTTTGGCTCCTTCCCTCAGGCTTTGCTTCAATTTCGGCGGAGAAGGGAAATATCGATCTGTCACAAGTTTAATATCAACAGGTAATTATTTTCAATAAAAATCAGCAAGAAGAGGATATATTTTTTTAATAATCTTTGCCTAGTTGAAGAGGAGCGTCGCGATCACACGTCCATTTGTGTTCGCGTTAAGCCACGCTCCCCGGAAAAAAAAAAAATCTGATTATGAGGAAAGTTTAGCAAGATCAGAAATGTCTGTAGAGCAGAGTGTATGTGGGAGTGAATGTAATGATTTCTTATCTGAGGAAGATATGCTTTGATAACAAGTTAGTGAAAGCCCACAGCAACTGTGTGAATGGAAGTGTGTGCAAACAACTTATAGCATTTTTAAATCACACCCTGAGATAGCAGTACTGTGGAGAAGGGGGAAGGGAAAGCTCAGTAGCTTTCTACCTAAACCTCTTGCCATCAGGATTGCCTGTTTAAAACCCAATGAGATAATAACATTCAAGTGAAACATATTATTGGAATGCACTATGATAATAAGGCCACCCAAAGTTAAAGGTGCCTAAAAGTAGTGTAGTAGCAGTGTTTGGAGGAGAGTTCCTTAAAGCTACATTACAAATCTTGAAATGCAGTATGCGGCAGCAATATTTGCTTGAAATGTTAGACATTAGTACAGTTGGCAAAGCCACACAAGTACAGTGCCACCAAAGTAACCTAGGAGACGAAATTACCTCTGAAATCTGATTATATACTGGACAAAAGCAGTGAAATGTTTTGTCATGCTGTTATATTTTTGCCTTTTGGAGAAATGATATGATAATACATTTAAGTGCAGGATAAAGCACTTTCATGGACTTTTAGTTCTTTTTGAAATCTTATAACCCTGAGGGGGGAACAATAAAGAATCTTTTGGTTTTAAATATTACTTGTTTTGACACTTTGATTTGGGCTTGCAATATTCCCATTGGCCACTCCAGGTGGGTGGGTTGTGATACTATAGACCTGCTATCCTTGGAGAACACCTGTTATAGGTAAGTAACTTTGATTTCTCCAAGGACAAACAGGTATAATATTCTCACATGTGGGACTCCCAAGCTGCCAGGATCATAACTCTAGGAAGAGGGTTACAATTAAAACATGAGCCTGGAAAAACTAAAAAGGGTTGGAGAGAAAGTTGACAATTAGGAAGAGAATAAATTTTGCATTACTGCTTGCCCAAATTCACTGTCTTGTCTGGATTGGTGTTCCAAATAGTAGTGGGAAGTGAAGGTATGTATCGAAGACCAAGTGGCCACTTTGCAGATATTCTCAACAGGAGTAGTTTAAAAGAAGGTAAGAGGATCCATGGCAAAGGCTAAGACATTGACCCTCAGCAGGAAAGGAAAAGAAAAAAATACACACTAGTTGCTTTATATAACCGATAGTCTGAAGTGTATTCCCATATTTTGTGTCATTTAAAAATATCATTGTATTCCACCTATTAACAAAGGTGAAAAGCAATGCAAACAAGAGTTAGCATGGTTAAAAGGTGAAGTGAAAGAGGCTATTAAAGCCAAAAGAACATCCTTCAAATAAAGGAAAAAAAGATCCAATTGAAGAAAATAAGAAGCAACATAGACACTGGCAAGTTAGATGCAAAGCACTAATAAAGAAAGATACAAAAGAATATGAAGAGAGACTTGCCAAAGAGGCAAAAACTCATAGCAACAACTTTTTCAAGTACAGGTACTCTTCAACTTACGACCGCAATTGGTTCCGACTGATAGGTCTTAAGTTGATCTGGACATAAGTCGGCCTATATTAAATTAAGGCAAAAATATTAAACTGGATAATGATATTTTAATCATCTTAAATCAATCTGTTTACAACATTTTTTTTCTTTCTAAGTCAAACAACAATACAATTGTGGAAAACCAGACAAAAATAAGAAATACAGTTCAGTAAAGTTTATTTAATTCATGGCACCACTGGTGCTTGGCTGCGGATTGTTGATATCTCCTTCATCACCCAGTGATAGGTGGAGTTGCTCTTTTCATAAACATAGTGAGCTTTGTCTGAATGGTTTGCTTTTTTTTTCTCTCTTCATAAATTTCGCAATAAGGACAAAATGTGTTGCGTGCCATCTGTTCAATCCTCACAAATCGTTCAATGTTTGGGTCCATGTCTTCAAAATGGGTGAGGAGTGTATTCAGTAGAGATAAACCTTCTGACAAATCCCTTTGTGGTGAACATTCGTTGTGGTGCCTCATCCTCTTGATCTTTCTCCAATTCTCTTATTTTTTCTTCCGCCACTCTCTTCTTCTAATTCTATCAGCTCTTCATTCATAAGGGAAGGCCTCTGAAGAGGTTGGATGGGATCATTCACTACTGGAGGGAGCGATAGAGCTCTGAAATCAACTTTATTAGTGCAGATAGAGATCATATGGCTTGTGACCATTGGGTCGAAAGAGTCCATTAGGGCATTTTGAGGTGTAGACATGCAAATGGAGTGGCGTGAATTGTCAAAGCCATATGACCTAGAAGTCTTAGCATTTGACATACAATCATGCATGGCAGGAAGGAGACTTTCAGACACAAGTGAAAGAGATTTAAACTCTCTACTGGGGTAAAAAAAAAGCTCAACCTTGTGTAGTGTCTAAAAGAGCTCCTATGAACTCTAAATATGGGTCGGCTGGAGATGCAATGTCTGGTTCTCATAATTCAATGGAAACCCAAGGAGTTCCAATAAATGAATTGATGAGTTGATGGTATACTGAGTTTGTTGCATAGATGAGAGGTTGATCAAACAGTCATCTAGATAGGGAAATATGTGAAATCCCCATGAGTGAAGGGTTGCAGCTTCTACTACTAGGCATTTTGTGAAGACTCTTGGAGTTGTAGCTAGACCGATGGGCAGAACTTTATATTGAAAATGATGAGAGCCCACACAAAAGCATTTTCTGTGTGCAGGTAGGATCGATAAGTATGTGTAAGCTTCTTTGAGGTCTAGAGAGCAAAGCCAATCATTCTTCTCCAGTCGCAATAGTAAGGTTCCCAGAGAGACTATGTGAAACTTCTCCTTCACTAAGTATTTGTTGAGAGCATGGAGGTCTAGGATTGGGCAGATACTTCCAATCTTTTTGGGTATCAGGAAATATTTGGAGTAGAACCATCAGCCCCTCTATTGTAGAGAAATTTGTTCTATTACATTGAGTTGGAGAAGCGTTGAGAGCTCTTGGTGAAGAAGTGTCTTCTGGAGGGAGTTGAGACTCTCTTGGAGGGTTATTTGGAGGCTTTCATAATAAGCACAGGGCATACTTACTGGTCCAATGTTATGAAAGTCCAGTGTTAGTAGAAATGATGAAGCCTACCTTTTATAGGAAGATCTGGAGGAAGAATGAGTGAGATTTTGACAATGCTCTCTAGAAAAGAGTCACAAGGACGACTGTTGATTAGACTATGATTTCTGATGTCTTTGTTGTCTAGGTTGTCTCTGGTTATTTAATCATGCAGACAAGGAAGACTTGATGTAACAACATCTGGAATTATAGTAAGAGGTATGACTAGAGGTACTAGAGTACCTATTAGATGACTGAGATGTTTGTGACATTTAAGCTTTAGATAAAAGTAGTCATGCAGTCGCCATGTTTTTAAATTTTATCTGCAGCATCCTCAATGCATTCCTTAAAGAGGTCATCACCTTTACAAGGGACAATGGAGAGGTGTTTCTGCACTGAAGTCTCAAGGTCAAAAACTCTGAGTCAAGCCATTCTTTGTATCACATTAACCAATGATGATGCGGTATATAAACTTAAGGTTTAGATTAGATTAGATTAGATTAGATTAGATGAATATCTTGAGGATGCATATATTTCCTGGTTGCAAGCAAGTTTATAATCAGTTGTTGGAATGACTTTAGCTAATCAGAGGGAAGATGCTTTTCAAAGTCTGGCAACTGTTTTATTAAAAACTTGCGATAGATAGATTATATAGAATTGGTAGTCCATTATTCTATAGTTAGTATGGATGCCTGGAATATACGTTTGTCAAACTTATCCAGGGTTCTGGCTTCTCTGCCCAGTAGAGTGGAAGAATATGGTCAAAAGCTGTTCACACGCTTTAGGCAGGCTCCACAACTAAAGATTCATGTTGATGCTAAGGTTTGTGAAAGCCAGGACAAGTCTGTATTCTGGAGTGGTCAAAGGGATCTCCCAATTTTAAAAAGATTATCATGTGATCATGTGAAGTGGAACTTTTATACACTCCTTGGGCCATTCCTCATAATCCAGAAGCTCCATTAATTCTGCATGAGGTTCCTCCTCTGACAATTTTGATAGCAAGAGCCTGACTCATCTGGCGCACAAAGCTTATAAAAGACAAGCTGTCAGGTGGAGATCTGCAATGTGGAGAAGGATCACATAACATACCATATGATTCATCTGCAGAAAAGTCAGGGAGTTCCTTCACTGGAATGTATAGAGGGGTCAGAATCAGATTCATCAAAATATTCTCTCCTAGATGTTATGTTAATCAGGTTTTCTATTCCTCCTTTACCTATTCAGTTCGAGGTCAGATTACATTACAAGAGGTTGGGTCAGTTATCCAGGAAGTTACAATGGACAGTTTGATATGGACATTCAATAGAGTTGCTAATACAGGTAGATTAGTATAGTTACTAATACAATTAGGTGATAGTTACAAATACATAGTTATAAGTTCAAGTAGGTCATCATTATGTCCCAGGAGTTGCATTAAACACAGTCTTGAAATGTGCTTTTACAATTACCATTTTAGTTTCTTTAGGGTTGGCTCCCTGTCTTGGTATACAAATAATTTTTTAAATTTTCTGAATCTGAGATAGTGGTCATAGGATTGCAGTGTAAATGGTAATTGGTTCCAGCATTTTGATAATTGATATTGGATGGATAAGATAATTTGCCTGGTAGATTTTATATTTTTGCATGCTGGGAATTTGTAATGGAAAAGATTTCTGGTGGAATATCTGTTGCAGGCGCCCTGGAGTAGCATGGCCAACTCTGTTAGATAGTTGGGGGTATATGTCTCTGAAGTGTAGTGTCGAAGTGAAATAGGTGAATCACTCTTCCTCAAGAGCGATGCACATGTTGAGCATCTTCTGGACGTCGATGCTCGACATAGAGTGAGAGTCCTGGAACATTGCTTGCATTGATATACTGGCACATCCTCAGGCTGACCTGAGACTGGTGCAAAGGAGCTTGGGCAGGCTGTGACTGCAGTACAAGGGGGTGATTCATTCTCACCCAGGTGAAGCAGTTTTCCAGTATTTTGGACTGTAAACATGCTCTTGCTTTCTGCAAGCTCTTGCTGGGAGTAGTGTTCGAAGTTCCTCCTGTTATCGATGGCATCAGTACTAATGTATGCAAAGGTATGGAAGAAGCCTGTGATACTAGGTGTCAAGGCACTAGGGACCTTGATATCAAGGCATGCCTCTGCAGACACACCAGCTGGAGAGAAAATGATCGGTCATCCACACATCAATGCTTGGATTGTGTCAAAGAAGAGGAAGACTGGGAGGATACCGAGGTATGTCTGGCAGGGGAGCCATGGTTATGCTTCTTAGCTTTCTTATGTGAGTCCCCTGAAGCACGTTGCACCGATGATGAAGAAGATGAATCACTGCACTGCATCAACTCAGAACAATGCGATGATGATGCAGTCAGTGTAGGGGTCAATGTAGGTCTGAAAGGAAGCTGAGCATTGGGCTCAGAGCCCTCAGCCACGCTCCATGTCCCTGATATGGTACCAAAATATTTTTCAAATTGATGTTTATGAACCTTTAGTGACCTCTTCTGCATACAAGAGCAGAGGGCACAAGAAATATCCCGATGCTCAGGACCAAGGCATTGAACACACCAGTTATGTGGGTCAGTGGATGAAATGGTCCTGTTGCATTGAGTGCATCGCTTGAAGATGCTAGGTGCTTTGGACAGAAGGGGAAAATTACCAACACAAGGAAACTAAAATGAAATACAATGAAGAAATAGTTATGGAATTATGAAATTAAGAATAAGTATGAAACTAAATGAATTTTAGAGTTTTGAGTAAATAAACAATAAAGTGGACTGATGAAGACAAGAGATTGCTGGGCATTATTCATGGTCCAGTTGATATTTGAAGGTTCATACAAATGAAAAAATTAAGAATTAATATACATATACATATATTATGAAGTATATGTTAGTACTAGACCAATAATCTCTTTACAGTGTATATGGGGCCACAATATATAAACAGGTACCATATAGCTTTACAATATTAGAGATTTAAAAAGAGTACAGAGAATAGTTAGTGATTTAAAATTTAAAGTGACAGTAAAGCACATTTACTTACCGTAACGGGTCCTGGGACAGCAGGATAACACCTCTCTTCAAATTTGTATGCCTTGTCTACAAAGCCCTACATGGCCTATTGCTAACTACCTAACTGTTCAATTCTTGTTCTCGTCGCCAAGCCAAGGGTAGGTGATTTTTTACCTACCCTTCAGTCAAAGGCTGTACTTATAAAAAATTCATTAACCGACTCTTATCATATCAAGCTGCTTCCAGGAATCCTGAATTGGCCCAAATGATTATAATATCAACATCGTATATGCATTTTAGAAATCTATAAAAAAAACCATTGTTCTCAAAATTCCTGTAATCCCTTCAAAGCAGCATACTGATGTAAAACTATTGTTAACTTGTTGATGCCAATATTCTATCTATTGTAGCTCACTGACAATGATCAGTCCATCTCTTTTGTAAACCGCATAGAACCGAAAGGGTTTTGCGGTATATAAATAAAAATTTATGTTGTTATATAGAAACATAGAAAATGACGGCAGAAAAGGGCCACGGCCCATCTAGTCTGCCCACACTAATGGCCCACCCCCTAACTACCTCCATGAAGAGATTCAACATGCCAATCCCATCTTTTCTTAAAATCTGGCACGCTGCTTGCCTCAATTACTTGTTGTGGAAGATTATTCCAGCGGTCAACCACCCTTTCGGTGAAGAAATATTTTCTGGTGTCGCAATGAAATTTCCCACCCCTGATTTTCAACGGATGCCCTCTTGTTGCCGTGGGTCCTTTAAGGAAAAAGAGATCCTCTTCCACCTCAATACGTCCCGTGACATATTTGAACGTCTCGATCATGTCTCCCCTCTCTCTGCGTTCCTCGAGTGAGTACAGTTGCAACTTACCCAGTCGTTCCTCATTCGGGAGATCCTTGAGTCCTGAGACCATCCTGGTGGCCATTCGCTGAACCGACTCAACTCTCCGCACATCTTTTTGATAATGCGGCCTCCAGAATTGAACACAGTATTCCAGATGGGATCTCACCATGGATCTGTACAACGGCATTATGACCTCGGGCTTACGGCTGATGAAACTTCTACGGATACAGCCCATGATTTGTCTAGCCCTGGATGAAGCTTTCTCCACTTGATTGGCAGTCTTCATATCTTAATCACCCCCAAGTCACATTCTGCTACAGTCCTTGCTAGGATCTCACCATTTAGGGTGTAAGTCCTGCATGGATTTTTGCCACCAAGGTGCATGACCTTGCATTTTTTGGCATTGAAACTTAGTTGCCAAGTCTTTGATCAATGCTCCAGTAGGTCCTGTGTCATACTGTTGGGCATTGAGCTTTTGTAGGGCACTGTGCTTTCATCTGTTGTGTGGTTGCCTACTATGTTGCATAGTTTGGCATCATCGGCGAATAATGTAATTTTACCTCGAAGCCCCTCAGCCAAGTCTCTTACGAAGATGTTAAATAGGATCGGGCCCAAGACCGAGTCCTGCGGCACTCCGCTGATCACCGCCGTCATATCGAAGAGGGTACCGTTTACCACTACCCTCTGAAGTCTACCTCTAAGCCAGTCCCTAACCCATGCGGTTAATGTTTCACCCAGTCCCATCGAACCTATCTTGCTCAATAACCTGCAGTGTGAGACGCTATCAAATGCTTTGCTGAAAACCAAGTACACGACGTCCAGAGACTCCCCTATATCCAGGTTTCTTGTTACCCAGTCAAAGAAGCTGATCAGATTTGATTGGCAGGATCTTCCCTTCGTAAAACCATGTTGATGGGGATCTCATAGATTCTCTTCGTTCAGGATCGTATCCAATTGGCGTTTGATTAGTGTTTCCATAAGTTTACTCACTATCGATGTGAGACTCACGGTCTATAATTCTCAGCCTCCATCCTGCATCCATTTTTGTGGAGTGGAATGATGTTAGCCATTTTCCAATCCAACGAGACTCTTCCTGTACATAGGGAAAGATTGAAAAGCGCGGATAACGGTTCCGCCAGGACGTCACTCAACTCCCTGAGCACCCTGGGGTGTAGTTTGTCCAGTCCCATAGCTTTGTTCACCTTGAGTCTTGATAGCTCCTCGTAGACACTGCTGGGCGTAAACTCAAAATTTCGAAACGGGTCTTCTGAGTTTTCCCTCGTCAGCAGCTGAGGGCCGGATCCCGGTGCCTCGCAAGTGAAGACCAAGCAGAAGTATTCATTTAAAAGTATTCATTTAAATGTATTCTCACAAATGGATGAAGTCACCCACGGAGCCTCGGTAAGAACAGTGAAAAGTATAGTATCACTTTAAGGTTTAGCATGCTTTTTAGACTGCTCGCATCATGCATGCGCAAGTGCCTTAAGAAACATAGATCAATAGAACAAGTCTCCCCTGACCCAAAAAGAGGGGTGAAGGGAAGAGACAGCCCAACAAGAACAAACTACCACAAAATTTTTTAAGGGTGTACGGGAAGCCCTCAGTCACACAGCCTGCAGTGGGAATGCGCCCCTAATGCACCAGCTGTCACAATCCTACACCCAGAAGGGTATTATCTGTGAAACATCCCCGGGCTAACCCATGTGCAAATTTAATATAATTAAACTAGTGCACAAACCTATGTGCTAAAAGTGAAAAATATATAAATATATAAATAATCTCATCAATAAATAAGTTAGGCTGTCTCTGCCTCTCATCCGAGGGTACAGTACCGTCCAAAATCAGCCAAGCTGGCACAGTCACGAGTTGAACAAAAAATTAGAGGTACTTAGCTTCTCCATAGAAATCTGGAGAAGGAATATAGTCATCAAGAAATAAACTCGTCCAACGGGGCTCCATTTTGAGGGAAAAATCCCCTTCCTCAAGAACCAGATATGCTGTCGTTGTGTGCTCTCAAAAACCAGCCAAAGAATAATCACACAGAGTTGAAAATGGCTCATGGCTTTGCCGGCTTGGCTGATTTTGGACGCTACTGTACTCCATATTCACGGTGGATATGTTCTGGCTATAGGCACGAATACGGAAAAAGCGCAAATAACTTTTCAATATGTTATTAGCGGTTTTGGAGAAAGTGACATCATTATTGATATTGAAACCGCGAATAAGAATCCCCAGCGCTAACAGAACTGGTATGGGAGTTTAAATAAACTCACCGCACCTGCTCACCTGCTATGAAACCCCCCCCAGCAAAAGACTCCAAATTTAACTTTTGAATGTTGGTCAGGGAAAGCTGCCTCCGAAGCGGTGAAGTATGGAGAAGAGTGTAAACGCCCGGGCGGCGCAGACTACACTATAAGGCAGAACAAAGACCTAAAGAGCCAATCAGAAAGACAAGTGAGGGAGGTGTCCAAAATACTGAGGGAGCCAATAGATTGTTCAAGTCGCTATTGGATGCGGGCAGCTTTGTCCCCTCTAAAGTCCAAAAGTAGTTGTTCAATTACAGAACACACGCTGCTCCTAAACCAACTGCTCCACTCCTCCCCGCTCACCTCCTTCATAGGGACGGCGTCCTACGAGTCTTGACATCAGTGTTGCCAGTGGGGAGTGCTTCCCACCAAATTGGGCTACTTTTGAGGACCGGAGGTAGAAAATTTGTGGCGTTGGCGGATCAGGCTTTTTTGTGCTACTTTCCTGGAGCGTGTATGGGAGGGTTTTTTTGTCGTATTCAACCTGGTGTTTTGGTCATCTCTCTCTGGGTTCTGTTAGCGCTGGGGATTCTTCTCCTTTAAAATTCATTATATATTATTATCTATTTGTGACTTGGTACTTGGTGCACTGCAGGGTTCCTGCTATGAGAACCTATTGAGTTTAATGATGACGTTTTGGGGTCGAGTCAGCGGCCGAAAAATCGTGAATAATCAAAACCGCAGATACGGAAACTGCGAATACGGAAGGAGAAGTATATGCTATTCTCTAAGCACTGGAAGGGCATAACAAACAACATCAATTACATACGTTTTACTACATTTCAATACCACTTGTGGCCATCTCTGCCCTGCACGTTATTTGCCACACTAAAGCCCTCTGAGCATTTTATGCAGATTTATATGCACACTATTCCCTAACTAACGGTTTTACCAGCGACAGTTCGATTGAGAATTGTTTTGCTGGAGAGAAAACAAGGTAGCTTCAGGTAGAAATAGACTGTAAGCCCTCTGGAGACAAGAAAATTACCTACTGTTCCTGAATGTAACTCATCTTGTGTTACTATTGAACAAAGGCAAGAGCTAAATCCACCACCTCTTTTTTCCTTTCTTCCACATAGGTGAAACTAAAGAAAAAAGTGCAGGTACACCACCCATCATTTCTCACAGAATACACAGAACTTTTGTTTGGCCACTAGCACAGAACAGAAGCAAAGAGGCTTTGCCTTAAGCCTATACTGTCTCTTTATCTCTTCAGGGCTAGTATGCCTGCTATGCTGGTGAAAAGGCTGGATAAGGGTAGAAAGTTGTGACTTACACTAGTGTGTGAAAAAAGAAGTCATGAGGTGCTATGACATCGTTGTAAAGTGTTATACGCCCTAGGAAGGAGGAGGCTATGTCTTGTCTTTGGCTGGTGGAGATGAAATGCCTAAACTACTGAATATGTGAGAGAGAGAAAGAGAGATTACTGGGGTTTGGGGAAATGGTGGACAGCTGCCAGGATACATCTGACCAAAGGGGAGGCTCAAGGTTCACTTGGGAGGGGAAGGAGAAGAGGGAAGAACAAAGGGGAACTGGCTGTGTGGTGCCAACAGTAATTGTCCCCACATATTTAAGGAATCCCCTACCATGAATGTCACTGAACACTAGTGCCACTGCTGCAAAGCATTTTCATGAAATAATTCTGCGTCCACCATGTTTTACAGTAGGGATGGTGTTAGGAGGCTGATGTGCTATTTGTTTTACATCATACATATCACTTAACACAGACTAGAAAAGTTCCATTTTAATCTTAACAGATCACAAATCCTTTTAAGAACATAAGAATTGTCGCTGCTGGTCAGCCCAGTGGTCCATCGTGCCCAGCAGTCCGCTCACGCGGTGGCCCTCTGGTCAAAAACCAGTGCCCTAACTGAGACTAGCCCTACCTGCGTAGGTTCTTCTTCAGCAGGAACTTATCTACCGTATTTTCACGCAGATAACACGCACCCGTGTAAAACGTGCACACGGGTATAGCGCGCAGAAACCACGATTTTATGTACAAAAACTTTTGTATACCGCGCTCACGGGTATACCGCGCATGCAGCCCGACTGTCCTTTCGCCCGCCCCGACTCTCCTCTGGCCACCCCGACTCTTTCGCCCTCCCCGACTCTCCGTGCGCTGTCCCGACTATCCGTTCACCCTCCCTGACTTTCCGTGCACTGCCCCGCCTCTCCGTGCGCTGTCCCGACTCTCCGTTCACCCTCCCTGACTTTCTGTGCACTGCCCCGACTCTCCGTGCGCTGTCCCGACTCTCCGTTCACCCTCCCTGACTTTCCGTGCACTGCCCCGCCTCTCCGTGCGCTGTCCCGACTCTCCGTTCACCGGCCTGAGGCACATGGTCGGGTTGGGCCCATGTGCCTCAGGCCGCACCCCCAGGTGGGACCTAAGGCTCCAGGGCCTATTCTGATTGGCCCACGCGCCTTAGGCCCCACCAGTAGGCGGAGCTTTGGAACGGATGGGCCAATCCAGCCTCATTCCGTCGTTGGCTGCCTGCCGGACAGGCGGGTTTGGCTCCCGTCTGTCCGGCCAACTACCAAAGGTACGGGGAAGGGGGGGTGGGGGTGTCGTGGGGGTCGGCCAGGGGGGTCGCGGGTTGGCTGGGGGGGCGGTCGGAGGTTCTTGGGGGGGGGCGGTCGTTGGAGGGAGGGGGGTTTGCGTCGAGGGCAGGAGGGCCTGGGATCCCTCCTGCCCGTAATGTAGTGCGGGGTGGGGGTAGGGGGTCACCGTGGCCAGGAGGGTTTGGGCTCCCTCCTGGCCCGATATTGTCGGGGAGTTGGGGAGCCGGCCGGGCAAGAGGGCTTGGGCTCCCTCTTGCTCCGATCGTGGATGCGGGTGCGGGTGGGAGCGCGTGCGAGCGATCGTTCGGGGTGGGGGTGCGAGCGGTCCTGCTGGGGGGGGGGTGAATCGGGCGTCGGGCGGGGTGGGAACTATGTAAAAAAATTTTTGTATTCCGCGCTCACGCGTATAACGCGCGAGGGGTATGCGCGGTAGGTAAAAACACGTATAACGCGCGCGTTATATGCGTGAAAATACGGTAACTTTGTCTTGAATCCCTGGAGGGTGTTTTCCCCTATGACAGATTCCGGAAGAGTGTTCCCATTTTCTACCACTCTCTTTCAAAATGCTATGAGAACATCATGTGGCTTTTCTTCAAGAGTGGGCTTTCATCTTGTCATATACAGACCATGTTCGTGGAGTAACATTCCCTCCTGTCTCAGGCACAGACCTCTACAGCTCACTTAAAGTAATCTTAAACTTCACAGTGACCTTCTTCAATGGCTTCCTTAATCTATAGTTACTAACTTTGAAGGTATATGATCTCACAGAGATGGGTTCTATTTAACCTATTAAGAGCCTTGTAAAGCCAGTTTTAGAAATGGAGGAGTGTGAAGTAGTGGTCAGAGCTACAGCCTCAGCACCCTGAGGATGTAGGTTCAACCCCCCGTGCTGCTCCCTGTGATCCTGGGCAAGTCACCTAATCTTTCACTGCCCCAGGTGCATTAGATTGTGAGTCCACTGGGACAGATAGGGAAAATACCTGTAGTACCTGTATATAAATCACTTTGAATGTGGTTGTATAACTACAAAAAGGCGGTATACAAGCCCCAATCCCCTATCCCTATTTAAAACAGTATAGTCTTACATAAGTGCAATCAAGACATTAGTTTCTTATTTTTAATTACATTTTGACTATTAAAAACATCTCTTTTTATAAAAACTTTTTAAGTGGTTAACCCTTTCAGGACCATAAGGATCGTAGGCCAATTTTTGTGGTTTTGACGACATTTTTATGGTAAAAAGGGCTTGCAGATGCCAAAAAATTGATTTTTTTTTGTGAAATATTATTTTTTTTTTTTTTTAAATCACACTTCTGGCTTATGGACAGTGTGGCAAGTGAATCTTCTCGTCAATCTGGCAACGACGCTAATGAATGAATGTCGGAACCAGTTTGTTTACATAAAGGCAGTATCATATGGAATCCGTACATATCAAATTTAGAACTGTAGACTATCCCAATCAAAATTTATAGGATTTTAAAGTTATGGGACAAATATGTCCCTTGGTCCTGAAAGGGTTAAGAAGCAGTGACTGAAGGAATTAACCCCCTCCCTTTTATGAATTTCTATGATGCCTAATACCACTGCAGCTGGTGATAAAAAAGCCTAACACGGCTTCGTAAAAGGGGGGAATTAGTGATTAATGGAAATGTTATCTGTATATTGTTTTATTTTGTACTTTTTTTTTCTGTGTTTTTATCTTATGATTATGTTGGGGTTTTTTTGTAATCCGTGGAATATACTTTTTTTACATAACTAAATAAATATTTCTATAATTTATTCTTAAATATTAAAGTGTACAGTATGAGGTGTTCAGCAAACTTGCTTAATGCCTATTGAAATATCCCCCCCCCCCTTTTACAAAGCCGTGCTAGCAGCTGCCACACGGCAATGGTCCTGAAGCCCTCTAAATCTATATGGGCTTCAGGGCTATTAATGCAATTTAAATGACTTTGTAAAAGAGGCCCTATCTTTTTAAACAACATAATAAATAAATACATTTTATTTAATGTGGGGATGGGGAGGTATGTTATGTGATTTAATGGGTTTATTCCTGATGAATTAGATGGGTGGGGGAGGGGTCTTTTTTATATGCATTTGACAATAATTGTTAGAATGTCAAGTGATTTGTACGAATTATCTGATTGAATATTGTACACTTGTTGCAAGAGTTAAAACTGAATAAAGAATTAAAAAAATAAACAACAGAATGTGAAAAATATTAAATAGTGTGAAGGCTTTTGAAAAATACTAAAATTACAAGAGATAATTTAAAAATCTTCATACCTGATCTGCTCTTGTAAGATGTATGAAGCTCTCAAAAATAGAAGGACTTAGTCTGTCCATAACATCTATGGCCAATTCTTCATCACCCTAAAACAATCAAACATAATGTATCAAAATTTTACAGAACAATAAAAATGTAAGAAATTAAAATTTGAAACTAAATATTTTCTTACCTTTGACATTTCTAAGGCTGTAAATAAGGCCCGCACTTCTCTAAGAACATTGACAGCTAATCTTCTTGTTGTAGGCCGACTATTACAAAGAACAACTAGTGCAAATCCTTCTACCACGTGGAATACACTGGAGTACTGATTTCTCTCTAGTGGAAGAGTATGGGTCACTCCATTTTTCTGAAGGGGAAAAAGACATCAAATCTCTTAAAATGTGATAAATTATAGACTTTAATATTAACATATGGGAGTCCCAGATTTGACAGCTGAAATAAATTACTGCAGACTTCTGTAGAGAAAACTCAGTTATGGAACAGTGAAACATTTTTTCATCTGGAAGCTGTGAGTGTCATCTTTTTCCCAAGAATGTCCACTGCAGTTGTCAATATGAGTACTGAGTTGGATGGATAGTTCTGCTATTTATTTTGTTGAAATAAAATACATTGGTGGTACTGCTATTGATTGTGCTAATTGATGGGTTGTATGTTGTATTTACTTTACATGTGTATTTTTATTGATTGTATGTATATTTTGTAACTTCCCCTGGGCTCTATATTTATACATAAATATACACATAATTGGAGATACTATCACAAAAAATGCCTGACAAATGCTATTAAAGGCATAAGGCAGGGGTGTCCAATGTCGGTCCTCGAGGGCCGCAATCCAGTCGGGTTTTCAGGATTTCCCCAATGAATATGCATGAGATCTATTAGCATACAATGAAAGCAGTGCATGCAAATAGACCTCATGTATATTCTTTGGGGAAATCCTGAAAATCCGACTGGACTGCGGCCCTCGAGGACCGACATTGGACACCCCTGGCATAAGGCATCCCAGCATCACTCTCTTTCACTCAACTCAACTCCTAAAATCGTCTGTAGTACCTGAAGATTGGAGGGTGGCCAATGTTACGCCGAATTTTAATAAGGGTTCCAGCGGAGATCCGGGAAATTACAGACCGGTAAGCCTCACTTCAGTGCAGAGCAAAATGGTAGAAACAATTATAAAAAATAAAATTGTAGCTTGCAAGCTACTTTTAAAATGACCAAGTCAAAATGATCTACCAACAATAAAATTAAAAAAAAACACAAAGCACACTGTATGCAGAGAAAATGTTAATTAATTATCATTTATATACCAGGGTTTTTCAAAGAGGTCAAAGCAGATGACTCTATGCAATGTCACTTCAGTAACAACTATACAAAAATAGACAAATATACCCCCTCCCTTTTTACTAAACCGCAATAGCAGTTTTTAGCGCAGGGAGCTGCGCTGAATGCCCCACGCTGCTCTCGACGCTCATAGGCTCCCTGCGCTAAAAACCACTATTGCGGTTTAGTAAAAGGAGGCCATAGTACAAAATATAGACAGCAGATATAAATTTTCAAAACGGACACATTTTGATCACTAAATTAAAATAAAATCATTTTTCCTACCTTTGTTATCTGGTGATTTCATGTGGCTCTGGTTGCACTTTCTTCTTCTGACTGTGCATCCTATATTTCTTCCTCTCTTTCAGCCTACTGTATGCTTCCTCTCCTCCAGACTTCATTCCCTCCTCCAACTTTTTCTTCCTCTCTCCCTGCCTTCCCCTTTCTTTCTTTCTCTCTCCATGCCCCCTTTCTTTCTTTCTGTCTCCCTGTCCCCCCTTTCTTTCTGTTTCCCTGCCTGCCCCCTTTCTTTCTTTCTGTCTCCCTGTCCCCCCTTTCTTTCTGTTTCCCTGCCTGCCCCCTTTCTTTCTTTCTTTCTTTCGGTCTCCCTGTCCCCCCTTTCTTTCTGTCTCTTTGCCTCCCCTTCTTTCTGTCTCCTTGCCTCCCCTTCTTTCCGTCTCCCTGCCTGTCTACTTTCTTCCTTTCTCCCTGCCCTCCCCCAAGCCACTGCCGACCAAAGCTCTCCCTGCTTCCCGACGCAGAAGCTTCGGGCCAACCAGCATTCTTCTCCCCGACAATTCTGACATTGGAGAGGAAGTTCTGGGCCAGCCAGGCAGTAATTGGCTGGCCCGGAACTTCCTCTCTGATGTCAGAATTGACGTCGGGGAGAGGAAGACTGATTGGCCCAGAGCTTCTGCATTGTGATGCAGGTAGAACACAAAGGCAACGCGAGTCTATCATGGAGCCCGAGATGGGCTCTGAGATTGACTCACATTGCCTTCGCGATCTACTAGTCGATCACGATTGACCTTTTGGGCACCCCTGACGTAGACAAACATGATTTAATGAGACGGAGTCAGCATGGGCTCTGCCGAGGGAAATCTTGCTTCACCAATTTGCTTGACTTCTTTGAAGGTGTGAATAAACATGTGGACAAAGGTTGATGTAGTGTACCTAGATTTTCAGAAAGCTTTTGATAAAGTTCCTCACGAGACGCTCCTGAGAAAATTAAAGTGTCATGGGATAGGTGGCAAAGTTCAGTTGTGGATTAGGAATTGATTATCGGAGAGTTTTGGAGATCTGGCGAAGGACATAAGAAGACTTGAAACGGTCCAGAGGAGGGCGACGAAAACGATAGAAGGCTTGCTCCAGAAGACGTATGAAGAGAGACTGGAAGCCCTGAATATGTATACCCTAGAGGAAAGGAGGGACAGGGAAGATATGATTCAGATGTTCAAATACTTGAAGGGTATTAACGTAGAACAAAATCTTTTCCAGAGAAAGGAAAATGGTAAAACCAGAGGACATAATTTGAGGTTGAGGGGTGGTAGATTCAAAAGCAATGTTAGGAAATTTTACTTTACGGAGAGAGTGGTGGATGCCTGGAATGCGAGCCCGAGAGAGGTGGTGGGGAGGAAAAGGTGACTGAGTTCAAAGAAGCATGGGATGAACACAGAAGATCTAGAATCAGAAAATAATATTAAATATTGAACTAAGGCCAGTACTGGGCAGACTTGCACGGCCGTTTGGGGGAGGATGGGCTGGAGAGGGCTTCAGTGGCTGGGAGGGTGTAGATGGGCTGGAGTAGGTTTTGACGGAGATTTCAGCAGTTGGAACCCAAGCACAGTATCGGGTAGAGCTTAGGATTCTTGCCCAGAAATAGCTAAGAAGAAAAAAATTTAAAAAATTTAAATTGAATCAGGTTGGGCAGACTGGATGGACCATTTGGGTCTTTATCTGCCGTCATCTACTATGTTACTATGTAAAATAGAGGGTAGGGTTAAATGGTCATTTTTCTCAATGGAGGAGAGTAAACAGTGGAGTTCCACAGGAGTCTGTACTAGGACCGGTGCTATTTAACTCGAGTGAGGTGATTAAATTTGCAGATGACACTAAACTGTTCAAAGTTGTTAAAACACATACAGATTATGAAAAATTGCAGGCGGACCATATGAAATTGAAAGACTGAGTGTCCAAGTGGCAGATGAAATTTAATGTGGACAAATGTAAAATGATGCATTTTGGGAAGAATAACCTGAATCACAGTTACTGGATGTTAGGGTCCACCTTGGGGATTAGCGCCCAAGAAAAGAATCTGGGTATCATTCTAGACAATACGATGAAACTTTCCACCCAATGTGTGGCGGCGGCCAATAAAGCAAATAAGATGCTAGGAATTATTTAAAAAGGGATGGTTAACAAGACTAAGAATATTATAATGCCTCTGTATCGCTCGATGGTGCAATCTCATCTGGAATATTGTGTTCAATTCTGGTCTCCTTATCTCAAGAAAGATATAGTGGCGCTAGAAAAGGTTCAAAGAAGAGCGACCAAGATGGTAAAGGGGATAGAACTCCTCTTGTATGAGGAAAGACTAAAAAGGTTAGGGCTCTTCAGCTTGGAAAAAAGACTGCTGAGGGGAGATATGATTTAAGTCTACAAAATCCTGAGTGGAGTAGAATGGGTACAAGTGGATCGATTTTTCACTCCGTCAAAAAATACAAAGACTAGGGGACACTCAATGAAGTTACAGGGAAATACTTTTAAAACCAATAGGAGGAAATTTTTTTTCACTCAGAGAATAGTTAAGCTCTGGAACGCGTTGCCAGAGAATGTGGTAAGAGCGGATAGTGTAGCTGTAGTGTACCTTTAAGAAAGGTTTGGACAAGTTCCTGGAGGAAAAGTCCATAGTCTGTTATTGAGAAAGACATGGAGGAAGCCACTGCTTGCCCTGTATTGGTAGCATGGACTATTGCTATTCCTTGATTGGCCATCGTGAGAATAGGCTACTGGGCTTGATGGACCATTGGTCTGACTCAGTAAGGCTATTCATATGCTCTTATCTCAGTCAAAAGGGGACAAGCAGCACAGGTAGAACAAGCTACAATTTTGAGTGATATAGAGAGGAACATAAGAATAGTCATACTAGAGAGGATTGATTGTCCATCTAGCCCAGTACCCTGCTTATAGCAGTGGACAATCCAGATCACAAGCACCTGGCAGAATCCTAAATAGGAGCAAGATTCCATGCTACCAATCCCAGGAAAAGCAGTAGTTGTCCCCATTTCTATCTCAATAGCAGAATATGGACTTTTCCAAACCTTTTTCAAACATTGATAAGCTAATTGTTGTTACTACATCCTCTAGTAATGAGTTCCAGAATTCAACTGTTCACTGATTAAAAAATATTTCCTTCCATTAGTATTTACCATGTGTCCCCTCCTAATCTTAATACTTTTTGAATGAGCAATCAATCAATCCATGTTTACCATGCTACACCATCAGGATTTTATAGACCTTTATTGTATCCTCCCTTTCTTTAGTTCCCTCAGTCATCTCTTTTCCAAGCTGAAAAGCCCTAACTTTTTAAGCCTTTCCTCAGAGGAGTTCCATTCTCTTAATTACTTTGGTCTTTAAACCTTTTCTAATTCCACTATATGTTTTTTGAGACACAGAATTGCAACACAATTCAAGGTAAGGTTGTATTATGGAGAGATACAGAAACATTATAGTAGTCTAAGTATTATCTAATATAATAAAGAGCTAGCCGCGCATGCGCACTCCTATTTGCGTGTTCTGTGCGCTGTCAGTCTGTGGCCGAAGGAGTGCGCATGCGCGCTAATATGTCACCAGCCTATCGCCTCCACAAGCCGGACCGCAGCCAGACAACGATCTCCGTTCCTCCTGCGCCGATCTCCATTTCTCCTTTGCCGCCCACCCCCTTCTCTTCCCGCAGGCCCGAATGGCGATTCCAGCAGCGTGTGCATCAGTTTTCACACGCTGCTTCGGGCCCTTCTACTGCCCTGATTTGCTCTGCCGCGTCTCTGATGGTGTCATCAGGGACGTGCCAGATTAAATCAGGGCAGTAGAAGGGCCCGAAGCAGCGTGTGGAGACTGATGCAAGCGCTGCTGGAATCACCACCTTTGTAGTCCGGACCGCGGGAAGGGAAAGGGTGGGTAGAGGAAACGCTAATGCTGCTGCACAGGGAACTGGTGTGGGGGGTGAGGGGAAGGGAATGCTGCTTTGGACAGACAGACAGAGAGGAAGGGAAACACAAAGAAAATAAGAAAGACACAGGGGCAGGTGCACAGGGAACTGGTGTGGGGGGAGGGAAATGGAGGGAGATGGAATGCTGCTTTGGACAGACAGACAGAGGGAGGAAGGGAGACAGAAAGGAAAGAAGAAAGACACAGGGTCAGGGAGATACACAGAAAGACAGACAGGCAAAGGGGGCCAGGGACAGAGACAGACAGAAAGGACAGCGGGAGCCGCGTCAGGAGGGGTGTGGGATGCGGCAGTGGGAACTTTTCCAATGGGTGCAACTGGGCAGCTGTCGGGAACCTCTGATCAGGGGCAGAGCAAGGTAAGAGTATCATAGGGATAAGAAGGAGGAGGGAGGATAAAAAAGGAAGGGATGCCTACTGCTGGACAGGGGGAGAAGGAAAGAGATGCTGATGGACAGGGGAGGTGAAGAAAAAGGAACGGAGGACTAATGTTGGACAGGGGGAGAAGGAAAGAGGTGCTTCTGGACAGGGGGGAGGTAAAACAAAGGGAGAAGGGCTGCTGCTGCATAAGGAGAGCAGTGAAGGGGTGGTGGTGGACACAGTGGAGGTAAAAGGAAGGGAAAATGGACAGGGGGAGCAGGCAAGGGGTGGTGATGGACAGCCAAGGAAAAAGAAAGGCAGAAAGAAAGAAAGCGGCTAAGGAGAGGGAGAGAAAGAAAGACAGACACACACACATATGTTCTAGCACCCGTTAATGTAACGGGCTTAAAGACTAGTTTTATATAAATTTCCTTATAATTCCAAGCATTTTATTTCCTTTTTGGCTGCCGCTGCACATTGGACAGGCGATTTCAGCATATTGTACATGATGATAACTAGATCTTTTTCTTTGATGCTGACTCATAAGTTGCAACCTAACATCAGTTAACTATGATTTGGATTATTTTTTTCCAATGAGCATCACTTTACATTTGTCCACATTAAAATTTATTTGCCATTTGGATGGTCAATCTTCCAATTACCTAAGGTTTTCCTGCAATTTTTCACAGTCTGCATGCAATTTGAATAGTTTTGTGTCATGTGCAAATTTAATCACCTCACTCATTCCCGTTTCTAGATCATTTATAAATATGTTAAATAGCACCAGTCCCAGTACAAATCTATGAGGAATATCACTATTTACCCTACTCAACTGAGAGAAATGGCCATTTAACCCTACCTTCTATTTTCTATCCATTAATCAGTTCCTAATCCACAACAGAATAATGCCTCCTATCCCATAGCCTTTTAATTTCCTGTCAAAAGCATATTATATCAATCAGCTTATTTGCATCCACAACATTGAACTAGGCCCTGCTGTGCCTTCTAGAGGCTGTTAATGCTGTAGGCTACATGTGTCAAAACACTGGCCCGCCTGCCCATTTTATGTGCCCCATGATGACTGTGCGCCAGCTTGAGGGCGATGCGGCGTTTTCCTCTATTGCTGCCCCCTGGTGCTTTACCTTCACTGCCGCAGTCGTATATGCGCACAAAGTGTGGGAGGTGGCTCCTTGCGCATCATCCAGAAGCCTTCCCTCTCAGATGTTGCAACATCAGAGAGAAAGCTTCCGGTTCAGGTGCAGGACACAAGAAGGAACCGCCACCCGTGGCTATTTGTAGAGAAATGACTGTAGCAGTCAGGAAGAGGGAACCGGCCAGAAGTAGGGAGGCACCTAGTTGAGGTACAGAATGGAGGGAGGAAGAGGGGAATATTGGGACTCGAGAAAGAGGGAGCACAATCTTCAGAAAAATGATAGAAGGAAGGGAGGGAGGGGGCATGAACTTGGGACATAGAATGAAGGGAAGGAGGGAGGGGAGCAAGAGCCATTGAATGGAAGAATGGAGAAAGTAAGGAAAAGAGATACTGAGGTGAGGGAGGCAATAGAATGTGAGAATTTGGTGTCTGAGAGAAGGAGTTGGTGCACACGAGGAGATGCAGAAAAAGTAGAATTGTTGAGCAGAGGGAGGGAGAGAGAATTATTGAACATGGAGGGGGGAGAGGAGTGAGGTAGAGATGCATGGGGAAGAGAGAGATGTCAGACCACTGGAATGGGAAGGAGAGAGAGCGCAAGAGAGAGATGCCAGACCACAGAATGGAAGGGAAGGAGAGGAGAGAGAGATGCCAGATCACAGAAAGGAGCGGAGAGAAGGAGAGAGATGTTAGACCTTGGGGAGGGAAGGAGAGAGAGATACCAGACCATGGGAGAGGAGAGATATTTCAGGCTATGGGAAGAAGAGGAGAAAGATGCCAGATCATATGAGGAGGAAAGGGGAAGACAAGAATTGTCTGACCATGGGAGAGGGATGAGATGATGCACAGGGATGGAGGGGAAGGGGAGACGGTGCACAGCACAGGGCACGGCAGGGAAGAGATAAGGAAGGGAGAGATAAGGGAAGGAGATGGTGCTCAGCAATGGGTACGACAGGGAAGAAATTAGAAAAAATGCTTCTTATGGATAGATGGGAATAGGGGAGATGGTACACATGGATAGATGGGAAGGAAAGACATGGAAAAGTAGATAGATTTTGAGAAGTAAGCAGAAAAATGGAAGAAAGTTGAATGTTAAAAGTTAATGCTAAAGATGGATGTATGGCAGAAAGTGAAACAGCAAATGGATAAGGTGGCCCTGGATACACAGTTAAGAGCACAGACAGAAGGAAGTACAGCCAGAAACTGGGAAAAGATGGTTTGAAAAACAAAATCACCAGACAACAAAGGTAGGGGAAATGATTTTATTTTTAATTTAGTGATTGAATTATGTCAATTTTGAGAATTTACATCTGCTGTCTATATTTTGCACTGCTCAGGAAGAAATGCATTTGTTTCTATTTCTCTGGGGTTGTACTGCATGCAGAGTCTTGAATCTTAGGATTTTGTTTGTATATATTAGTACTTTCAGTTTGTGGTCCCGTATTTGCATAGGGGTTATCTGAGTTCTGGCAGGAATGAATATTGAGAAGCATACAGTGTGCTTTGCTTTGTGTAGTTTAATTTTGTGTTAACCATTATGTGTTGTTAATTAGATTATACTGTGTGTATATATGAAAAATGAATGGAAAAAATGGTATTACAATTAGTACTATTATGGGGGTGGGATCTGGGGCGGAGATTGGGTAGAGATTGAACGGGATCTGACTCGTGACTTAGCCTGTGTTTTAGATTTTGGCTCCTTAATGTGATTGAGTTCGACATCCCTGCTCTAGGCTGTGACAGTTAAGATTTATCCTCTAGCAGGAAGTTCAAGTTTAAGACTATGGGGAAAAGAGATTTACACTATTTAAAATAGCTAATAAATAAATGATTTATTTTTATTCAAACTGCTCTTATCAATAAACCTGCAAATTTTCTCTTATCCTAATCTATAAATCACCAAAGCACAAAGCAAAATAATTTTCATTTAGATGAATGAGGCCAAAAATAAATACATCCCCCTCATTCTATAAATTTGCAAGCCCAACTTGACACTTAGCATGCAAACTTGCACATGCAAGTTATAAAATAAAGACAAGTTACATGTGTGCCTTAATTGCGCAGTTAGACGCTAAATGGCTTTAACAACCAATTAACATCTATACTGGGTAATAATGAAAGATTAGGTTCTTACCTGGATAATAATCTTTCTGTTAATCTTCAGGAGTCCATACATTAGATATTCAATCCATTCCCGTGAACGCAGAAGTGCGTTACTCACAACTTTCAGCAGCACCACCCACATTACCAGTGGAGTAGAGTATAGTGCCCCCTTCAGTACGTTCCAAAGCAATCAATCTCCACTGGAATAAAATACAAAGAAGGAGGGGTATGGGAAACTTCCCCACAGACATCATACAGTTCTGCTCTGCAACTTAGAAAAAAAAAAGAACAATTATTATCAATAGAAATTTATAACATAGCAGCAATAGTGAACCAACCTGCTGTATGCAACAAGCACTAACATCAAAGGAGCCTGAGGCTGAGCAATTCACTTACTTATACAGGACATCTTTACACTTAGTCATCTGGCTGACAGGAGAACTCCAGGCATGGAATAGAGAAATAGCTGAGGGAGAAAGCAGGATATATATTGAGGGTGGGTCGTACAGACTCCTGAGAAGATTAACAGAAAGAACCATCACCCTTGCTGAAAGTGTGGGGGGCTGTTGCCAATCCGAATGGGAGAGTCGCAAACTTAAATACAAATTCCTTAAATACATGAAACCTCAGATATTTCCTCTGGCCCAAAAGATGGGAATATGCAAGTATGCTTCTGTCAGATCTAGAGAGGCAAGAAACTCTCCTGGGGCTCCCGACGCAACGACCAAACGGTCCGTTTCCATATGGAAAAAAGGATTTTTAGAAACACACTGATGGCCTTGAGTTCTAAGGTGGGCCTCCAGTTTTCTGTGCCTTTCTTAGACACAATGAAGTATTTGAAGTATCTGCCTGAGCACGATTCATCGTCAGGGACAGGTTGTATGGCCCAAATATTTAAAAGCCTAAGTGTGGTTTGGACCTTGGCCTCTTTTTCTGGCCATCTGGCTGGAGAATCGAGGAACAATGATAAAACTTGATCTTGTAACCCACTCGAATGATATTTTGCACCTATTGATCCAAGGAAATTTTATCCCACTTTTTCTGAAACACCAACAGCCTCCCTCCAATGTGTGGTGGTGCATCAGCCAACTTGGCATCATTGGGACTTTTTGGAGGGTGAGTTGATATGAGACCCTGAAGGCTGCTCGGGTCTGGGGTTGCTAAATTGCTGTTTGCAACCCTGGAAGGATGTCTGCGTGGAGGAACTTGGGTTGTACTGGTGAAAACGGTGGGAGGGATGAAAATTACTACTACTCCCCTCCTGGGGGTCAACATGGCCTGTTCTTTGGTAGAGACGTAGGGCAGCAATCCATCACACTGGCCATGAGATTGTCTAGGCCCTTACCGAAAAGCATCTGCCATTTAAAAGGCAGTCTGCATAAGTTTGGCTCGGATGCCGAGTCACCCACCCACTGATTGAGTCAGAGCATTCTGCAAGCAGAGACTGCTGATACCTTTCTTATGACTAATAAAGTTATATAGGTCATCTGCCACATAATGCACCCCTTCTAGGTCTCACTGGGGGCAGACCTCCTCTTCTGAAGAGGGTTACTGTCTCAATCTGGTGTGTCAGGCCTGTGCAGCAAATTAAGCTGCTGCCGTCGCTTTGATTCCCAGAGCAACAGCTTCAAATTCTCTCTTCAAAACCATATCCACCTTGCGATCTTGTGCAACTTTCAGTGTAACTCCTCCTTCACTCAGAAGAACCATGCACTTGGTGATCTGAGCCACTAAGATGTCTATCTTCAGCTGATTAAACAGCTGTTAGAACTCAGGTGCCATTAAGCAGAGTCTGGACATGGCTTTTGCAATCCTTAATTATCCTTCCAGGGTCTCCCACTGCTCAGTAACTAGGGCAGTAATGTCTGGATGCACTAGAAAAAAGGAAGTCTGAGCACAGAAGTCACTCATGATTGTGCACTAGGAAGTGGAGGGCTGCACCTCCAGCTTCCAAGTTTCTTTAACACTCAATATACTGCAATGGAAATAAATCTATTTGGTTTAGATATAAAATTAAATAAAACTTATAATTAAAATAAAATAACTAAAGGTAGAACTACAATGTCTACAGGAAAGATAAGAAAATGAAGAGATATAGAGTCAAAAGCTGATTTTGCGCTCCTTATTCCTGACTGGTCTCTATAAAGCTCCTTATCTCATTTTACCAATCATTGATTAATTGTGTCAGTGAATAGGAAGGTTTTTAATAATGTTTTAAAGCAGTGGTCTCAAACTCAAACCCTTTGCAGGGCCACATTTTGGATTTGTCGGTACTTGGAGGGCCTCTGAAAAAATAGTTCATGTCTTATTAAAGAATTGATAATTTTGTATGAGGTATAACTCTTTATAGTTTATAAATCTTTCCTTTTGTCTAAGTCTTAATAATAATATTGTAACGTAGCTAAAGAGACATATGATCAAGAAACTGTTTTATTTTACTTTTGTGATTACGATAGACATACTGAGGGCCTCAAAATAGTACCTGGCGGGCCACATGTGGCCCCTGGGCCGCGTGTTTGAGACCACTGTTTTAAAGTGTTTAAAATTTTGTTCTGTTTGAATGTAATTTGAAAGAGATTTCCAGAGTTGGGGGCCGATGACTGCAAAAGAATGATCTCTAGTGGATGAATACACAATCTGCCTAATCGATGGGATCACTAATAGGTTTTGCTGTAAAGAATGAAGTGTACATATTGAAGAATAAGGTATTAGATAATTATCTAAGTGTGATGGTGACCAATTATAATGTGTTTAGAAGACCAAAAGTATAATTTTAAATGTCAAGCAATATTTTATCAGTAACCAATGTGCCGATTTTAACAGCGGGGTAACATGATCAAATTTCTTTTTTCCTATTATTAATTTTATTGAAGTGTTTTGAGCGAGTTGAAGATGACATAGATCTTTTTTGCCTTGCTCTATAATTAGTGAGTTACAATAATCCAATGTACTGATTACTGGTGAATGAACGAGAATATTAATAGCAGAGGAGTGTAAGACATGAGCTCCAACTCCTTAATAGCATCCACTGTAAAATGGTGGACAGAGACTGACTTAATAGCATCCGCTATAAAGTGGAGGACATTGGACAGAGACTGATTTGAATAGCTGGCGGATCAAAGGATCACGCCCCCCACCAGTCAAGTGCCAGAGAGGCATCTTGGCTGCCGGATTCAAACAGGGAACCGGATTCTTCCAGGATGTCTCCAAGCCCTGAGATAAAAGAGGCATTGAGTCTGATCTCTAGTCCTGCCAATCCAGTTCTGAGTGGTCATTGGAGCTGGGGACCACCTTTCTTATCTGAGGAGACATCACAGGAAGCAAAGACGCTCCTTGGAATAACGGTGATGCGCTTTAAGTTTGTGCCGCATATCCTAACTATGTTAAAAATGCTCTCCACATGGGATTTACAAATTCTGGGGAGAAACCTTGTACAGGGGAGATAAACCCTGCAGAACCTCAAACTGGGCTTTTATGGGTTCCACAGACTCCAGGCATCTGTGCTTCACGCCTTCACAAAATTAATGTTCCAGACAGGACTTTCTACCCATTTCCTGGATGCACAGCATTTTGCTAGTTCTGGAGGACATGGATGGGGCTAAGCTCTAGGCTCCTGCTTCTTCCACATGTGCGCTGCAGCACACGATACATAGATATTCCTTCGCAGCCATCCAGGACAAACTTCATTTAAAAAGGGTTTTGGAGGTGGGGGACCAGAACCTTGAACCCCAGAAATCCTCAAAAACAAGGTTTTTGAAACTTCCCCCCTTCCCTATTTTTCCATAGGAAATAATGGGACTCTGCTTACAGTTCTGAGAAAGTGCCTACCTGTCAGTTTTCCTTGCAGCTGGAAGAGATGGAAAGGACTTTCTGCCTCAGAAAATTCAAATAACGATTCCAGATCAGGAAATCTTCAGGATGCCAGTCTGTGTGACTCCGTCTGAGTCTTCCACCCCCAGGAATCTTGAAGCATGATTGGGGGGGGGGCAAAATACGCAACCAGCTCCCTGATACCCCAAAGGCTCTTACTCAGGGCACCCATAGCTTGCGCTCAAGCCTCTGAAAAATTTAGAAGGCGAATTGGCTCCAAGAGATAAAGGACGCCTAGCCCTAATTTAGCACACAGCAGGCTAGCTCCACAGGTCCATCCGAAGGTTTGTCCTTCGATCTGCAATACAGCTCCGTGGAACCTGTCCCAGTCAATCCTCATGGGGTCTCAAGGCACAAAAGCCTCAGGGAAAAAAACCTTATAAATGAAAATAAGAAAAACTAATCAGAAACATCTCTGCACAGTTCACTTTCAGAAGGAAAAACTGAAGGGGGCACTCCACTGGCAATGAGGGAGCTGCTGAAAGTTGTGAGTAACACACCTCTGCAATACCTGGTTCATGGGAATGGATTGATGACCTAATGTACGGACTCCTGAGTAGATGTAACAAAGTGGCACCAATGAGCAGCTAAGCATTTAACTTAGTTGGTGTTCAAAAAATTGTGCTTGCAAGTTACATAGAATGTAACTTCAAGGGGGTGGACCTGGGAGTGGAAAGAATAGGTCGGGGACATGTCTAGTACTTATATACACATCTTATAAAATACTTATACATCTATCTACCTGCAGTTAGGTATGAGCATTTACACCAGTCATTTAGCTAACCTAATTGCTTGTATCTAAAGTTATGCTTATCCCAGTATTCTATAATAGCAATTGCATAACCCTGGCACATGCGAGAGAGAGTGTGTGTGTGTGTGTGTGTGTGTGTGTGCGCATACTGAAAGTTATGTGCAAAAGTCCAGGAGCCTGATTCAAATACTACTGCAGCTTCTTATGGTTATGGGTAAGTCACTGAATTCTCCATTGCCTCAGGTATAAACAGATTGTGAGCCTTCCAGGGACAGAGAAATACCTGCTCTACCTGAATGTTCACTGCTTCGTTAGCTTTCAGACTTGTAGGATGATTATATAAAATAAAGATAAATAAGTTTAGGCAGCCCTGGTCAAAATTGTTGGTTTCAATGAACTCATCACAACCTCTACATCATAGAAAGCTAAACCAAACATATTTCTGCCATTTTTAATACAAAATCGTTATTTACTTTTGATTTTAACAGACTGAATTTTTTTTTTTAATGTGGACATGGCACATGCAAAGGTTTTAGCAGTGTTTTAGTTGATTCTTTACTATTTTTTCTTGAAAGCTGTTAGTAAGGCCCAAAAGGCTGAGTGACCTGTTAAACTTTCACTTAGTCAAGTGGTGACAATTCCATAGTTGACTAAGTCCTTAATCCTTTTAACCTCTCAACTTGTGTTGATTGTTTTACCTACTTTCAACAACCAGGGATTATTGTAAGCCGCTGCCTGAGCATTTAAAAATGAAGACAATTCATTCTTATAAAGTGGGAAGAGGGGTGGAGCCATCGAAAATATCAAATAAAAAAAAAAAAAAAACAACTTCCAGCTAGCAATTTCAATTTTCCAAAACACTGCTAAGAAATGGGAATTACAAGGAACTGTTGAAATCAACACAAGATCTGGAAGACCAAAAAATAAATGCGAGTGTAACAGCATGAGCGTGATTTAGGTTCGGGCTTGTACCCATATAGCCAAACCCAGACACAAACAGTAAAGAAAAACTCTTCATTGATGAAAAGAAAGAAGATCCTGCATCCTATTGCTTCACAAGGCAGGTATATAAGTAGAAGTCTCTTTGTTCAAGAAGCAAAAGTTCTGGTATTTCTTAGAGCTGGTGACTGCCATGCCCCAAATAGTCTGTAAAAGTCCTTCTTGAGACAGGAAAGAAGTGCTGGTCCCAGCCAGACCTCAGAATGAAACTCATAGGTAATTCAGGAAAAGAAAACCTTGGCTTAACTCAGCCAAGCAGAGCCTCTAGGGTTTGTAGTCAAGGTACATACAAGAATCACTTCTTTCTTCGGCCTCCCTAACCTAGTTCTGGCCCTACATCTTATATAGTTCCTGGTAGCTGCTTTCCTGACTCCTCCTTCCTGTTTCACTTCCCCCTAAGGAGGAGCTACCTATGTTAAGGTGGCTCTAAGATTGTGAGAGAGTATCCAGCAGGGGGCGTGGTAATGTCTTACAGACTCACTCACAGTGAGATAATACTGCCCAAAAACTAGTCAACTTTCTAAAAATAGAACTTACAGAAGAACACTGCAGGTGAAAAGTTTAGCTAATGTGATGTGATGTCCAAGTCCAATTGTAGACGTTTTGCTAAAAAAAATTAAAATTTTCATCCTCATCATAGCAAATTTTAAACAAGAAAAAGAGATTATATTCTTACCTTGACAAAATCTTTTCCAGTAGACAGGTGTGTCATTCTGGACAAGTGTTTTTGTTTGTTTTATTTATCCCCGCCCTTATCCAGGGCGAGTTACACATTACATACAAAAATGTAAAATTACATATAACAAATAAGTCAAATTAACGACAAACATACCTACAAACAGGAAAAACAATCCAGACAATAAAATACATCAGTGACCTCACCATGGCTGTGAGCCATATGCAGAAGGAATCCACTCCGGATTTTTTCTGTGATCCTCCTACTTCACTGGGAGCTCTACTGCCACCTGCAGTTTGTACCCAAGCATGCAAGAGCTTCATCAAAATTATGTGAAGGGAAAATGGGAAACTTCCCAAACCAATAAACTATTCTGCTCGAACATAATAACACTTGAACAATCAATGAACAATAAACAGCCAACAGAAGTATCAAAGGAGCTCAGGTAGATGCTAAAATATACTATACAACCTTCTTCAAGGCTGAAAGGGCTGACTGGCATCTAAGATACATACTTGGAGAAGAATAAACAGAATGAGACCTTAGGCAGGAGCAGGAAGGAGAGAGTGAGGGTTCAGAATGACACAGCTATCTACTGGAAAAGATATTATCAAGGTAGGAATATCATCAAGGTAAGACCATAATCTCTTTTTCCAGTGCAATAAGTGTGCTATTCTAGACAAACAGGACGTACAAAAGCAGACACAGAAATCTAAGGCAGGCTGACTGCGCCAGCCTGTAACACTGAGGATCCAAAGGCAAAGTCCTCTGGCAAATATGAGTAGAGTGGACCAAGTCACATCTCTACAAATCTCTGCTGGAGAGATTGACCTATCTTCTACCCACGATGAAGCTACACTTCTGGTGGAATGCATCTTAACAGAAACAGAGGACTATGTCTCACAGATAATGTAGGCTGATGAAATGGCCATACGGATCCCATCTGGAAAGCGTGGCCTTGGAAATGGGCATGCCTTGCTTAGTCAAAAGAGTCAAAAGAAACTTTCATGTTCTTCTTCCCTTTTTTTCTTTTTGTACATTTTTTCCTCCTTTTTTAAATTTCCCATGGCTCTAGTAAGACGGTTCCAATTGGCTGATAGTCTCTTACGTCAATTATGAGCAGACACATTTTTTCTTTAAACCTGTTCTGGTGTCAGTGCAGTTGCTGACATGCCATGAGGAGGTAATTTTCACGAAAAGCCTATAAGCAAAACTAAGTCGTTAAATGCTTCCTGTAGCTTGAATGGTTTTTTATATATCTTTTGAATTTGCTTATTTTAACGATGATTAAATAAAAATAAAGTTTACATCTTTTAATATTTTTGTAATTTCAGAGTTTCATCGCGCCCATGCTTTGAGCATTTTTTAAAACCTCTTTCGGTTCCCTGAAGCAGGAACGAAACGGGCCACGTCCGTCGGAACCTGCAAGCCTAAGCTAAGTTGCTGTTCCAGATTTACATTAATATGTTTATTATTCTTAAACAACAGTAACTTTGTGCACTTTCTAAATAGTAATGGACTTTACAACAGGCTTCTAGAGTTGAAGCAATGATTGGGCGGTGAGGTGGTAGTGTTGGGAGCTTCCCTGTTATCACCTCCATATCTCTGAGCTCAAGACTCTATGAACAAGTTGTATGGTTATAAGTACCTATTTACTTACAAATTAAGTGATTACTTTGCATGTTTGCTTACTTTCTTTAATCACTCTCCTCTCGATGTTCTGAGAGGCTTTTTGCTCCATTTTTGTTTGTTAGTCAAAAGAGTCAGCACAAACAGACAGTGTGTCTAAACTCATTGGTGACTTCCAGATAACGAAATACTCTTTCCATGTCCAACTTCTTCAAAATGTGGTCCTGTTTCTTAGAACCTATGGACTGGAATGCAGCTAAGCAGACTTCCTGATTAACAAACTCTGAAACCACCTTCAGCAGAAAAGAAGGTATGTAGGGAGACTTCAGTTTCCAAGATATTCAAGAGATTAAGGAAAAGCTCTTCACAAGAAAGAGCCTGGAGCTCCGAGACTCATCTCGTTGAGGTCACTGCTACCAGAAAAACTGCCTTTAGCGTCAACTCGAAGAGGGATGCTTCTTCCAGCTGCTAAAACGGAGCTTTGGTGAAACCTCGCAGAATCATGTTAAGGTTCCACGAAGGAAATGGTGGCGTCATCAGTGGCCTGATGCAGAGAGCACCCTTCAAAAATCTGGCAATATCTGGATGAGATGCCAGCATAGATTTGTGGTCCCGAACCCTGAAACAAGAGAGCCCTACTACTTGGACCTGAAGGGAAGCCAACGGTAGGGCCCTTGTCAAGGCCGGCTTGCAGAAAAGCCAACACCACCAAAATTGGAGCTGAAATTAGCTCCACATGTTCTTAGGCACACCAATGCTGGAAAGTCTTCCATACTTTAGCCTAGGCAGATACTATGGTCAACTTCTCCCTGCAGAAGAGTCCATAAAACAATCTGTTAGAGGCCAGGCAAATTTCAAGTTGTAGCTGTACCAAATAATGTCCAGAACTGAGAAGGTGACTGCAGATCTTTTCATAAACTGACCTCGCAACAACCCAATTGCTGTATATAATATAGGTTTATTAGCAATAGACAAAAGTCAGCTTACATGGAACAATAGTACAGCACATTGAGCCAATGGATAACATACAGAGTACCGGCTTCTGTTTATGGATCCATCCTAAAGTCTAAGGCAGATGGTATGCTACTTATATACTTTAGTAGCCTACTTATATACTTTAGTAGAGTTCTACTTAGTTACAGATTATATACTCACTTTCTATTGGGTTGACACATCTGTCATATCTATTGATTGTATAATCTGCATATTTATCTCGGAGCAATATTGAACCATATCACCAATGTTGTAATAGTCAGCAGATGCTTGCCAGCTTTCTGGGGCAAAGATGAATCTCTTAAAGAGCATATTGTTTCTTGCTGACAGGGAGAGATATGATTGTTCAGAAACTTGAATTCATAAGCACAGTGTCTCTCTTAAAAATATAACTTTTGGGGTCTCATAGGAGTCTTCACCTACATTTTTATGAAGGTCTTACTCCTGATTCTTCCTCAGAACCCAACAGTTGGAAAAAACCTGCACCCAGGCTTGCAAAAATGCTGAGAGACTGCCCTCGATATGAAAACAGACATCCCTTGGCCTGGCATTATTGCAAGTTCTTGGAGGATGGAACCGCATCGAACGCAGAGACCTGGTTACAGCTGGATCTGGAAAACCTCTGCCTATAGCCTCAGGAGAATATCTGCGACACAGAACTGGAATATTGGTGAGAGCGCCTGGAACCATGAAAATTAGAGTGCCCTAAGCCTCTAGAGGTTCTGGATCTACTAGCATGCAGAGTCTTGGGATGATGGTCCACTGCTCGGTTCACAAGATCATCCAGGCTTTTACCAAATAATAATTTCCCCTTGTAAGGAAGTCTGGCAAGAGTAGCTTTACAGGTGGAATCACCAGTCCATTGTCTGATCCAGAGCATTCGACGAGCAGAAATTGAATAAACTGACACTTTACCCAGGACACATATAATATCATATACAGAGTGTCAGCCACATAATCCACACCAGATAAAAGTAGCTAAGAAGGAGGTTCATTTCCCTCACACTCCAAAGTGCGCAGTCTGGACAGACAAGCACAAGTAACAAAGGATGCCACTGAGGCAGCTTCGACTCCCAAAGCCATTGCCTCAAAAAAAGTCTCCTGAGAACATTCACTCAATGGTCCTGCATATCCCTGAGTACAACACTGCCTTCGCTCAGAAGGGAGGTGCACTTAGTAACCTCTGCAACCAAGGAATCTAGTTTAGGATGACTAAAAATTTGCCGACACTCTTGTGCTATAGGGTACTGCCTAGACATGGCTCTCGTTACTTTAAAGTCCCTTCAGGAGAATCCCACTGCTCTGAAATCAAGACATTAATGTCTGGGTGCCAGGGAAAAGCAGAGGACAATCATTAATCCACACATGAGGGAGGAGGAGGGAGGAGCTAGCTGTGTGTCCAAATGTAGCTCATGGAGAGACACCAAAATGAGATCAGATAAAACAGCGGATTGAAATAAATGCAGAATCATGGGATCGTCCCCAGGTTCTAGAGGTAAATAGTATCAAAGTGTCAGCATATGTTCTGTGGTCCCCTGCTCTGGGAGGAACATTCATAGACAATAAAGGAACAGTAAAATTATGCTCATCATCAGTATCTCCTGTAAACAGGTCTCCCTAGTCCCAAACAGCGACAGACTGAGAAGTAGATGTGCTCTGAGAGGCTTTGCCTTGCTGAGGCATGTCTGACACACAGCGGGACTGCGCAGGTACATGGCTCTCCTGAAAGGCTTTCCACATAAAATTAATAAATTCTGAGAAGAAAGCCATATCAGGGAGTGAGGAATCACCCTGTGATGACACTACCTTGCGTTTCTTGGGCTGTGGGGTGTCCGCATACTTTAGCGTGGAATGGTCATAATTTCCAGGTCCTGAAAACAGAAAAGACTGCCCCGATGGGCAAGCTGCCCTTTTAGTCAACCGAGCATGCAAAGGAGAGGTTAAGCTGGCCACTCCCACCTCTCCGGTCCGTGAGGCACGGCACTTGGTGCAAGGATGCTCCTGAGGCACAGAATTTGTGCAATCCTATCATGAATCTGGAATATAAGAGCCTGAAGACTCCATCCCAACCAATCTGAGGTAAAAAAATTTTGTTTTGGAAGTGCAGGGAAATTGCTAAAATAATTGGCTTATTAAAGGCAAAAACTGGTGAATTTAGGGTTTTTGAGGAGAGGGAACATAGGGGAATATGCAGGAACTCTCAAAAATGTGATTTTCAGACCTTCCCCCAATTCATCTCAGAGTTTGTAACAAGCCTTACTCACAGTGACCTACGCTAGCAACATGCTGCAGCCTGCCTCAGCTCTTTACAGTAGCTGGAAAAGAGAAGAATCACTGCCTCATGCTGAAAATGCCTCTTCACTGCTGATCTTCAGGCTGCCAGCTAGAATGGCATCTGATTGCACACCCAACCCCGTGGACCAACGGATTCACTACCAGAAGGTGGGAGCCAGCACCCTGCGAGATACTGATGAACCTCCTACAGATGTCTCACAGCCTACACGTAAACCCCTGCTAAGAACCAGGTGAGGAAAAGTAAGCAGGGACGGCCCCAAGCTCAGAAATATTTGTGCAGGCTTGCTAACAGGTACCACCAGGGATCGGCCTGTCAGCTGCAGACCTCGGTCTGCTTCTTCTCTACGCAGGCAGAGTTGACACTAAAGGTGATAAGCTCCAAGCTTAAAAACACTGAATGAAAACCGAAAACACCAGATAAAATAAGAAAAAGGAGAGAGTAGAACAAAAACACTCCTGGCTCACTTGCAAAAGGTGGCAGTAGAGCTCTCAGTGAAGTAGGAGTGGATTCCTTCTGCATATGGCTCACGGCCATGGGGAGATAACCCATGTGTCCAGAATGGCACACCTATTGCACTGGAAATGGCTATTTTCCATAATTTTCGTGCTCAATACATATTTCTTTAGGTGTCATTTAAAGTAAGAATCCTACAGAAAAACACACAAAAACAAGCCATAGGGAAGAGAGAAAGAGGAGAACTGCTGACCTGGTGCATGAAGGAGCTACAGAAAACTTCAGACAGCATGTTGGGCTGCTGATGTCATCAAGACAGCCTAGCAGGAAACAGAAAGAAAGAGAATAAAGAGCCAGCAAGCCCCTGTGGCGTGACAAAAGGGGTGTGCTCTAAGGGGCATGCCAGGCCCCTTTTAAGCTCCACTGGAGCCTCGGTGGGCCTAGAAATTCTGGACTGTGGCTGTTAGATCAAAATTGTCATCTAAGGTACTTTTGAGTTTTATTTTTATTATGGTGAAACATAAGGTGAAATTTAGGTTTCTGGCTGTTAGTATTCCTTCTGTACTAGGTTCAATAGGGAAGCATTTGGTGACTTTGAATAAAAGCAGTCCTCTTCCCTCTACTTCAGGTCTAGACTCAGGCAAGGAATACCCCTAATCCACCCATTTCCTTTCCCCTCCTTCTCAAAATATCTGATTGATTAGGCTATTTTGATTTGATTAGGTATTTTTTTGATATGATTAGGTATTTTTTCCATTTAATTTTATAATCTTTTGTAAACCGCATTGAACTTATGGTTATGCGGTCTAGAAATCCGATGTTATGTTATCCCCATAAGGGTTTTCCCCTATGGACCTCATGCACAAATATCATCTCAGGCCATTTTTGAAAGGAGGATTTGAGTGGTGTGCCTGTTTAGAGCCAATTCGTTTATAATTATTCCCCTGATGTAGCCTCTAGGCAAAACAGGAGTACCCTGTCGGGATCTGGATTAAGAACGGTGGTTCCAGAAACATTGTGTGAAATTATCAAGCTAAGTACCTTACCTATAGAATAGCGATTTAATACCGGGACCTGCTTTTTTTGGAATGGCTTACACCAGGGGTAGGGAACTCCGATCCTCGAGAGCCGTATTCCAGTTGGATTTTCAGGATTTCCGCAATGAATATGCAAGCGATCTATTTGCATGCACTGCTTTCAATGCACATTCATTGGGAAAATCCTGAAAACCCGACTGGAATACAGCTCTCAAAGACCGGAGTTCCCTACCCCTGGCTTACACAAACACACTGAAATGGTCTACTTATAAATTTTGAAATCCAAGCTGTGTGAAGTTTAGCATTGTATGGACTTTAAATACAAGAGACACATTTTAAAGTTGAAGAATTGAATTGACTGAATGACTTTATTATATACAGTATATTAAGTGGAGTTTATTCACAGACCTATGATGATATGAGCTCTGATATCATTCACTTTGTTTTTTGTTCAGCTTGTGGTTTGAGTGGGTGTGCCAAGTGCATGTTAGCCCAACAATACTTCAATAGCAGTATGTTTATTTATTTTAAAATAACAACTGGATATCCAAAATGTCTGCATCTGAAAAATGTTTAGTGGGATCACATAGTAGTTGTTTACCTTTATACCATGTAGAGGTTGTGTCAATCTTTTTTCACTTGGGGATTCAGTGACGTACACAACCTGGCTGGGGAGCCTGAACTTTTATACGCAACTGTATATATGCTAACTGATAGCTATTCGTTTCATTCTATTGTAAATTTTGTATATTTTTCCTAACTGAAGTTTTCATGCTTGTTTATACACAACAAAATACAAGGAGGAATGTACATAAGTCATTACATTAAAAACTAATGAAGTATCTGCTAAATAAACTGAAAGAATATTTTACAATATAAAATAACATACTTCCCAGAAAAGTGAATCAGAGAACTGTCATCTTTTAATAAATGAACAAATGCCATAATACCTGGAATTCTGCACTTTTATTATGCATTTGAGCTGCTTGTTTCCACTGATTTATTAACTGCACCAACATCTTTACAGCATTGTCCAGAAGAGATGGATGGACATCAGTGACTTCACGCACAATAAAGTAAACAAATCCTGAAAGCACATCCTCCCGCCAGTCAGGAAAATCAAGCATTAATGCCTGTAGAGTATTGAAAGCCAGGGCACGTAGTTCTTCATCCATGTGTATTGTCAGCCTGTTGAGGACAAAAATTTCTGGTAGAAAATAGCATATTGATATATTCCACAACAGAAAGGAAAACACAACCCCACATGTGACAATACAGAAACCAAAAGAAAGTGGGGAAGGGACAATGCATGTCAGACTTGAGAACTATCAATTTATTAAAAACATATAAGTCATTAAAATATGTATGTAACTGATGCAAGCCTATCAGAGAGTCTCAAATTCTTTTATACTGGACCCCAACACGGTCCGTGCTTCAGCTTCTGGAAAAAAGCCTTCCTCAGGGGTGTACTTGTAGTATCTACTAGATGGCGCTAATGTACTGCAATTGAATAAAAAGGATAATGCTCAGCTTATACAAAATGGCTTGCATGTAACGTGGTACCGAATCTAAGGCAATTCGAACGTGTGCCTCTGCAAAACAGCATCACCACTAGAAAAAAAGCATTACCGCTAGAAAAAAAGCATTCACCACTACAGCTTTTAAGTTAGTTTTAAGTGTAGCTCAATGCCAATACCTAATCTAAACTTTGGTTTATATACTGGGTCATCTCCCAGTGGAGTTCGACTCGGTTCACATATAATTAACACAACCAGACAATGGCAGAAAACATAGGAGAAGGAAGAACTAATTAAAAACTAAAGTACATAAGAAAAATAACTATAATATTATTATTTCGTTGAGACTGTAGTTAAACCATTTAAAAATTGTGAGAACAACAAAGTTTTCAGGAATTTACGAAATAATTGCAGCTGGCCTAAAAGCCTAATGGAGTCAGGAAGTTCATTCCAGATCTCTACAACTTGAATACAAAAGATCGACTGAGCTTCCCAGCAGATTTAAGTCCCTTAAAGGAAGGGAAGGATAAGTTATATCTTTGTGTGCTTCTCAAATGGCAAAGTATAAGGGGACAAAAGGATCAAATATTCCATAGAGAAGCTTGAAGATTATGCATGCGCATTTAAAGTGGATCCTAAAGTGAAGCTTTATCAACAAAGGGGAAACATGATCATACTTTTGTTTCCCAAAAATGAGCTTAGCTGCATAACCTTCTAGGTATAAACTAGTCAATTGTCCTGCACAGAAAGGCTAAATTCCTTATTTCTTGCCTAAAGATATGGCCTGTTTCTCACCTTGTATGAGGGGAAGTCAATAATTTATCTACCTCGATAGGAAAGAAGACAGTTTTCAAAATATTTTTGTTTTTCATTATAGTCCCGATAGCTCCATACACTTCAAATCCACTTTTCCTGAAATGACTTTAACCCCTTTGAAAAGAATTCTGTTTGACCTTCAAACCAGGATGTCACAGCTTCTTTGACTTCTTCATCACTTGAAAACCGCTGTCCACTGAGAGATTTCTTCAAAACTCGGAACAGGAAATAATATGAGGGAGACAGGTCAGGACTGTAGGATGAATGGTTCAACTGCTAAAACCCACATCCTCAGATGGCAGCCTGTGATTGTCGTGACATATGCACCAGCGCATTGTCGTGAAGAATAAGAACTCCCCCTCTGTGAGTTTTCCTCATCTTTTCTTCTTGATTGACTTTTGCAAAGCAATCATTGTGTGGGCATAACTCTCCCTGGTTATGGTTGTCTTGTGTGGCATGAACTCCAGAAGCAAAAGTTCAAAAGAGCCCGAGAGCTAGTCTCGACGGGCAACTATAACAGTGGGCTGGATGGCACAAGTGAGGGAGAGGAGGTAGGTGAGGAGGAAGAGGATTTCCCACCGGATGGCAGGAGGTGATTGGCTACGAGAAGGGAAGCAGGGCATGATGGGTGGGGGATAGAGTCTTCATGCCTCCGAGGAAAAGTGTGCTTCCCGGTCCCTCAGAGGCAACTTTGTGAGGTTTGTACCTGTTTATTTGGTGTTCCCGCATTGGTTCCAGTGTCCTCGTGGGTCTTGGGGTTTGTCTCCCGGTAGAAGACAGGATCGGGTCAAATTGAGAGTCAGGAAGGCCTGAGAGTTTAGCCTGTGCACAGGTAGTAGGAGGTGCTGTTGCATCGGGTAGGTCTCACAGGGCGGGGAGCGGGCGTGCGCGATCAGTCGCGCTGTTGTACGGGGCCTCTGGGCTGCATGGAGCAGGGGTGGTACCATTGCACATTTTTTGCCGGCAGTGGATTCAGCTGAGCGTCGGAGGAGGGTGTGTCGGCTAAGTGCTCTGGTGGCGAGCGGCCCTTGCGGACCTGCGGCGCTGTCGGGCGCTTCAGCCCGGTGCTCTCACATGGTCAGACTGCTCGCTCGCGGTGCCTAGTTAGCCGGATGGGGGCCTCCGGCATGTGTTGGGGCGGCAGGGCTGGGGTAGCACAGAGCTGATCGAGCTTGTGTGGCATCAGGATATGGCAATACACCATATAATTATACAAGAAAGATATCTAACTATTGCGGGTTTTCCTCCTTCATGTAGCTTAAGTTTTTGCTCCAACTGTATGTTGCTCTTCTTCGGAGGGCTGGGGTCCACGTTGGTTTCTGTCTCACTCCGGCTCCCTTGTTTGATGAGGGCCCGCTTGTTGGCAGGATGCGCTCAGGCATTCGGGGTTTGGGGTGGTGCAGTGAGCTGGGCCTTTGGTGCAACGGCTGATCACCTGTGGTCCCCCTGGTCCTTTCCCGGGTGTATCGGCTGCTGGGGTGTGCAGTTTCGGGCTGGGGCTGCGGCGGGCAGTTCCCCGGTCGGCTGGTACGGTTGTGGTGCTGCCTCTCGGCCCCGGGGAAATGTGCGGAGTAGGCAGTTTCAGTTCTCCTGGCGGGTGGTTACGGTTCCGCGGTCACCTCTGCTTTGTCCCCACTTTAGGTGCTGCGTCGGTGGTGGCACTTCTGTTTTTTCGGTCCTTTGAGTGCAATTGATGGCTGGCTAACAAATATCCAAAAACAAACAAAAAAAACAACACAAAATTGAGGTGGGAGCTGGTGACCTGGGGCTGTGGCGGTGGCTCTGATGTTTCCGCAGTTCTTCCTTCTTCTGAGGGTTGGGGCTTTGTTCCTACCAGCTGGTCTGATGTCCCAGTCCCATCCTTCAATTTTCCCTGGTCTTCAGTTTCTACAGTGCAGCCTCTTCCTGGGGTCAGATTGGGATTTTGGGGGTCTTCGGCTTCTGGCCGCGACCCCTCTGGAAGGTAACTTGAATTTGCTGTTGTGGCCTGGGGGTAGGGGGCTTGTGTCATGGGTGGGGATCGGCTTCCAGGGGTCCTTGGGTCCTTGGTGCACCTCTGGGCATGGCTCTGCCTGGTAGATGGGTTCTCTTGGGGGGGGGTCCTCCGATGGGCGATTCGGGACGGGGATGTCCTGCATAGAGCATCGGAGGGCTGCCCCTCAGTTGGTGTTCAGTGCTACTGCTGGGTCATGCTGGGGAGATGGGGTGGCGTAAGTGGGAGGCTGTGGTGTGTGGGTTTTGACTGTCACTCCAGTTAGCCAGCCCTCGGATATGTCTGTCCCTAGGCCTGGCGGGGGGCAGCATCTAGTTCTCTGGGTACCTTCCCTTGCCCGGTGGAGTCCCTGGAGTTGGTTAACTGCCTTCATCGGGGTGGGGATGGGGGTTTAAGTGGGTTTTGGTCCGGGGGCAAGTCGCGGTGTCCCTTCTGGCGGGTTGCTGCTGGTCTTTCTGTTTTTGATTTTCAGGGCCGGCAGTGGAGCCTGCTAGGGATGCTTTTTGTCAGATGCTACGTGCCGATTCCAGAATGTGTCCCAGCCTGCGCTTCCAGCTGCCACTAACACTGTTTTGCCAGGTGATAAGGACTGGGGACTGCGGCAGAGGGGATCTGGCAGGTGGCGAGTGCTGGTCCCAGAGCATGTTGGAGCTGGATGTTGCCAGGCCATGGCTGTAGCTGGGAGATAGGGTGGTTGCTGTTGGGGGCGCCACTTCCTCTGCTGTCCAATTTGGAGTGAGCTGAGTGGCTGCTGTTGGGGACAGTTACCTTGACCTTGCCTGCAGATTTTTCTGTCTTTAACTGTTTTGGGGTGGGGGATGACTTATGCTTCACTACATTGACTCCATTTTGGACTCAGGATCTCTGTGATTGGAGCCATCTCCAATCACCAAACAATGAAAAATATTCACTTGGATTTCATGGAGAATCTCCAAGTTCTCCCGACAGCAATGGAACCTCGTGGCTTTCTGACATGGCATCAGCATTCTTGGAACCCATCTTGCAGTAACCTTGGACATGCCTAACTTTTTGTGAATTATTTTCCAAACTGTACCTGCTGAAATGCCATTTCTTCAGATATTCGGTAAACCTTAATTCACCTGTCTGACAAAATTAAATTCTCAACTTTCTTGCACATTTCTGTGGAAGTTGCTTCCACAGGCCATCCAATGTGAGGGTCATCTTCAATGGACTCTCTACCCCACTTAAACTGCTTGCTCCAAAATTTTAATTTTTAGGATGAAAGGGCAGACTCACCATATACTGAAGTCATGCATTCATGGATCTCCTTTGGTTCTTTCCCTTCTTTTGTGAGAAATTGTATCAATGAACAGTGCTCCAAATCTAGCAGTTTCTTACTTGATTCGCATAAGGACTCTTCTGACATCCTGTCTCTTGCAATGTTAAGAGTCATACTAACCCGCAACTGTGCATGACCTTGAGACATGCACGGACTTGTTTCAACACCCTTGCAATTTCTTTTCATAATCAGGTAGATAAATTATTGAACATTCATATACTGGGGCATGTGCTACTGAATCTAAAGCAGCATTAAATCTAGATCTTCTGCCAACTGTCAAGCTAGTAAGGTATAAAAATCTATCTGAACAAAAATTATATTCATTGGCTAAAACAATTGAAGTGGGTTTTTTTCCCCTTAGGGCACTTAATAAATTAACTTTTTATATGTATAACGTCAAGTCTTGCGAATAATACATGCACCTTGCCATGGGCAGACAATAAAATGTATAAATTTTCTTACCTTGCTAACAATTCAATTAGGTCATTCCTGCTCATACCATCTGGAATTAGTCTTGGAATAGCAGCAACACAAGTTCTGAACAGGTCAATCTTGGGCTTTCTCTCTCCTCTACAACATCAAAGTCTATATCACTTTTCAATTATTTAGACTGTAGATTTTATTTTGCTTTATATGACTAATAAAAACAAGAGCATTCAAGATTACAATTATGCAACTGACTCAGGTAGGATCATAGTAACATAGTAAATCACGGCAGATAAAGACGTGAACGGTCCATCCAGTTTGCCCATTAGTAATAATCATTTTAGAAATGCATGATATGATTAACTTGTCTCTTCTTTGATACTTCTAGGCCACTGTAAAGTCTGGTATTGATGTAGGTTCCAAATGCAGAATATACTTTGGTCATATAGGCTACTGACATGTTAAATTTTTCCATTCACACACAGGATTTGAGGGCTTTGTATTTTAATTTATACCCCTCAATTTTAGAATGACATTACATTTATGATTGATGTTTTAGTAATTATGCATATCAAGTTGAAAATCATTTAAAGGACAATTCTATAAACTGGTGCCTAAACTTATGCACCCTTAAAGAGGCGCCAATGAGAATATATGCACTAGAAGCTATTCTATAACGTAGCGCCTCAGTGTTCTAGAGTAGTGTTTCTCAACCTATTCAAGCCAAATACCCCTTAAGCCTAACAAATACCAACTGAGTACCCCCACCCAAACTCTACCCCATACCCGCCCAAACTCCGCCCCTGACTCCACCCCCATAATAATAATACTAATTGTAATGCAATTTCTTCCATCCATTTTTCATATAAACACAATATAATCTTATTAATACATAATGGTAACCACAATTAAAAAAACACAAAGCACACTGTATGCAGAGAAAATGTTAATTATCAGTTATATTTGGGGGGTTTCAAAGATGTAAAGGCAGATGACTTTAAAATATGCAATGTCACCTCAGTAACAACTATAGAAAAATCTACTATAATAAAATGCTAAGCACACATACACACTCTTACCGCATGTTCCCTGATCTATCGGGCTGTGGCCAGCAAGAGTGCGCATGCGTGCTTACCACGCATCTCTCTCTTGCTCTGCAACACTTGAAATTACCCGACAAAGTTCATTTTTTAGCTCAAAGCCGCCACCGCGGCTCCTCTCTCGAACCGCACCAGCGTTGGAGAAGACTTCCGACTCAGGCAGGGCAGGGATCGAGAGAGGAGCCACGACGGCGGCTTTGAACTAAAAAAAAAAAATTCTCAAAATCACTAAGGGAGCTGTTAGCCTTAAAGCAGCTGCCTCTTTCAGTAGAACTTGCAGATCTGTACTGCACGAGCTACACCAGCCATGCTGTCATCCTGGGCATGACCCCATAGTGCGAGCCGGCCCTTTGCACCTGCAGCTCAGGCACCACACATGCCGCGGCGGGGGCGACGTAATCCTACTGAGCGTGAAAGCGCGCAACCTGGTCCCCACACCTGCCTACCCCCTCCCCCCAACACAGCACTCGAGCCGGTCCCCGGCTCTCACCAACTCGCCGGATTTGTGGACACCACGGCAATGGCGCAGGGAGGAGAGACGACACTGAGCCGTGACAACAACAATACATATGGCCTCCCTCCTCTGCAGCTCCAATTAATAATAATTTTAAAAAAAGTTCCAGAAGGTGCAGTGCTAGAGAGAGATGACAACACAAATTGAAGGTGAGTGCTTTTTACATCTCTTGAGCGGGCCGAGGTATTTTTACCTGTCTCAGGATTCACCATGTGTAAAAAAAAACCAAAAAACCCAAAACAAAACCTAAGCAAGAACACTTGAGCAGGAGGGTTCCCCAGATTCTAAAACCCAACCAACAATTTGCTCTGGGTGGGAGACATAAGGGGGCCACGGAGAGACAGTCAGGCATGGCACAATAGAAAAATACAGGCAGGGGGCCAGGGAGAAAGACAGATAGACATACAGAAAGAAAGACGGGAGGCCAGGGAGAAAGACATACAGAAAGAAAGATAGGAGGCCAGGGAGAGAAACAGAGAGAAAGAAAGACAAACAGATGGGGCCAGAGAGACAGACAGAAAAAAGACAGACAGCCAGCAGCCAAGCAGAGAGAGAGGCAAAGAAAAACAGACAGCCAGCATCCAAAGCCCCAGACAGACAGCATCCAAGGAGAGAGAGAGAAAGGAAAAAAAAAAAACACCTCAGACAGATAGCGGCCAAGGAGAGAGAGAGAAAGAAAGAATGAATATTCTAGCACCCATTAATGTAACGGGCTTAAAGACTAGTAGACAAATATAGTGAAAATATAGACAGCAGATATAAATTCTCAAAACTGACACATTTTGATCACTAAATTGAAAATAAAATAATTTCTCTTACCTTTGTTGTCTGGTGATTTCATGAATCTCTGGTTGCATTTCCTTCTGACTGTGCAACCAATATTTCTTTCTTTCTTATGCTTGTTCTCCTCCAGACCTCATTCCATTCCTCAACCAACATCTCTCTCATTCTTCTATTCCCCATGCATCTCTACCTCACTCCTCCCTATGCCCAATTTTCCTCTTCCTTTCCCCATGTGTACCATCTTTTTCCCTCTCACTCACACACTCAGGCCAAATAATTGTCCCTTTTTATTCTCTCCCTCCTTCCTATGTCCCAAGTTAGTGCCCCCTTCCTCCCTCCCTCCTATGTCCCGAGTTCCTTTGTTTCTCCTTCCTATGTCCCCCCATTGCCTTCCAGCCTTTGTCCCACCCCCTTCCTCTCTCCCTCCCTCGAAGCCACGCCGAAGCCTGCATGCCCACCAAGCTGACCCGCCGCCGATTCCTCCTCCCCCTGGTTCACCGCCACCGATTCCTCCTCCCCCTGGTCCACCGCCGCCGCCCCCTGCCACCCACCCGCTCCATTTAATTACCTCTCGCTCCTGCTACAACTCCAGGAAGGGTCAGACGCGTGCAGCGATTGCACGCCGCCAGCCCACAAGCCTTCCCCCCTGACATCGGAGAGAAGGTCTTGGCTAGCCAAGCAGCGATTGAATCAGGTCTTTTTCTAATAGAAAATTCTTGTTTATTCAATTTAGGTTTCAGATTAAGATTTTTAACCCAATATTAATATTAATGGATACATGGACAACTTTACGATTTATTAATAATTTAACACCTCTTCCAATTCAAAAATCTACTTATCAAAATATATGGCTAAACTCCAGGATCCAAATAGGCGGTTTTAATATTGTCTGGAAGGATTGGATTAAATCAGGTATACGAACCTTAAATGATGTGATATCTAATGGTAAACTGCTGGATTTTTCACAGTTGCAACTTAAATTTGGCCTTGATAAAAAACAAAGTTATAAGTGGTTGCAACTGAAGCAGGCTATTCAGGCAGGGTTCCCTGAATGGAAATCTCTTAATAATCAATTTAGTTTAGATTTCTTATGCTTTCAGGCAGACTTCCTGGGACACCAGGCCGCACAGTGGTATAAATTAATATCTGGCTATTTAAATAAAAACCCAAAAACTGGACTTAGAGATATTTGGAGTATTGAGATTAAGCATCAAATTAATGCATCTCAATGGACATGTATTTGGTCTTGGAGGATGAGATGTACAATGTCTCCGTCTATGAGGCAAACATGGTTTTTCCTGTTGCATAGAACACTCTGGACCCCTGTTCGTTTACAAAAGTTGGATTGCTCTAAGTCTAATAGATGCTGGCATTGTCATCTTGAAGCTGGAACTTTACATCATTTATTGTTTTATTGTCCATTTATTAAGGTTTTTGGGGAGTCTATTTGGGATCAAATAAATTGCCTGTTGGAAAATCATGTAGCATTGTCTTATGACACAATTTTATTTGGCATGTCTATGAGAACTAAATGTCAAATATCAGCTAATAATAATAAGCTTTTGATGATATTAACAGGAGTTGCCATACAACAAATAACTTATAATTGGAAGGACTGTGAGGAGAATGCAGGGCACGCCGACAGCTTCAGGGAGTTCCCCGAAGGAGACGCATGGTGGAGGTGCGTCAACGACGTTCACCATGGGGCCGGAGACATCGCTAAGCCCCGAAGTAAGAGCACCTCCCCCACGCCCTCAGTCGACCAGTTCCCCGCGAGAGGAGGAACTTCCTGAGGTTGGAGTTCACCTCCTCTCGGAGGCTAAGGAGAACTACGCGGGGACTGTGCTGCACGACTCCCTGCTGGAGCAGAGGAGTCTGAACGAGGAGACTGAGGAGGAAGCAGTGGGGGATGAGAGAATTCAACAGACTGCAGGAGGAGACACGCTGCCATAGGGTGAGCTAATTAAATTAAAACTACAACCATTTCAAATTGTGAAGCCCCGAGAGGTTACATTAGATTCTCTGTGGGATCTGGTAGCCAATTTGGCAAAATCTATTAACCCGCAACTACAACAATTAGAAAAGAAACTAGAAAATCATGAAACTGAGATTAAAAATTTAAAGATTGGACTTGAGGACTCATAAACTTCAACACAAAATATTAATCAAGAATTAAAAGTTTCCCAACAAATTACTGAGGTATTAATCAAAGACAATACTAACTTAAGAAGGAAGATGGAGGCAATGGAAAACTTTTCTCGTAATAATAACCTCAGACTGATAAATTTCCCTAGGGTTTCTGTGATAGCCCCAAGGGAAATGTTGAAACATTACATGACGGAAGTATTGGAGCTTCCTGAAGAGTCATTACCACCATTTACGCAGGTTTATTATCTCCCAAATAAGCCTCAAGACCAACAACAGCAACCACAACAGAAATTGGGACCTGATTTAATGAATATATCTAATATTTTGGAAATGTCTGATAGAGAATTAGTGACTCCGGCAACTTTACTTTTGACAGTAGCTCTCGCACCAGATAAAAACTGGTTGCTGAGACTTTTCTTTAAAAATAAACAAAAAGAGTTTTTAGGTTGTAAAATTCAGATGTTCCCAGATTTGGCCAAGGATACACAGAGAAGGAGACGAGAATTTTTGTTAAGGAAACCTGGTGTTTTATCTCTGGGGGCGACCTTTTACTTGCGACATCAATGTAAATGTGTTGTTAATTATCATTCTCATAAATATGTTTTCTTTGAGCCATCCAAACTGACAACTTTTCTTTCAACTGCATCTCTGGAGAAAGAAAGTGCTTAGTTTAAGAAAGGGTGCTTTAATCTCATCCGACTAGTTATTGCCTGGTTTAAATAATTTCTTTTGATTCGCCTATTTCCCTTCTTGGATCTCTTTGAGGACTTGAGTAGAAATTTATGCTCATATTTGATATTCTTTGATATATGTTTTTTATTTGTATTAATTTCTTGCTAAATTTCCTTTCTGTACAAGTTGTATGCTTGAATATATTGAAAAATTCAATAAATATTAAATTTTAAAAAAAAATAACTTATAATTGGAAGGACTGTAGTAGACTGAATTGTTGTTTTTGGTGGAATTCAGTTTGTCATGTGTATAAAATGGAAAGAACGTTGGCAGTTCAAAAAGGTTATTATAATAAATTTAAGGATGTGTGGAGACCATTATTAAATTATTATAATGAATAAGTTACACTTTTCCCAAGTTTTAATACACATGTGGATTTTGGGAGGGGGGGGTTGGTTTTTTCATTAAGAAAATTTATATGAATGGCATAAGATATTATTTTCGGGTAGTATATTTTAGTCATATATGAATTTGGGAGGGGGTGGGGGTTAAATCTTTCTTGGTGTATGATGTTGAAGATTTTTCAAGTGATGTTGTATTATAATTGTTTGATACTTAATGTACACTTGATGTAAGTTATAAAATGAATAAAGAATTAAAAAAAAAAAAAGATTTTTAACCCAACCCTAAGTAAAATAATAAATGAAATGGTCTGATCAAAGTATAGGTTGCCACCTACCATCCTTCAAATGAATTTCTGCTGTTGCAAGTGAAACTAAATCTAACTGATGGCCTCCTACATAGGATTGGGAGAATTGTGGCAGTGAATAATCTAAAGAGGACAGGAAAGCCTTGAAGTTGTTCACCTCCTGATTATTTTCTAGTTCCAAGTGGAGATTAATGTTGTCTAATAATAGGCTTTGAGAGGTAGCAAGAGAATTATTAAATATAAAATCATGAAAAGACTCATTGGCCGAGGTCCAATGACCAGGTGGAATGTAACAAAGTACAAAAGAGAGTCTTGTAAATCCTTTCTATTCAAAGGTACAAGATATGACTTCCAAGCCATTTTTTAACACTGAATCCAACACTTTAAAATTAAAATCCTCTTGTAATAGAATAGCGACTCCTCCCCCTCTTTTTTACCTAAGGCAAAAAGGGATAATTTTATAGTGTGGGGGAAGTAAGTCATTAATGATTGGGATCTTCCTTAAAGGTAAGCCATGTTGTAGTAATGAGTAGAAATTACGTATTACATACGTGATCATATCCTCAGGCTCCTTATTAGACATCTGTACACTAGTCATACACATAGGTCTCCCAACTTCTTTATCTAGATGTCGAAGAATGCTGTCTAATGCTTTCCGCACTTGAGGATAGTAAATTGACATTCCTTCAGGAACAAACAAAAAGGAGTTAGCACTGATGTTCTATGTGACCTTGGGCAATTTACTCAACCTTCCACTGTCTCAAGTGCTAACTAAGATCATAAGACCATTGCAGAAGAAAAATTATGTTCTTACCTGTTAATTTTCTTTCCTTTAGACGCAACAGATGAATCCAGAGACCAATGGGATTAACAGGTGGTCCTATTGGCTGGCACACCTCCTGCATCTTAAGTATTGCTCCTTGCCCAAGCATCTGTAACCATCAATATGCTTAGCATGTAAAAAACTTCTTTCCCATAACAAATTTCAAAAGGTAATAATACAGAATACAACTATCAATAATAACAGACTTCGAAAGTTGCAAAAGAAAAAACCGACAGTCAATATCCAGAAAGGGTGGGGCTCTGGATTCATCTGCTGTGTCTAAAGGAAAGAAAATTAACAGGTAAGAACATAATTTTTCCTTCCTTAGCAACAGCAGCAGATGAATCCAGAGACCAATGGGATGTAGCAAAGCAATCCTCAATCTGGGAGGGAAGCAAACGCCGCTGCCACAACAACCGAAGAACTAAACGCTGCCTCCGCATGCGCCCCCACATCCAATCGGTAATGCCGAGATAAAGTATTCTTGGAAGACCAAGTAGCCACATGACAAAACTCCTCCAAGGAAAAAACCTGTGGACTATGTCCAAGTAGCCACCGTTGCTCTGGCTGAATGGTCATGAAGTTCTTCCGTCAAGTAAGCGTAAAGAATGTCCTCCTGGATCCTTCGGTCGATGGAGGCTTTGGACGCTGCCATATGTTTGTCGCATCCCTTGAAAAAGAGGTGATCTAAATGAATAAAAGTCGTTAGAAACCTACAGATTGCGGAGAATGCTACGCACTTTTAAAAAAATGCAGTGATGAAAAGCTCGCCTCCCCATTCCTCCTCCCAGGAAGAAGAAAGGAAAAGTGAGAGCGACATAAAAGAAAGGATGACACTACCTTAGAAAGAAATTGTGGTTCTGTCCAAACTGACACCCCAGAATTTGTAAATCAGAAATAAGAATCCCCGCTTAGGCACTATGAAGTAAATGGAATAACTTCCCTTAGTTCCAGAAGAACTAAAACTACTGTCCCGAGTACCCGTAACACTTAAAAGGGGTCTCGCACGAACGTAACCTTTGGAAGCTCAATACATGGCCACTCCAAGAAAGAATCTGAAATGGGAGGAAGATTCAAAGTTGCAAGCATCCTGAGAAATGCCCAAAACCCCTGACCTGACATCATAGTGTCTCCCCCCTCACGAGAAAACATAAAGAGTTACCTGAGGAAGTAAAGACCCCTTCAGAATGAAGAGCAGACAGTCAGGGAATGGCTGGACAAGAGTTGTAAATTCTGAAAGAAGAAAGGAACTTACCCAGAAAAAATTTAGCTTTGCGATGTAAGATGGAGTATGTTACAATTCTGAAAACAGTGTTAACTCCATGTAATGTTAGTCAAAAACTTACTGCCTTTAAAGTGAAGACGTACTAGACGTAATCTAGAAGCTGCATTGACCACCCCATGGGAAACAATCTGCACCCTAATTGTCATCCGATAAAGCTCACATCCCTATAGAGAACTTCAGGGATGATTCCAACAGTCACATAGCATTTGCTACTCTGTGGGTTTGGGAGAATAGGTAACCTGTCCCTGGTTAGAAGGAGCCACACAGCTCTTCCTGCCAGTTTGAGGGACTGTCTAGCAGGTGCCCTGAGAAGATGGCGACCTGAGAAATCTGTGCGAGAAGCTTTGAAACTTGCAGTCCCTGGCATACTAGAAATAGAAAAGACAGTTCAGGAATCGATGCTATAGTGCTACCAGACACACACAGCACTTTAGTGCTACCAGATACACACAGCGCTGCACAGAGGTACAAAGAATAAGAAAACTTCTAAACCTACATAGACTCAGCCTTTAGTGACACCGAGAGATACAAGAAGATACCCATATGAAACACAGAGTACTCTCATGCCACTGACATCACTGTGCAGCAATTTGCCTTCTGCCGACCCATAACGGCAAAAAAACGAGATTGAGCAGCTGAGCACAGGGTAGAATCTCTTTCTTAAGCACCATGAGGCATAACAGTACAGTACTAATTAAAGTTAGTTAAGTCTTTTCAAGCAGAGAGATTGGGGAAACACACACACAAGGTATATCACCGCAACAGTGGCAAAAGCTGTTGAAACATTTGTGATGTGTAGAACCCCGAAAACAGGGAAGCCGCAGGATAGTGACCTAAGTCAGCTGCAAAATAAACTCCGTGAATGTTGCGGTGCTCCCGCTAGCGCCGGAGAAACAAGTGCGTGCGTGTTTCATGCTGAAATGAGCCGGCTTATCAACAATGCATTAAAAACCTACCCGGAGCCAACCATTAAAATATTTTTCCCACTGTCATGGTATAAAATGCTTAAAATAAACATTGGAGAGAAATAAAGGAATGCTGCTTCATTCTCAACTTAAAAAAATAAGCACACGCCTCTTGCGCTCAGTCAGGAACCGGCTATGTGAAGAACACACCCGGAGCCGTCCAAATATTTACCTCCACCCGGCCGCAGGAACTGCTAATCAGAGTCCGCCTCGGGGAGAAACCCCACTACCGCAGTGGCGCTACTGCCAGAGTATGAAAACAAATGCACGCCTATAACACATGGGAAGGCACTAGTTCCGTCAACGGAGCTCTCTATCCATACACCCGAAGCCCTTTACTGAATAAACTTCATACAAATGTAAATTTACTTGGCAGTCATTAAACCATTTCCACAACTCTACAAAATATAGCGTTTGATAAAAAACATATTCCTTCTGTAGACTCACACTGAACCCACATCTCCACCACAACCAGAAAAGAAGTTCAAATAAAACATATACTCACAACTTTGTTGATAGTGCCGGGAGATGCCGGTTGCTCAGCACTATGAGGGCAGAATTGTTTAATAATCACTGTGGTCTTTTTTTTTTTTTTTTACAGTGAAGGGAAAGAAGAAAAATCGAGACCCAGTCAGACCTTCTATCATTGGAGGGAGGGTGAGGCAGGGACCTGGGGGGCCCAGGTGTAACCCCCTAAAGCTGGCAACGTTCAGCCGGACACCCCTGTCTCACTGAAGAGAAACCTCAACAGGAGAAATAAAATTGCCATCTCACTGAAGAGAAACCTAAACAGGAGAAAATAATTTTCCAGTCACAGCCAGAATTCAGGAGCTAGTTGAATAGCGACCATCACCTGCTGGGAGATAGAGCATACTGAAGATGCAGGAGGTGTGCAAGCCAATAAGACCACCTATTAATCAGCTTCTCTATCTCCACCTGTTGGTAGATGTGTGCTATCCCATTGGTCTCTGGATTCATCTGCTGCTGTTGCTAAGGAAGGTAAGTTCTCTATGGTACCAACATGCAAAATGCAATGTGAAATTTTTATGGAGTGCAATTATACTTGTGACAGGGAAAAATATAGCACTGAATATGTCTTTATTAAAAATTTCTATACCGCTTATATTGTCAGTTCAAAGGGATTTACAATATTACATTCATTTCTAATACAAAGTTATATATAAACATCTTTTCCATTTTCAACATAACATTGAGTCTCAATATATTTGTTACTGTGAACCTTCATATCATATACAGATCTCAACAAATACATTCATTAAAAAGCAGCACCTTGAATTTTCTTTTAAACTGATGTACTGTACATCAGATTCCAATCTTAACCCTTTTGGTAAGCATTCCACCAAGGGTATCATCATAGAGAACAGCCTTGACCTAATTCATTCGTGTCTAATTTCTCTAAGAGAGGGTACTTCCAACAAAAAAAATTTGGCTGGAATGTAATTCTAATTATTGTCTTTAGTCTTGTTCTAACGTACCTTTTCTTTTGGTCCTGTGACTTTCTCTCACAGGTAGTTGGTTTTAGCACATTAAGACAACAGATGGGTGTTGTCTGGTGCAGAAAATATAAATAGGCTTATTAAAAATGTATGTTACTTGGAACAGAAAGTTGTTACAGAACTGCTTCTATGTATATGTGTCAGAATCTGCCTGGTCCTCTAATCAGCATGTGTATAAGTGAATATGTGTCCTTATGTAGGTGGCTGAGGAGGGGGGGTTCATAGACAACGGCACGAAAGACAAAAGCGCGCGCCGACAATTGAGCGCAGTGCGCGCCGCCGCGCCACTCTAAATTACAGTTTTTAGGGGCTCCGACGGGGGGTTTTGTTGGGGAACCCCCCCAGTTTACTTAATAGACATCACACCAGCGTTATGGGGGGTTTGGGGGGTTGTAACCCTCCACATTTTACTGTAAACTGAACTTTTTCCCTAAAAACGGGGAAAAGGTGAAGTTTTCAGTAAAATGTGGGGGGTTACAACCCCCCACACGGCCACCACAACGCGGCGCGATGTCTATTAAGTAAAGTGGGGGGGATTCCCCCTCCATGCCCCCCCCCGTCGGAGCACTAAAAACAGTAATTTAGAGCGGCGCAGTGGCGCGCGCTGCGCTCAATTGTCTGGGCGCGCCTTTGTCCTGGCGCACTTTTGACCTGACACCGAGGAGGGGTGTGGGTGTGTCCTTATGTAGGTGGCTGAGGAGAGGGGTTGTATGTGTCAAAAAGAGTCTTTCCTTCTTTGTGTTTATATACCTGATTTATCTTTTCTAGCACTTTCCACTAAAACAAATGGCAGTATGGCCAAAGTTGGACCTTGACCAGCAGGGCATGATCAAACATAGAAACATGATAGCAGATAAAGGCCAAATGGCCCATCTAGTCTGCCCATCTGAGAGATTCCATGTGCCTATCCCAGGCCCTCATGAATTCAGACACAGTCTCTGTCTCCACCACCTCTTCCAGGAGACGGTTCAACGCATCTGCCACCCTTACTGTAAAAAAGTATTTCCTTAGATTACTCCTGAGTCTATCACCTTTTAACTTTATCCTATGTCCTCTCATTACAGAGTTTCCTTTCAAATGAAAGAGACTCGACTCATGTGCATTTACATTATGTAGGTATCTAAACGTCTCTATCATAGCTCCGCTCTCCCGCCTTTCCTTCAAATTCAGATCTTTAAGTTTGTCCCCATACACCCTATGACAAAGACCATGCACCATTTTAGCAGCCTTCCTCTGGACTGACTCCATCCTGCTATGTCCCATCCACCCACAATGGCCATGCTATGATTGTCGGCTATGATTGTCCTGCTGGTGCTGCCCTACAAATTGTACCCCTAAGGCAAATTCCTAGTCCACCTAATGGTTGAGCCAAACCTGGCTTCAGTTGTGTCTTTTGCAGATCATTTATAATGTCTTTCTGAGAGGAGAGGAGCGGAGCGGAGGACCTATTTCTCTCTGAGAGGAAAGGAAAGGACATATCTTTCAAAAAGGAGACAGGATATTTCTCTGGGTAAAAATACATTATTTTGCTCTGAGCTTTGTTAATTTGGGGGATAAAAGCTAAACTGTAGGTTCCTTTATAACAGTGGTCTCAAACTCAAACCCTTTGCGGGGCCACATTTTGGATTTGTAGGTACTTGGAGGGCCGCAGAAAAAATAGTTAATGTCTTATTAAAGAAATGACAATTTTGCATGAGGTAAAACTCTTTATAGTTTATAAAACTTTCCTTTAACAGTTAAAAGTAAAGATATATAAACTATAAAGAGTTTTACCTCATGCAAAACTGTCATTTCTTTAATAAGACATTAACTATTTTTTCTGCGGCCCTCCAAGTACTCTATTTTTTTCTGCAGCACTCACATTTAAAGTTCAATATCTTTTCTTTCTCAAAACTGGCACATTTCAATCACTAAATTGAAAATAAAATCATTTTCCTATCTTTGTTTGGTAATTTCATCAGTCTCTGGTTGCACTTTATTCTTCTGACTGTGCATCCAATACTTCTTCCCTTCTTTCAGCCTCCTGTATGCTTCCTCTCCTCCAGACCTCATTCCCTCCCCCAACTTTTTCTTTCTTTCTCTATGTCTGTCTTTCTCTGATTCTGTGCCCCATTTTTTTGCTTTGTTTCTGGTTCCCTGTCCCCCCTTCTTTCTTTCTTTCTTCCTTCCTTCCTCCGTGCCCCATTTTTTGCTTTTTTTTTCTGGCTCCCTGTCCCCACCCCACCTTCTTTCTTTCTTTCTTCCTTCCTGCCCTCCCCCATGCCACCGCCGCCGCGGAATAGGCTGCTGCCACTGCCGATATCGGGAACAGGCCGAGATCTCCCTGCTTCTCTTCTGCACGGGGCCAACCAACTCTCGCTGCCCGACGTCAATTCTTTTTTTTTCAATTGAAAAGCTTTTATTAAACACACCAAACAGTACAGAACAATTGCACATGAAAAATACATAGAGCTGAATACCACACTCCACAATAGTACATAGAATTAAAATCAACAGCATAGACATGTGCAAGTCCTTCAAACTAATAAAACAATCTAGAATGCCCCCCAAAGCACTGCCAATAACCCCCCTCCCACCCCCCAGGGACAAAGCACAATACCCACAACTCTCTATATGGTTGAGAGATAATCAATTCCAAACAGATACCAAAGATTGAAAAGGAATATGGGTATGTGATCCCCCCATGCCTCGCCCATCTATTCTAACCCCCAGACAGACTCAAAGCCCCTGACCACCCCTACCACAGATCCCCACAGAAGCCCGAAAATTGCGCCACACATGAGCATAACCATGTAGTTTACCATGCCGTAAGGCCGTTAAATGATAAAGATTCTGCCAAGTAAGCAAACGTTGCTCCACCAGGGCCCACGTGGGAGAGAGCGCCTGATTCCACAAGGAGGCAATGGCCAATCGAGCAGCAGTGAATGTCAACTTACAAAACAAAGAGTCACCCCCAGCCAGATCCAATTGATGCCAAAACAACAAGGCGTGTCGCCAATCGGCCGGTATCTGGACATCTAAGATCCGGGACACCCGATCAAAGACCTCAGTCCAGAAGCCACACACCTGCCCACACTGCCACCACATATGAAAATAGGTACCTACTTCCCCACAGCCCCTCCAACACAGAACACTCGCACCTCCCCGCCAACGAGCCACAACTTGAGGGGTATAGTACCACCGAAAGAGAACTTTGTAACCATTCTCAATCAGCAAAGCAGAAATCCCCGCCGAGGAGATCTCCGACCATATGTCACCCCAAGTATCCCAGGGAATAACCGAACCACAATCATCTTCCCAGGCCCTCATGTAGGGAAGGGAGGCCCTCCTACCATTAAGACACCTATATATTGCAGAGAGAGCTCCCTTCCGAAGCACAGGTCCCAATAGCAGCTCAAAGGGCATCTTACCACCCCTCAAGTCACCCAGGAGACCCGAGGTCCTAATATAATGCAATACCTGTAAGTAGGGGAACAGATCCCGCATACCGAACCCAAACTTACCCCTAAGTTCTGTAAAGGGTCTAACACCTCCCTGGACCTGGTACCACAACTGTCCCACACACACCAAACCCCGTGCCTCCCAGTCTGCAAACACTCCCCCATCCCTTCCCGGTGGAAAGTCAGGGTTGTGTCTCAATGGAGTATACCAGGAATGTCGCCTACTCCCCAATAAACAAGCTCGGGTCTGATTCCATACCCTCAAGGAAGTCACTACTGAGGATACCCCCCCTACCAGTCGCGCCCTACCAGGTACCCACGGCCTATGTAACAAAGGCACCCCATCACTTAAATTTTGCTCAATTTCCACCCACAATTTTGGCGTCTGCGCCTGCCATTCTAAGAGGGCGCGCAACTGAGCAGCCTGATAATATTTCACCACATCTGGGACCCCCAGCCCTCCATCCCCTCTCCCCATACATAGGACCTTCCTACTCACCCTCGGCCGCCTACCAGCCCAAATAAAATTAAAGATGTGTCTTTGAACTCCCTCTAGCGTTTTTCTACCCACCCAAAGAGGCAATACTTGGAATAAAAACAACAAACGAGGCAAAATCATCATCTTCACAACAGCCACCCGGCCCAACCAAGAGAAATACATATCTTTCCAATTAAGCAAATCTTGGCGAATACGACGAAAGAGCGGGGGAAAGTTAAGGTCATATAAATCCACTCCCGGCGGTCCAAAATAAACACCTAAATATCGCAAAGAGCGCTGAACCCACCGAAACGGATATCGAGCTCAGAAATGGGACACCCGGTCCTCAGGCAAGTTAATGTTGAGGAGCTCTGATTTACTAACATTGACCCGAAAGCCCGACACCCCACCATAAATGTCCAACTCCCTCAATATAGCTGGCAGGGAGGTCGCAGGCTCTTCCACCGTGAACAGAATATCATCCGCAAACAAGGCCAACTTAAAGTCCCCTCCCGGCACCATAACCCCCTTAATATCCTGATTCATCCTCACCTGCTGCGCCAGGGGTTCTACCGTCAAAGAAAAAAGGAGCGGGGAAAGCGGGCATCCCTGACGTGTGCCCCTTGCCAGAGAGAAAGTCTCCGAATAACCACCATTCACCTTAATGCAGCTCAAAGGGCCACTGTACAGGACCCTAATCCAGTCCCGCATGCGTGGGCCCAACCCCACCGATTCTAAGACCCGAAATAAAAAGGGCCAAGCTACCCTATTGAATGCCTTCTCAGCATCGATAGATAAAAACACCGTTTCTCGCCCCCCCCCCTCGCCCTATCATATAAGTTATAGACCCTACGAGTATTATCACCTACCTGTCTGCCTACCACAAAGCCCGACTGATCTGGATGGATCAGCCGAGGGATCCAACTCATCAATCGATCCGCCGAAATGCGCGTGAAGATCTTAGTATCAACCCCCAGCAAGGATATCGGCCTGTAGGAAGCACATTGGAGGGGATCCTTCCCCTCCTTAGCTAACACCGTCACCCCCGCCAAGCGCATAAAATAAGGGAGGGTACTATTCCCTTGCAACGAGTTAAGAAAACGCAATAAAGGAGGTAGCAGCAGATCTTGAAAATGTTTGTAGTACCGGACAGTAAAACCGTCCAACCCAGGTGATTTACCAAGCTTCATAGAACGCAACGCGCCACGAGCCTCAAGCAATGTAAGAGGGCGGTCCAACCACACCCCATCAGCCTGTGTAATCTGGGGCAACTCTGCTGAATTTAAGTAAGCGTCCTGGTCCCGCGAGGGCCCTGGATCTTCCGGGGTATAAAGCTGTGAGTAATATTCCACAAAACGGGCACGAATAGCATCCTCAGTCTGCAACACTTCCCCAGAAGCCGCTCGGAGTGACAAGATCTGGTTGCGCGTCTGTCGCACCCTAAGACAGTGCGCAACCAGTCGACTAGCTTTATTAGAGAACTCAAAATATCTCTGTTGGAGGAGCTGTAAGTTATGATGTAATCTGTCCAAGTCTAGAGCCTGGAGATCCCTACGGGCCTGAAACAAGCGCTCCCGCAATGTCACATTCCAAGGAGAACGCTTATGCAAACTCTCCAACCTACCAATCTCAGTTAACAGGCCCGCTGCCTCCTCCCGCCGCCTACGCTGTCGGGCCGATGCCAGAGCTATTAATCTGCCCCTAAGGGTAGCCTTTAACCCCTCCCAAACCGCTTCCAATGAAGCTCCACACTCCACATTTACATCAAGATAGTCTTGTATCCACCCTTCGAACTGTGTTCCCACCTCTGGGTCATCTAAAAGACCATCATTAAAACGCCAAAACTTCCGTCCCGAGCCTCCACCCACCCCCTGGAATCGTAACCACACCGGTGCATGGTCCGACCACGTAAGCGACTCAATCCCCGCGGACTCCACCCTCCGAAGTAGTCCCCGCTCCACAAAAACATAATCAATTCTAGAATATGTGGAGTGTATTCCCGAAAAATAAGTATAGTCCTTAACCGAAGGATGCAGCCACCTCCAACAGTCCACCACATTCAGATTGGCCAATGCCTCCCGCAACAGTTTACGATCTCTTCGCCCATAATGATCCGCCCTCCCTGAGTTATCCAAGTGAGGTGTCACTGTAAGATTGAAATCCCCACCAAAAACCAGGGCTCCCCCCTTGAACTTGAGAATCCGAGGGACCAACTCACGAAAGAAGGTCCCCTGTCCCTCATTAGGGGCATAGATATTTACCAGGGAGTATAAGACCCCCTCAATCAGAGCCTCCAACATAATGTATCTGCCCTGAGGATCCCGCACCATCCTACGTACCTCACAACGGATCCCCTTACGAATAAGAATTCCCACCCCACTCCTCTTAGAAGTGCCCACCCGGGAAGCCCAGAAGGCCTGCGGAAACCTGTGATCTCCAGCCAAGGATTCATGGGACTGCAGTAAGTGAGTTTCCTGGACAAAGCAAACATCAGCCCTCAAACGGAGCAATTCCCTATAAAAGGCCCTTCTCTTGTTGGGAGAATTGAGACCCCTAATATTATAAGAGACCAGTTTAAACGCCCCCATATTCCAAATAAAATAATGACCATGCAAACCCAACCCCAACAAGTATGTCCCCCCTTCCCCCCTCACCCCCCTCATCCCTCCCCACCACCCCCCCTCCCCCACAGTGAGAGTCCTCAGATCTCCCACCAACATATAAAGAAGTGAACCGTCTCCATGGCCCCTTACACACATCCCACACACAAACAACAACTATCAAAAACGATGTGTACAAGAATCCCCCATACACCAACCCACCAATCCCTCAAGCTCCCATGTCACCATTTACACTCCCCCCTCCCCCACCCCACACTACCCCCCCTTTAACACCAACCTGAAACCTTCAACATCCCCCTCCCCCCATCCCAAACCAGGTAGTGTAGAACCCCCACACAACATTCTCCCAAGGGGAAGATTCAACTGTCCATTCCCCCGGAGAGGAGTCCAAAGACCCCCCACCGAGGCCTGAAACTGGCATTGGAAACAGGAAATAGACAAGTACATTCAGTCAGCTCTCAGGGAGGAGCACTGGAGGACGAAGCAGTGGCCCGATGAGGGGGCCCACCCCCTCGGCCACCCCTCCCGCTTCGGGATCCATTTTCCACTCGTTGCCAGCGGGAGGTAGAAGGACGCACACCCTGGCCAGGCACTACACCTCCCGCCGGGATAGCCTCCTCAGGGATCTCAATACCCGCTTGTTGTAGCAGTCCACGAGCCTCTCGAACAGTGGTAACTCTGGTGTGAAATCCGTTGATGGTAATAACAACTCCAAAAGGATAAGTCCATCGATAGCGCAAATTGCTGCACTGCAAAGCCTTGGTCACTTCCCTGAACGCCCGCCATTTCTGGAGCGTGCCAGCAGCTAGATCCTGATAGAACTCCAGCCGGTGGCCCTCCCAGGTGACCGTGCCCATCTCCCGGGCTCTGCGGAAAATTCGCTCTTTAAGAACAAAGCTCTGAAGACACAGCACTATATCCTTCGGTTGATCCAGTGTCCGGGGTCCCAGCGCACGATGAGCCCGCTCCAATCCCGGCTCTAATGTGTCGTCTTGCAGGAGCCACCTGATCAGCTTGATTGTAGTAGCACGAACATCCTTAAACTCAGGCAGGTCCGGCAGGCCCCGCACCCTCAAATTGTTACGCCGGGTGCGGTTCTCCAGGTCCTCGACCTTATCCTGAAGAAGTTGGTAATCCGCAGACACCGTCTCCAGTGATCTCTGCATTCCGGTTACACTGTCTTCACAACTATCCATGCGCATCTCCACCACCTCGACCCTCGTGCCCACCTCCACCAGGTCGGTGCGCAACTCCTGCACCGCCTCCCGAACCTGCACCGCCACCGCAGAGATTTCAGATTTTACCTCTGCGATCCATCGCTGCATATCCGCTTTAGTAAGCGGGTCCATCTGTGAACTCTCTGGCACCGGGTCCTCCACCATATCTGCCACAGCTGCCAGGACCTCGCTCGATTTCGCCGCCTCCCCGCTGCATATTTCAGGGCCCATGCTGCCACGTGTAGCCCGGCTCAGCGCTTGTTCCATCGTGCGCTGGCCGGGTTTGTCGCCGGGCAACTTTTTTCGCGTTGCCATAGTGATCGCTGCGACTTCACACACCTCACCAGCCCCCAGGAACAAAAATTTGCGCCGTTTTCACACCGAAATGATAGTTATTTCGCCGGCCCGAACAGTAGCTCTCAGTTCAAGCTCCCATCCGTGGCGATGACGTCACTTCCTCTCCCGACGTCAATTCTAACGTCGGAAAGGACGTTCCGGGCAGCCAGGCAGCGATTGGCTAACCAGAACGTCCTCTCGACGTCAGAATTGACGTCGGGCCGCCAGAGTTGGTCGGCCCCGCAGGGAAGAGAAGCAGGGAGATCAAAGAACACGGTGCCGGCCTGATCCCCGATGGCAGCAGTGAGAAGGGAAGGGAAGCAGGTTGGGCACCACTGCTCTAGACGAGCCGCGAGCCGCACTCTAGGGAGAACAGTGGACCGCCCCCCCTTGGTACACCACTGGAGCAGCAGCGTGTCTGGCCGACTCGTTCGTTCTAAGCTGCGGGTGGCGGCTCCTTGCGAGATCTGTGCCTGCGTCTGAAGCCTCTCTGATGTTGTGACATCAGAGAGGCTTCCGATGCAGGAGTGGATAGCGCAAGGAGCTGCCAATCCGCGGCTTTGAACAAACGAGCCGGCTGCTGCTCCAAAAGGAAGAGAATCATCGCCTCCAGACTGCGGGCCGCATGTTTGAGACCGCTGCTTTATAAAGATAGTTTTAGGTCTTAAAACAGCAAGCTTTACTTAGCTAGCTTCCAGAGTAAAAGCCCGCTATAGTTTTTAAACTTGAACTTTCTGCTAGTTATAGTCTCTGGCAGGCAGGGTCCAGCTTAGTCTGCATTTCCTCCCACCCAGTCCATACCCACCCACCCACCCCTAATTCATTTCCTTTACTTATAGTCTTAATTTAAATATTCAATTATCCTACTTTGGGGCAATAGCCTTATTTTAAATATTCAATTATCCTACTTAGGACAACAAGCGAACAAGTTATTAAATATTCTTATTACATTTCATTACTTGCTAAGACTCAAACACTAAATAAAGCATATAAATAACATATCCAGTACCTTAATAGGATTTAATTAAGCAACTCAATAATAAGATGCAGACAGTAGTCCAGCCGCAAGAGGGGAGCTATCCAGTCTTTTGCACATAGTGTCACATGTATGATTATCTCCCAGTCGGCAAGAAATTATGTGTGTGTGCTAGCTGCAAAGAACTCTTGGCTTTCAGAGAATGAGTCCATTCCCTTGAGGCTAGAGCTGCAGACTTGGAGGAGCTGAGGGAGACAGAAAGGTACATAGAGGAGACCGACAAGGAAGTTATAGAGAAGTCCCACCTCCAGTCTGGCAGCCCCTGTGCTGCCTTGAAGGAGGGAGGCCTCCTAAAAGGAGAATATCACCCTGGTGATGCAGGAAATGATCCTGCCAGGACCTGCCCACCAGCAGATACAGATGCAATATCCTCTTGCACTGAGGATCTATCTCCAGGGACTTCAGTCCAGAAAGGAGAAGTTAGGACAGCCGTTGTAGTGGGAGATTTAATCATTAGGCATGTAGATAGCTGGGTAGCTGGTGGGTGTGAGGATTTCCTGTTCATTTGAATGCCTGGTGCAAAGGTGGTGGACCTCACGTATCACTTAGATAAGATATTAGATAGTGCTGGGGAAGAGCCGGATGTATTGGTACATAAAACCAACCCCCTCCCCGCGAGGTCACCTATGCGGACACTCCCCTTGAAGCTCAGTAGATAGCAAAGCCAGGAGTATCTAATACAAACAGGAAACAAAAGAAAAAGAGAGGAGGTGGGGGACTACCCGCTACAAATCAATGCTGCTCATGATAACCAAATACATAATCAACCAAATACATAATCAAAGAACGCCAAAAAAGGGCAAAGTTAGCATAATAAGAAATTGTAACATTTCTCACCTGCAAAACTGAGGAACAGGTCACTAAAGAAGACAGCTTAAAGAGCAGAAGGGGCACCACCCCGGGTCCCTTAAAACCCCATAAGCTTACATAAAAGGACACTCATGGAAATTTTAGTGAGGCTGGTCAAAGATAGAAAGCTAACTTACCAGTTACTGGCAGGCGACCTGTGAATCGGACAAACCGGGCGGGAGTTCAGCCTCCAGAGGAGATTTACAAGAAGGAAGATTAGCAGAGGTAAGAAACCTAATCTTTCATTCTTGTACAATTCCTCTGGAGGCTGAACTTGTAGGATGTATCAAAACAGACCTAAATCTCAAGGGGGGCCCGAAGAGCCCACCACAAGAACAGAAGACCCAAGGGCCGTATCACCCTTAGCTGTCACATCAATCCAGTAAAAACTGGAAAAAGTATGAAGGGAAGCCCACGTGACTGCCCAACAAATCTCCTCAGGCAAGACCGCATGAGATTCAGCCCACGAGGAAGCCATTCCTCCTGTAGAGTGAGCCTTCACCCCAAGGGGAGGCTTCTTCCCTGCCACCACATAGGCCGCGGAAATGGCCGCAAGTATCCAACGCGAGATGGTAGCCTTGGAAGAAGGCTGATCCCGGTGCGCATGGAACGCCAGGACAGATGGTCTGACAGACGGAAGTCATTAACGACCTCTAGGTTTCTCAAAAGGAGATGCCGCACATCCAGAAATCGCAAAACATGGTTCTTAGACTTGGACCCTGACAGAACAAAGGTGGGTAGCTGAACTACATGGTTGACATGGACTGCGGAAATCACATGCAGAAGAAAAGAAGACACGGTCCTTAAAACAAATGCAGACTCCGTGACATGGAGAAAAGGATCTCTGCATGATATAGTCTAAAGCTCCGACAGTCCCTATGCAAAGTGACCGCAACAAGGAAAGCAGTCTTGACGATAACATCTCGCAGAGAAATCCCATCCAGAGGTTCATAGAGCAGAAGGGCCAGTGAGTGAAGAACCAGATTCAAGTCCCACGGAGGACATGGCAGTCTCAAGGGAGGCTGCAGCCTCCCCCCGTAAGAAGTGTACAACATCTGGGAAAGACGCCAGAGAACCCCCAAGAGAAGAGGGACCCAAACACGACAGTCCCGCGAAGGGGACATGGATGAAGACTGCCAGACCCTTCCTGAGGCCAGTCCACAGGGAGTCCAGAACATGCGCCACCGACAGGGCAAAAGGATCCATGAGAACTCCTACACACCAAGCCGGAAAGCACCGCTAGGCCTCTGCGGAGGCCGATCCCGTCAAACTCCTGTCACTGTGAAGAAGCATAGTGATGACAGCAGAAGAGAAGCTCCTAGCCCTCAAGGCCACGCGTAAAGCACCAGGCCGCAAGACCAAAGCAGTCCGGAACTTGAAGGGCTATCGGGCTCTGCATGAGCAATCTCCGATGGCAAGGAAGACACAAACCCCTCACGGAGCTCAACTGCACCAGGTCTGCATACCAAGGATGGCTGGGCCAGTCTGGGGCCACTAGGAACACTAGACCTGCATGAGATGCCACCCGGCGCAGAACACACCCTATCATAGGCCACAGGGAAAAGCCATACAAAAGTTCCCCTTCTGGCTACGGTTGAACCAGAGCACCGAGCCCTGCTCTGCCGATCTCTCGTCGGTGGCTGAAGAACCTGTCCGCCTTCCGGTTTCCCGAGGATGCTATCAGATCAAAGGCGGGGCGACCCCGTCGACGAATTATGGTTTAGAATGCTAGCCCGGAGAGGGGCCATTCTCTCGGGTTCAGAATCTGACAACTAATGAAGTCTACCAGCACATTGTCCACTCCTGCCATATGAACCAAGGACAAGGCCATCAGATGCTCCTCTGCCTAGGCAACGATCATCCGAGCCTCCAGGCTCAGCACTTCATGCCTCCCTGACAGTTGACATAGGCAACCACCCTCGCAATGTCCAAGAACATGTGGAGATTCCCTTGAAATCATAGCCGAGCCAGGCAGATCATAGGCATCTCCAGCTGATTGATCAACCATATGCTCTTCAAAGCAGTCCACCGACACTGGACCAGCACAGACTGGCAAACTGCTCCCCAGCTGGAGAGACTCACATCTGTTGCTAGAGTCACCCAGTCTAAGATGTGCAGAAGAGCTTTCTGTACAGAGTAACCAAGCTCGCGGGGACGGGGCGGAAATGGGGACTGAGCTTGCGGAGACAGGACAAATTTATTCCCCTTGTCATTCTATAGTGTGGAGTATCCTTGAAGGATACTATTGAATCAGAACATTTAGGAAGTCCCAATAGAGAGGTTTCAAAAATGGTGAAAGAAAGCTAAGGGTGCTTAAGAGGGAAGCAGAGTAAAGATGTCAAGTTATCCCCGTCATCTTCTCAGCAGACTGTAAATACAAAGAAAAAAAACCCACAAATTGAAGTGTCTTTATACAAATGCTAGAAGTCTAAAAAATAAAGTAGGAGAGTTAGGGTATATAGAACTGAATGATGAGGTAGATATAATATGCATGTCTGAGACCTAGTGGAAGGAGGATAATCAATGGGACACTATGTTACGTGGATACAAATTAAATTGCAATAATAGAGTAGATCAAATTGGAGGGAGGGTTGTGCTATATGTTAAAGAGGGAATTGAATCAAACAAAATAAACATTCTGTATGACACAGATATCAGTGTGGAATCTATATAAATAGAAATTCCATATGTGAAGAAGGTAAAGATTATATGGGTATGATTATATTAACATTCCCCTGGACAGAATGAGCAGACAGATAAATAAATTTTTTCAGAGATTAGGAAAGCTGACAAACTGATCAACAAATGTAATAATAGGTGATTTCAACTAACCCAACATTGACTAGATAAATATTACATGAGGGAGTGCTAGGGAGGTAAAATTCCTAGACATCATAAATGACTGTTTCTTGGAGCAACTGGTCTAGGAACTGACAAGAGGGGGAGCTATTTTAGATTTGGTCCTTAGTGAAATGCAGGACATAGTACAGGAGATAACCGTGTTGGGTACCCTGGGAAACAGTGATCATAACATGATCAAATTTGAGCTGATAACTGGAATAATGATGCTAAAGAAATCTACTGTAGTGGCATTTAATTTTCACAAGGGCAACCTATCCCAGCCCGAAAAAAATTCAGAACATCTTGCATCATGCATTATATAATCTACGGAAACTCAGCTGCTCCTCTCATCAAACTTCTATCTGATGCATGATCCGCTTCTCTCAGACTACTTAACAGGATCCAACTGAACCTCCTCTCAACGAAAAATCTCATGTACAGAAGAATTTTCCAATCCATGTTCACTTTTCTGGGAATTAAAATCTGGAATGATCTCACAGAAACAACAACAGAAGCCAACCATGCCCAATTCAGGAAAAAACTGAAAACTCTTCTCTTTGACAATTATTTTTTTTAAGATCTCCATATGCTCCGGTTCTTTTGCTTGTACGATTAGGACTCCTTCTCCTTTCTCCCCCTTCCTCCTTACTTCCCCTCTGCCCTATCTATCCTTTGTCTTTTCAAGTCGCCTAGAGCCTATCTAGGTTTGTGCGACTCATAAATATTAGATCAGATTAAAACTATGATAAAATGAGGAAAATAGTTAAAAAGAAACTAAAAGGGTCTGTGGCAAAGGTCAGAAATGTAAACCAGGCTTGGATGCTGTTTAAAAATACTATGTTTGAAGCCCAGACCAGATATATTTCATGTATTAAAAAAGGTGGAAAGAAGAGGAAATGAGAGCCGTTGTGGTTAAAAAGCGAGGTAAAAGAGGCTATTACAGCCAAGAAAACATCATTTATAGAATGGATAAAGTATCCCAATGAAGAAAATAAGAAGAGACATAAGCACTGGCAAGTTAGATCTAAAGCATTGATATAGAAAGCTAAACAAGAATATGAAGAACAACTTGTCAAAAAGAAAAAAACTTAAAGTAACAATTTTTTAGGTATATCAAAAACAGAAAACCTGTGAGGAAATCCGTGGGACTGTTGGATGATCAAGGAGTAAAAGTTGCACTCAGGGAGGATAAGCCCATAGCGGAAAGACTGAATTAATTCTTTGCTTTGGTTTTTACAGAAGAAGATGTAAGAAATCTTCCTGAGCCAAAAATTATTTTCAAGGGTGATGAGGTGGGAGTAACTGAAATAAATCTCTATGAACCTGGAAGATGTACTAAGCCAAATCAACAAGTTAAAGAGTGATAAATCACCTGGACCGGATGGATTACATCCCAGAGTACTGAAAGAACTCAAACTTGAAATTGCTAATCTGTTATTAATGATCTGTAACCTGTCCCCCAAAAAAGCACAGTTACTTACTGTAACAGCTGTTATCCAGGGAAAGCAGGCAGATATTCTCACATATGGGTAATGTCACTGACAGAGCCCTGGTACGGACACTTTAAAAGTGCATCGCCACTTTAAGACTTTCAGAAAGTTTGCGATAGCCCGCACCGCGCATGCGCGAGTGCCTTCTCACATGACGTAGGCACGAGGTTCTTCAGTTCAGTAAGCCAGCTAATAAACCAACCCGTGGAGGTGGGTGGGTTGTGAGAAAAGCTACCTGATGTCCCTGGATAACACGTGTTACGGTAAGTAATTGTGCTTTATCCCAGGACAAGCAGGCAGCATATTCTCACATGTGAGTGACCTCCAAGCTAACCAGAATGGGATGGTGGCAGAGTTGGCCTTTAGGAAAATAATTTTTTTAATACTGATTGGCTGAAGTGCCCTTCCCATCTGGAGAAAGATTCCACACAGTAATGAGATATGAATGTATGAACCGAGGACCAAGTGGCAGCTTTACAGATTTCCTCAATAGGTGTAGATCTAACGAAAGCTACTGAAGCTGTCATAGCTCTACCTCTAAGGGCTGTGACACGACTCTCCAGTGGTAGTCCAGCCTGAGCGTAACAGAAGGATATGCAGGAAGCCAAGTAGATGGAAATCGTTCTCTTGGAAATAGGATGCTCCAACTTGTTAGGATCAACGGAGATGAAGAGGTGCGGAGATCTGTGTGGCTTTGTTCTGTCAAGGCCAAAGCTCACTTACAGTGCAGGATATGATAGAGCCTTTCTCTAGGGTGAGAGTGAGGCTTAGGAAAAAATACTGGAAGCACAATTGATTGATTAAGATAGAACTCCGTGACAACCTTCAGTAGAAACTTGGGGTGTGTGCAGAGAACCATTTTGTCATGGTAGAAGACAGTGAAAGGCAGATCTGCCACTAATGCTTAAAGTTCACTGATTCTCCTTGCATAAGTGAGATCAGAAAACCAACTTTCCAGGTCAGGTATTTTAGATGAGCCGCAGACATTGGTTCGAATGGAGGCTTCATTAAAGTGGATAGAATGAAATTACGGTCTCAGACCACCGGAGAAGGTTTTGAGAGGTGGTTTGACATTGAAAGTCCTTTCATGAATCTGTAGACAAAAGGATAAGCAGTGAGAGGTTTACCCTCAGCTGGTAGGTGAAAAGCCGTAATAGCACTGAGATGAACTCTGATAGATGTAGACTTGAGTCCCAAGTCAGATAGATAAGAAGATACTCCAACACCAGCTCAACTGACAGGGAAGTTGGATCATGATGATGAAGAAGACACCAAGAAGAGAACCGAGTCCACTTTTGATGATAACATTGCTAAGTGGCAGATTTCCTGGAGGCATCTATAATACGTCTGACAGGCTGAGAAAGATGGAGTCCAGATGCATTCAGCCCGAGAGATACATGGCTGTCAGGTATAATTATTGAAGGTTGGGATTAAAAAGAGACCCTTGATTCTGTGTAAGTAGATAAGGAAAGATTGGCAGAGGTATTGGTTCTTTGGCATTGAGTTGAAGTAGAAGAGGTACCCAATGCTGCCGGGGCCACCAAGGAGCAATGAGAATCATGGTGGCTGACTCCTGCCTGAGTTTGAAAAGAGTCTTCAAAATGAGGGGAGTGGGTGGAAATGCATAGAAAAACATTTGTGTCCAGTCCAAGAGGAATACATCCGCCTCCAGACGGTGAGGTGAGTAAAGTCTGGAGCAGAACTTGTTGTTATGAGGAGATGCAAAAACATCCACCTGAGGAATGCCCCACTGAGCAAAGATGGGATGGAGAGCTGCAGAGTTGAGCATCCATTCATGAGGTGGGAGAATTCTGCTGTGCTTGTCCACAAAGCAATTCTGTTCCCCTTGAATGTAGACCGCTCTCAGGTAGATGTTGCGAGCAGTCACCCACAGCCAAATCTTTTGAGCTTCCTGGCAAAGGAGGAGAGATCCTGTGCCCCCTTGCTTGTTGATGTAGTACATTGTTATCTGATTGTCCATGCAGAGCAAGAGGACGGCTGTGGATAAGATGCTGAAATGCTTTGAGAGCATAGAAAAATCACCCTGAGTTCCAGTAGATCGATATGGAACTTCCGTTCTTTGAAGGACCAAAGACCCTGAATTGTAGACCATCTAGATGCGCCCCCCAGGCACAGGTTGCGGCATCTGTGGTCAAAACTTTGTGATGAGGAGGCATGTTAAACAGGGGTCCGCTGAAGAGGTTGGATGAAGTCAGCCACCACTGCAGTGATTGTCGTAGAGACAATGTCACAGAAATAGGCTGAGAAAGATGATCTGTCACCTGGGACCACTGAGTGGCTAAGGCCCATTGAGGTGTTCTGAGAAGGAGCCTCGCCAGAGGCGTCACATGAATCATAGATGCTATATGGCACAGAAGGACTATCATTTGCCTGGCGAGATGGATTGGAGCTTGATGGCAACGCTGAATAAGAACATTCTGACGATTCTGGGGAAGGAATGCTCTCATTTGAGTAGTGTCGAGAATTGCCCCTATAAACTGGTGTGTTTGAGACGGTAGAATCTGTGACTTGGGGAAATTGATCTCGAATCCCAAGTTCTGCAGAAACCAGATGGTGCGATTCGTCGCTAGCAGAATCTCCTGGGAAGACGGATCTTTGATGAGCCAGTCATCTAGGTAGGGAAACACCTGAAGACCGTAAGGCCGCTGCTACCACAATTAGGTACTTCGTGAAGACTCTGGGAGAAGATGCCAGTCCGAAGGGCAGAACTTTGTACTGGTAATGGTGAGAAGCCACTTGAAACCTGAGGTATTTACAGGAAGCCTGGTGAATTGGGATATGAGTGTAGGCTTCCTTGAGATCTAGAGAGCATAGCCAATTGTTGCAAGCCAAAAGGGAATAGAGAGTGGCTAGAGATAACATCTAAAATTTTTCTCTGACTAGAAATTTGTTGAGAGCTCCAAGATCCAGGATTGGATGTCGACCCCCCCCCTCCCCATCTTCTTTGGTACCAGAAAATAACGGGAGTAAAATCTTTGATTTTGTTGATCCACAGGAACTTCTTCGATAGCATTGAGATATCTCTTTTATTATTGCTGTACACTGCCTAGAAAATTTGAATAAGCGGTATAAAAATTTTTTTATACACTTGAAACTTGAAGAAGGGAATGAACTTCCTGAAGAAGATGATGGGATTGGCGAGGGTTGAAAGGAGACTCTCTTGGAGGATGATCTGGAGGGAGGGTGGAGAAATGAAGAGAGTAACCCTCCCGAATGATTTTTAAGTCCCAAAGGTCTGTGGTGATGAGCTCCCAATGACGGATGTAAACTGAAGATGTCCCACTATTGGTTGAGGGAGAGGATGAGCGATGGAAACTGAGGCTATGCTCTCTTGTAACAGGTCAAAAGGACTGTTGTGACTTGGTGGGAGCAGTAGGTTGGGATGTAGCAGGGTGTTGCTGCTGCTTCTGCTTCCTTTGTTGAGGCCTTGGTGGAGCAGAGGCCTCGGCTGAAAATCTCTTCTGGTAAGAGGAAACAGTTTTGAAGGATCTTAGTGGAGCTGGTTTCTTCTTTGGTTCACCAATGTGTCCCAACGAGTTTCGTGGGCTGACAGCTTTTGGGTGGTGGTGTCTGCAGTCACCAAATAACTTGTCACCCAAGCAAGGGACATTGATGGTCTTGATGGTTAATGTCAATATCCAAGATTCGCAACCAGACCAGCCTTCTCATGGCCACCGACATAGAAGAGGCCCTTGAGGAAAGCTCAAAAATATCATAGGCCAAAAGCACTAGATATTTGCGCAGTTGCAGGACAGAAGAGACCAACTGTTGAAAACCCTTTGCTTTTTGAGCAGGAATATATTTTTGGAAAGGATTTATCTACTGACTCCACAGCCCAGATAGACAATACGATGAAACCTTCCACCCAATGTGTGGCGACAGCCAAAAAAGCAACAGGTTGCTAGATATTATTTAAAAAGAGATGGTTAACAATACTAAGAATGTTAATGCCTCTGTATCGTTCCATGGTGCGACCTCATCTTGAGTATTATGTTCAATTCTGGTCTCCTTATCTCAAAAAAGATATAGCGGTGCTAGAAAAGGATCACAGAAGAGCAACCAGGATGATAAAGGGGATGGAACTCCTCTTGTAAGAGGAAAGACTAAAATGGTTAGGGCTCTTCAGCTTGGGAAAGAGACAACTCAGGAGAGATATAATTGAAGTCTACAAAATTCTGATTGGAATAGAACAGGTACAAGTGGATCGATTTTTCACTCCGTCAAAAATTACAAAGCCTAGGGGACACTCGATGACGTTACAGGGAAATACTTTTAAAACTAATAGGAGGAAATTTTTTTCACTCAGAGAATAGTTAACCTCTGGAACGCATTGCCAGAGATTGCAGTAAGGGCGGATAGCATAGCTGGTTTTAAGAAAGGTTTGGATAATTTCCTGGAGGAAAAGTCCATAGTCTGTTATTGAGAAAGACATGGGAGAAGCTACTGCTTGCCCTGGATCAGTAGCATGGAATATTGCTACTCCTTGGGTTTTGGCCAGGTACAGTACTAGGGACTGGCCACTATGACAACAGGCTACTGGACTTGATGGACCATTGGTCTGACCCAGTAAGGCTGTTCTTATGTTCAATGCATTCCAGAGTAGCATGGGTTTAAACCCAAAACCTCAAGAGTGCTGAGGCTGTATCTTTAACCACTGTGCCACATTCTCTCCCTACATACATATTCTATGCACTGAAGCTATCTTTTTATCTCGTTGTTTTATTCTCAAGTGTCTCCTGATGAAGGCATAGTTTTATGCCAAAAATTGGATCCTTGTTGGGATGTAACGCTCTTAAAACAATTTAAATAAAATTGGGTTATTTGGACATCTCTCTTGCCTTTCCTTGTTGTTAGCCTCTATGTGTCAGCCATCCTAGAAAGATTAGTAGATGAAGAAACAGGTTGTTAGTAGCTTTTGTATTCAAGCAAGATAGAAAGTGAATATTTACTATGTATTGTAATTATCATATTGCTTTATTTCTTGGTCAGAAATCGTAAGTATTTCTTGATTTGTATAAAGTGAAACAAGAAGGAAAAATAAACTTCTTTCTGTCGCCTAGGAAGCATGTAATCTTGGGATGTAGATGTTTATTAGATTTCCTTGTAAATGTACTGTGATTTGTGAAGCTCATAACTCTGTCTTTTTTGAACCTGCACAATTTTGAAGTTTCCTTGATAATAAGAAAAGATCTAGTCTTGCTGGGACAGGAGTATCATAGAGAGTTACTGATGATATAAAAGATGTTTGTATCTTGGACTTCAAATGTAAAGGGAAGAAATAGGCCTTTTCTTTATGCTATATGTTTGTTTAATTTCTCCTCACTGGAACTCTTTGTGATTTCAGTTCTATAATGGTAACCCTGAGTTAAATGATGATTGGGTTGATTTTCTAATTGTTAATATTGCTTGGACACCTATTTCTATTCAGACTGTTTGATGTGATATAATATTCAAATTTTACAGTAAAAAAAAAATTAATTTTAAAGACCCGTGTCAGTGCCAGTGTTAATCCTATGACTTAGGATAGCTAGGGAATCATTTCTATTACAGCTGTAATTCAGAAGCATTAAATATAAATAAACACAACTAACCAATAACTTTTGCTTCTTCATCTGTGAGAGTTTTATTGAGAAAAATTTTCTTTACGCGCAGTGTGTTTCCTGAGGGAAGAATAACTCCAGTAGTGGGCATTGGTGGTTCTCCATCCTTCTGTTGTAAACTGTCTGCTATTACAAGGAAGACTCTGAGACCTATATTCATTCTCTGTAAGAGACAAAAAAACATGAGTATTAAAAATCACACTAGGGAAAAGTACAAAATTACAAGCAATAAAAACAAACACTACAGCTTTATAGTTTCCTTCTTCATACCTCTGCCACTGCATTTTTAATCTCAAGGTTGCATTAATTCCACTGCTCAAAAGTGCTGGTTGGCACCTGGACAATCATAAACAGTATCCCTTCTCCCTTCCCTATCCCTTCTCCCCTGCCAAGCAGTAAGTCTCCTGTCTAGCAGCAGCTCAGTGTGCTTTTAACTTGGCCACAGAACTGCCGTGAGGATTAATTTAGACGTGGTTTTCATCAACAGCCTCGGGGCCTTTGCTAGGCTGGCCCATTACAATGATGCGACTTCTTCTTTCAAAAGAAAAAGTTGCATCATTGAAATGGGCCGGCCTAGCAAAAGCCCCAAGGCTGTTGATGAAAACCGCTTCGACCTGGACACGGGACAAAACATCAGACCAGAATGTCGGTCACGGCACTAAACTTCCGAAAAGGGAATTAATTACGAAGGGATGAGACTTATGGTGGGGAAGAAGATTAAGAAGAGGATAAGCACTGTAAAACACTAGAGCAAGCATGGTCCCTTTTTTAGGACACGGTCACCGAGGTCCAAAATCTATATATACCACCTATTATCAAGGGATTCAAGAGGAAAAAGAACAGGGAACCAGCGTGGCTCATTGTAGCAGTGAAGAAAGCGATCAGAGATAAGAAGACCTCGTTTAAGAAATGGAAAAGGTCGAAAACGGACGAAAACTGGAAAAAGCACAAACAACATTAAAGCAGGTGCCACAAGGTGGTAAGAAGGGCCAAAAAAGACTATGAGGGAAAAATAGACAAGGAGGCAAAAAACTTCAAGCCGTTCTTTTGCCATGTTAAGGGGAAGCAACCGGCGAGGGAAGCGGTGGGGTCGTTGGATGACCATGGAATAAAGGGAGCGCTAAAGGAGGACAAAGCCATCACCGACAAACTGAACACGTTTTTTGCATCTGTCTTTACTGAAGAGGATATATGCAACATACCGGAAGCCGACAGGCAATACGCAGGAAACGAGGATGTGAAACTGACAGGGATGACGGTCAGTCTAGAAGATGAATGCAGGCAGATTGATAGGCTTAAAAATGATAAATCCTTGAGATGGGATGGCATCCATACGAGGGTGATTAATAAACTGAAAGGGGCTGTAGCTGAACTGCTACAACTAATAGCCAATCTGTCGAACAAATCGGGAAGGATTCCAGAAGACTGGAAAGTGGCGAATGTTACGCCAATCTTCAAGAAAGGTTTGAGGGGAGATCCGGGAAACTACAGACCGGTGAGTCTGACCTCGGTAACGGGAAAGATGGAAGAGGAGCTAATAAAAGAACACATTATTGATCACCTTGACGGACACGAGCTGATGAGGACCAGCCAGCGCGGCTTCAGCAAAGGCAGATCTTGCTTGATGAACTTGCTGCACTTCTTCAAGGGAGTAAATAGGCAGATAGACAAGGGCAAGTTGGTCGACATTGTATATCTGGATTTTCAGAAGATGTTTGACAAGGTCCCGCATGACTACTTCGAAAGATTGCGAGCCATGAAATCAAGGGCAAAATCCTCATGTGGATTAAAACCTGGTTGGTGGATAGGAAACAGAGAGTGTGGGTAAATGGACAATACTCGGACTGGAAAAGCGTCACCAGTGGAGTACTGTAAGGTTCGGTGCTTGGGCCCGTGCTCTTCAACTTATTTATAAACGACCTTGAAACTGGTACGACGAGCGAAGTGATTAAATTTGTGGATGATACGAAGTTATTCAGAGTGGTGAAGACGCAGAAGGATTGCGAAGACCTGCAACGTGACATAAACATGCTCGAGAAATGTGTTGTCACATGGCATAAGAACATAAGAACTGCCATCTCCGAATCAGACCTTCGGTCCATCAAGTCCGGCAATCCGCACATGCGGAGGCCCAGCCAGGTGTACACCTGGCGTAATTTTAGTCATCCATATCCCTCTATGCCTCTCGTAAGGAGATGTGCATCTAGTTTGCTTTTAAATCCTAGAACGGTGGATTCCGTAATAACCTCCTCTGGGAGAGCATTCCAGGTGTCCGCCACTCATTGCGTGAAGCAAAACTTCCTGATATTTGTCCTGGACTTGTCCCCCCTTAGCTTTAGTCCATGTCCTCTTGTCCATGTCACACTGGACATTGTAAATAATTTTTTTCCTGCTCTATTTTGCCGATTCCTTTCAGTATTTTGAAAGTCTCGATCATATCCCCTTGCAGTCTCCTTTTCTCAAGGGAGAACAATCCCAGTCTCTTAAGTCGTTCCTCGTAATCAAAGTTCTCCATACCTTTTATTAGCTTCGTTGCTCGTCTCTGCACCCTCTCCAGCAGTTTTATATCCTTCTTTAGGTTGGGAAACCAATGTTGGACACAGTATTCCAAGTGTGGTCTGACTATTGCTCTATAAAGCGGTATTATAACTTTCTCCTATCTACTTGTGATTCCTTTCTTTATCATGCCTAACATTCTATTTGCTTTCTTTGCTGCTGCCGCGCATTGTGGCGAAGGTTTCAGGGTCCTATCTATCAGTACACCCAGGTCCTTTTCTTGTTCGCTCTTACCCAGAGTTGCAGCTAACATTCTATACTCGTGTTCCTTCTTTCTGCCTAAATGCATTACTTTGCACTTTTCCACATTAAACTTCATCTGACATTTCTCCGCCCATTTCTCTAACTGACACAAGTCACTCTGGAGTTCCTCACTATCCTTCTGCGATCTGATTGCTCAGCATAGCTTTGTGTCATCTGCAAACTTGATGATCTCACTGGATGTTCCTTCTTCTAGGTCATTGATGAAAATATTAAATAAGATGGGCCCAAGTACCGAGCCCTGGGGCACACCGCTAGTCACTTTCTCCCAGTCTGAGAACTTCCCATTTATGCCCACTCTCTGCTTTTTGTTCACCAGCCATTTGCCTATCCATCTTAGTATATCTCCCTCTATTCCATGGCTTTGTAGTTTTCTGAGAAGTCTTTCATGTGGAACCTTGTCGAACGCTTTCTGGAAGTCCAAGTATATTATGTCCACTATCAATTTGTTTGTTCACAGTCTCAAAAAATTGAAGGCAAATGAGGTTTAACATAGATAAGTGTAAGGTGATGCATGTTGGTAACAAAAATCTTATTCACAAATACAGGATGTCTGGTGCGGTACTCGGAGAGACCCCCCAGGATAGAGACCTGGGAGTACTGGTCGACAAGTCGATGAAGCCGTCTGTGCAATATGCAGCGGCGGTGAAAAGGGCAAACAATGCTAGGAATGATTAAGAAGGGGATCATGAGCAGATCGGAGAAGGTTATCATGCCGCTGTACCGGGCTATCGTATGCCCCCACCTGGAATACTGCGTCTAGCACTGGTCGCCGTACATGAAGGACACGGTACTACTCGAAAGGGTCTAGAGAAGAGCGACTAAAATGGTTAAAGGGCTGGAGGAGCTGCCGTACAGTGAGAGATTAGAGAAACAGGGCCTCTTCTACCTAGAAAAGAGGAGACTGAGAGGGACATGATCGAAACATTTAAGATAATGAAGGGAATAGACTTAGTAGATAAAGACAGGTTGTTCACCCTTTCCAAGGTAGAGAGAACAAGAGGGCACTCTCTAAAGTTAAAAGGGGATAGATTCCGTACAAACGTAAGCAAGTTCTTTTTCACCCAGAGAGTGGTTGAAAACTGGAACACTCTTCCGGAGGCTGTTATAGGCGAAAACACCATCCAGGGATTCAGGACAAAGTTAGATAAGTCCCTGCTGAACTAGAACGTACGCAGGTAAGGCTAGTCTCAGTTAGGGCCACCACAGGAGTGGACTGCTGGGCACGATGGACCACTGGTCTGACCCAGCAATGGCAATTCTTATGTTCTTATGCATCTAAATTAATCCTCACGGCAGCTCTGTGACCAAGTTAAAAGCACACTGAGCTGTCACTGCTGTTCTGGGGGTGCGGAGAAGACACGGAAGGCAGGCATCCAGGGAGATATGCAGTGAGAGGCAAGTCAGCTGGCCGGCACTTCTCTTCCACCTCTGTGAGCTGCGGCACCCTTGTAATCTCAGGAGGCACACTAGCGTGATCTAGATTTTTGGCTCAACACTATCCATATAGCGTTTTAAAATACATAGGCTTTAAACATTCATTGGCTACCAGTAAATATACTAATCCATTAGAAAAGGGACCTTAATATTTTATTCAAAAAGTCCATTCTTAGATTATATCATTCATTATCTCTGATGGGGAATTATTGGTAGTTAATGTTTGTGCCTGAAAAGAATATTAAGCACCAATTGATAAGATGGCTAAAGATGATTATGGCTTAACTGTCAGACACTGTTCAAAACATATTACATATAATGGTCCACTATACATTCTGAATCTCTTGAAATGATTTTACCTCTGGATTAATGGTAAATGTTTTAGGAGATTTTCCAACACTCAAAAGATCAAATATTATTTCTTTCATTGCAAAATCCAAACGTTCCTGTAAACACAGTGAAAATGCATAAATAGAAATAGTTATTGAAACAAGCAGTCATATATTAAATTCTTCAAACTGCAAGAAACTGTATACCGTCTTTCATAGGTCATATCAATTGTTAAGAAACAACCACCTTCTGATGTAACAGCTTATGCAATGACAATGTCAGTTAACACAACAGTAATAATTTTTTATAACAAAAACCTAGAAAATAATCTTATATTTGCTGAAACAAAGTTAGGGCACTTCATTCCTATGTTATGCTACAGGATTTATTTTATTTTAAGAAGTACTCTACCTATTCCTAACAAAATTAAACAAAGAATGCACAGGTCTTGGGACACAGTGAAAGGCACACACTCTCACCACTCCTTCAGCATCCATTACCAAACCCCACCTGTAACCTCCTTTCCCAGAAGCATCAGAAAGAAAAATTAGGTTCTTACCTCGGTAACCTTCTTTCTTGTAGATGTGCCTACTGGTCCTGACCACTAGGATCTTAAATCTCTACCAGCAAGTTGCTTGTAGAAAACTGTCAATCATGTTTTCCATCCCCTTTTTCTTCTAGGGAGCTGCTCTTAGGGTTTCTTTGTAAATATTAGTACTTTTAGTTTTTGGTCCTGCATTTGCGTGGGGTTATCTGTTTTCTGCTAGGAATGAATGCTGAAAAGCATACAGTGTGCTTTGTATATTTTAATTTTGTGGTTAACCATTATGTGTTGTTAATACGATTATATTGTGTGTATGTATATATGAAAAATGAATGGAAAAAATGGTGTTACAATTAGTACTATTATGTGGGCGGGGTCTGGGGCGGAGATTGGGTGGAGATGGGCACGACTTAGCCCAGTGTTTTTCAACTGCCAGTCCGCGGACCGGTGCCGATCCACAAAATAATTATTTTATTTCCAATGGTCCATAGGTGTCAAAAGGTTGAAGAACACTGCTTTAGAATACAATGGCACAGTTGATCACATGACTTCCTTTCCAAAAATGCCTTACGTCAGAGTTAACATTAAAAGTCCATTCTGTTAAGTTTTTAAACCCAGCAGGTGGCAGTGTTTCACTTTTTCTTTCTAAATCGATCTCTGACCTTTTCAAACATTAATCATGTTAGTAAAAAGCCTAGTCTTGACATCTACATCCTGGCATCCATATGACCTCCCAATTAGCATTGTATGTTCTACTCTACAAGGAACAAATTCTCTCTATAGAACACCCAAGTTTCCTGTTCCTCTGAGAACATTATCCCCATGGATGTATATGAAGAATATACATCCATAAATTTGACTGTCTTTAAAGTCATAAAATCAACCTACTGAACTTCCGTAGCATAGCCAGAATATAGAATCAGCAATTTAGACAAGGAATGTCAATCTGTGAGCTTAATCTCTAATTACAAGGTCTCAATGCTGAGTTTCCATATACACTTAATTTTGATTCATTCACAATCTCAGTTTTCATATCATCGGTGACAACTATCACACACGTGTAAATTCCAGGAAATTTTCAACATGCCCCCCCCCCTTTTTTTTTTTTTTTTACTGTACATCATTTAGAAATACTGATAAGCATTTGAATCAAATCTTACATAAAATTTGAACTTGAAACTTGTTTGAATAGAAATATGGAATGACAACATTTCTTTAAAATCATTTCATGCAATAGAAGAGTACAGAAATATGGCAAGGTAACACTTTCACTAAATGATTTTTTAGGAGAGAAGGCTGATTAAATAACTGTTTTTGTCAGTAATAGATGTTACATATAGTTAGAGAGTTTAATATGTATACAAATCCATGAATAAAGAAAACAAATAGCGCTCGAAGGAGTTTGATGAAAGTAGGAAATAAAGCAATCAAAGTAGAATTTGAGAGACAGATGAGTAGTTTGAACTCTTAGAATCCTTATAACACGTTGACGCCATTTTGGTATGTGTTTGGGAAGTACACAGTGTCACACAGAGGACTGAGTGAGTTGTAATAGTGTACCGTTTATTAATCATAATAAGGATAGGTAATATATTTAGAAAGAAACTTATAGTGATTTACTGTTTTTAGAAAAATGCTGCTGGATTAAATAGTAAATTTAGGTGGGAAACCCAGGGATGTTTCACAAGTAATACCCTTTTTGGGTTTTGATTGTGACAGCTGGTGCTTTAGGGACTTATTCCCATAGCAATAATAAGTATTAGTTTTAGGCCGTTTTTTTGGTTCGGCTGCCTCTACCCTTCATCCTGTTTCTGGGTCAGGGGAGACTTTTTGTTCTTGCTTATTTGCAGTCTTCCCCATTTGGGGTAAAATATCCCCATGAAACGCCGGCCACATTGGTGACAGTTAAGTGGCAACGGCAATAACAAAGCAAGAGAGAAAACCTTAAAACAGTGTCTCTCAAATCTCTTTAGCTCTGGCACACTAAATAAAGCAAATGTTTTTTGTGGCACATTATAATTGAAATTATAAAATTGCAAAACCAACAAAAAATTAAATTTGAGAGTTATTTATTTATGGCCTCTTTTACAAAGCCTCACTAGCGGCTGCGCTGCGCTGCGCTAACAGCCTCGAAGCCCATAGAGATTTAAAGGGCTTCGAGGCTGTTGCCAGCAGCCACTAGCGCAGCTTTGTAAAAGAAGCCATTAAAGTTCTTTAAGCTATGTATGGGTAATTGTAACAACAGTGACACTAAAGTAGATAGAATAGAATTGCTAATCAATGTGATGGATGAGCTTGTTTTGAATGGAAATTAACTCAAAACACGGCTCAATTGTCGACAAGCAAACACACATTTCATCATCCACCATTTGCAGTCATTCTCTCTTTTTAGATTTAATTTCAGTCAGAGTTGAAAATCCAAGTTCGCAAAGATAAGAAGATCCAAACAGTAACAAAGCTTTGATTGCTTTGTTGCTCAAATTAGGATGACTATTGCATATAAAATAAAAATAAAATTACTTCTCCTTTGTTTTCAAGAACCAATCACATCAAAGAATGATGCTTGTCTGGATGGTTGTATTCTTATGCACACAGATGCTCATAACATTGACAGACTCTTGTGTACACGACGTACATGTTCTCTATTGTGGTGTACACTTATGAAGGGAATTTTTAAAAATAAAGTAAAATTCTGGAATCTCTCATGGCACACCCAGAATCTCTTCGTGGCACACAGTTTGAAAGACACTGCCTTAAAAGATTTAAAAGTTGACAAAGGATCTGGATGACATTGTAAAGATGAAATTTAAGATAAGTTCTTCTTTCTCTATACATAAGAAGCTGTACGTATGGACAAATTAAGAAGATAAAGAGAGGGTGAACTGCTGTTCCTTAATCTGATGGTATCTTTGAGATAATGTAATGGGTAAAGGTTAGAAATTATTAAAAAGTCTGCTGTCTTCCTGTTCACTCTATAATGTGTGTATACTGCCTATACTATGTACTAATGTACTAACTGCCTAAGAGTACATGAATTTTAAGAAATAGCATGAACAAGAAAAAAAGATAAGTAGAGAAAATAAGGGTTTTTTTCCCAATGACTGTATCAGAAGCGAAATGATTTTGTCACGTTTGAGACCCTATTGGGTACATGGCTCCAGTTCTGAGTCTTTTTTACCCTATTTAAAGTGATAAATATTGAGAGTAACACTTGAAAGTAGCAGCTGTAAAGATAGATATTTGTTTTAAATTCTTTATTCATTTTTGCATGTTACAACAAGTGTAGCAGTTAAACTCAGATAGATATTAAAAAAAAGGGATTTAAGAAAATGTAAGGAAAGTTCTGAGGTACCATAGGTCATTAGATATTTATTGCTATTTTGCAGATAAAGGACTATACTAGTTTGTCCACCCAATCTCTCCAACAAGATGGCCAGAGTTGTGTCTGCCACACTGTTCAGGTTACACCACAATCCAGTCACATTTTCAGGATTTCCCTAATTAATTTGCATTAGATCTATTTGCATACACTGCTTCCATTGTATGAAAACAGATCTCATGCATATTCATTTGGAAAATTACCCAAACCTGACCTGGCAAGGGCCAAGGTTGGACAACCCTGGTCTATATGGTTCGTCCAGTCTGCCCAACAAGGCAGCCGGGTATACCTACTGATCCAGCAGGTTGCACTTCTCTATGCCCTGTTTCAAGTGTTTTGCTTTGATTCTATCCTCTTTCTCTATAGGGATCCTCTGTGTTTATCCAATATGTCTTTGAATTTCATCAGTGTTTTTGCCCCCAACATATCTACAGGGAGGGTATTCTAGGCATCTATCACCCTCACATGTGGTTCTTAAGGAAGTCCAATGACAAACTTTTCAACTCCACTTCCTGATTACTACTTGACAAAGGTGGCGGGGATCGTGCTTAATCTTTCTTTGCTTGATTACATGGCCTATCTGGCTTACCAAACCTGTATGTTATCAGACAGAACCTGTTTTGAATTTAATATCTTCAAATATCTGGCCATATATAGTGAAAAAATTAGCAGACTGGAAGTCATAATAAATATGTCTAACCATAACAGAAGATTTTGCTCCAGGTTTCTACTATGTAAAAATGTTTATATGTAGAAACATGTTTTAGAAAGAGCTTACCTGAGCAATGAACTGAATAATTTTCACAAATATATTCAGTGGTGTATCTCTAGGGACCACACTGCGTGAGCCTTTGGGGAAAAGTGCTGATACAATACTCATGAGACGGCTAAAAAAAAAAAAAAAAAGGATACAGTTATTGTTAACAAAACTTGCAACAAGATATAAATGCTTAACTATAAAATACCTCTGGTGGGACTTTATATCTTTTTTTAAAACCAATATATTGCTAATTTTTTGCAAAATTGGCAGAATATTTCCTGCTAGTAAACCTGAAGAAACAGGTCTACATGCTTCAAAATATTTAAAATAGATGGATAGTAGCTATTCCCAATGTAAGATTTAAAACCATTGAATAACAAGATAAGTAAAAATTGTTGCAATTAAAGATGAGAAGGGTGAAACTCACTCTCAAATTGGAGACATTTTAAAGCAATTTTTGAACTTCTATAAAGCTTTATACTCTTCTGAGTCTTATTCAAATAAAGAACTTGATGGCTTAGAGTTTTTAAAGTTGATTAAGGGACCAAAAATTCCCAAGCATATAAAAGGAAGTCTAGAGGCACCTATATAAATAAAAGTTACAAGCAGTGTTGAAGTCCCTTAGAGTTGGAGCAGATCCAGGTGGGGATGGTCTCACTGTAGAGTTTTAAATAAATCATTTCAAATTATCCTATTATCTCATCTATTAAATTTATATCAGGCTCAACTGACTAAAGGTTGTATTACAGGTACTATGACAGAATCTTTAACTATTGTTTTACCAAAGCCAAATAAAGATCCCATGTTGGTTTCAAATTACAGGCCTATTTCTTTGATCAATGTAGATGAGAAATTGTTGGCTAAGTTATTGGCTTTAAGATTGGCAAAGGCTCTCCCTTATATTATTGGGATGCACCAAACGGGGTTCGTTGCTCAAAGACATTCTTCAAATAACACCAGATTGGCTTTTCACATGTTAAATTTAACAAAAGCCATGGAAGATCCGGCCTTCTCTGTATCCCTGGATGCAGAGAAGACCTTTGATTATGTGGAGTGGACCTTTATGTATCAAGCAATGGATTGATTTGGTAATGGTTCTGGATTTATACATATGATTCAAACCTTGTCTAGCTCCCATTCTGCTAGATTGTATATTAATAATAGTTTTTCAGAACGTTTTTGTCTGGGGAGGGGAGTTAGACAAGGGTGTCCATTATCTCCTTTGCTTTTTGATATTTTATTGGAACCCTTGTTTTTGGCTATTTAACAAGCAAAGGAGATTCAGGGTATTCCTTATACAGGTCGGGAATATAAAGTCTCTGCATATGCAGATGATATTTTGCTTCATTTGAGGAATCCTGAAACTACCATTCCATATTTATTGGAGTTGATTGATAAATTTGGGAAGTTTTCTGGGTATAAAATAAATTTGAGTACCGTATTTTCGCGGATATAACGCGCGCGTTATACGTGATTTTACGTACCGCGCATACCCCTCGCGCGTTATATGCCTGAGCGCGGTATACAAAAGTTTTTTAACATAGTTCCCACCCCGCCCGACGCCCGATTCACCCCCCCAGCAGGACCGCTCGCACCCCCACCCCGAACGACCGCTCGCACGCGCTCCCACCCGCACCCGCATCCACGATCGGAGCAAGAGGGAGCCCAAGCCCTCTTGCCCGGCCGACTCCCCGACGTCCGATACATCCCCCCCCCGGCAGGACCACTCGCACCCTCACCCCGAAGGACCGCCGACTCCCCAACAATATCGGGCCAGGAGGGAGCCCAAACCCTCCTGGCCACGGCGACCCCCTAACCCCACCCCGCACTACATTATGGGCAGGAGGGATCCCAGGCCCTCCTGCCCTCGACGCAAACCCCCTCCCCCCAACGACCGCCCCCCCCAAGAACCTCCGCCCGTCCCCCAGCCGACCCGCGACCCCCCTGGCCGACCCCCACGACACCCCCACCCACCTTCCCCGTACTTTGTGTAGTTGGGCCAGAAGGGAGCCCAAACCCTCCTGGCCACGGCGACCCCCTAACCCCACCCCGCACTACATTACGGGCAGGAGGGATCCCAGGCCCTCCTGCCCTCGACGCAAACCCCCCTCCCTCCAACGACCGCCCCCCCCCCAAGAACCTCCGACCGACCCGCGACCCCCCTGGCCGACCCCCCCACCCCCCTTCCCCGTACCTTTGGAAGTTGGCCGGACAGACGGGAGCCAAACCCGCCTGTCCGGCAGGCAGCCAACGAAGGAATGAGGCCGGATTGGCCCATCCGTCCTAAAGCTCCGCCTACTGGTGGGGCCTAAGGTGCGTGGGCCAATCAGAATAGGCCCTGGAGCCTTAGGTCCCACCTGGGGGCGCGGCCTGAGACACATGGTCGGGTTTGGCCCATGTGCCTCAGGCCGCGCCCCCAGGTGGGACCTAAGGCTCCAGGGCCTATTCTGATTGGCCCACGCACCTTAGGCCCCACCAGTAGGCGGAGCTTTAGGACGGATGGGCCAATCCGGCCTCATTCCTTCGTTGGCTGCCTGCCGGACAGGCGGGTTTGGCTCCCGTCTGTCCGGCCAACTTCCAAAGGTACGGGGAAGGGGGGTGGGGGGGTCGGCCAGGGGGGTCGCGGGTCGGTCGGAGGTTCTTGGGGGGGGGGCGGTCGTTGGAGGGAGGGGGGTTTGCGTCGAGGGCAGGAGGGCCTGGGATCCCTCCTGCCCGTAATGTAGTGCGGGGTGGGGTTAGGGGGTCGCCGTGGCCAGGAGGGTTTGGGCTCCCTTCTGGCCCAACTACACAAAGTACGGGGAAGGCGGGTGGGGGTGTCGTGGGGGTCGGCCAGGGGGGTCGCGGGTCGGCTGGGGGACGGGCGGAGGTTCTTGGGGGGGGGCGGTCGTTGGGGGGAGGGGGTTTGCGTCGAGGGCAGGAGGGCCTGGGATCCCTCCTGCCCGTAATGTAGTGCGGGGTGGGGTTAGGGGGTCGCCGTGGCCAGGAGGATTTGGGCTCCCTCCTGGCCCGATATTGTCGGGGAGTCGGCGGTCCTTCGGGGTGGGGGTGCGAGTGGTCCTGCCGAGGGGGGAGAAGAATCGGACGTCGAGGGGGGGCATCAGGCTTTCAGGATGGGGACAGGACTTCAAGGGGGGACAGGCAGGACTTCAAGGGGGGACAGGCAGACCTTCAAGGGGGGACAGGACTTCAAGGGGGACAGGCACGGAGAGGCGGGGCAGTGCACCGAAAGTCAGGGCGGGTGAACGGTGAGTCGGGGCAACCAGAGGAGAGTCGGGGCAGTGCACCGAAAGTCAGGGTGAGTCGGGGCAACCAGATGAGAGTCGGGGAGGGCGAAAGGAGAGTCGGGGTGGCCAGAGGAGAGTCGGGGAGAGCGAAAGGAGAGTCGGGGTGGCCAGAGGAGAGTCGGGGAGAGCGAAAGGAGAGTCGGGGTGGCCAGAGGAGAGTCGGGCAGCATGCGCGTTATATGCCTGAGCGCGGTATAGAAAAGTTTTTGTACATATCATCGTGATTTCTGCGCGCTATACCCCTGTGCGCGTTTTACAATGGTGCGCGTTATATCCGCGAAAATACGGTAAATCTGAGATTCTTCCATTAAATGTCCGTTGTCAAAAAGGTTTATTTGATTCATTTCCCTTTCTATGGAAGGAAGAGGGTATTAAGTATTTAGGCATTTGGATTCATAAAACATTGGAAGAGATAATGAAGATAAATGAAAAATCTTTACTGACAAAGGTCAAGGAATTGTGTGAGCAATGGAACCCCTTACATCTGTCTTGGTGGGGGAGAGTTTAAACTGTTAAAATGATGATTTTGCCTGTGATTTACTACCAAATGGGTATGATACCAGTTTATTTTCCGGGGTCCTTTTACAAGAAATTAAATAGTATTCTTATAAAATGTATGTGGTTGGGGAAAACAGCAAGAATTGCTTTAGTATCTTTACAAAAACCAATTGAGGTGGGTGGGGTAAATTTTCCAAATTTTTATAAGTATCATCAATCTTATATTATGCGTCAAGGTATGTTTTGGATCCTCCCGGAGCTCATGGAAAGTTTTCCAGACTGGCTATGGTTGGAATGGCAACTCTAGTCTCCTTTGAGATTATGTCACGTTCTGAGTATCAAGTTACCTAGAGTGTATAAGGACTATAGAATTTTAGTAGATACTTGGCAGACACTAAAATGTGTGAATAATTTAACACCTATTCCAATTCAAAAATCAACCTCTCAGTCCCTTTGGCTTAACTCCAAGATTCAAATTGGCAGGTTTAAGGTCATCTAGAAGCAATGGACGCAGGCCGGCTTGATTTTTCACAATTGCAACACAAATTTGGTCTTAATAAGTCACAAAATTATAGATGGTTGCTATTGAAGCAGGCCATTCAGAAAGGGTTTCCTGAATGGAAAAAATCTTGAAAATCAATATAGCATGCCGGTCTTATGTTTTCAGGTGGACTTCCTGGGACACCATGCCGCTCAGTGGTATAAATTATTATCTGGATTTTTGAATAAGAAACCAAAGAATGGTCTGCGTAACATTTGGAGCATTGAGATAAAGCATCAAATTACTGCATCTCAATGGCCACAAATTTGGGCTTGGAGGATGAGATGAACAGCGTCAGCATCTATGAGACAAACTTGTTTTTTCTTGTTACTTAAAGCATATTGGACACCAGTTTGTTTACAAAAGTTAGATAGCTCTAATTCTAATAGATGCTGGCATTGTCATCTTGAAGCTGGGACACTAGATCATTTACTATACTATTGTCTGTTGATACTCAGTTTTTGGAAATCCATTTGGGGCCAAGTAAATAATCTATTGGAAAATCCGGTGGCATTATCATACGACACTGTGTTATTTGATACTTCAATGAGAGCTAAGAGTCAAATTTATTCTAATAATAATAAACTTTTACTCATTATGACAGGGGTTGCCATACAGCATATCACAAACAACTGGAAAATTTGGGACAGGCTGAGTTACAATTTTTGGTGGAATTCTTTATCTCATATCTTTAAAATGGAGCATGTAATAGCTATTCAGCAAGGGCACTTTAAGAAATTTAGGGATGTTTGGGAACCATTATCAAAATACTGTAAAGAATGAATATTATTTTTTCCCTTTGATTATGCACATCCAAGGTGGGGGTGGGGGAGGGGAGGGATACTTCTTGTTTGGGGTTTTTTAGATTGCAGATAATTGTTAGGTAGGGTGGGGGAGGGGTATTGATCTGTTTGTGTCTTGCGGGTATATTAAGTGATGTTTAAAGTGTAAAATATTGCACTTATTTAAAGTTTTAAAAATGAATAAAGATTTTTTTTTTTTTTTAAAGAATAACAAGATAACAAATTAGTGGCCATTGCTTAAGATCAGTAGCCTTGATTAACACTTGCAGTACAATGTCATCCAGAAAAGGAAAGCAGCCCTATTTCTTCTAGAGGCAAAAAAGTATAGTTTGTCAGTATTTCTCTTCAGTGGGAATGTATTTGTGTTATCCTGTCAATTATATAAACAATACATACACACACAGTATATAGTGTCAAGATAAACATTTTAAAACATGCAACAGTTCATTAAATCAAAGACTGACTAATATATTTGTAAGAAAGAATGCCATGCAATTTTAGCAACCCTTTTACTAAAGCTAAGTATGAACTAACAGAATTAGTATGCATTAAATGCTGCACCTCCTATTTTAAACCTATGGACCACATGGCATTTAGCTCATTCTAATGTCCATTAGTGAAAGTTAACTTTAGTAAAAGGCCCCTTAGATCATAACAAAGTGATTTACAAGCAAATTGAATTCAGAAAGTAACACCATTCAAATAAAAGGAAAGAAAAAACGGAGATAAATAGAGTGTAGGGTTAATTAACAAACTACCGTATTTTTTGCACTATAAGACGCACCTGACCATAAGACGCACCCTACATTTATAGTAGGAAAACAAGAAAAACATTCTGAACCAAATTGTGTACTAATATATACCAGGCTCTGCACCCAGCCCCCCTCACTTCCTGTCAGGCTCTACACCCAACCCCACACTCCTTGTCAGGCTCTGTACCCTGTCCCTGCCAGGCTCTGCACCCAACCCCACGCTCCTTGCCAGGCTCTGCACCCTGTCCCCCCTTCCCTGCCAGGCTGTCCCCCCCCATCCTTCCAAACCCCATACACCCCAAATATGTGAAAACTCTTATGATCCCTGAAGAACCACCACCCTCCACCCCCTCCCCTCCCTCCTCGATTGCCCGAATACAAAGCTTTCCTGGGGAGTGTAGGGGCAGTGGTCTTTTTATCCCTTCAAGCCCTACCATATTAACCCAAATAATAGGGGGGGGGGGGGGAGCTAGAGCAGTGAGGCTTGCAATACTGATCTGTTTTAAAACAAGGAGGATGCCAGTACAAGAAACAATGAAAGGGGCATTAAAAGACCTTGCTCTCCTCACCCCCAGCAGTTGCAACCTTTTCCTTCTCCAGACAAAAGCCCCCAGGATCGCATTGCAGCCCCCCATGCCTCTGCAGAACCCTGAAGACTCCTTCCCTCCGCTCTTTGTTTTCTGCCTGCATGCTCTGCGTTCCCCCAGCCCCGCGATCGGACCCCACTGACCTTGCCCCTGCGCACCCCCCCTGGCGAAAGGAGGGCAGCAGGATGTGCAGGACGCCAAGAATGAAGTTGAAGGCAGCAGAGGCAGGTGACAGTGGGAGCTGAGCAGCGGCGGCAGGGATCGTAAGCTCATGCCAAGCATGAAGTTGAAGGCGTCGGCAGGTAGGTGACAGTGGGAGCCGAGCAGCAGCGGCAGGGATTAGAAGCTCATTCCTGTCTAGGCCCGCGCTACTTTCTGAATGGCTAGTCAGTTCTCGCAAGTCCCGTAAGAACTGACAGCAGCCATTCAGAAAGCAGTGCAAGCCCAGGCATGAAAGCTCACTCCTGCTGGCCGATACTCCGCTGGACCACCAGACTATAAGGGACATTTAAAAAGGTAGGATGGGGGAGGGGGTGTTAAAAAAATAAAAAGCATCTTCGCTACATAAGACTCACCAACATTTCCACCCACTTTTGGGTGGAAAAAAATTGTGTCTTATGGAGAGAAAAATACGGTACATATAAATATGCCAAAGTTACTCACATGTAGTACATATTCCTTGAGGACAGTAGTGTGTGGTGCAATGGTTAAAGCTACAGCCTCAGCACCCTGAGGTTATGGGTTGAAACCCACGCTGCTCCTTGTGAACCTGGGCAAGTCACTTAATCCCCCCATTGCCCCAGGTACATTAGATAGATTGTGAGCCCACCAGGACAGATAAGGAAAAATGCTTGAGTACCTGAATACATTCATGTAAACCGTTCTGATGCTGCCCAGTGTTCTACCCCTGTGCTCTGAAAGTTTTTTAAAGAATTTGGAAGTGTTGAACAACGCATGCGCATGGTTGGTGTTTTCCCAACCAACGAGAACAGCAGTACTGTATAGTAAAAATGCTGAAGGAATACAACTTTTTGGGGAGATGGGAGGGAATGTGAGAACATTAAGTCCTGCTGTCCACAGAGAACATATGCTATAAGTGAATAACTGCTTTCTTCGATGACAAGCTGGATATTAACTTCTCACATATGTGAATCCTTAGCCACTAGGCTCACTGAAAACAACTCCCGAAGGACAATAGGGACTTACAAAAGGCAAGACCAACTATGAGCAAGCTAACCTAGAATTCATATACAATGCAGCCTGGAAGCAGAGGGAGCAGCCTGGAACAGAATAAAAATGGTCCCAGGAGTGTAGAGTTTAAATCTAAACTCTGGAAACTCCGCACCATCAAACACTACTTTGACTTCCTCTCATTCCGTTTACTGGTCTAGTCATTAATCCTGAGCATCCTAGACTACTGCAATATCATCTACCTAGGTTCATTTAAAAAAACCATCAAACGCCTAAGACTTGTTCAGAATGCAGCCGTTCGACTCATCTACAATCTCAAAAAATCAGACCATATAAGGCCCTTCTACAAAAAACTGCACTGGCTGCCAATGGAGGCAAGGATTATCTTCAAATTTGCTTGCCTCTGCTTCAAAATCCTAACAGGCTCATCTCCAATCTACCTGTCAGATCACTTTGTCCGTCCTGGCCTCACCCGCATGCATAACACCCACTTGTTTGCCTTCCCGTCCCTAAAGTGCTGCATCTACAAGAGATTCCTTGACAGATCCTTGGCGTTCCAGGCAGGCAAATGGAACAAATGTCTTTCCACTCTCATCTCTAATTCTCCCTCCTACCAAACTTTCAGGAAATCAATCAAAACTTATCTCTTTGACAAATATCTCTGACTCCTGCCCTCCTTGCAACTCTACCTTTAACTATGCCGTGTTCTTCCCACCTACCTACACCTCCTATCTACCTGCCTCCTACCTACCTGCCTCCTACCTACCTGCACCGGACTTGTTTATAACCTTGCCATCTTCTTCTTGCCTGCTCCCGACTTGCTAAGCTATATTGACTGATTGACTTATTTGTAACTTCGCTGTAGATGTACAGTCTCTTACAATGTAAACCGCTCTGAACTATTCTGGTACTGCGGTATATAAAAATAAAGTTATTATTATTATTATTACTTGAATAAAGACTCAAATTCTCAAGAAAATTCACGGCGAAAAACAAAGAAATCACCTAACTATAAGAAATCTTCATTATTTAGTCCACAATATTTCAGGGACCAAGAAAAAGCAAAAACACAGAACTAAATTATACATATTAAGGAAGACAGCAATTAGGGGTACAATGTCAACAGCTGACACAATTGGAGATTTAGGAAAATTTAACATTCTTTGCTTATTTTATATGCACTCTAACTTTTTCTGGATATAAGACCTCTCCTTAATAATTTCTGCCACCCACATGCCTACTTTCCAACTAAATATCAGCACCACTGTTTTGCAATAAAAAGTTATAGTTTACATTTAATTATGGAACTCACCTTTGTGTTACAGTGTTGCTTTCACATTTAATTCTTATAACATAAACCCATAATAATCTATACAAAGATTCCAGTGCAACGCGAGACATTTTGGGATCTTTATTCTGCAAGAAATCAGAAAGGCTTTTAGCAATCCATCAATTACATTTCATAAAATAACATAACATAATAACAAATTTCTATACCGCATAACCCTAAGTTCAATGCGGTTAACAAAAGATTATGCTATGAGAAAATACGAAGAATGTAATACACAGATATTTAGTTAGTCAAAAATTTGGAGAAAAGAAAAGTCTTTCAAAAGTTTTCTATAATGTGTATAAGATGTAGATCTGATCAATAATGGGCAGAAATCTTTGTCGTAAAAGGTTACTTGATAAGAAAGACAATACCCATGATGTTTCTTACAGCCCTTAACTGAAGGGAACATAAATAGGACATGAGATTTTCTACTCTTTTCATGTGTCATGATAACAAATCTATCAGCAAGAAAAAGTGGGGCCACACCAAAAGAGACTTTATAATATAAACATCCTAACTTAAAAATCACCCGGGTCTCCACTGGGAGCCAATACAATTTACAGTAATAAGGAGTTACATGGTCGTACTTCCTCAGGCCAAAAATCATTCTTACTGCTGTGGTTTGAACCAAAATCAACCTAGCCAAATTTTTCTTAGTACTTGTCAGATATACAATGATACAGTAATCTAGGATACTCAAAAGTAATGTCTGAACTAAGATGGTCCAAAAGTGAAGCTAACACCGGTCTCTGTACTATAGTGAGATCTAAAACCCGATTGAGAGTGATGCATAGAGAGTCAGTTAATTCATTAAAGCTGGCAATTTCTGACAACAAATTCTAGCTGCTGGACTGGGTTATTAAGTTAGCCCTTTTGATGCACTTAAGTCATACAAGGTATCTTATAAAAGCATTTTTTGCATATATAATACCAGTATATACATGTAAAATGCCACTTAAAATAGGCACAAATTTATAAGGCTTCATTTTCTCATGATTTAAGAGCATAAACCGCCTAGAACTGAAAAGTATTGGCGGGCTAGAAGACACTAATGTAATGTAATATGTATCTTTAGAAAACAGGTTAAAATAGGTGCCTTTTTAATTAGGTGAGTTTTTATAAAATTACTCTCTCATTTTATATCTTGGGGTAAGGACCCACACGGCCGTTAGGTTATATAGAATACATATGAGCTTCTTCTCCCACTGCCACTTTCTCAATCACCCAATTGAAGACAATGTTTTACAGCACTGGTTTATAAATCTATCCTAGGAGACCCCTCAGACAAATATACATACGATGGAGGCAGTGCAAACAAATCTCTCTCATGCAGATAATCTGCATGAGATAATCACTGCAGATAATCTGAAAACCTGACTGGCTGCATAGGAAACAATATTTTGAAATAATTTAGGGGTGGGGATGCCAAACACAGTACAAATTACCATTCCCTAGACACAGTGAATGAGCTTACTTAATATTGGGAATGTTCAGCACACACAAGCAAGCTGGTTTAGGATTCCCAGAATAGGTTTGGGAACCACTACCCTTCAGCCCAGATCCTTCCGAGGGAGGAAAACAAAATATGATTTTTCTGTATCACGTTAAATGGGAGTAGAGAACAAGGAAAAGGAGAATTAAGAACTGGTACAAAGATTCAACAACTTAATATTTTCTTGGAAACAGCTTCCAACTGAAAGGAAAGAAAAAAGACAGTGACAGGAAAAGGAGAAGTGGAAAAGATTGAACAAGAGGATTGGAAAGAGGATTGAATTGAAAGAGACAGAGCTCTGGAGTTTCAATGCGTGGATGAGATGAGGTGCAAGGAGGAGGGTTTTAGATTTGTCAGGAACTACATTCTGGGGAAGGGAAAGCCTATTCTGTAAGGATGGGTTCCACTTTAACCAGGGTGGAACCAGACTGCTGGTATCAACATTTAAAAAGGAGATTTTTCTTTCACTTAATGTGCACTGTACAAAGGGCTTGTTTGACTCATTCTCCTTTGTATGGAAGGAAGATGGATTAAAATATTTAGGTATTTGGATAAAAAATACACTGGAAGACACAATGAAAGAGAATGAAAAATTTTTATTGAAGAAGGTAACAGAAATGTGCGAGCAATGGAATCCTTTACATCTTTTTTGGTGGGAGAGTTCAAACTATTAAAATGATATTGCCTGTGGTTTGTTATCAAATGAGTATGATACCAGTTTTTTTCCAAGGGTCCTTTTATAAAAAATTAAATCGTATCCTTACAAAATTTGTTTGGCTGGGTAAAATGCCTAGAATTGCTTTAGTATCTTTACAAAAACCAATTACAGAGGGTGGGGTAAATTTTCCCAATTTTTATAGGTATCATCAAGCCTATATTTTGTGCCAGGGTATGTATTGGGTCCTCCCAGAGCTCATGGAAGATACCCCAGATTGGTTATGGTTGAAGTGGCAACTCATGTTTCCTTTACATTTATAAAATAATAAATATAGGGTCTGCTACAACTTCACCCCCTCCCCTCCTGCTATGGCTTCTTAATCAGCGGCAGCCAGAATGGAGGAGGAGGTGCGGCAAATTCCCCCCACCCTCTCGCACCCGAACGAGAACGAGCACCAGATGCACTCTCAGAGCACGACACCACAGAGGAAAAGCCGCAGCAGGAGCACAGTCAGGTGTGCATCCTCGGCTGGGAAAAGTCACATTTGATGATTTCAGCTGCTTGTAGGAGTTTCTTGAGAGAGAGGGGAGAAGCTTTTGAGATTATCCAGCTTTGCCTGGGCTTTTTCTCTCACTATCCTCTGCATGTGCACACCTCTCAGAAGCGGAAGGAGACCCGCAGAGCCAGCCCCTAGACCCACACTTCCCTCTCCAGCAGGCCAGGTAACTCGTTGAGCGAGTTAAAGTTTGCTCGAGTATTTTGCTCATCTTGCAAAACACTTGCAAACTGCATTACTCGCAAACCGAGACTTGACTGTATGTATTAAATATGTAACAGAAATAAAACCAAAGAAACTGGTAACAAATATCATTCATATATCCCACAAGGGTATGAACAATGATGCAAGTAGCACATAACAGTGCTCCCAGATGCTACTTGCAAAATTATTCACATTTTATCCCACAAGGGTAATGAACATTTACCATCAGTTCCACTGTTTTTATTTGTGTTACACATTTAACACACATAAGATAATAGTATCAAACCTGGTGAAACTTACTGAGACAAATTCATCTCACATAATTTCCAACAGGTGAGATGTACATCCCCATTTGGGATGCTCTGAGTTGGATGTCCCTATTCTGATTGGGACAATCTTTCTAGAATGACTTCACTGGCAGGCATAACCATCAAGTAGTAACTGAGATTTTCATAATGTCCAAGTTACAGATCTCTGAATGAGTAGCGCTTCACTGGAGGACTTAAGGCATGACTCTTCCTTAAGTCTCCAGTGACTGCTGACCCCATCCCTCTCCCCTGAAGTGAAACTGACAGGCTCTATGACAGCTTCAGATATTATAAGCATTCTTAACAGATCAGGTCAATAGCTTAGGGTTAGTGCAGTGGACTGTAAACCAAGGGACCCAGGTTTAAGGTTTGTATAATTGTGAGTCCTCCAGAAACAGAAAAATATCTATTGTACCTAACTATATAATACACGTGTAAGCCTGAAAGTTATTCAAGTGATATACATTCATGTACATAAAGTATTTTTCTGTTCCTGGAAGGCTCACAGTTACAAAAAAATAAGAGTTAATGTGGGTCCCTTGGTTTACAGTTAACCACTCCAGGGGTAGGCAATTCCAGTCCTCGAGAGGTGGAGCCAGGTCAGGTTTTCAGGATATCCACAATAAATATGCATAGTTAGATTTGCATCTCAAGGAGGCAGTGCATGCAAATCCATCTCATAAATATTCATTGTAGATATCCTGAAAACCTGACCTGGCTCCGGCTCTCGAGGACCGGAATTGCCTACCCCTGCACTAGACTGACCCTCAGCTCTGCATGGACATCTGGGCAGTCATTTTCTAAGAATGCTGCTATACAGACTTCCATGTTCTTTGCTTTTCCCCATTCAAAATTTGGATTTTTCAACCTACTCAATCTGGGGGAATAAAAACAAATGTAATCACTGAATTCACCTGCTTATGAATAGTATGCCTTGCATCTAATGTTACACCTAAAATTTCAAACTTTGTTTCACAGGAAATGAAATATATCCCACAGAAACCACCTCTGGACAGTCCAGATCTTCTTGTCTCTTTGCTAACATCTTTTCCAAATTCAAAGCGAACTTATGTTCCCTCATCCACTTTCTTTGGGCACACATTTAAAATGTTCCAGCAAATCCACCCATCAATCAGACATAGGGGAAATAAAAACAAAAACCTGTACAACATCTGCATAAAAATGGTTACTTACAGACAAGTTCCAAAAATGTGCTTTGAAAATGCAACATAAATATAAAAAAGCAGTGCTGATAGTGCACATCCTTGCAGCACATCTCTCTTTACTGGAAGAACATCAAAAATAGAACTTCTCCTCTCTACCTCCATAATGCATTCACTAAAATAGGACATAAACCAACTATACACCTCTCCTTGTATCTTTATCTGCTTCAATTTAGATATCAATACATCCACCGAATCCAATTGGGTATTTTTTTCAAAAGTACTGGTGGGTTTATTTTGTAGCCTCCTCACCCACCCCAACCTCTTTGCCCTCTCCTACCCATGCTGGCACTGTCATGTAAACAAAATAAACAAACAAAAAAGACTTTTCCTCTCTCTGTTAGGTCTTAGCTCATGCTCGCCGTCTAACACCAGCTCTGACAGGTTACACATTTCAAATCTGACATTGTAATCACAAAACAGAAAATACAATTATTTTTTCTACCTTTTGTTGTCTGGTCATTATTCAAATCATGTTGGTCCCAGGCTCTGGTTTCTGTGTGTTTTCTGTTAACTCGCTTGTCAGGATCTCCTGCCCATTTGACGTTTTCTTCTTTCTCCATGCTCACCATTCGTCTTCCATCTCTGTTCTCCTCTTCTGCTTCCCTTCCCTCCCCCAGAGGTCTGGCATCTTTCTTTTTTTTTTATCTCCATCCTCACAGTCCAGCATTTCTCTAATGACCCCCCCCACTCCCGACGTTCCTCTCCTCCAAGTAATCCGATAAGGTAGTACACTTGCATTCTTCGGGCCACCGGCAACATGAGTGAAAATTTCTCTCTGCTACTGCTTCACGCCTAAGCGAGACCAGGAAGCAGTAGTATAGGGAAAGCTTCCAGCCGCAAAAAGGCAGCGTGTTTACTTCACTCACGCTGTTGGCGGCCCGAAGAATGAAAGAGTGGCTGCAGAGATGGATCTCACCATCCCCAGATCCACCATTTCTCTTTTTCTCAACTAATCTCCTATCCAGTATTTCGATCCCCCTCACTCCACACCACCCAAGGGTCCACCATCTCTCTCTTTCTCTTCCCAACTACCCTCCTATCCAGTATTTCTATCCCCCCTCCCTCCATACCACCCCTTGGGTCCAACTTCTCTTCTTTTCTTTTCCCTCCCTCCATCCTATTGTCCACCATCTCTCTCCATCTCCTCTGTTTTCAGACCCATTATTTCTTCCCCTTCACCCCTCCCCCCATCATCAGACGGCATATGCCCCTCTCTTTGGACCCCTTCCCTCTGTGTACTTCTAATAGCTACACCAGGAGGCCCCCCAAAGGCCAGTATGTTTTCCCCTTGTCTCCACCTTCGTCCGACTTCCCCCGGCCTCCCGGTCTCACTTTAAAAACTAATTATGGCCTGCAGAGGTTCTCAAGTGCTATAGCGATTCTAGCAGGCTGCCGTCAGCCTCTGCTGCATATTGCCTCTGCCGTGGTCCATCTCAGACCAAAACTGGACATCACATCAGAGGAAGGGTGGGACCACAGCAGAGGGAACATGTGGCAGAGGCCGATGGCAGCCTGCTAGAATCGCTCGCTACAGCACTGGTGATCCTCTGCAGGCCATAATTAGTTTTTAAAGTGAGACCAGGAGGCCAGGGAAAAGCCGGATGATGGTGGAGAGAAGGGGAAAACATGCCAGCCTTCGGGGAGCCCCCTAAAGCTGCGGGGCCGAGGGTAATGTGTCACATGAGGTCTTTGAAGTGTTCATGGTGTGACAAATCTAGCTCTCTTCCTAGCTTTGACACAGAATTAGGGAAGAAGAGCAGGAAACCCCGATGCAGGAGAGCTGATCAGGTTGGCCCTGCGGATTTTGAAAGTGCTGACTTCACTTGGACTAACCCAGGAGTTAAGAAACTACAGCTCCCAGAAGGCCAGTCTCAGCACAGGAAGTTGTCACTGAGGCAAGCTCAGCTGCAGAGAGATTTTTCTCCCTTCCCCCTCTTCAGGGCAGGAAGGGGTGAATTAGAGGGGGTTAAAACAGAGCAGCTGAGACAGAGAAAGGAGGAGGAGGAGCCGAGGAGGCTTCAGGGTGAGCTCGCAAGAGAACACTCTGCTCCTCAACTGAATCCTGAGGAGCTGAGCCATGACTGGGACATGGTGGACATGTCAGAAGTGCTTGAAACTGAAGCTGAGCGACAGCTACAAAGCTGTGAACCAATGGACATTGGTGTATCTACTCTGCCTAGCGAGGGTTGTGAGGCAATGGACACAAACAGAGCAAAGGTGGGAAGTGAATGGCTTTTGTTTTGTTTCTTACCTGTTTTGTTTTGCTTAAAAGTTTGAGTGAAAAGTGCTTGTATGCCAAACGCTGGGGGAGCTTAGCCAAGCTAATCTTCAAAGCACTGCTATAATTGAACTGTGGAATTTGACTGTATTACTGAGAGTTTGTTTGTTCCCTCTCAGCCCAGCTGGAGGTTAATTAAGGGAGATAAGGGCTCAGCTAGAATGGCAAGCACAGGGGAGCTCCTTTCAGAGGAATTCCTGATCTACAGACACTCTGAAACAGGGCTGCAAGCAGCAGCTTTATGTTCTGTTTTTGTAACCTTTATTTTGCCTGAACTGCAGGAGTGTATCTGGTTTCTCCCTGCTGTGTTTTTTTTTCTGGTGAGGGAATGTTTGCTACGGCTATCCTTGACACACAAAAAGGCTGGTGAAGAGGACTATGATAAAAAGGCTAGAGTCCAGCCTAAAGTGTTTATTGTGAGTTGGCATTTTGGATTGTTTTTCTACAATTTGTATGGAAAATGCTGCAATGTGCTATGAATACCTGGACAAAGTAAACCAGGAGTATAAAAATAAAATATATCCTTATTTTTCTATCATTTCTGGAGGTTTGAGACTTTTCTTTTTTCCTTGCCTGGGTTTTCTGAGGACATTGAACTTATTGGTTTTACCTTAGGCCAGTGCCTAAGAAGGCCTGAAGGATTCCCTTGTTAAAGGGTTCACGCTGGGAACAATTAAAGTCACGTGGACCACAGCTCGCTGCAGTGATCAGGAGCTCGTGGGTTGTGACAATGGACCACAGCGCTGGCGCCTATGGTCCTATGCAGCACTCCCCTCTCCCCCCCCCCCCCTACGGTAAGCTGACATTAGACCTTCTAAAGCAGAAGTAGCAGCGACAGTGGACGGCCAGCAAGAGACACGCTTAGGTCAGACTTTTTGCTGCCAAATCACTACTGCTCCTACTTTAGGAAGCCTGAAGGTATGTGGGGAGGAGAGTTGATCACTGGATCGGCGAGCCTGATTTTTTAAGAAAACAAATTAATTCACCAAAGTGAATCGATTTGAATCAGCGAATTGGGAAGCACTAGTGGCCACCATAAGTGTCCTGCATACATATGCTCCCACTCCCCTTTCTAGTTTAAACACTTAGAAACATATTGCCTGAATTTCTCAGCAAGGATTCTTTTACCTGCCATAGAAACATACAGCCCATTATTACAATATAGTCATGTGTTGTTCTATGTATTTCCTCATCCTCCTATGTACCTAAAGCCTTCTTGATGACACCAGGCTCTGAGCCACCTATTGAAGATCTCAGTATTTAGTATTCTTTCCTCTCCTTTTCCATATGTAGGCAGTATTTCCAATAAAACTACAGTCCTTACAAAAAAATTTAAACCCCTTCCCCAGCTTCCAAAAAGCCACAAGTGTGGTTTTGCTGGCTAGGTCATTTGCTCCCAAGTGCATAACAACATCAGCTTTATGTTATGTTAATCAGGTTTTCTATTCTGCCTTTGCTTGACTTCTTTGAAGGTGTGAATAAACATGGAGATAAAGGTGAGCCGGTTGATATAGTATAGCTAGATTTTTCATAAAGCTTTTGATAAAGTTCCTCACGAGAGGCTCCTGAGAAAAATAAAGTGTCATGGCAAAGTTCAGTTGTGGATTAGGAATTGGTTATCGGATAGAAAACAGAGGGTAGGGTTAAATGATCATTTTTCTCAATGAAGGAGAGTAAACAGTGGAGTGCCGCAGGGGTCTTTACTGGGACCGGTGCTATTTAACTTATTTATAAATGACCTGGAAATTGGAATGACGAGTGAGGTGATTAAATTTGCAGATGACACTAAACTGTTCAAAGTTGTTAAAACGCATGCAGATTGTGAAAAATTGCAGGCAGACCTTAGGAAATTGGAAGACTGGGTATCCAAATGACAGATGAAATTTAATGTGGACAAATGCAAAGTGATGCACATTGGGAAGAATAACCTGAATCACAGTTACCAGGTGTTATCATAGACAATAAGATGAAATCTTCTGTCCAATGTGCACTGACAGCCAAAAAAGCAAACAGGATGCTAGGCATTATTTAAAAAATGGATGGTTAACAAGATTAAGAATGTTATAATGCCCCTGTATTGCTCCATGGTGCGACCTCATCTGGAATACTGCGTTCAATTCTAGTCTCCTTATCTCAAGAAAGATGGTAAAGGGGATGGAACTCCCCTCATATGAGGAAAGACTAAAATCGTTAGGGCTCTTCAGCTTGGAAAAGAGACGGCTGAGGGGAGATATGATTGAAGTCTACAGAATCCTGAGTGGAGTAAAACGGGTACAAGTGGATCGATTTTTCACTCCGTCAAAAATTACAAAGACTAGGGGACACTTGAAGTTACAGGGAAATACTTTTAAAACCAATTGGAGGAAATTTTTTTTAACTTAGAAAATAGTTAAGCTCTGGAACGCATTGCCAGAGGATATGGTAAGAGCGCATAGCATAGCTGGTTTGAGAAAGATTTGGACAAGTTCCTGGAGAAAAAGTCCATAGTCTGTTATTGAGAAAGACATGGGGGAAGCCACTGCTTGCCCTGAATCGGTAGCATGGAATATTGCTACACCTTGGGTTTTGGCCAGGTACTGGTGACCTGGATTGGCCACCGTGGAACGGGCTACTGGGCTTGATTGACCATTAGTCTGACCCAGTGAGACTATTCTTATGTTCTTACCTATTCAGTTCAAGGGTGGATTACGTTACAAGAGGTTGGGTCAATTACCCAGGAAGTTACAATGAACAGATTGACACAGACATTCAATAGGGTTGCTAGTACAGTTAGATCAGTATAAATATTAATACGGTTACATCACAGTTTCAACTATATAGCTACAAGTACAAAGTTTAGCACCTCAATCATTGATTATTTCTTGTTCTGTATTCTGCAAATAGTTCATAGCAGATATTTATACATATGGAAGAGATGAAGTGAGAAAAAGGCTTCTAGTAAATGTGCTCATATTGCTTGCATTTCTGTTGGGTCTGTGAGGCTATGAATTATGTATTTTCCAAGGATGAGTAGGATACCAGGATCTCACAGATGGGAGAAGAGTGGAAGAAAGCGTTCAGTTCTGTATTTTCATTCTGACCCACCTTGGTTCGTCTTTCTCTGTGGAACCAAGAGGACACATGTCTCGTATCAGCATTCAGTTGAATTTTTTTTTTTTTTGCCTCTTTTTCATCTCAGTGACACATGCATGGACCTTCATACCCTTTAATTCTCCCAAGTTTTTTGGCTGTTCTGAATGGAGATTTACCGAGTTGACTCGGCACAGCCTGAATCGCAGGAGCCTGACTTTTTTTTAACTCCGGGGCTCTAACATGTGCATGCCGGCTTCCCTTCTCTTCCCTCCGAAACAGGAAGTCACGTCCCGGGAAGGCGGGGGAAGAGAAGGGAAGTCGGCACGCAAACTTTAGAGCCCCGGAACATGGGTTCGCTACAGGAGACAGGTCAGCTTACAACTAGCTCTTGCTTGTTTCAGATTTTCCTCGCTGCCGGGTCCTGCCTACTTTCTGTTTCCTTGAAGTCAGGACCCAGCAATGAGGAAGGCCCGAAGTAAGCAAGAGCAGCGAGTTGTAAGCTTCCCTCCGTCGCTGACCTATGGAAGATAGGTCAGCGATGGAAGGAAGCTTACAACTTGCCTTAGTCCAGCACTGCAAAACATGCGGCCCAAAACGGATCTCACTGTGGCCCGCGCCCAATATGGCTCTCACTCCGCTCTCCTGCTTGTTGGGGTTCAGATCGTGCCAGCTTCTCCCACTAACAGGAACCACCACCTAGAAGCGTTACTCTCGCGCGTGCTTCTCAAGAATAGACCTCGACGCGAGAAGGGGAAAGGGGTGTTGAGGGAAGTCCAGCTGTGAAAATACGTGTTTCCTTTTTCTCTTCACTGAGGCAGGAAGGCCCAGGAGCAGGAGAAGTGTCCCAATTTGCCTAGAAACGGCTCGAGGTAAAGCTGTTCTGCTGTCGCGCACAGGATCCTGTGCTTCGCAGCAGGCTCTTGACAAGAATGGGAAAATCCAGAAGACAATACTTCCAAGGATAGAAGAATTGGGAAGACGATGTGAATATTAAAACACAGCACAAGAAATAGAGACTTGTGGCATTCTGTGTGGAAAGCTGATGCATAATATATTTACTATTACCCATGTAATAGTGCCAAAGCAGTCTGCTGGACAGTGATATGGAGAATGTGGAAGAATTATTCAGTATTCAAGATCAACATGATCTCCTCACAGAAGAAAGACGGAGAAAAAGAGAGAGGCTTGGACCAAAGAGGAAAGACATGAGGCAGATACTGGAGAGGGGGGAGGAGATAGAGATGTCAGACCATGGGGTGGAGTGGGAAGGAAGGAAAGGAGAAGAGAGAGATGCCAGAGCTTAGGGGAGGGTTGGAGACAAAAAATGGAGAGGGGGGTGAAGCTGAAATAAATCATGTACAAAGGAGAGAAAGGGCACAGGATATAGAGTTTATTGGAGGGACATAGAAAGAGGGAAGATACCATATGCAACAGAGAGAGGGCGGACAGTGGATGCAAGGGGCAGAGAGAGGGTGGACAGTAGATGGAAGGGGTAAAGAGAGGGCAGAGGCTGGGTGGAAGGGGCAAAGAGAAAGGACAGATGTTGGATGGAAGGGCGCGAGGACAAATGCTGAATAGAAAGAAGAGAGTGAAGAGAAGATGACTAAAGCAGAAACGACAAAAGGTAGAAAAAAAATATTTTTGTTGCTTTATGTAGAATCAAGTAGTATTGTAACTGTATTGATTAAAATTTATCAATAGGAAATGAAAATAAGGCAATTTTGGGGGGGGGACTAAACCCCTTTCCTCAGGTCAGGACAGGATACCATAACAGCTGTATACTGTACTGTCTTGAAGAAAGATTTGGCCTCTGAAAGCTAATTGAAAAATGGATTAGTCCAATAAAATGGTATTTTCATATTTCTCATTATTTGTTTTATTTATATTTGTTAATTTGTAAAGTGGTGATTGTTATGTAGAAGTTTTTTTCAAATTTACATCTACTGTCTTTATATTTTGCACAGTATTAGGGGACGTGTCACTGTTTCTGTGGTGTTGCATTGTATGCAGAGTCTGGTTTCTTGGTTCAGTTTAACTTTTGTCTACATATTTCTATTTTTAGTTTGTGATTATTCCATATTGGGCGAGGGTGTATCTGTGTTCTGTGTGTATGAAAAGGACATGGCTTTCTGTTAGCATCGACTACAGCATCAATTGACTGTGTAGGATCTGGTTTGTTTAGTTTTACAATGCTTGTGTTGGTGTTCTAGTGCTCACTGCAGTATTTAAGATGCTACCTTTTCCTAGATGCACCCTTATTGTGTGACTCATGGATTATTATTAAAAATATCTTTTTTTTATATAGAGGAGGGGGTTGTTAAAAATGATCAGCACTGGCTGTCATATATACTAGGTACACCACTGGATTTAATGACCCTATTCTAACTTTACTGTTGACGTAGGTGTAGTTCCCCCAACACACAGACACACACATTATAAAGAATTAAATTAAAGTTGTATTATCATCAAGCAGCTTTCAAATGACATTATAAGCAAATAAAAATAAAATATTTTTAATACATTGCTAATTATTACCTGCATCTTTACCTATACTGTTTTGCCCTAGCTCTTACTTTGCACTATAGCAAAATAAAAAAGAAGCAGATAAAGATCAATCACACAGGTGTCCTTCAAGGCTCAGTAACACCTCTCCATAAATTATGTGGAAGAGGTCTGGAAGTGGGGATAGCATCTATTTCACATCCTCAGTGAGACCTCAGGAAGGAACCTAGTGATCAAAACATTATTAGAGGTGTTGTACAGCCATTTCTTGTATGGCTGAATGAGCTATATTTATCTTTTTTTTTTTTTAGTTGTTTAAATTCATGCAGAAATAAATGGCTAGATTGAACCTAATGACTTCATTAACGCATTTCCCTTTTTTAAACCTCTATACAATTTGAAAGAGGGTGAATATCTAATTATTCACTTCTAGAATTGGATACTTCTTAAATTTAGTAAAAATATTCTGGCACAAGTGTCAAACCTTAAAAAAGGAAGTCATATTGAGCATTGGAAAATAATAATAATTAACTAATAAAAATAGTATACATTTAATTTTCCCCACCACCAAATTTCCCTGTCCCGCCCCACCCAACCCGGCTACTTTTTCATGCCATCCGGCTGGAAAAAATTTCTGGGGAGAACGCTACATATGTATATACACATCTATATACATATCAAATGCACACAAATATACAAACAGAAAATTTTACTTAGTGATAAGACAGCTCCAGTTTGTCTGAAACAAACAAAGATGTTTCTCATGAAAAGTGGGCACTATATTTAAACATACTTCTTTGTCTTTTGATCCTCAATCCATTAATAGGCATATTAAGCAAAATTGCTTACCTGTAATAGGTATTTGAGGACAGGATATCAGTTCTTTTTGTAGTAAAATGGGTGATGTCATCCAATAAATCCCAAACCTGTGAAATTTAAAAGTTCTCAGAGCTTTCAAGTGGCATACTGCATGTCAAACTTCCTGTCTCAGCATTCTCATGCAGGGCCACCTCACTTCCATTTAAAGCTAGGACAGCAGGGCATTGGTTATCATAAAAACCCACTTAGCTCCCTTAGGAATTGACGACTTCTACGAAAATACTTGCTACTGATAAGCAAATTTGCTTTCTTCAAAGACAAGCAGAATGGTCTCTTTACATGAGGGAATTTCTAGCTATAGGCTGCCTTAATAAAATGGGAAAATGGAAAAATAAATGCCAATAGGCAACAAATATGTTTTTGTTGGCAACTTGTCCGTGTGTGTGTCTGTCCTGTTATGCTTTATTGTTTGTATGTTTTTAGCTTGCAAAAATTGTATTATGTTTTTATGACAATTATATATCCTGCTTGCTGTTTTATAAATGTAGGTTAAATAGCTAAATACATGAATTGAAAAAGCCTTTCTGTCCATTTAAAAAAATTTAATTAATTAATTAAACAAAATATTCAAGTAACCATCATAATGCTGGAATACAATTAGAAATCCAGAAAATAATCAAAAGTATTATTATTATTATAAAGGAAATATAAAAAATCATTTCACCCACAAGTATGGAAATTGAATCCAAGAATTATGAAAACACAAAAAAAATAGAAAATCTAAATCTTGAAAGGGCATAGGATAAAGTTAAGCGGTAACAGGTTCAGGAATAATCTAAGGAAAAACATTTTTATAGAAAGGGTAGTAGATGCGTGGAATAGTCTCCTGGTAGATGTGGTAGAGACAAAGACTGATTGAATTCAAGAAAGTCTGTGACAGGCAAGTGGGATCTCTTAGGGAGAGGAGAATATATGGATGCTGTGGATGGGCAGACTGGATGGACCATTTGGCCTTTATCTGCCATCAATGTTTCTCAAAGATAAAAGGCAAAGCTGATGTCTTGATACAACCAAGGGAAATTTATTAATATAAATCTAGTCCCAACAAGGATCCTAGTTTTGGCAGAACTGCCTTCTTCAAGGGACAAAACAACTGATGAAGTTATGAGATAATGTATGGTTGTAATGTCATAATACAAAACATGAAGAAAGTGCAGACCAACGTGCCAGCTTAAAATGAGAATTCTTGAGCCAAAACACACTTAAAGGACCATATCAGCAGTTTAAATCATTAACAAAAGCGCGTTGTAGTCTCTGAGAATAAGCAGATTCAAATGTTTTTTGTTTGAATCTGTGATTCATTCTCAGAGACTACGACACACTTTTGTTGCTTAACAATTTAAACTGCTGATATGGTTCTTTAAGTACATTTTGGCTCATGAATGCTCGTTTTAAGCTGGCATGTTGGCCTGCACTTTCTTCACTTCTTTCATGTTTTGTATTATGGCATTACAACCATACATTATCTCATAACTTCATCAGTTGTTTAGGCCCTTGAAGGGGGCAGTTCTTCTGCCAAAACTAGAATCCTTGTTGGGACTAGATTTATATTAATAAATTTACCTTGATTGTATCACAATATCAGCTTTGCCTTTTATCTTTGTCCTTTTCCCCTACATTGGGCAAGGTTAGTCTCCCTTCTTTCTGTGTTTGCCTCAATGTTTCTCAAATCAACTTTTTTTTTTTAATTCAATTTTTTTAGCTCGTCTTCCCAAAAGAGCCTAGAACGAGTTACAATATTACATTCACAGTATAGGACATACCAGATACAGCCATACTCTCCAGCTCCAACAGTGAATATATGAGACTACAAAGCCACATAACTTCCTCTTTGGATCTTAGACAATCTTCCAATTATTTGTTATTAAAAAAATGAAACTGTTTACCTCCAAACAAACCAGGAAATCTTAATACAAAGTTAGCCCCTAAGGCTTAAACCCTGGTATTAAGGGCCAAGAAAGCTTTACACCTCATCTGTGTCTCTAACTAGATCTGGAAAGACCCTTATTTTTGACCCCCATAAACATCTTAGCGTCTAAAAGAAAGCCTCAAACTAGTATCACGGTCCAGTTCAAGCGCAAAAGTTACCATTAATATAGTTCTCTGTATAATAGCTTCTAATGAAGATTCCAAAAATGAAGATAGATTCATATTGCCCTCCCTTCAGCCTTCTAAATTCAGGCCTTCAGATCATCTTGTGCCCAGGATACACTAAGCTTTAGTAAAAGGGAGTGGGTAATGAATCTAAAGGCATCATTAGTACATTCACCAAATATTTTTAAACATCCAACACTGAAAAGAGAAGGGACTTATGAAAATTTAGCAGTCTTAGATTATTCCTTCTAATCTGTCCATATATTCTAAATGACAATGGGTATAATATATTTCCTTGAAGGAGACTGCTTCCAAACTTTCCACAGTCCGCACCTTGATATTTGAAACATCAACTTCTGAGATCTGTTGGGCTGTAACTCAAGCCTGGACAAGACAGCATCAGAAACAGTTACAGTATCTCTTGTATTTTGTCTCACTATAGCCAACAAATAGGAATGCATGGAGCTAATAATGTCCCACAGTAACTCCAATGTCATAGCAGTTGGTCTCTCTGAAACCCAAATCTCAAAATCAAAAGCAGCCTGGTTCCTAACTTTAGTCAAGTTATTCACAGTTTCCTGTCCAAGGATTCTGGTTGCAGCCTTTAATGATCGATTCTCTACTGATGTCTGTACTGCACTCACAGCAAGCTGCCCCCCCCCCTTACACAATGAGTTACTCCTCCAGTAACTGGAATGACTCAATAGTGAAACTGTTTTCTGGTTGCAGGGGGTGCCACTTGTTCCATGGGGCTTAACGAGACCCCACTCAAACTGTTGCCTAAAGCTTGCACAATAGGCATGGGAAAAAAAGAAGCAGTCCATCAGTCCTGCTATTACATCATGCTGGCTGTCTCATCACAGGGGTAGAGGCAGGGGCTGGGGGAAGTCTGTGGATCTATCCTCACCTCGTGTCCATCCTCAGCCCAATAATGGCCCTAAGCAGCAAAATACTCTATTGGAGAACAGCAGCTACTGTAGATACATCCTCTCAACTCGACACCATCTTGGATCGACTATTTTCTTCAATGAATACAACCTGAAAAAAATGGGACCTAGAGGGGACAGAGTCTAAGCCTCAAAGAGATTATTCAGGACAGACTGACCAAATCTGTTACATTAGGAATTCAATCCAAACAACAATGGGATGAGAATGTATATACAGGTCTACCTCACAGCCTTGAAGATCTATACCAGGGAGGATGATCTTAGGCAAAACAGGTAAGCCTGACTTCAGTTCTGGGCAAGATAGTGGAAATTATTAAAAGGAATAAAATTAAAGAACAAGTAGACAAACATGGTTTAATAGGTCAGAGTCAGCATGGGTTCAGCCAGGGAAGTCTTGCCTCACCAATTTGCTTCATTTCTTTGAAGGTGTGACTAAACATGTGGATAAAGCTGAGCCGGTTGATGTACTGTATGTAGACATTCAGAAAGCTATTAACAAAGTTTCTCATGAGAGACTCCTGAAAAAATTAAAAAGTCATGGAATAGTAGGCAATGTTCTGTTGTGGATTAGGAATTGGCTATTAGACAATGGCCATTTCTCTCAATGGAGAAGGGTGAATAGTGGAGTGCCTCAGGGTTCTGTACTGGGACTGATGCTATTTTAACATATTTATAAATAATCTGGGAATGGCAAGTAATCTGAACAAGACGCACCCAACCATAAGACAAACCCACCTGTAGAGGAGGAAATCCCAAGAAAAAAAAATTCTCACTGTCCTGCCCTGTACCCTCTCTGGTGGCCTAGTGGTAGGCCGGGACAAGGTCTTATAGAGCGAAAAACACATAGGCAGCATAGGCACACACACACACATCCCAAGTAGCTTTTTTTAAAGTCCGTTGGAGCTTTCCACGCTCCTGTCTGTCTCCCTCACTAGGCGCTGTTCTTTTCGGGCAGAGCGGCACAGAAGGCAGGCACGTGCTGTTCGCGTTTCTGATTGTTTCCCTTGCTGGACGGTTTTTCTTCAGTTCGGGCAGAGCGGTGCAGAAGGCAGGCATGTGCTGATCGCATTCCTGCCTGGTTCAGCACCGCTTCCTGAATGGCTGCAGTCAGTTCTCATGACTCTGCCCGAACAGAATAGCCATCCAGCAAGGGAGACAGGCAGGAGCATGGAAAGCTCCAACAGACTTAAAAAAAAGGTACCGGGGGGAGGGGGAGGGGTATTTGCTCCATAAGATGCACCCTTATTTCCACCCACTTTGGGGGGGGGGAGTGCATCTTATGGAGCGAAAAATACGGTAATCAGGTTATTCAATCTCACATAAGAGTAACTACCTGATTTTTATTTACAGAACAGGTGAAGGGAAAAAAAAACCAGGGCTGGGACTTTGGTAGGTCTTGTTTTTTCTAGCCACAGGTTCTAATTACAGTTTCTGTCTCTATCCAGATGGAATGTTTGATCCAGGGTGAGGGACTGGTCTCGTGTGCAAAATGTATGCATATTGAATCCCTCATGAAAGAAGTAAAAGAACCAAAAGATGTGGTGGCAAGACTAAGAGTCATCTGTGCTAATACAATACAATACAGTGTCTTATATACCGCAGTCTTCTGCAAGAAATCTATGCAGTTTACAATAAGAATTAGATCAAGTTTGGAAGTTACATTATCACACTGGGGGTAGTTGTTGAGAGGAAAGAGATTTCCAGCAAAGTGGATGAAGGCATTGTGCTAAAAGAGGACAGCCAGACACAAATTACCAGACCCTCTAAAAATGAACCTCACTACTCCATCTCCAGTTGAACTGAAGAACCGGTTTGCAGCCCTGGAGGTAGAAGATATATAAATATCTCAAGAACAGGAGGAAACAAAGCTCAAAAATCTCAAACCTACTGTATGCCTAGCCAATAAGAAGTAAAATATAATAGTGGTTGGCAATTCTCTTCTGAGAGATACAGAGGCTGACTGGACATGACAGAAACATAGAAACATGACAGCAGATAAAGGCCTAATGGCTCATCCAGAAAAGGGTGCCCCAAGGCTCTGCACTATCTGCAATACTGTTCAACATTTATGTTATGAATGAATTGGGAGTACACTTCTCACTCCATATTCACGGGGGTTAGGGGCAAAGCTGGCCCGTGAATACAAAAAAAACGCAAATAACTTTTTTTCTATTATATTCACGGTATTGTGGTTAGACCCATCGCGAATACTGTGAAATCACAAATAAAACTTATTGTTGATATTTGTGATTTAAAAAACAAACAAAAAAAAAAACAAGTTATATATTGCAGTTCTTGTATTGCACTTTATACTTTTGCAGTTCTTGTATTGCACTTTATACTTTTGCAGTAAGATTCTTCTAGTTGCATTCTCCAACATTTCATATTTAAAATGCAAATTCCCACTATCTGTAACCCAAATTGAAGCTTGCAGTTCCAAATTTTCAATCTAGATTCACTGTCTGCCGATTTATTCTCCAAAGTTGACAGTTTATTCTTAATTTCCATATGCTCAGAGAGAATCGTTGTACAACGAGTAGATAACTACTGAATCTGACTTCCCAGAGAAAGTTGTAAGCATGAAATAGCCTCCCAAATCGACTCCATGTTAATTACCCTAGGTCTTTGCAAGGGGCCAATATCCATTCTAAGACCCACAGAAGACAAAGTACCTTGAGCTGAGTAGCCAAAGAAACCCGAACTAATTCCTCTTCACAGGTTTGCTCCAATTCCTTCACCAAGCTTGTTGGATTACTTTCCTGTTCCTGTACAGGATCGGGAAACCCGCTCTGTTGAGAAAGGAAGGAAACACCCTGGGCTGGTCTTGCCTCCAACGACTCCTCCGTAGCTCCTGGGTGAATTGGTGGGCTCCGCTCCTCCGGAGATAGGGTGGCGCCTTCAAAGAAGGACTCACATGCTTCAGCCTTTGTGCCTCCTCCTGCCGAAGATCCCTCCAGTTGCTGGCTTATATGTAAGATGCTGCCTTTTCCTAGGAACTCATGTGTGACGTGTGGCTTGTTACTATAAATCATGTTTTTCGTATGAGGGGTGCCAAAAAATTATTGGCCCGGGTGTCACATATGCTAGGTACGCCACTGGGTTTTTGTATTACTTCATAACATGCTGGTATTGGATGTTGGATTTGTATTTATCTCATACTTCTCATAATAGTAGCTGAAAGAAAGATGTATTCAGGGTATTTTTCTATCCTGGAGGCTTACATTCTTAAGTTTATACAGAACCCAGTGGAGGGTTAAGTGACTTGCCCAAGCTCCCAAGAAGCAGCACTGGGATTTCATCCCTAGCTTCCCTAGTACTTAGCCCACTTCTCTAAGCATTAGCTTAGATTGGAGGAGAATGTGGCGCAGTGGTTAAAACTAGTCTCAGCACCCTGAGGTTGTAGGTTCAAACCCATGCTGCTCCTTGTGATCCTGGCCAAACCACCTAATCCCCCATTGCCCCAGAAAAATGCTTGAGTACTTGAATAAATTCATGTAAACCGTTCTCAGTTACCTTGGGAGAACAGTTTAGAAAACTGAATAAATACATGAGTAAATTCAGCTAATATGGATAATAATTTTTCCAACAACATCTACAATAAACTAAAGACCAGCAGATTTTAGCCTGTTGGCCATTTATCAACCTGCCCAAAAATTAGATTAACATAGTAGATGACAGCAGATAAAGACCCGAATGGTCTATCCAGTCTGTCCTTCCAGATTCAATTTAAATTTTTTTAATTTTTTCTTCTTAGCTATTTCTGGGTAAGTTTAGCAAATCATTTTATGGGTGCCAGTAACCATAGGATTTATGACAGTGCTGATAAACATCTCTGTTCAAGTGATTACCAGGATGATGTTGGACTGGGAACTAGAGCTGACTGGGAGCCAAGTAGCTTCATATATTTCGAGAATAATGCAAATACTATTCTGTTTAATAATTTGCATTATTGTGAAATATTATTTGGATTTTTTGGCACATAATTCTCTGTAATATATTTACTGTGCATAATACCATCAGTAATAGAGATACTAGGGGAAATAGCTGGTGCATATACACCAGAGACAGTGAAGGGGATCCTTCAATGCTGTGTTCAACAATATCCCTGCTATCCCTTTCCTGTTGAATTTAGGAATACCAATGTCGATTTATAAGAAGTGGCTGCCACTATGTCTGTCTCAATAGCAGACAATGGACTTTTCCTCAAGGAACTTGTCCAAACCTTTTATAAAACCAGCTACATTAACCGCTGTTACCATATCCTACAACAATGCATTCCAACTCTCTTCGGCCCTTTAAAGGGCCCTGGACAACCGGCATTCATCTTCCAGCATGGTATGGGGGAAGACGGAGCAGCTACAACATCGCCCCACACTGAATCAGGTTGCAACTCCTTGGGGGGAAGCCCTGCCCACCACCCTCACCAGGCCTTTATAAAACTACTAAGCAAGCCCCGCCAAAAGGCACTTTGTGTGGCCCAAGAGGACAGCAAGTAACTGTTGATATGGCTTTTCTAAGAATTTTCAATCACACTAATGTTGCTAGAAAGGACTGATTGAAATATTCTGTTTTATAACTACAGAATCTACCATAAAGCTAAAGACTTACAGAACTAACTCTACCTGAATGTACTATTAAAGAATTAACTCAAATCAGGTACTTAAAGGGCACCCAATCATACTATAACTGATTAGCACTAGGAGCGCTCATCAAAAATACTGACCTAGAGTTCTTTAACCCAAACCTGCTGCTGTTATAGTCTCCCATCTCTACACAACCTATTTTAACAGCGTCACAAATTCTACTCTCTTATCTATGAGCAACAACTGTCCTTACCAACATGTATAACTCCATCCCAGTTATCACAGGTCAAGTCATATATGGAGACCTTAGTCACCTCCCCCTTAGCAAACCCTTAGCACACAGATCCCACTACCTTAGGCCTATCCCTACCACCACCACCTGCACCACTCTTCAGCTGCAGCAAAATGTCTCGAAATTGCTCTTACAAATGCAAGATCCGTAAACAAAGATGTCATTCTAATTGATCTCCTCACAGATAATAACTGGGACATCTTCCTAATTACTGAAATCTGGCTTAAAGAAAATGACACTGGGTATGCTTTGCCCACCAGGATACCAAGCACTAGCTTACTCATGCACTGACACTAGAGGAGGGGGGTATAGCCACACCTCATTAAATCCAATCGCTACCCAAGACTGATTGACACCATCACATAAATGCACTAAAATGCTTCATCTCAGCGGGTCACAATAGAGATCTCACCATTGCCTTGATTTAGAGAGCACCCCACTCTCCAATGGCCATCTTTGGATAAATTACTATCCATCTTGGGCAAAGTGATAATCACCTACAACCAGATTATCATACTAGGAGACTAACTTCACAGAATACCCAAATGAGACCGGATCCCCAGCAGACTTCATCACATCGCTATCAGACCTAGGCTTCCATCAAATAATCCTTTCACCAACTCATTCTGCGGACCACATCCTAGACTTAATCTTTATTCAAAAAGATGCATCACTAACCTCAGGAACTCCCGGCTGCTCCATCAAACCAGTACCCTGGTCTGACCACCATCTAATCACCTTCAACCTCACCTTCACAACAAATCTACTATCAACCAGGAAGCAAACCCAATTAAAGACAATACACAATAATAATAAACTTTATTTTTGTATACCGCCATACCAATGAGTTCTAGGCAGTTTACATCAAGAAAAGCTGGACAATCAGCGAATCTTATAAATGCACCACATGACATATCATAAATACAATACTAAGACAATTAAGATATGAATTTATCAAACAAGTAGGTTTTCAGTTTTTTTCTAAAAGCATGGTAAGATTGAGCTTGATGAATTAAGATACTCCACCAGGTGTTCATTTTACTAGCCTGGAATGCTAAAGTTTGATCAAAAAAAAAAAAATCTTATATAACGACAAGTTTTAGGTGATGGAAATGCAAACCAGTAAGATTTGCATGTATTCACGTTTGTTCTATGAAATTCAAAATGAGAGACAAGATAAGCTGGAGCTAAACCGAATAATACTTTAAAGCAGATGCAACGAAAAACAACGCTATTGACGTAGGAGATCTCCCCAAAGGCCTTTCCAACCTAGTGGATATTTATTTATTTAATTAAAAAACTTAATATACCGTCTGAAGTCTCAGTAGTTTCTAAGTAAACATACATAAAGCAAAAGCAAAAAAACAAAGACAATACCAATCATTCTTCATAATAATATCAACACATATAAAAATCAAATTTACAAATTCTTAAATGACATATTTGAAAAGATGATACATCAAAACCCAACTCTAAATCCATCGACGAGGCTGCTATGGACTGGCACACAGAGGTAAAAGCCCTCTTTGAAGGCCTAGCATCAATCAAAGAGATCAAATACTATCCCTGCAAACTCTCCTCCCTCTGGTTCACAGACGACTTAAGAACCAAGAAAAGAGAATTAAGAAGATCAGAAAGGAAATGGTACAAGTCCAGCTGGAAAAACCTACATAAAAAATACAAACAAGCCACCTTAGACGCTAAAAAGATATACTACTCCCAACAACTACTGAAGACCTCCAATAGATCAAAAACCTTTTCAAACTAACAAAAAATATATTCACAAAATCAAAAGGAGACAGCCAAAGCCTTAACTCTGAACTAGACAGCAAAATGCTCTCAGACAAAATACGATCTACACTTCTCCCTACGTATTCGCGGTGATTGGGGATTGACTAACCCAATATATATTATGCTAGCAGGCTCCAGAGGGCTGAAAGACTCGCACAGAGCGCCAGGATTGAGCTGAAAGGGAGAAGTGGGCAGATCGGAAGCAGCTGTAGGCTCGCACGTGAAAGTCTTACCTGCTGCACCCTGAGGCTCGTTCCTGGAGGCACCAGCTCTGGTAAACACGCCCAATAAAGTCAGGAACAGCAGGAAATCCCAGCCTTAGGCTGCCTGCCCCCTCTAGCAATTGACTAGTGATATCAGAACTGACTTCCAACCCCTCATTAGAAGCAGAAACCCCCGGCTCAGTAGCCCCTCCTGCATCTCGGGCTCTAAGCAGTGCTCCTGTTGCACCACGCTGACAAGCCCTCTCTTTCCAAGGGACTTTGTGTAATCCATTCTGATTGGCTGATGTGACTCCCTGAAGAAATAGATCAGTCATGAGATCATTGAGAATTGGGTGCAAAACAGATACTGCTCCCAAACCTGACCTGGTCGTGGAGCGACTTGCAGCTGGGGCTAGTTACTTAAATTAACATTTGAAATGCCTTGCTCAAGCTTCAGAATTTTTATCAGTACTGCACTGCACTGTGCTCATGGATGATGTAATTTGGGGAGAGGAGTCAGCATGCTAAAAATCGCATATAATCGAAACTGCAATTGCTGAAACCATAAATACGGAGGGAGAAGTGTAATCTCAACTCCACTGTACTACCAACACAAACCCCCCACAAACCAGATAGGATTCCCAAACATATAATGGGGAAGCTAACTCACTTTGAAACCGTCTCCCATGATGATCTCTCCAAGAGATTAGACTCTATTCGCTCTTCTGATTCCATCCTGGACCCCTGCCCACCACACCTCTTAATGGCTGCTAAAGACACCTTTGTAAACTCCATCTTTCTGCTCATCAATACCTCTCTATAATCAGGCTCAGTGCCCACAAACTGGAAATCAGCAATCATCAGATAGATACAAAAAAAAACCACACTTGACCCTAGCATGTCCAGCAACTTTAAACCAGTCTCCAACCTACTCTTCATCTCCAAGATTCTGGAAAAAGCAGTGCTCAAGCAAGTGTACTCCTTCATCGACAAACAAAAAGCTCTATCTACCTTCTAATCGGGATTGAAGAAATTACACACTACACAAACCGTCCTTCTCGACATCATCGACGACTGCTGGAAACTCATGGATACAGGAAATATCCTTCTGATGTTACTTGATCTCAGCACAGCCTTTGACACCATTGGCCATCCATTCCTCATTACAAAACTCTGAAACTCTGAAATTGGCATCCAAGACTACTACACTACACTGGTTCACCTCTTCCCTGAATAACAGAAATCAAAATGTGTTACTCAATGGGATTTTATCGAAACCAAAACCAAATATGGTGTTCCCCAAAGGGCTCTACTATCACCTCTATTATTTAATCTCTACATTAGACCCATCCTGGACATATCCCAGGAAAGCAATAAAAACTTACCTCATCATCTAATCCCTGCCTTTTGCTATATGATTAATAGTAAAGAACATAATGTATACTGGAACTAGATCCTCTATATCGAATGAGTTAGGATGAACACATTGTTTAGTAAGTAGAACAATTTGTAACTTGTCTTGACTGCATTCTATATATGTTAACCTGTAGCCTATTCTGAGCTCGTTGGGGAGAATGGGATAGAAAACAAATTAAATAAAAAAATAAATAAAATTTCCTCCTATTGGTTTTAAAATTATTTTCCTGTACACAACTTCATTGTGTACCCTAGTCTTTGTAATTTTTGATGAAGTAAAAAATAAATTCACTTATATCCATTCTACACCACTCAGGATTTTGAAGACTTCAATCTAATCTCCCCTCAGCCATCTCTTTTCCATGCTGAAGAACCCTAACTTCTTTAGTCTTTCTTCATATGAGAGGTATTCTATCACCTTTATCATCTTGGTCACTCTTTGAATCTTTTCTAATTTTGTTATATCTTTTTTGAGATAAGGCAACCAGAATTGAACACAATACGCAAGGTACCGTATTCCCTGTGCTGCACTGGAATGCCTAAAAGGAGGTGCCCGCTTATATTATTGCACCATTGTATTCAGGGTCAAGGTATAGAAAGCAAAGAATGACACTAGTCTCCAAATGCACTAGCTATACTCCTTAAGCTACTGGGTAACTTATGTTTCTCAAATAATAGAAGAAACTAGCTTGTGCAAAATCAAATGAGTGGATATTAAACTATGGCAGATGTGGTTTGAGTAAATACATTCCAGATCACAGCCGGGCAAATATATACATATATATCAAGTAAACTAAAAGTTAACTAGAAGTTTTGTAGAGGAAATCGTGGAGGACTGAAACCTAGATGGACCAATTACTTATTAACCCATGGAAAATGAAACTGATGAGCTCCAAGTGGAAAAAAAGAACTGAAGTGGCCTTGCACAACTATGATGAAGCAGGAGGTAATGAACAAGCATAGTGTACTTCTCTAGAAAGTGTACCACCAGAAGCCACGCAGAAAATCTCTACGGAAGCAATCAAATCAACAAAACAAAGTTCACAGCTTTGTCCACATTTTACCAGCCTAGGCTCCATCAGATGACATCACTTATGATGGCTGCATCTCCTGCTTGTACTCAAAGAAACTGTTAAACGCGAGCAAAGCACTGCACTGCACTGTAGACTTTAAGCAACTTTTTGCTTTTTCTGACTTCTAAAAACATATTAACTCACCTGCAGTGTTTCTATTTGTTTTCTGATACTGTTGTTAGATGGCATCTAAATAAAGCAATGTGAGACAGCAAAACATAACAAACATGAGAATGGGAAGCACATGCAGGTTAGATGATAAATAGCACAAAACAACAGACAGCAGATAACTAAAGGCTCAATTCAGCAGTTCAGTATGGGTTGTTAATAGATGCATCTAGGGCAGCCATTCCCAACCCAGTCCTCGGAGCACACCTAGTCCCACTGGATTTTCAGGATATCCACAAGAAAATGTATGAGAGATTTGCATGCACTGCTTCAACTGCTTGCAAACATGAATATTCATTGTGGATAACCTGACAACCTGATGGGACTAGGTATGTCCCAAGGACTGGGTTGGGAATGGCTGTTCTAGGGTAATCACATCTTAGTTCCATAGGGGAAAAATCTATTAAGAGTAAGAACACAACCGCTACTTAATACACAGTTTAATTGCTAACTCCAGATCTCAAATTTTCAAAGGGTGCAGCCACACACATCTGCCTTGGTTAAAAGGTCATTATAATTATTTAATAAAATGGTAACCGCTAAGCAAAAAAAAAAAATGTAGGTAATAATACTTTGCAAAAAAGGTTGCTCGCAGTAGAATTGTCTTTCTTGGTCATTTTGTTAGCAATGAAGACTTCTAAAGCTCTGATTTTTATCCTAGATGATCTCTTTTCATTAACTAGTCATATAATAGAGCTGGTCCTTAGTAAACAAAAGAAAAAAATCATATGGAGTTCCCCGATGTTAAGAAAAATATTCTGTTTGACGTGAAAATAAATTAAAGATGACACAATATCATCCCGCAGCTCTTTAGTCAAACAACTTCTTAAAAAAATAAGAAGAAATCTAAATCAAAATTGAATATGGCATTTACAAATAACTACAGAAAACCAAAAGAAATTATTTCATGAATAGAAATATTAGAACTTTTTTCATGGCTGATGATTGGCATGTGATAAACTTATCTTTTGCAGTAATAAAACTTTTTGGTGACCTGCCAAAAAGATTTTCTAAATTTCGCACTTATTCCAAATCACAGTAAAAGCTCTGGCAAAATTTCTTACTGAATAATAGTTCACCCCTTTGTGTATGGAAAGTATAGAATTTCTGCTGCATAGAGCCCTAAGGAAAGTATGCTTAATGATAAATTGTCAATATAACTTTTTAAAATGTAAAATGCATACTTCATGAAAGCAAAAATAAAACTGCATTTAATAAGACACAAGAACAACATTAAAACAGAAAAATAGCAAAACTAATGCAAGTGCAAAGAAGTCACTGAAGATGGAATATGTTAGATAAAAACACAATTATAAAAGGGGGAAGCATGAATGATGCCATGAAAACAAAGCTGACATTTAAAAACACAAGGGTGTGTTTGTAAAGCTTTACAGAGAATTAATGTAGAAGGCTTTCATGTCACTTGGATGAAAATAGAAGCATTTATAATTAGAACACACATAAGCTAAAAAAAAAAAACCAAAAAAAACCACAAGCTGGACAGATATTTTATTTGCAGTGCACTAAATAAAGTTGAAAAGTGAAATGTAAAATTTAAAAGAAAATGCTTGTTTGGACTTTGGGTTCACATCATTAACTGAGGAGCCAATTGTGCTTTCTTCTCTGGTCTGTTAATACCATGTCCAATGGCTAAAAATAAAAGATTTTACCTTCCAGTTTCCTAATTGGCTATACTTGGGCATGCAGTTTTGTAAAATAAAGCACTTAAATATGTAAGTGCTGACATCTACTACACCACCTTCAGGGCCCCTTTTACAATGGAAATGAGTGGAATTCGGTGCATTTGCCACAGGGAATTGCTATCATTGCTTTGTAAAAGGGGCCTTTAAGTAGAAAAATTGGCACCTACACATTCAAAACCCCAAATGACATTGTTCTTTTTTAAAACATGAAATGGCTGTTGATGCAAGATATACCACAACTTATATGTGTACTTCTGTGTCTCCGAAGAATTATTATACAACAGGCTCCATTGTTTAATAAAATATCTGAATGTCCTATTTCCTGATAAGAGACCTTATGAAAGATAAGAGACCTTATGAAATATTGGACTCAAAAGTATGCTAAATTAGAACAAATCATAAAGGACAAGAGTAAAGCTCTACAGAAAGTCATTGCTCAGTGAAGGACTTTCCGTAGAAGACAATAAAACCTGAAACACAAAACATTATGGAATCATTAACACTTTCCTAAGATAAAAACAGAATAATATTTAATAAAATTAAGTAAATGATGTGAAAAAAATAATAATGGTAAGAGAATGAGCATAACAAGGTGGCAACATTATTTAATACTAACAAAAAGACTGTAGGCATGGAACTACTGAAACATAACCAATTATATTCACTTTAAAAAGGGTTGTTATCCATCAAATAACATTCCAAATTAAGACTATTTTTTACCTTCAAATGTGATAAACAGTTCTGCAGGAAAATATGCCAGTTATTTAAAAAAAACTGTTTTTGACTGACACACAACAGGCAAGTGATCAGTGGATAGAGTGCCTAGGAGAAAGGAAAAAGTTATTTCTTTATTATTATAAATCTTCTACATTAAAAGTTTATCATTAAGTAATCACACAAGTTCGATAAAACTGGGGATTCACTATAGAAAGGCAAAACTAGAATTATCTTTTTAACATAACACCCTTAAAAATATAATCATCTTTAAACTAACCATCGGTCTGTTTAGGTGATGAATTTGTCAAACCACTCTGTTTGACAAATTCATCACCTAAACAGACCGATTCGCGCTCACTACACATTTTCTCCCTACAAACCCGAAGCAACCTCTCAGGCAATTCCTACCCCTCTCACTTCCCTTCCCCCTTACAACCCTCTCTTACATTCCCTCCCCTACAACCCTTTTTCTTCTGTAACATTCCCCTCATGCATTTGTAATTCGCTGAATGTCCAGCCTTCTTTCGATGTGAACTGCCTAGAAGTCGTCTCACTATGGCGGTATAGAAAAATAAAGTTATTATTATTAATAATATATATATATATATTCAATATTAATATGTACATATATATTCAACAAGCAGCAGTAATGGTTTTTGTAAGTAATGACTGCAGCTGGCTACATTGGACTTGAATATTTAATGCTAGGTCAGTCCATGCACAAAAAATAAAAATCCAGGTATGACCAGGCATATGATGGCCAAGATACATACAGAACCTGGATGAACAGCAGTGGGACCTGCATAACTGATTGTGAGGTCCTCCAACCACTCCCCTTCACCAAGCTAACAGAGATCCTTCCTGATACTCCTCCCAACAGACACCAAATTCCTGCCCATTCTCGAGGGGCCATCCTTTGTGGTATAAAGGGATGGGGGAAGAATGGTCCTCCAATCCCCACCCTCTTACTCTGGGTACAAAATGGTACTATCGCCAGGGGATAGTGGGCATCATAGTACGACTGCAACGGGTCAACTTTCCATAAAAGGGAGATCATGAGGGGATGGAGCAGCTAAAAGGCAGAGTTTTTAGTTAGGTCGAAAGAATTTCAACGGCTTATGCTAGATGGGAGCAATGCATCAAAGCAGGTCTCTGTTGGAAAGGGGAATAAGATCGGGGGTGGGGGGGTGGAAGAGGTGAAGGATCAGCTTGGTGTCTAAAAGCACAACCCTGAAGGTATGAGGGTGCTAGATGATATTCAGTGCTGGCACCCTCACAGCTAAGCAGCCAAAGATAGGACACCATTGTCATTTTTGGCCACTTAGCTAGGTAGGCACAGACAATAAATGTGGCCCATGCCTCGATAAGTGCCAGATCCTCCTCAACTCTGCCCCTGCACCTCCCCTTCAACACCCACTTTTGCAATGGAAGGTCAGAGCCGAAATTCAGCAGCACTGCCCGATTAAGTGCCACTGAATATCAATGGCTGACCAGCTCGACATCATTTAAGTGGCAGGAGCCTCTACTATCTGCTTAAACCCAGCTGAATTTCGACCCCCACATATGCATATAAAAAGATTATGTCCTTATCTTGATAATATCTTTTCCATTAGATAAGTGAGTCATTCCAGACATGTGGGTTATCTCCCAATGATTCCGAGCCATCTGCAGAAAGAATCCACTCCAGAATTTTTTCTCTGACCCTCCTGTATTTCACTGAGAGTTCTACTGTCAACTGTAGTTAGTACCCAAGCACAAAGATCTCCAACAGCATATGAAGTAGGGTCACCAATGGGAACATTCCCAAGAACCAACTGATCTGCTCAAAAAGGAACATTAGAACAATAAACAACCAACATCCAACAAAAGCATAAAAGGAGCTCAGGAAGTACCCCTGCATGAACTCTGAACATATTTACAGAATTCTTCAAGGCCCGAAAGGACTGGCTGGCATCCAAAAAAAACAAACTTGGAGAAGCATAAATAGAATGAAAAAGCAGGCAGGTGCAGGAAGCAGGGCGGGAGTCTAAAATGACTCACCTATCTACTGGAAAAGATATTATCAAGCTTTTTCCACTGCAACAGGTGAGCCAATATAGACATGTGAGATGTACAAAAGCAGTCCCAAAAAGCTAGGGCGGGCTAACTGCGCCGACCCTCAAGACTGAGGACCCAAAGGCAGAGTCCAGTCTTGCTGCCACATCCACTTTGTAAAATTTGACAAACGTATGCAGAGTAGACCAAGTTGCCAGTCTACAAATTTCCTCAGGGTTGATCACCCTAACCTCAGCCCTCGAAGAGGCTATACTACTGGTAGATTGTGCCTCAACAGAAAGAGACTGTTGACCGCAGACAATGTAGGCTGACATAATGGCCCTACGGATCCATCTGGAAATAGTGGCCTTGAAAGCAGGGGCACCTTGCATAGAAGAATGAGTCAACACAAAAAGATGGTCAGAGAAGCGAAACTCATTTGTGACCTCTAGATTGCACAGAAGAATTCTGCAGACCTCCAATTTCTGCAAAATGAGGTCCTGTTTCTTAGAACCAGTAGGATGAAAAACAGGAAAATGCACTTTCTGATTAACATGGAATGCCAACACCACCGTCAGTAGAAACAAAGGAACTGTGCAGAGAGGTATCCCCGTCTCTAAGATCCTCAGGAAAGGCTTGCCACAAGTCAGAGCTTGAAGCTCTGAAACACGTCTCGCTGAAGTAATGGCAACCAGAAAAACTGCCTTTAGCGTCAAGACCAAGAGAGAAATGTCTTTCAGAGGCTCAAATGGAGCTTTGGTAAGGCCAGACAAAACCAAGTTAAGGTCCCACAAAGGGAACAGCAGTTTGATTGGAGATTGAATGTGAATAGCAACTATTAAAAATCTGGCCACATCAGGGTGAGACACAAGCAAAGTACTATGGTCCCAAGCTCTGAAACAAGAGAGTCCAGCTACTTGGACCTGAAGGAAAGATACGGTGAGACCCTTATTGAAGCCCGCCTGGAGAAAGGCTAGCATCACTGAAACTGGAGGAGAAAATGGCTCCACATTGGTCTGGTCGCACTAATGTAAAGTCTTCCACGCCTTAGCAGAGGCAGACAGTAGTCGACTGTAAGAGTAGAAATGACTAGATCAGAATATCCTTTGCGCTCTGCTTCGCAATCAATAGTCATGTCTTAAGAGCAAAGTGATTGAGATCCTCCATCAGACTGGACACACAGAGAGAAGGTCTGGAAGAGCCCGCAGCCAAAGGCTGTGACCTATGCAAAGACGCATCAGATCTGCGTACCATGGTCTGTGAGGCCAATCTGGAGCCACCAGAATGACCCTTCCCTGATGAGTCGCAATCCAATATAGGACCCAAATTATCATGGGCTAGGGAGAAAAAACATACAGTAGAACACCCTGCAGCCATGGCTGTACCAGAGCATCTAGGACCTCGCTTCCAGGCTCAGATCTTTGACTGAAGAATCAGACAGCTTTCGCGTTCTTTGCCATTAGGTTAAGTGAGGCCAACTCCAGCACCACACAATGGCCTGAAACACTGCCGAGGACAGCGCCCACTCACCCAGATCCATAGTCTGTCTGCTGAGGAAGTCTGCTTGAACACTGTCAACTCCCGTTACATACGCTGGAGGAAAAATCCATAGTTTGTTATTGAGAAATACTTGGGGGAAGCCATAGCTTGCCTTGTATCGGTAGCATGGAATATTTTGACCTGGATTGGCCACCGTGAGAATGGGCTACTGGGCTTGATGGAGCATTGGTCTGACCCAGTAAAGCTTTTCTTATGTTCTTCTTATGCTCTTATGCTGCCTAAAGGGCCTGAAGAGGACGCTTCACGCAGAGAAAGAGCAGGTAGGCTTCCTGGGCCTGAGAAGCACTCTTGGTTCTTCCCTGGTGTTTGACACATGCCACCATTGTTGCATTGTCGGAGAAGACTCGAACCACTTGGCCTTCCAGAGTCGTTTGCAATTTCACCAGAGCCAAGCGAATGGCCCACAGTTTCAATCGGTTGAATGACCATATCTTTTGAGAGAGTGTCCAATGTCCTTGAATGAGATGATGGTTGCAATGGGCTCCCCAGCCGCAGAGACTGGCATCTGTCATCACAAGCACCCAAGAAGCAATCTGCAGCAGCATGCCACTGGAGAGGGACTGCAGAAGGAGCCACCAATTCATACTGGTCCAAGCCTCCAGAGTTCAAGGAAGAGCTGTGTACAACACTTCCATCTGCAGAGCAACGCGTGCTATATAGCAGTGTTTCTCAACTCAGTCCTGGAGTACTTCCTTGTCAGTCAGGTTTTCAGGATATCCACAATGAATATGCATGAAAGAAATTTGCATATAATAGAGATAATGTATGCAAATCAAGTGGATCAATTTTTCACTCCGTCAAAAATTACAAAGACTAGGGGACACTCAATGAAGTTACAGGGAAAAACTTTTAAAACCTATAGGAGGAAATTATTTTTCATTCAGAGAAAAGTTAAGCGCTAGAACGCATTGCCAGAGGTTGTGGTAAGAGCGGATATCATGGCTGGTTCTAAGAAAGGTTTGGACAAGTTCCTGGAGGAAAAGTCCATAGTCTGTAATTGAGAAATACCTGGAGGAAGCCACTGCTTGCCCTGGATCAGTAGCATGGAATATTGTTACTCCTTGGGTTTTGGCCAGGTACTAGTGACCTGGATTGGCCACCGTGATAACGGGCTACTGGGCTTGATGGACCATTGGTCTGACCCAGTAAGGCTATTCTTATGTTCTTATGCATATTCATTGACAAGGGGGTACTCCAGGACCGAGTTGAGAAACATTGCTGTAAAGGACACATATGTGCCCTTGCTCAAGGGGCTATATCTATGGAGGCCGCCTGGAGATAGTCCCATGCTGATGGAGTTTCTTTGTCCAGAAGACAAGAAATCTGAGACCACAGCTTCTGTCTACATGCCTCTGGAAGATGAACTCGGTCAGCTGCCATATCGAACCAGACCCCTAGATATTTCAGGTACTTCATTGGGATCAAATCGCTTTTCCTTTAATTCAAAATAAAACCCAAGCCTTCCAGGATGTGGCCCACCAGATTCACTGTGCGCTAACCCTCGGCCAACGATGGGGCTCTGATCAGCCAATCATCCAAGTACGGGTAAACCTGCAGTCCCATCTTCCTTAAGTGAGCTCCCACAATCACCATCCCCTTGGTGAAGGTATGAGGTGCTATTGCCAGGCTAAAAGGCAGAGCTGAAAACTGGTAATGATTTTCCAGGACAAGAAACCAGAGGAATTTCTGGTGCTGCTGATAAATGGAAATATGTAAGTAAGCCTCTGTAAGATCAAGAGAGGAAAGGAACTCTCCTGGGGTCACCGCTGCTATGACAGACTTCACTGTCTCCATGCAAAAGCATAGGACCTTGAGCACTGCATTGACATGCATAGGATCCAGGATTGGTCTCCAGTCATCTGAGTCTTTCTTTGGCATGATAAAGTATATGGAATATCTGCCTGAGCCCAAGACTTTGGGTGGCACCGGTTTGCCCTGATTCTATAGCCTGAATATTCAACCATCTTTGTACCATGCCTTGTACTTTGACCGCCTTATCCGGGCACCCGACGGGAGAGTCCACAAACCAATCTGTCAGAGGCCAGGTAAATTTCAGCTTGTAGCTGGACTGAATAAAGTCCAGAACCCACTGATCGGACGAGATGTGCACTCAGGTTTGCAGGAACACTGCGAGTCTGCCCCCAATATATATAGAAACCTCCCTCAGCCTGGTTTCATTTCAACTTTTTGGCAGAGGGAGCCAAATGGGAGGTGGAAGGCTGGTTGTGCCTGGAGCCTGAGACCCTCTGCCTGTAGCCCTGGTAAAATCTCTGAGACGTGGAGCTTGAATATGGGCATGAACACCTGGAACCACAAAAATTACAATGCTCCGATCCTCTAGAGGTTCTGGGTCTACTGTCAGGCAGAATCTTAGAATGATAGTCCACTACAGAATTCATGAGATTGTCTAAGCCCTTGCCAAATAACTATTGCACTTTAAAGATAAGCTTTGCAAGAGTAGCCCCAGAGGTAGAATCACTGGCCTACTGTCTAATCCAAAGCATTCTGTGAGCAGAAATTGAATATGCTGACACCTTACTGAGGACCCGCATAAAGTCATATGGGACATCAGCAACATAATCTATCCCAGCCAAAAGATGCTGAGGAGGGGGCTCTACAGCCTCACTCTCCAGAGTATGCAGCCTGGACAAGCAAGCCTGCATGACAAAGGACGCCGCCGAGGCAGCTTTGACTCTCAAAGTCGCTGCCTAAGAGAGTCTCCTGAGAACCACATCCACGTGGCAGTCCTGTATGTCCTTAAGTACCACACCACCCTCACTGGGAAGGGAGGTGCACTTAATCACCTGCGCAACCAAAGAGTCCACTTTAGGCTGACCAAGAAGCTGCTGGCACTCCTGCTGCTTAAGGTACAAATAGGACATAATCCTTGCCACCTTGAGAGCACCTTCCAGAGAATCCCATTGCACCAAGTTCAGAATGCTCATATCAGGATGCCAGGGAAAAGCAGACAATTGAGCTCATACGCCACAAAGAAAAGAGGAGTAGTGCTGCCTGATTCAGGAAAAAAAAATTTTTGATTCGATTCAGCCTATTGAATCAATTTTTCGATTCAATTTTCCTGCCCAACTGGGTGTTGTTGTTGTTTTGTTTTTGTTTTTTTTTCAAACATCCTGGTGGGTTTATTTTATAGCTTCTTCACCCCCTTTGCCCTCTCATACCCACAGTAGCGCTGTGGTATAAACAAAATAAACAAACAAAAAATACTTTTCCTCTCTCTCTAAAATTCTAGCTCACATTCACGGTCTAATACCAGCTCTGTCAGGATACACATTTCAATCTTACAAATTGTAATCAGAAAACAGAAAATAAAATTATTTTTTCTACCTTTTGTTGGCTGGTCATTATTGAAATCATGTTGGTCCCAGGCTCTGGTTGTCTTCTGATAACTCACTTGCCAGGGTCTCCTGCCCATTTGTCATTTCCTTCTTTCTCCGTGTTAACCATCCATTTTCAATCTCTGTCCTTCCCTTCCATTTTCCTTCCCTCCCCCGGAGGTCTGGCATCTTTCATTTTTTCATCTCCATCCCCGCAGCTGCAGGATGGACCCCACCATCCCAGATCCACCATCTCAACTACGCTTTCATCCAGCATCTCTCCCTCCTTCCCCACCACACCAGGGTCCACCAGCTCTCCCTTTCTCTTCCCAACTACCCTTCTATTCAGTATCTCTATCCCATCTCCACACCATCCCTTGTGTCCAACTTTCCTCCCTTTCTGTTCTTTCCCTCCCTAAATCTCATTGTCCACCATATCTCTCCCTCTCCTCTGTTTTTAGACCCATTATTTCTTCCCCCCCCTCCCCACATACTTCCCTCCCTCCATGTACTCCTACATCAGGGCCCTCTCCCTCGAAGGCCCCCCCCACGAAGACCTTCATGTTCCCCCCTTCTTTGCAGTGTCCTCCAGCTTCCCCCCTGGCCTCCCAGTCTTAGTTTCAGCTAATTACGGCACCCTGCAGAGAGGATCGCCAGTGCTGTAGTGATTCTTGCAGGTTGCCATTGGCCTCCGCAGCACTTGCCATCTGCGGCGATCCCACCCCTTCTCTGACATCAGGGGCAGGATCGCAGCAGAGGGTTGCTGCTGAGGATGATGGCAGCCTGCAAGGATCACTACAGCACCGGTGGATCCTCTCTGCAGGCTACGGTAATTATCTGAAGGTAAGAGCAGAAGGCCGGGGGGAAGCCGGAGGATGCTGTAAAGAGTGCCTAAGCACTGCAGCACTTTCCAACTGACCATCCCTCCTCGCCCCTCTAAAGCAGAAATGGCAGCGGCAGTGAACGGCCAGCAAGAGGCAGCAAATCAGTGAGGCCGATTTTCTTTTTTTAATGAATCGATTCACCCGAAGTGAATTGGTGAATCGATTCGAATCGGGCAGCAATAGAGAGGAGGAGGCAGAAGGAGCTGACTGAGTGACTAAATTCAATTCCTGCAAAAACTTCGAAATGAGATCAGAAAAAGCAGCAGACTTAAATAAACGCAGAACTGTGGGATCATCTCCAGGTTCTAAAATCAGAGAAGGATCCAAAGATCCGGCATACTCTCCTAAGTTCCCCGCCACGGGAAGAGCGTCCCCAGAAAATAAGGGGTATGCAAGCTGATTATCATCATAAGAATTGCCCAAATCAGGGTCAGCTAACTCAGGAACAGTGGCTGTCTGAGAAGAGGATGTGCCTAAAGAGGCAAAATCACTGAGACACAAGTCTGAGGTGGAGCGGCACTGTGCAGGAGAAGTATAACTATCCTGAAAGATATTCCGCAAAAATTTCATAACTTCTTAGAAGGCCTCCAGACCCTGGGGAGTAGAGAGACCCTTAAATGACATAACTTTGCGTTTCTTGGGCTGCGAGACATCCGAATCCTTTTGCATGGAACTTTCAGCCTTGCCAAGCAATAAAAAAAGAAATGGCCACCCCAGCAGGCTAGCCGTCCATTTAATCACCTGCTTACACAAGGGAGAAATTAAGCATGGCACTGCCGCCTCTCCCAGGTGTACCATGCAGCGCAAGGTTGCTCTGGAGGCATTAAATGTACACAATTCCTACAAGGATTTGAAGCATTAGGGCTCAAGGACTCCATCCCAACAAGATTTGAGGCAAAAATTGCAGTTTTGGAAGTGCAGGGAGCTTTTGAAAAAAAGATCGCTAAAAATCCAATATTGCCACCATTAAGAAATTTGTGCCAAAATTGTAATATTTTCATCTTTAGCAAAGTAAAAAACAGCAATTTTAGGATTTTTCAGGTAGGGGAACACAGGGGGACATTCAGAAACCTCAAAATGTGAAATTCAGACCCTCCCCCCTCCCCCGGATCCACCTTATAGGCTGTGACAGCCTTATTCCCTTTGACCTGTGCTGGAAATGTGCTGCAGCCTGCCTCAGCTCTCTTACAGTAGCTGGAATCAAGAGATTCACTGCCTCATGCTGTGAATGCCTCTTCGACACTCACTAGTCTTCAGGCTGCCAGTCAGACACAGTGCCTGACCATACTTCCCACCCATGCAGATCGACTGATGCACTAAGGGAAAGGGTGGAAACGAAAACACATATGGCACCCTGCAAAACATTGCTGAGCCTCCAAAAGATACCTAACAACCTACGCTTGAACCCGTGCTAAACAGAAGATGAGGAAAAGTGGGGATAGCCCCGAGCTCCAAATAAACAAATGTTGGCTTGCTAACAGGTACTACCAGGGATTGGCCTGTCAACTGCAGACTGGAGTCTGCATCTTCTCTACACAGACAGAGTTGAAGGAATTCTCCAAGCATAAACAAAACCCCAATAAGGGATGAAAAAACACCGAAGAAAATAAGAAAAAGGAGAGACACTCCTTCAGGCTCACTTGCAGAAAGGAGAAACTAAAGATGGCAGCAGAGCTCTAAGTGACGTGCAGGAGGGTCAGAGAAAAATCCGGAGTGGATACCTTCTGCAGATGGCTCGCGGCCTTTGGGAGATAATCCACATATCTAGAACGACTCACCTATTGCACTGGAAATATTTAAGATTAAGGAGAAATTTTACCTTTAAAACTTTGACCATCTTAGCAGATTCAGTGATCCTTTTAGTTAAGATAAATTAATCAAATTTCATCCAATTACAGCAAATTTTATGTGTTATAAGAATTAAGAGAATTACACTCCCCCTTCTTTAGTACTTGAATGCTTTTTGTCAGACTTCTAATAAAGTACACAGAATTACTTCTCTAGCCACCAATACCAAACAATTCAACTTTATAAAATTTAAGTCATTAGTGTTTCTGTAAGTACCAGTGAATGCTTCTTCCTTGAGCTCAGCTCAAACGTGGTATGATAAAGCATCTCTACAAAATTTTTCAGACATGGCACATTAACTTCATTTTTAACGGCCTGGTTAAAAATATAAAGAATAAATTGTAAGTACAGAACATACACAAAAACATACAGCTTAGAGGGCAGTATAAAGAGGAAAATCAATACTCAAAAAGGCCTTCAAATGTATAGGCACAAATTGGAAGAATGAATAAAAATGTTTTACATACACTTTTTTTTTGTATGGTCTGGTTTCATAAAATAAAACAGCAGCAAAGATATTTATCTCCAAGGATAGCAGGTGTTCTTCAAGGACAGCAGGCATATATTCTCACTTGAAGGTGATGTCATCAACAGAATCTAGTACGGACTATCACTTTAAATTTAAGGCATTGTCCATACTGTGCACTAGTGTTGCCCGATTCACGATTTGAATCGGTTCACCGATTCACTTTGGGTGAATCGATTCAAAACAAACAAAAAAAATTCAGCTACCCAATTCGGCTGACCCTCCCCCCCTCGCCCCCTAAAGCAGGAGCGGCAGCACTGCTCTTGTTGGCTGGTCGCTGCCACACCTGCTTTAGAAGGCGAGGGGGGAGCCTCAGTCGGTTAGTGCTGCTGTCCGATTCCCCCGTGGCGTCCAGCTTCCCTCCCCCGCCTCTCGCTTCCCACCCTCCCCCCCCGGCATCTCGCTTCCCCCTCTGGCCTCCCCGGCATCTCGCTTCCCCCCCTGGCCTTCCCGCACCGGCATTTACCTTAACGAAGCAGCCTGCAGCAAGATCGCAATGCCAGCGATCTTAAGTTTGCACCGCTTCGGAGCTGTTTCCTCCGCCGCAGTCCTGCCTCTCCTCTGATGTCAGAGGAGGGGCAGGACCGCGGCAGAGGAAACAGCTCCGAAGCAGTGCAAACTTAAGATCGCTGGCATCGCGATCTTGCTGCAGGCTGCTTCGTTAAGGTAAACGCCGGTGCGGGGAGGCCAGGGGGAGTGAGCAGTCCCTCGGGGTGGGGCGGGCAGGCCTTCAAGGGGGACAGGCCTTCAGGGGGATGCAGGCCTTCAAGGGGGGAGACAGGCCTTCCGGGGGGGACAGGCCTTTAAGGGAGACAGGCAGGCCTTTGGGGGTGGGATGCAGGCCTTCAAAGGGGGGGGGAGACAGGCATTTAAGGAAGACAGGCAGGCCTTTGGGGGTGGGATGCAGGCTTTCAAGGGGGGGACAGGCCTTCGGGGGGATGCAGGCCTTCAAAGGGGGGGGGACAGGCCTTCAAGGGGGGAGGCAGGTCTTTAAGGAGGACAGGCAGGCTTTTGGGGGTGGGATGAAGGCAGGCATTCAGGGGTGGGATGCAGGCCTTCAAGGGGGGACAGGTCTTCAGGGGGAGATGCAGGCCTTCAGGGGGGCCAGACCTTCAAGGGTGGGGACAGGCAGGCAGGCCTTCGTGGGGATGCAGGCCTTCAAGGGGGGGACAGGTCTTCAGGGGTGGGATGCAGACCTTTAAGGGGGAGACAGGCCTTCAGTACACGGAGGGAGGGAGGGAAGGGGGGGGTTCAAAGAGACGTGCATATGCCGGACTTTGGGGGGGAAGAAATAATGGGTCTGAAAATAGAGGAGAGGGAGAGAGATGATGGACCATGAGATTTAGGGATGAAAGTTACAAAAAGGGAGAGATAATGGACCCTGGGGTGGCGGGGAAGGGGGAATAGATGCTGGATGAAAGGGTAGTTAAGAAAAGGTGGATCTGTGGAGGGAGACAAAAAAAAAAAGAAAGATGCCAGACCTCCTGGGGAGGGAAGGGAAATGGAAGGGAGGATAGGGATGGAAGATGGATGGTTAGCACAGAGAAAGAAGAAAGAAGGAGACCCTGGCAAACAAGTTATCAGAAGACAACCAGAGCCTGGGATTTGAATAAGATTTGAATAATGATCAGACAACAAAAGGTAGAAAAACTAATTGCATTTTCTGTTTTGTGATAACAATATGTCAGATTTGAAACTTGTATCCTGCCAGAGCTGGTGTTAGACTGCAAACATGAGCTAGGATTTAACAGAGAGAGGAAGTCTTTTTTGTTTGTTTATTTTGTTTACACTACAGCGCCAGTGTGGTTAGGAGAAGGCAAAGGAGGTGAAGAGGCTATAAAATAAACCCACCAGGATGTTTGGAAAAAAAACACCCAATTGGGCAGGAAAATTGAATCGAAAAACTAATTCAATAAGCTGAATCTAATCAAAATTTTTTTTTTCATGAATCGGGCAGCACTATGCACATGCTGCTATCTTCCTGCCTGAGTGAACTCTGAGGACTTTCTTAAGAGATCAGACTCCACAGGTGATCCTCGAGACGAAGAATGCTAGCCTAATGCCTAACCCTCAGTAAGTCTGGTTCTAAGAGAGAGGTTATAGAGGCTCAGCATTAAAGCTAGTTTTCACAGCAACCTGTGAACTGCACATATAATTTGCATATATTTGCTTGAGGAGAGAGCTGTTAACTAAAAGGCTTCTTCGGATCTGTTCAGGACCTTTTTGAGACTTTGGGGAATAATAAGTGGGAGAGAGGCCTGGAAAATTGTTAAATCAGGCCAAGCACTCTACACTTCAAGGGGGTGTGAATCCCCTCACCCAAACATAAAAGCACTTCTTGAGGAGAGACTTCTAGATGTTTTCAGCCTCTCGGTTTGAAACTGAACTCTGAGGACTTTCTTAAGAGATCAAACTCCACAGGTGATCCTTGAGGGGAAGAATGTTGGCCTAGTGCCTAACCCTCATAAAGTCCAGTTCTAAGAGAGAGGTTGTAGAGGCTCAGCATTAAAGTTACTTTTCACAGCAACCTGTGAACTACTGTCTGGGAAAGGAAAAACTTGGGTTTCAGTAGGTTATATCATTGTAGTTCTCTTTTTTAGATCAGCAAAATCAGTTAGGCAATAGTGTAGCCTTTAGAGTCTCTGATAAGGTTTAATACAAAACAGTGTTTTAGCCTAGATCAGTGTTTTAGGTTGCATATCAGGGCATATCATCAGATTAGGGCACAAATAGCTGTTCAAGAAAGGCTCTGGTGTTAATTTAATTCCCTCTTGCCCACCCCATGGCAGAGATTTTTGATTTATAGGTGCTTCAACCAATCAAGAGCAGGGCATTACTTTTGCAGGATTTTTCTGCCCTTTCTTTATTCTTATAGGTGTAAGTATTTCTGTATGGCTGGGAAACATCGTATCACCAAAGCTGCTGCTCAGGTTATAATTTCTGTCTCTGAGCAGACATAAAATGTTACCCATGCAGGGGGAGTGGTTCTAAGTGTAAGCTATCTCCAGCTTGAATCTCTCATGAATTAAGTAAAAGAACTGAGAGAGGAGGTGGCAAGATTAAGAAGCATCCATGAGAATGAAAGGTACATCGATAAAAAGGTTCATGAGGCATCAAGGATTTCCAGCAGTGGGAAAGAAGATGTTGTGCTGAAGGGAAGACAGCTGGACTCTGATTATGGAACACTGCAAGAGTGGTACAGTGACTCCCCCTGCCTTTCAATTAAAGAACCGGTATGCTGTCCTGGAAGTGGAGGAGATGAAAGCATCCCAAAGCAAGTTTGAAATCCCCAAAATTACCGGAACTATGACCACTAGGAGGCATAAAGTAGTGGTAGCTGGCAATTCTCTTCTGAAGGATACAGAAGCATCCATCTGCAGAACAGACATGATGTCACTAGAGGTATATGCTGTCTGCCTGGTGCCAAAATCCAAGATGTTTCAGAGAGCCTGCTGTGACTCATCAAGCTTGATGACTATTATCCAATGCTGCTCATCCACGTTGGCACAAACTATACCGCCAGGTACCCCTGGAAACGTATCAAAAGCAACTTTGTGGCTCTAGGAAAGAAGGTGAAGCAGACAGGTGCACAGGTGGTATTCTCGTTCATTCTCTCGGTCGAGGGTAAAGCCCAGGGCAGAGAAGCTCACATCCTGGAGATGACTGTGTGGCTACATGGATAGTGTCGTTGAGAGCGTTTTGGCTACCTGGACCATGGGATGATTTTCCAAGGGCTGCTGAGTAGAGATGGTGTGCATCAATCAAAGAAGTGTCTTTGGCAGCAGGCTGATTAATCTACTAAATAGGGCTCCAAACTAGAAGTGATGGGGCAGGGTGATCAAAGCCCTCAGGTGAGTAAAAGCCCTCAGGTAAGTAAATCATTGTATACCTCTACACGGATAGGAAAAGGGGGTAATGTCCGGAAAGCAGTATATACTAATGCTTGAAGTATGGGAAACAAGATTCTGGATCTAGAAGCTGTGATGGAAGAAGATGAGTTGGATCTAGTGGCGATCATGAAGACGTGGTTCACGGAGAACCATGACTGGGATGTAGTTATACTGGGCTATAACCTGTTCAGGAAAGACAGGGTAGAAAGAAAAGGAGGGGAAGTAGCGTTGTATGTTAAAATATCATATTAAAGTCACACAATTGCAAGATCTGTAGAGTAAGGAAGAGGCACTGTGGATCAATTTGGAAAGAGGGAATGGTGAATATATTTACATTGATGTGATATACAAACCTCCTTCACAGACGGAAGAAATGGATAGAGATTTAATAGCAAACATTCAGAACATATGGGAAAAGGGGAAGTTTTACTAATAGGTCATTTTAACATGCCGGATGTGATTAGGGTATCCCTATTGCAGGGTCATCTCGAAATAGGGAGATCCTGGATTCTCTACAAGGAGAACTGTTCCAGTAGTTGGTAATGGAACCCACGCAGGATAGGGCCATACTGGGCTTAGTACTTAGAAATGAGGAAAGTGTTTCTGATGTTACAGTGGGTAATCATCTGGCATCCAGTGATCACTAAATGATACGGTTTAATATTAAGATGGGTATAGAGGGTGCTCACTCAAAAGCAAGGTTCTAGACTTTAAAACAACTAGTTTTGTACAGATGGGGGATTACATCAAGGAATTATTGTCTGGATAGGAACTTCTGGAAGAAGTGGGAAAAAATGAAAGCAGTAATTGTAAGAGCGACAAACTTTTTTGTGAGGCAAGTAAGTAAAAGTAAGAGGAAAAGAAAGCCGCTTTGGTTCTCAAAAATAGTAGCTGAGAAGGTCAGGATTAAGAGGTTAGCTTTCATAAACTACAAAAATCACAGAAAGAGGAAGACAGGCAAAAATATCTGGAAAAGTTAAGAGAGGCTGGTTGCGTAGTCAGGAAAGCAAAGATGCAAATGGAAGAAAAAAATACCTGACAAGGTAAAACGGGGAGACAAGATATTTTTTAGACATATGAGTGATAGGAAGAACTTCAAAAGTGCATTGTAAGACGCAAAGGAGAAGTGGAGAAATATGTAGAAGCTGATAAAGAAAAGGCTGAATTGTTTAAAAACTGTTTCTGTTCTGTGTTCACGGCTGAAGCACCAGGAGCGGGACCACAGAAGACAAACATAAATAGGGATGGAGGAGTGGTAGACCTTGATTGATTTTCAGAGGGTTGTGTTTGTGAGGAGCTAGTTAAAATAAAAGTAGACAAAGCGATGTAGCCGAATGGTATACATCCGAGGGTGCAAAAGGAATTTAGGGAAGTTCTTGTGGCTCCACTGACTGACCTTTTCATTGAGTCTCGTGTTGGGAATGGTACCGGAGGACTGGAGAAGGGCGGATGTGGTCCCTCTACATAAAAGTGAAAGTAAGGAAGAAGTAGAGAATTACAAGCCGGTAAGTCTTACTTCTGTGGTATGCAAATTAATAGAAACACTTTTAAAACAGAGAATGGTGAAGTTTCTAGAATCCTGTGGATTACAGGACTGGAGACAATATAAGATTCACTAGAGGTAGGTCTTGTCAGACAAATCTGATCAATTTCTTTGACTGGGTGATCAGAGAATTGGATACAGGGAGTGTGCTAGATATGGTGTATTTAGATTTTAGCAAAGCCTTTGATAGTGTTCCACACAGGCATCTAATAAATAAAATGAGTGACCTCGGGATGGGTCCCAAAGTGAGGGGCAGGGTCAATAACTGGTTGAGTGGAAGGTGACAGAGTGTAGTGATCAATGGAGATTGCTCTGAGGAAAGGGATGTTATCAGTGGTGTGCCTCAACGTTCTGTTCTTGGGCCTGTTCTTTTTAACATTTTTATCTAATATAATAAAATGGTAGGACACGCATGCGCACTAAAAAAATCGTGTTCCCTGGTCCCGTCGTGGAAACACGAGTGCGCATGCGCGCCTACTACGTCACCACAGCCTGCTCTCCACCTCGCACCGCTACAGGCCCCACACTCGCAACTCACACATCCGCTGCAGCCTAGCAACTCCGACCACAACCTTCCCCCCTCAACCACCTAGGAGCTGCGGCGGGGGCTTTCAGAACAGAATATGATTACCATGTTTCTTTAGGCAGCCCCAGTTGTTTACTTGGATTCAATGTCAGCATTAGGGTTCGCCGGCCGCCAGCCGTGAGAGGACGGCCACCGCAGCCTCGCCGCTAGGTAGGGGGACAACAATCGCGCTTATGCTCAAGCCGCCGCCACGACTCCTCTCTCGAACCGCACCAGGATCGAGAGAGGAGCTGCGGCGGGGGCTTGAGCATAAGCGCCATTGTTGTCCCCCTACCTAGCTGCGAGGCTGCGGCGGACTTCCTCACCCGGCTCACATTGAATCCAAGTAAACAACCGGGGCTGCCTAAAGAAACTGGTGCTTGGCCCGCCAAACAATTCCTGCCGTTGCCGAAATTTACCCCACCGTTCCTTCCCTTCTCTCCATCACGTCAGTTTAGCTCCGTCTATGTTAAAAAGCAGCTACTTTGAAATTGGAGCCCTGCCGCCACCGTAACACGTTCCCTCTGCCGCGGTCCCATATGTCAGAGAAGGGGCGGGACCAAGGCAGAGGGGAATGTGCTACGGCAGTGGCAGGCCTCCGATTTCGACGCGGCTCCTTTTAACATTGGTGGATTCACTGCACCTGATGGAGGGAGGGAAGGAAAGGTGGTTGGGCGCTGTTGAGCCCCTCTTTGCCCTCAGACCCTCTCCTAACTGCTCCCTCCTGTCTCAGACCACTGGGGGGAGGTGCCTGTCTTCAGCTGCCGGGATGGAGGGAGGGAAGAAGAAAGAAGGGGCCCTGGCAAGCGAGTTATCAAAAGTCAACCAAAGCCTGGGACCCCTACATGATATGAATAATGACCAGACAACAAAAGGTAAGAAAAATAATTTTATTTTCTGTTTTGTGATTATAATATGTCAGATTTGAAATGTGTTTTGAGGGAGGCTGCCGCGGCGGCTTTGGACAGAGGGGTACCATTTTCGTGGGAGCCGGCCTTCGGAGAGGCTTGGGACGCGGGGATGGATGCGGGAGGGGCTGCCACTGCAAAGGGCTTTGGTGGGGGAGCCAGCCAGACCGCGAGTGTGGGGACGTTGTAAGCACGGATTGGTCAAGGAGCCGTCGCTTCCGAGGCTTTGAAATTGCTCTCACACCGTCACTCCCTCCCGCCCCAGCTCTGCCTCTGCCCCTGCCCAGGTTCAAAAGCAGGAGAGGCGGTCATCTAGCACCCGTTAATCTAACGGGCTTAAACACTAGTAAACTATATTGCTGCAGGGCTGTCAGGTAAGATTTGCCTCTTCGCGGATAATACCAAAATCTGCAATAGACACACATGATGGTGTGAAAAACATGAACACAAAAACACAAAAGAATTACTGCAGAAGCAATGTATATGATGCTAAGTCTTTATTTCAAACACAACATCATTATGCATCGATACACCTTTGTAATGATAGAACAGGGACCCAACACGGTCTGTGGTTTGATTGACAAATCTTCCCCAGGGGTCCAAAAAGATTCACAAAGGTCCAAAAAGACATCCTAGAAAACCGAACCGCTTATAGGAACGGAAATGCCTTGAAATGTTTGAAGAATAGTCTGAAATTTGGCAGCTAAAATTTAATGCTAAGAAATACAAGATCATGCATTTGGGCTGCAAAAACCTGAGGGAATGGTACAGTTTGGGGGGTGAAGAACTTGCGTGCATGACAGAAGAGCGGGTCTTGGGTGTGATTGTATGCGATGATCTTAAGGTGACCAAACAGGCTGAAAAAGTGATGGTGAAAGCTACAAGGATGCTAGGGTGCATAGGGAAAGGTATGGCTAGTAGGAAAAAGGAGGTTTTGATGCACCTGTATAAGACTTTGATGAGATCTCATTTAGAATATTGTGTACAATTCTGGAGGCTGCACCTTCAAAAATATTTAAAAAGGATGGAGTCGGTCCAGAGGAAGGCTACTAAAATGGTGCATATTTTTCATCATAAGGCATATATATGGGGGCAGACTTAAAGATCTCAATCTATATACTTTGGAGGAAAGGCGGGAGAGGGGAGACATGATAGAGATGTTTAAATACCTACGTGATGTAAATGCACATGAGTTGAGTCTCTTTCATTTGAAAGGAACTCTGGAATGAGAGGGCATAGGATGAAGTTAAGAGGTGATAGGTTCAGGAGTAATCTAAAGAAATAATTTTTTACAGAAAGGGTGGTAGATGCGTGGAACAGTCTCCCGGTAGAGGTGGCGGCGACAGAGACTGTGTCTGATTTCAAGAAAGCCTGGGATGGTTATATGGGATAACTTAGAGAGAGGAAGAGATAATGGTTACTGCGGATGGGCAAACTGGATGGGCCATTTGGCTTTTATCTGCCACCATGTTTCTATGTTTCTAAGACATCAGCTCACTAGTATAGATTCAATGTCTTCCATCCCCACCATTTGGGGGCGCCGACCCCCCAAATACATATCCAACTTTACCCATAACACAAGACAATCCAGACACTTCATCACTATCCCAACACATTCACCTCTTAATCCTCCTCTTAATTTACCTAATCCCCCTCTTAAACTTAACATAGGCCTACTAAATGTACGCTCCATAAAAAACAAATACCATTTAGTTTACGATCTTATCACCCAACATAATCTACAGATCATATGTCTTACGGAAATCTGGCTATCACAGGGCGAAGAAGCATACATTACTCAAGCCTGCCCTCTAAACTATACAGCATTCTTCCAACCTCGCCTTAACAAAAAAGGCGGCGGCACAGCTATTATCTATCATTCTTCTATTTCTCTACAACCTAATACTACTAATTCATTCTCTATTCACCCAATCGAAACTCTTCACTTCACCTTGAAATACTCTTCTTCTCTTAACTTTCTCCTAGTCTATCTTCCTCCGCCTGTATCTATAACTTCACTTTCAACACTTACTTCTATTATATCTGACTTCAATATAGCACATCCTGATTCTATAATTCTTGGAGATTTTAATATTCATTTTAACTCTCCTAATCATCCTATCACTTCTGAACTCCTTACCCTTACTTCTGACCTATCTTTATCACCTCTTATTTCTATGCCTACACACTCCGCTGGTAATACTCTTGACATGATCTTCTGTCCTATCTCAATTAATCACTTTTTTCTCAATGTCCAACATCATTCAATTCCATGGTCAGACCACACTCTCATCACTTGGTTACTTGATCTTCAAGTCCACTCTAGCCATATACAACAGTATAAAAATTCTCAAATCACTCATAATGTTAATAACATATCTCTCTCTACCATACAGTCCACATTTAATCTAAATCTCAAAGAATTCTCATCTCTCTCAATAACAGAACAAACTTCATTATGGGAAATATCCACAAAAACATTATCGGATTCTCTGGCATCCAAATCAGAACAAAAAATAAAAAATCCCGCTTCCATCATATCCTCAAAGAGACACCAACCATGGTACAATGACAAACTAATTCTTCTCCGCCGACAACTTCGTTCATCTGAAAATAAATGGCGAAAAACACACCTTAATATTCATCTTATTCAATTCAAAGAAAAAGCTATTCACTACAAAACTACTATTCAACAAACAAAAAAAGAATATTATTCAAAACTTATCTCCTCTACTCGTAACTCTTCTACTCTTTTCAATATCGCCCATTCTCTTTCAAAATATTCCAAAAATAAAAAACAAAACTCTCATACTTTAACTTCTCCTTCTGCAGACGAACTATCTCTATTCTTCGATACAAAAATTAAAGACATTAGATCTCACCTCGGAACATCTATACTTACCCCCCCCCCACTCAAACTATCAACCCTTCTACCCAACTTTCTTTTAGCTCTCTCAGTCATTTCAAGATGCCCTCACTATCACAACTTTTTCTTACAATACAATCTTTAAACTCTCCTAATAATCTCTTAGAGAGCATTCCCCCATTCTTACTTAAAAAATTCTTTTCCTTCTTCGGCCCTTTCATCTGGGAAATGATTTCAAAATCTCTTTCAGAAAGCACAGTACCCAACACTTGGAAATCTGCACTCGTCTTCCCAAAACTTAAACAATACAACTCAGATCCTTCTCTCCCTAAAAACTATCGCCCTATCGCTAATCTTCCCTTACTCTCCAAAATTGCGGAAAAAATCATTCACTCCCAATTAACCGACTTTCTCGAAAAAACTCATGCATTACACCCTTGTCAAACAGGCTTTCGCTCTTCACATTCCACAGAACTATCTTTACTTGGCCTTATTTCAACCATACAATACTACCATGAACACCAAAAATCTGTCATTCTAATCTCTCTAGACCTCTCCTCAGCTTTTGACACTATCGATCATTCTCTTCTTATCTCAAGATTAAAAGATTGCCGCATTTCAGGTTCAGCACTTTCCTGGTTCTTATCTTACTTTCAGAAACGCAGCTCTAAAGTCTGGGTAAAAAACGAAATTTCCTCAAATATATTTCAAACTTTCGGAGTGCCACAAGGTTCAATATTATCACCATTATTATTCAATGTATTCCTCTCTCCTCTCCTTACATTAGCCCAATCGATAGGATTCACCATTTTTGCCTATGCAGACGATATTCAACTTCTTCACCCTATTAATATCACTAACACCTCTGACATAAAAGACATAAATAATAAACTGGATAACATAAACGAATGGCTATACACAAATAAACTTTCACTTAACATTGACAAATCTTGTGGGCTACTACCGTATTTTCACGCAAATAACACGCACCCGTATAAAACGCGCACACGTGTATAGCGCGCAGAAATCACGATGATAAGCACAAAAACTTTGGTATAACGCGCTCACGATTATACCGCGCATGCTGCCCGACTCTCCGTTCACCCCCCTGACTTCCGTGCACTGCCCCGCCTCTCCGTGCGCTGTCCCGACTCTCCGTTCACCCCCCCCCTGACTTCCGTGCACTGCCCCGACTTTCCGTGCGCTGTCCCGACTCTCCGTTCACCCCCCCCTGACTTCCGTGCACTGCCCTGACTTTCCGTGCGCTGTCCCGACTCTCCGTTCACCCCCCCTGACTTCCGTGCACTGTCCCCCCTTGAAGGTCTGTCCCCATCCTGAAAGCCTGATGCCCCCCCCCCCCCCGACGTCCGATACATCCCTCCCCCCGAAGGACCGCCGATTCCCCAACAATATCGGGCCAGGAGGGAGCCCAAATCCTCCTGGCCACGGCGACCCCCTAACCCCACCCCGCACTACATTACGGGCAGGAGGGATCCCAGGCCCTCCTGCCCTCGACGCAAACCCCCCTCCCCCCAACGATCGCCCCCCCAGCCGACCCGCGACCACCCTGGCGACCCCCACGACCCCCCCACCCCCCTTCCCCGTACCTTTGGTAGTTGGGCCAGAAGGGAGCCCAAACCCTCCTGGCCACGGCGACCCCCTAACCCCACCCCGCACTACATTACGGGCAGGAGGGATCCCAGGCCCTCCTGCCCTCGACGCAAACCCCCCTCCCCCCCAACGACCGCCCCCCCCCAAGAACCTCCGACCGCCCCCCCAGCCGACCCGCGACCCCCCTGGCGACCCCCCCACCCCCCTTCCCCGTACCTTTGGTAGTTGGCCGGACAGACGGGAGCCAAACCCGCCTGTCCGGCAGGCAGCCAACGAAGGAATGAGGCCGGATTGGCCCATCCATCCTAAAGCTCCGCCTACTGGTGGGGCCTAAGGCGCGTGGGCCAATCAGAATAGGCCCTGGAGCCTTAGGTCCCACCTGGGGGCGCGGCCTGAGGCACATGGGCCCAACCCGACCATGTGCCTCAGGCCGCGCCCCCAGGTGGGACCTAAGGCTCCAGGGCCTATTCTGATTGGCCCACGCGCCTTAGGCCCCACCAGTAGGCGGAGCTTTAGGATGGATGGGCCAATCCGGCCTCATTCCTTCGTTGGCTGCCTGCCGGACAGGCGGGTTTGGCTCCCGTCTGTCCGGCCAACTACCAAAGGTACGGGGAAGGGGGGTGGGGGGGTCGTGGGGGTCGCCAGGGGGATCGCGGGTCGGCTGGGGGGCGGTCGGAGGTTCTTGGGGGGGGACGGTCGTTGGGGGGGAGGGGGGTTTGCGTCGAGGGCAGGAGGGCCTGGGATCCCTCCTGCCCGTAATGTAGTGCGGGGTGGGGTTAGGGGGTCGCCGTGGCCAGGAGGGTTTGGGCTCCCTTCTGGCCCGATATTGTCGGGAAGTCGGCGGTCCTTCGGGGTGGGGGTGCGAGTGGTCCTGCCGGGGGGGGGGGGATGTATCGGACGTCGGGGAGTCGGCCGGGCAAGAGGGCTTGGGCTCCCTCTTGCTCCGATCGTGGATGCGGGTGCGGGTGGGAGCGCGTGCGAGCGGTCGTTCGGGGTGGGGGTGCGAGTGGTCCTGCCGGGGGGGGGATGTATCGGACGTCGGGGAGTCGGCCGGGCAAGAGGGCTTGGGCTCCCTCTTGCTCCGATCGTGGATGCGGGTGCGGGTGGGAGCGCGTGCGAGCGGTCGTTCGGGGTGGGGGTGCGAGTGGTCCTGCCGGGGGGGGGGGATGTATCGGACGTCGGGGAGTCGGCCGGGCAAGAGGGCTTGGGCTCCCTCTTGCTCCGATCGTGGATGCGGGTGGGAGCGCGTGCGAGCGGTCGTTCGGGGTGGGGGTGCGAGTGGTCCTGCCGGGGGGGGGATGTATCGGACGTCGGGGAGTCGGCCGGGCAAGAGGGCTTGGGCTCCCTCTTGCTCCGATCGTGGATGCGGGTGCGGGTGGGAGCGCGTGCGAGCGGTCGTTCGGGGTGGGGGTGCGAGTGGTCCTGCCGGGGGGGGGGGGGATGTATCGGACGTCGGGGAGTCGGCCGGGCAAGAGGGCTTGGGCTCCCTCTTGCTCCGATCGTGGAGCGCGTGGGGTGGGAGCGCGTGCGAGTGGTCGTTCGGGGTGGGGGTGCGAGTGGTCCTGCTGGGAGGGTGAATCGGGCGTCGGGCGGTGTGGGAACTATGTTTTAAAACTTTTGTATACCGCGCTCACGCATATAACGCGCGAGGGGTATGCGCGGTAGGTAAAAACGCGTATAACGCGCGCGTTATATGCGTGAAAATACGGTACTCCCGATCAAAAAATCTGAATCACTACCAGGAACTATCTCTATCAAATCTGTCCCACTACACATGGAAACTAAAATTAAACTACTTGGCGTTATCATTGATAGAGATCTCTCTTTTCACGAACATATTAGCTCCGTAGTAAAAGTCTGCTTCTATAAACTTCGCATCATCAGATCATTAATATCCATTCTAAATACTGACTCTATTACTATATTAACCCACTCTTTAGTAATTTCTCACTTAGACTACTGCAACTCGCTCCTCAATGGCCTTCCACAAAAAGAATTACGACGCCTTCAACTGATACAAAATACCGCAATAAAACTTATCTACAAAAAAACCAAATATGATCATGTCACTCCTCTCTTAAAGGAAGCCCACTGGCTTCCAATTTCTTATCGTATCACTTACAAAATTATTCTACTCACTTTCAAAATCAAACTCTTACATCAACCTACATTCCTCGATAAACTTCTTATTCCTCAAAGTTCCACTCGTACATTAAGATCATCTGACCAAAAACTTCTCTATATTCCATCTCTTAAAGATTTTTATTATACACGCAAAACAAACTTCGCTATAACAGCCCCTACCTTATGGAACTCACTTCCACAATACCTCCGCGACGAACAACAACTAGTCAAATTCAAGATCAATCTAAAGACTTTCTTATTTCGAGATGCTTTTAATCAAACCTAAAAGCATCTTCTCTCTCTTCCTTCGGTCAGCAAACTTCCATTATCTTAATGTTCCCCTCCCTTTTGTTCAATCCTCCCCCCCACTCTCTCCTTTTCATCTATACAATGTAACTTTTTCCCCTTCCGCTGTTACTGCCCTCACACTCCAGTTCGTCAAGTCTTTGTCATTTATGTTTAACTTAAGACATCTTTTTGCACATACTGATACTTTTAATGCTTTTTTTTTTTTTTTATAATTTTATTGTAAACCGGCCAGACAATTGTTTGATGGTCGGGATATTAAAAACCAATAAACTTGGAAACTTGGAAACTAGGAGCTGCAGTTTAGTAACAAAGCTAAAAAGCCAAATAGGGGAGGTAGGTGAGTTGCGAGAATAAATGCCTGCTGTCCTCTGAGAACGCCTGCTGCAGGTAAGTATCTTTGCTTTTTCTGATGACAAGCAGGCATAATATTCTCACATGTGAAACTCCCAACTATCCAGGATAATGTCTCTGGAAGAGGTTTAAACAGGAGCCTGGCAACATCCTAGTGGGTAGGAGCAAAAATTAACACTCGGAAAGTAAAAAAGATTCTGCAGAATGCTTGCCCAAAGCAACTCTTTCTTCTGGAGTTTCTTCTAAACAGTAGTGAGAGGTGAAGGTATGAATTGAGGACCAAGTAGCTGCTTTACAGATGTCCTCAACAGATGCAGAGCAGAAATGAGCTACCAAAGCATTCATTGCCCAGACATTGTGGTCTGTTGCATGACCCTGTAGCATCAGCCCAGCTTCAAAAAGAAAGCAGGCAGAATTATACGATATTGGTTGAAGTGGAATTCTGAGAAGACATTGGGTAGAACTTTGGGTGAATTTAAAGGACCACTCTGTCATGGTAGAATCTTGTATAGGGAGGATCTGATACAAGTGTTTGAGGTTTACTAACAAGATGTGCAGATATGAGGGCTATGAGGAAAATGATTTTTCAATCCAGAAGTTTGAGAGAGCAAGTTGTAGTGAATCAAAGGCAGACTTCATAAGAGCAGATGGTACCATATTAAACAACAGGTGGAAGCTGGGTAGGTAGTTTGGTGTGGTAAGCCCTTTCATGAACCTGGATACTAAGGGATGAATAGATAAAAGTTTTTTTGTCCAAGGGAGTGTGAAATGCACCGATATCACTGATATGTACTCGAACTGTGTTGGTCTTTAGACAAGAATGAGAGAAGTGAAGAAGATAATCCAGGGTGGATGGTAGTAGACATGTTACAGGTTCAAGAGAACATACTATATACCAGGCAGAAAATATGGGCCATTTAAAGCAGGGGTGTCAAAGTTCCTCCTCGAGGGCCGCAATCCAGTCGGGTTTTCAGGGTTTCCCCAATGAATATGCGTGAGATCTATTTGCATGCACTGCTTTCATTGTATGCTAATAGATCTCATGCATATTCATTGGGGAAATCCTGAAAATCCACTGGATTGCGGCCCTCGAGGAGGGACTTTGACACCCCTGATTTAAAGCGATAACAGTGTTGAGTAGGTGGTTTTCTAGAAACTTCAATGCAGCTGAGAGGGCAAAGGCATTTACTGTAGAGTCCTCCTAATCTGTTTCCCCAATAGAGGGGGAAGGCATCTGACTCAAGGCAATGGGAGGCATAGAGTCTGGAGCAGAAGTTTGTTGTTATCAGAGTAAGCGAAGAAATCTATGTCCAGTGTTCCCCATTTACAGAAAATCTAATCAAAGGTGGTTATACTGAGAGATCATTTGTGGGGTTGAAGAAGCCTGTTCAATCTATCTGCCAACACATATTGCTTCCCCACCGGGTAAACTGCTGCGAGGAGAATTTCATGAGCAGTTGCCCAAGTCCAAATTTGAATTGCTTCCATTCAAAGTGAGTGAGAGCCTGTGCCTTCATGTTTGTTCAAGTAGAATATGGCGACCTGTTGGTTCAAATGAGGGCTACCTGTTGGCAGATATGGTCTTGGAATGTCTTGAGCATTGCCTATTGCTCTTAGGTCAAGAAGACTGGTATGGAGAGTTTGTTCTTGTTAAGACCATAGTCCTTGAGTGTGAAGGTTGTCCAGATGAGCTCCCCACCCTAACACTGAAGCATCTGTGGTTAGGTGGCGTGGGGGCTGAAAGAGAAGACCTCAAGTAAGATTATGAGGAACCATTCAATAATGGAGGGAGTAATAGAGGTCTGAGGTGATTAGGGTTGCAGCAGAAAGATGTCCTGTGGCTTGAAACCATTTGGGTCAACAGGGTCCACTGTGGGACTATCAGGTGCAGACATGCAACTAGGGTGACATGTACTGTGGACACCATATGTCCCAAAAGATGCAACATCTGATGTGCAGTAATCTGTGGCAGGGTGGAAACTATGGAGCACTGGTGAAACATATTGTTGACTCTCTACTGTGGTAGAAAAGCTAGCCCCGAGTAGTGTTCAACAGAGCTCTTAGCAGCACACAGATGTGACTTCTGATAGTTGATAGCAAACCCTAGCAGATCTAGTAAACAAACTGCAGAGTTGATGGTATGCTGAGCTAGTAATGATGATGAAGCCTTGATCAACCAGTTGTCTAAACAGGGAAAAATGTGAAACTCCAATGAGTGAAGGGCTGCCGCTATTACTACTAAGCATTTCATGTTGATATGAAGGACTGAAGCCAATCCAAAGGGAAGTACCTTGTATTGGAAGTGTCGAGATCCAATTCAAAAATGGAGATACTTTCTGTGATCAGGTAGGATATATATGTGAGTGTAGGACTCTCTGAGATCTAGAAAGCAAATCAGTCTTCCTGTTCCAAGAGAAGTAGAAGGGTTCCAAAAGAGACCATGTGGAACTTTTCCTTCATCAAGTATTTGTTGAGGCCTCGGAGGTCTAGAATTGGTGAAGGCCTCCGGTCTTTTCTGATATCAGGAAATACTTTTGAGTAGAACCTTTGGCTCCTCTCCTGCAAAGATACAGGTTCTATTGCATTTAGCTGGAGAAGGGCTGAGAGTCCCTGGAGATGGAGAGTCTTTTGGAGGAAAATTAGTTATTTTCTCTCTAGGGTGTTGGTTGAGGGTCTTCATTAATAAGTTATTTTCTCTCTAATCTAACTTTCACTTCGATTATTGATTTTTTATGTGAACCGAGTCGAGCTCCTTTTTGGTGAGATGACACGGTATATAAATCCAAGATTTAGATTAATGTAGTTTTTGCTCCATAAGACGCACCCGACCATAAGAAGCACCCTAGATTTAGAGGAGGAAAACAAGAAAAAAACATTCTGAACCAAATTCTCCCTGCCAGGCTTTGCACTCAACACCATACTCCTTGTCAAGCTCTGCACCCTGTCCCCCCTCTGGTGGTCTACTGGTAGGCCGGGACAGGGCGGGCAGGGACAGGCCATAGGTTGGGCAGGGCCAGGGCACAGATGTCAAGGCAGATGACTTTTTAAAATATGCAATGTCACCTCAGTAACAACTATAGAAAAATAGACAAATATAGTGCAAAATATAGACAGCAGATATAAATTCTCAAAACTGACACATTTTGATCACTAAATTGAAAATAAAATCATTTTTCCTACCTTTATTGTCTGGTGATTTCTTTCTTTCCTCAGGCCCAACAATTGTCCCTTCCTCCCTCCCTCCTTCCTATGTCTCTCCCTCCTTCCTATGTCTCTCCTCAATGCCTTCCAGCCTTTGTCCTCTTCCTCTCCGCCGTTGTCTGGTGATTTCTTTCTTTCTTTCCTTCTCAGGCCCAACTCTCCCTTCCTCCCTCCCTCCTATGTTCCCCTCACTGCCTTCCAGCCTCTGTCATCTTCCGCTCCCCCCCAAGCCTACCCACCCGCCCGATTTAATTACCTCCCGCTGCTGCCGCTGTGAGGACACATCAACAAAATAGCAGGGGCGGGGGGGATTCCTGGCTCAACAGTACAGCACCAAAATGGAAGGAATTGCTGGGAAGGGCCAGGCAGGTACAGCGATTGCACACCGCCAACCTAGAAGCCTTATCCCCGATGTCAATTCTGATGTCAGAGAGGTCTGACATCTGGTGTAAGGCTTCTGGGCTGGTGGCATGCAATCACTGCACCCGCCTGGTCTTTCCCTTCCTCTACTTTCAACAGCAGTGAGCGACCAGCAGCAGCGGCGGCGGTCTAAATAAGGTAACTGGGGGGAGGGGATTTGCTCCATAGGATGTACCCTTTTTTCCACCCATTTTTTTGGGGGGGGGGACAAGTGTGTCTTTTGGAGTGAAAAATACAGTAAATTAGGATTCTTTTGGTGGGTGGATTAGAATCCATTGCTGGTGAAAACTGATTAATTTGTCTCCTATGGGAAGATTATGAAGATGGATTAGAGATGTATTAGCATTGATCTCTAGAAAGGACTTAAAAGTACAACTGCTGTTTAAACTGGTTGTGATTTCTGTGGCCTTGTGATCTGTGACCTCTGTTGCCTTGAGTGAGGTTGTTGTGCAGCAGGCCTACAGAAGAAGATTGATTGTAGCAATGTTTAGTGTTGCAAAAATATGGACATCTAGAAGAGGTAGAATATCTTCTGAATGATGATGAAAAGTGATAGGTCTGAGATTTTGATAAAATGGTGACAGCATCTCTGTGTTGTTTTTTTTAGCTGCAGCTTCCTCAATTTTTTTCTCCAAACAAGTCATCCCCTTTGCAAGGTACATTGAAAAGGCATTCTTGAACTGACATTTCCAGGTCCGAGACTCATAGTCAAGCTAATCTGCATATTACAATGGCAACTGCAAATGTTCTGGAAGAAAAATCGAAAGCATTGAAAGTTGCTCTAACCATGAACTTTCTAGTAGTGGATGAGTTTTTAGATAATTGTTGAAATTTTCTTTAAATTATCTTGAGGAAGGAACTCTTCAAAATCTGATCATTATTTTAGCAAAGATGTAAAATAAATGGACATATAAAAGTGATAGTCCATAATTCTATTAAGGAGCATAGATGACTGGAAAATGTGCTTGCCAGACGAGTCCAATATCCTGGCTTCTATGCCTCGAGGAGCAGAAGAGAAAGATCATGAGCTGCATGAACACTTGAAGGCAGATTCAACGACTAGTGAATTGTGTTCGAGTTCAATTCTGTCACATTCAGGCATGTTTATATTCTGTACATTGTGTATACTTTTCTAGGAGCTTCCAGGACTGATAAGGGAATTTCCCAGATTTTAAATAAAGTGTCCTTCATGACTTTGTGTAAAGGTACCTTAATGCACTCACAGGGTGCGCTTCAAAGTCGAGGAGTTCAAAAAGTTCCAAATGAGTTACCTCCTCTGTTTCAATTTTGATGGACAATGCCTGCCTCATCAGTCTTATGAAACCAGTAAAAGAAAGGCTCTCAGGTGGAAAGGTACATTGTTGAGGAGGAGGTGAAAAATCATAAGATATACTGTAGGACACTTCTGCTGTATATTCTGGTAACTCCTTATATGAGTGGATGGACATGTCCTAGGTGAATCTGGGAGAATGGGTCGAGGAGAGTGTCAACCAAGTATAGAGACATGTCTAGGCAATGCAGGAAATAATTCTTCCATTAATGATGATGCACGCATCAAATGGGCTCATGCTGACTCCAATACTCAACAATGAGCAGGAGTGTGTGACACTATCCTCAATCGACACTTCAATGTATCCTTGGTTTGGGCTGAAGCATGCATGGAAGCCTTTAAAGCCTGTGAAGACTGTATGCATTAGCCCGGGAAACTCTTAGATAAGCACAGCCTGGATCTCCTCTTGGAGAATTGGTGCCTGTACCAAAAGAGACAGTGCTATGGAAACAGTCTGCTGTACTGGTTGGTGCAACATGGGATACCTCAATGTGAAGGCACCTCTGCGGATGGATAATGATCATCTGGGCATCTACACTTACTATGCATCGAAGTTGATGCTTACGAGGACGCAGTGGTATGCCTAGAAGAAGAAGAATGTTTGTGCTTATCTTTCTTAAGTGCTACATCCTTTGATGACCAAGGCATCGATGAAGATGAAACAGAGTTCCAGCACTGCAAGGAGCTCGACGCTGAATGCCCATAATGCAGTGTTAATACAGACAGCGCCAATGTCGATGCCGGGGTCATTGGAGGCTGAGGACTGGGTTCTGAATCCTCAGCTATGTTCGATGTCAACGTAGTACCAAAACGTTTTTCAAATTGTAGTTTGTGGGCTTTAAGTCAGTGTTTCTCAACTCTGTCCTGGATTATCCCCTTGCCAGGTTTTCAGGATAGCCACAATAAATATGCATGAAAGAAATTTGCATATAATGGAGGCAGCACATGCAAATCAAGTTTATGCATATTAATTGTGGCTATCCTAAAAACCTGACTGGCAAGGGGGTTCTCCAGGACTGAATTGAGAAACACTGCTTTAAGTGACCTCTTTTGCATAAGGAGACAGAGGACACAGGTAATGTCGCAATGTTAAGGGCCCAGGCAATAAACACACTAATTATGTGGATCAGAACCTGAAATGGTCTGATTACATCAACATCATTTCTTAAAGCCGCTCAGTTCCAATTTTGACATGGAGGGGAAAACGACCAACGCAAAGTCTAAGGGTTCAATGGCCTGGGAAGCTTGAATGAAAAAGTAACCGAAAATAATTGATATTCCTGGGAAGAAAAAAAATGCTCGAAGTGGCCCGAAGGCCAAAAACAAAAGTTGACAAAATTAAGCTAAAGTTGGTATGAGTATAGGAAAACGCTAAAAATAAAAAGTATGCCTAAAGAAGCAAAAATAAAGATGGGCAGGCACCAAAAAACTGAAAAGTTTGACAAGCTGAAGAGAACAGAGGCAGGGCAGGCAAGAGAAAATCGGGAGGCAGGAGAATGAGCAGAATCGGGAGAAGAATGAGAGAGGAGTAAGAGGGGAAAGAACAAGAGAAGGCAGGCAAGAGTGAGGGGCAGCGGCTAGAGGTAGCTCCGCCCACCCCTCCGACATCAGCAAAGCACCGATCCGGAGCTTCTCCTTAAAAGAGCGCTTTTGCGAAGGACCTTAAGAAGGGACGAGTCACTGCAAAAAAGAAACACTAGAAAAGGACACCTACATAGGCAAGAATCACAAGGGCAACAGGACAGACAAGCAGTAGATAAACAAACACAGTAGTAGCAGAGGGGAACCAAAGCAGACACAGAGGACACACAAGCAACAAGCAATCAAGGGTAGCAGGTGAGGGACCTCACAGTAACACCAAGGACGCTACATAAGGAAACATGGGGAAGCCACTTTAGACAGCAGACCGGCAAGTGGACAGCAATGGAAGCAGCACACAGAAGCAGGATGTTGAGCTACCCAGTTTTCTGTACCATTTGCCATATGTATGAATACCTCCCATCTGGGAGGTGGTCTTATGTATGCACTCAATGCGAGGAACTGGAGGGCCTGAAGAAACAAGTTAGACTCCTGGAAGGCAGAATACTGGAACTAGAAGCACTTCGAACAGTGAAGGAGGAGGACAAAGAGGCAGAAAACTTCAAGACAGAGGAAACTACTGAGGAAGAAGTCCGGGAGTTAGAGAAGTTCATCGAGGAGGCATACAGGAAGGCTGTGGAAAATCACCAACAACAGTGGAACTGCCAAGTTACACATACAGTGAGTGAGGACAACCAGGAGGAAGAAATAAGTGACACAGCAGTGAGACCTGGAAACAACAGAGGGAACCCACAGGAAGACGAGTGTGGTGCAAGCCAACGCCAGGATGAGGGAAGATGGAAGTGCACAGAGGACATGGACCTACAGATGTAGAGATGGACATACACCAGGGATTATAAACAGATCAGAGAAGGTTATCATACCGCTTTACCGGGCCATGATACACCCCCACCTGGAATTGTGTGTCCAGCACTGGTCGCCGTATTTGAAGAAGGGCACAGTACTACTCAAAAGAGTCCAGAGAAGAGCGACCAAAATGGTTAAGGGGTTGGAGGAGTTGTCATACAGTGAGAGATTAGAGAAACTGGGCCTCTTCTCCTTTGAAAAGAGGAGACAGAGTGGACATGATTGAAACCTGCAGCTGGAGAGACAAGAGAAGATAGAGAGAAAGCAATCGTCGTGGGGGACTCCATCATCAGACAAGTCGACAGCCACATAGCGGGAGGAAGACAGGATCGGCTGGTGACCTGCCTACCAGGAGCCAAGATAGAAGATATAGTGAGCCGCATTGACAGGATCATCGACAGCATGGAAGAGGAAGATACGGCGGTGGTGATCCATGTGGGGACAAACAACGTGAGCCACAGGAACTACAGCAGGAAAGTACTGAAGAACCAGTTCCAGATGCTAGGAGGGAAGTTGAACACCAGAACGCTGAGGGTAGCATTCTCAGAGATTCTGCCGGTACCCAGGGCCGATGAGAAGAGGCAGATGGAGCTGCAAGCAGTCAACGCGTGGATGAGGCACTGGTGTGACAAAGAAGGAATCCACTTTGTGCGCAACTGGACGATGTTCTGGGGAAAGAGCAAGCTATACAGGAAGGATGGACTCCACCTCAGCGAAGACGGAACAAGGCTACTTGCAAACAACATCAAGCGAGAAATTAACAAGTTTTTAAACTAGGAAGAAGGGGAAAGCTGACAGTCGACAAGAGTCAATGGTTCGGGAAACTGTATACCCAGAGGATACTATGCAGGAAGATTGCAGGGAAGACTCACCGGATCATAGGCAAGGCAGAAATCCTGAAGGATCGAAAGGGACACAAGTGAGGAGGAAATGCAAGAAAGTAAAAGGCCACAAACTCAAGTGTACTGTATGTACACAAACGCAAGGAGCCTAAGAAAAAAGAGAGGGGAATTGGAAGCTATTGAACAAAAAGATAACCTTGACATCATCGGCATCACAGAAACATGGTGGAATGAGGAAAACGTCTGGGACACTGTGCTACCGAGATACAAGCTATACCGCAGAGACAGAGTGAGTCAAAAAGGTGGGGGTATTGCCCTATACGTCAAAGAGAGAATTGAGTCTACCGGAGAGAACACGCCGGAAAAGGAAAATAAGGTAGTCTCTATGGGCCAAAATTCCAGGAACAAATGGAATGGAAACGAAGATCAGCATCTACTACAGACCCCCAGGGCAGTCCGAAGACACTGATGCAGAAATGATGGTCGAGATTAAATGGAACTGCAAGGGAAGAAACGCAGTTATCATGGGCGACTCCAATTATCTGGGGATAGACTGGAACATAGGCAACTCCGGCTAGAGTGGTAGAAAACTGGAACGCTCTTCCGGAGGCTATTATAGAGGAAAACACCCTCCAGAGATTCAAGACAAAGTTGGGCAAGTTCCTGCTAAACCAGAATGTACGCAGGTAAGGCTATACTCAGTTAGGGCACTGGTCTTTGATCTAAGGGCTGCCGCGGGAGCGGACTGCTGGGCAAGATGGACCACTGGTCTGACCCAGCAGCGGCAATTCTTAGGTTCTTACATAATCTCAGCTCCGCAGAAAACTAAGAATGGCAGGTCCCACAAATCGACATCAAGTGGGAAGGCACTAGAATGTGCACATTACGGGAACTCCCTTATAAAATTTTAAGTAACAGTGTACTTGGTGGTGTTCATACAAGATTCCATGGATAACATCACCTATATGTGAGAATATTATGCCTGACTGTCCTCGAACAAGCTGTATATACAAATTTTCAATACAAACTTTACTCATATTAAAACTTACAGTAGTGCTTCTAAGCCATGTATTCATATCTAGTATGGTGTTCTATCTGCCCTAATTAAACTATTTAATATGTGAGTTCTTCTTGGATTCAATGCAGAGCACATTCAAGACCAAGAAAATGTGGCAGAAATAGTTCCCATTGTACTAGAAACTGCAGGCTTGGTTCTTTTTAGAACGTTCCAACATACCTGGATAGTTTCTTCTATCTTAGGAAGTCCAGAAGGAAGCTCTTTTTGGCACAATGCAAATACTAAAGTGAACATTATCAACAAATTTGAGAGACTAAAATCCTAATCCAGAATATCCACAAAACTAACCCATTTGGAGACAACATCCCCAACAGTATAATATATGATAAAGGGTACTAATATTCTATTTACAAGACCAACACCAATTACTACACACATTCAAAATTTTAGCCATATATAAACTGGGATATAGAGACCTCTACAAGTTACAAAATATTATCACTGCATTAAAAATGAAGACAGGGATATCACAGATATCACTATCATGTATCTGTTTTCTGTAGGGGAAATATACCTGGGAAATATGAAGCAGAATACATTAAAATGGAATTATTCTTTCTTTAGTAAAGAAGCCAGAAAGGCTTATCAACTAGACTAAGTTCACTGAACCATAGATGACTTTGCCACAGAGAATTTATGTATAGTTATGTATATAAGAAAATTTTCTTTTGATTTCAATTTCTGCTTCTCTCTCTTTTTTTTTTTTGCCTACCCACTTTGCAAATGTTTGCTTAAACCTGATCCCTTTTATTATATTCATGTGACAAACCCACTAAATTATTCAGTTCCACATTCATCACATTTATTACTGATATACTAAGGCTGAAAGTGGGATGCAGCATAAACTGTAAAAACAACTTCAACTCAAGAATTACTTATGTTTTCAGACATGATTAATATACTTACAGCAGCCACGGGGATCAGAATTTCAACAAACAGACCAGCAAGTGCATGTTTTATATCTTTATCTTTTACCTCCAAAAAGTACTGTGCACATTCCTTTAAAAATAAGCAACATGAAATGACGATTGGGTTAGACTTCATTCTCTCTATTACAGCCATAAGGTTTGTGTCACATTTTGCAAAGAGAGGTAGATAAAATATTAGCATCTAATGCTTTGAAGTTTTTAGCACTTGGCCTATGCCTCACAGATTGCCCTAAGTTGTAGGTTGCATAGTAATTTTACAATGAACAGTTTATAAATGAAAATGAAATTTGTAGGTTTGAAATCTTCCCCAGGATATCACTGTTTTTATATGGTATTTATACCAATGGTAGAAGATAAGTGATACTTGGTTTACTTTAAGGTCTCTTTGGGGCACAATAAGAAGTTTAAAATCAAATGAGTTATACTGAAAGTGATGTCCAGTTCCAAATCGTCTAATTACATTGCATCTCTGTGATATTTCAACTGTACCATGTGTCAAATGCTCAGTACCACACACCCTAAGCCTTCATATGTTCAAAACCTATAAAGGTGAACACATGTTTCAAAAGCATTCTTTTAATGTTTTTACATAAATAGTGCTACATTTGTACCTGCATAAATTGAAATGATGCTTCAAAATCTTCAACAGGATACATTTTCACACGGAAGAACTTCATTCCCATAATCAAACTGATAATGCTCTGTACTACATGAGGACTTTGTTCTTTTTGTCGCAGCTCTTTTAATTCGGTCACAAACTTCTTTCTAACAGCTTGAAACCTACATTTTACATATAGATGTCTTTTAATTCAGGTATTTGACTACAAGTTTAATAAGTTTTCAGAAAACTGGAAGCACATTCAAATTAATGGTAAAGAATAATGGTTTAAGAAGCTAGCAATCAGGACTAAAGCTCCTTAATTAGGTAAAGAAAATCCTTAGTAGCACTTATTGACATAATCCCGATATCAAGAGTTGATATCCATATTGCCCTTCGGATATAGATGATACATCAAGTAAATATAAGTATATATCTTGCATTATTGTTGCATTGTTATAGAAGAAAAGGAAGGAAAGACTGATGTCATTGTCCAGCTGTACACAAATGAGCTGGCTACAAATCAAATTTATTTAGTACTACAGCAGTATTAAATTAGAAAATACTGAGCAACAGACAGGGACAGCACCGTTTTCTGAAATACTGTATTTCCCCATACATAGGCCGTGGCTTATACATGGGTTTTACAAACCTGTGTATTGGGTGCGGCTTGCTTAAATAGGGTGGCTTATCTAAAGACTAGTGCTGCCCGATTCAGAGAAAAATATTTCGATTTGATTCGATTCACCCTGTTGAATCGATTTTTCGGTTCGATTTGATTCACTGTAAAAGTCAATAGGTTCTCAGAGTGGGAACAACCTGATGTCTCAGCACTTGAGGAAAAGACCACATAATAATGTTTATAAGATAAATCATATAAATGATTATACTGAAGCAGGGTGTCCTCAGCGTGAGAGGTAAGCGAGGGGAGAGCATTCTCCAGCGCTTTACATAATAAGGCACAGGTTAATCACCCTCTGCCTGCAGTGCACACCATCATAGGACACCTCACATGTGCTCAAATTAATCAATGTGATAAATTAAACAGCGATATACAATTGGTCAATCACACGAGTGCAAGATCAAACAGGTTGTTCCCACTCAGAGAACCTATTGACTTTTACTGCTTTTCTGTGTGAGTAGATAATTAAGCAAATTTCTGATAGCCTACAGAAATGATTCTCAGCTTCCATCTCCAGCCCCCAAGACTCACCAGCCCCATTCCGATTCTCAGTTTCCATCCCCAGCCCCCCTGCCGATTTCAGCTTCCATTCCCCAGCCCCCAAGACTCACCAGCCACCCTGCCGATTTCAGTTTCCATCCCCAGGCCCCAAGACTCACCAGCCCACCTGCCGATTTCAGCTTCCATCCCCAGGCCCCCTGCCGATTTCAGCTTCCATCCCCAGCCTTCCTGCCGATTCTGAGCTTCCATCCCCAGCCCCTCTGCCGATTTCAGCTTCCATCCCCAGCCCCTAATACTCACCAGCCCCCATTCCGATTCATTTACTTACTGGACTGGATATTAAATCGCGGGGCAGAGAGGAGAAATGCAGGGAAAGCCAGTCAAAATAGTATTTGCTGCTGCCGAGGTCTGCTGCATGAGGTCCGCTCGCTCGCCGATTGATTCTCCCACTACTTTCGTTTCTTCCGATGTAACTTCCGGTTTCACAAAACCGGAAGTTACATTAGATGGGTAGAGTCTGGCGGCCAGCGGCATGAAAATCGTCTTGCAGCTGAATCGGTGAGTCCGCTTTTTAGCAACAACAAACCGATTCAAATCGATTCACCTGATTTGAATCGGTGAACCAATTCAAATCGTGAATTGGGCAGCACTACTAAAGACATTAAGGGCTCCTTTTACAAAGGTGCGCTAGCGGTTTTAGCACGCACTAAAATGCCGCGCGGCTAACGCTACCACCTCCTTTTAAGCAGGCAGTAGTTTTTCGGCTAGCGCACACTATAGCGCGCGCTAATCGTGTGTGTGCGCTAAAAACACTAGCGCACCTTCGTAAAAGGAGCCCTAAAATTAATTAGCGAAAACTATAATTCAGTACATAAAAGATGACATACCCAAATCATTCACTGAATTTAAATGTACTGTTTAATTTAAAAAAATTAAAACAAAGAAAAATCCAACAGATCTGCAGTAAAAGGTGAACACCAAAAACAAGTAAAAGACTGCAGAATGGAATGTACAAGGTACAGGAATCTTTATTAAAAAGCATACAAAATTGTAAGCCTTAAAAAATGGCTCTCATTGGAGTACGGACCCAACACGGTCCGTGTTTTGGAGAAACACTCCTTCCTCAAGGGTTCGGGATGTCCAATGTATCACATGTAGAGAGTAATGTGGAAAACAATGATGTAATAAAATCATCAAAATTTTTGAATTGGAGGCAAGAAATTCTCAATGTTATCATCACTAATGATTAATGCTACTAATGATTAATAATACTAAGGGGATTCGGTTATTTATATAAATATTTTAATTTAATATTTCTTATTCATTACTTTTATATTTATTGAATGTTCTACCAGAAATCCTATCTTTAGAGATGCTATTCTGCTACATAATCCTACTATTGAAAATTAAAAGAACGTTTGCCAGTTGATCATGGTATTAAGTCCCTTTGGATATAAACTCTGAAGGCGGTAAATCCACCGCTGCTCTGATTGCAGTAATTTCTTACCTCTATCTCCTCCTCTTACTGATTCTTGTACCCTATCTATGATCTGACATCTGAATTGATTGAAAGTGTGATTATATTGTAGGCAGTGGGCTACTAATGGAGCCTCTTTTCGTTGTAGATGTAGGCATGACTTATATTCAGCCATGCAAACCCTAAACTGTCTAGTGGTTTTGCCTACATACATTTTTCCACACGGATATATAATTAAATAGACCACAAAATCGCTTTTACAGTTTGTTTGTTGTTGAAGATAAGTCCTTTGATTAATAGGGTTGATGAAAGTTTGACCAGTAATGGTCATAGGGCAGATTTGGCACTTCCCACAGGTAAGATGTCCATTATATTCCCCTCGAGGTTTGTTTCTATCAGGTTTTAGATTTAGTACTTCTTTTAAATTTCTTGTCCTGCTAAACGCTACCTGTATACTAGAATCTTGGAAACAGGGAGACCTTGAGCAATGCCTTAAGACCAAAGCAGTCCAGATCATGCAGAGCAATTGGTCCCTGAGTGAGAAGACAAGGGTGAGAGGGAAGCCAAAGTCCCTGGCCTTGCCATAGCCGAACCAGATCGGCATACCATGGTCTTCTCGGCCAATCAGGGGCCAACAAGAATACTGGACTCCCTTGTTCTGCTATGCGATGCAAAACACGTCCTATCATGGGCCATGGGGGGAAAGACATAGATGAGACCTTCCTGAGGCCAGGGCTGCCCCAGGGCGTCCAGACCTGCACTGCCAGCCTCTCGCCAATGGCTACAAAACCTGTCCACTTTCTTGTTCTTGGTGGTTGCCATGAGGTCGAACGTGGGTCAACCCCAACGACGTACTATGCACTTGAACAATCTCCAGGAGAGAGTCCATTCTCTGGGATCCAGAGTCTGTCGACATTGTCTACTCCCACCATGTGAGCCGCAGACAGCTCTATCACGTGTCTTTCCACCCAGGAAGAGAGTAATCGAGCCTTCATACTCAGTGGAGGACTCCTCGTGTCCCTTTGCCAGTTGACGTAGGCCACCGCTGTGGAAGTGTCTGAGAACACCTGGACAGCTCGCTGATGGAGACACTTCTGGAAATATAACAAGGCCAAGCGGATCACCCTCAGTTCCAGGCAATTGCTCGACCACATGCTCCCTGAGGGTGACCACCAACCCGAACCGGGGCAGACATACAGACTGCTCCCCAGCCATAGAGACTCGTGTCTGTGGAGAAAGTCACCAAAGTCCAAAATCTGAAGTGGTAGGCCCCTGGCTGAAGAAGTGCCCAATTTGGCGTATAATGCATCCACCAGATAATCCACTCGAGAGATGAGAAAATCCAGGTCACAAAGAACCACGATATCAAGATCGTGGCGATGCATGGAATGGCACGCCCAGGCAACAAAAGATGTGACAGCTGCTACTTTAACACTGACTGCCGCAGAATCAAAAAGGCATTTGAGAATAAAATCCATCCGCCTATCCTGAACATCTTTTAGAACCTTCCCTTCATCAGAGGGAAGAGAGGTACACTTGGTGACCTGAGCAACAGCTGAATCCACCTTTGGTGAGGCAAAGAGCTTGGTAAACTCCGCCGCCAGGGGATAAAGTCTTGCCATGGCCTGTGCACAATTCAAGTGACCTTCCTGGGTATCCCACACCTCTGATAGAATACAGACCAGGTCCGGGTTACCAGGAAAGGAGGCAGTAAGCAGTCTCAGATCGCTCAACAAGAAACATTCTGCTTGGACTGGCTGATCCAGTTGCAGCTTTAAACCCTGCAGGGATTCTGAAATATCGTCAAGACGACCAGGCTTGAAGAACCTGAAGGATCGTCCACCTGTTCCTGGGACACACACAAATCCGCTAGATTAGTTACATCAGTGGACTCACCCAAGCGCCCTGGGAGAGCAGGGGTATGGAAAGAGTTGCGGACGCAATTGCAGGCATCATCCACTTGCGCTCCGGTGTTTCCGTCTGGAAGCAAAAACAATGACTTGTGTCCAGCGGAGGGTAAGATCCCCATGGGAGGACTAGATTCCGGATGGGTACCACAGGCAAGTATGCCTGGTAAAGTATATTTACAAATTCCAGGAGGGGCAGGGGGAAGATCTCCCACAGCAAGAGCTGCCCTGTGGGCTCAGACTTAGAGTGCTTGGAAGATTTATTAGACTTTTCACTGGAACCATGCTTGTGTTTCACCAAAACGCCGCCAGCGCTCTTCTGAGGGTCCCCCGATGCAATTTCGCGTCAATTGAGGCAGAAGACCCAAGAAGGGTCTCTTCTGTGGTGGAAGGCACCGACTGCAACCTGCTCAAACGAGGCATGAATCCATGTCATCATGTCCTGAGGAGCCATCTCAGAAGTTTAGAGCAAAAACAAAGCTCCTAAGTGGAAAAATTAAACTTTTAAAAAATTTGGAAAAAATCCAAGATGGCCACCAAAGGTGCCGATTTTGCCCTAAAAACAGCCCAGAAAAAACCCAGGAACCCCTGGAAAACAGCAATTTTACAAGGTGGGTGGGGGTAGGGCAAGCAGGGAAACCTTCCAAAAACCCCTTTTGAAGACCCCCCCCAAAAAATCATTAAACCAGGCAAGCAAGCTGTTACTCACTGTTGCACCAGTGACCTCTGCCACTTCTGGAGTACTTGGGGAAGATACGCAGTCTGGCCCCGATCCCTGTTGCGCCTCCATGGAAACGGGCAGCCTGCACTTCACCCAGTAGCAGACAAACCTGGAGTGAGCTAGCTCCCGATCCCAGAGCCCCGATTTGATGTGCAGGCTGTTCAGGAGCAGGGAACCCCCCCAGAAGCAGACTTTCTCCCAAGAGTCCGCAATCTCCCACCACAAGGATGTCCCCGAAGGGAACTTCTACAGCATGACGACAAAATCCGCAAGAAACTAACCAAATTAACAGACTTAAAATTCAGAAATGGTTCCAGTCCTGGGTTATACCAGGGCTGAGCAGCGTTTAGTGGCTTTTGTTTTTACAGATGACATTTGGGGGTGGCTGCGAATTGGAAGCAACCCAACTGCCCCGGACTCTCGTTGTTCTACGCTAAATTGGACTATCTCCAGTTAATGTCCAGATTGACTGCCATCAGACATATGGCCCTGCCGGCTTATAGTAAGATCTGGGATATTTATACGGCAAGGGGTAATTTGTCTTTTGTCACTCAGAATAACATCTTTGTGTGTTTTGCTGCAAAACTGTAGGGGTGGGCTGGGGTGGGTTCGGGGCAGGGGTGGGTGGGCGGGCAGGATTGGTGCTTTTTGGGATTGCCTAGTTTTCATGTTAGTTTTTTTGTTGCTTTGTATGGGTTTGCTTTTTCTCAATAAAATTTTGAAACTGGAAAAAAAAAAAAAAAAATTCAGAAATGAAACACGAGCAGAAAAGATAAGCTCCTACAAAACTGAGGTTCAAGAAGCATGCTCTAGGGTATGGTAGCAGAGGGAGGATTTAAAGCTTTTTTCAACTGAAGCTTCCTACAGCTCCTGGGGGCCTAGGGCAGTGGTTCCCAACCCTGTCCTAGAGGACCACCAGGCCAATCGGGTTTTCAGGTTAGCCCTAATGAATATGCATGGAGCAGATTTGCATGCCTCTCACTTCCATTATATGCAAATCTCTCTCATGCATATTCATTAGGGCTAGCCTGAAAACCCGATTGGCCTGGTGGTCCTCCAGGACAGGGTTGGGAACCACTGGCCTAGGGGATCTGGCCAATTGAAATCTTAGGCCACTCCCAGTGCCTCCCAGAATGCACTGGGAGATGGGCCTAGTATTTTGGTTGGCCCAGGTGTCTAAGGTGGGGGGTCCGGATGAGGTTAGGAGGGGTTCTTGGTGGGATGGGGCAAATCTTTGGGGGATGGAGTCAAACATTTGGGGCAGTCAGCAGGAGGAACTGGGCATCCCTCCTGCCACAATTATTGGTGGGGGGGAAGGGTTTGCAGGTGCCAGAAAGAGAGAATTGCCATTTAGAATTGCCAGTCGTTGCTTCTAGGAGAATTCAACCCTGGCTTCACATTTGAAAATTTACCTCATTTCTCAAAGGAACCTGCTGCTACTTCAAAACGGACACAGGACCCCTGAGGAAGGCAATTTTTGCCAAAACATGGCCCATGTAGGGTCAAGGTTCCAGTGTTTACTTTGTTATAATTTTCAAAAAAGTATCATATATTTTTATCTCTTGGCTCCAAATCCTGGTTTCACTTTGTGTGTTTTGGAACCCTGGTCCTTTGCCTCTGAATTTGGGCTCGCTGTTGTTACTGTGCGCCCTCTCAGCGGCACTTGTGGATTATGCACCCTTTTAACCTCCATTTGCATGTCTTTACCAAACAGGATGCCCACTCCACCCCTCTTCCTTTCACGTTAGAGGCCCAAAGCTTTATAGTTTCTCATGAACTCACAATAAATGTGTTTCCTGTACAAAACAAAGATTTCCCTTCAGTCTCTTCTTTAATCATCATGTTCATATTCATTGGAGAATTAAGCCCTCTCACATTATAGGTTACAACTTTCAATCTAGAACCCTCCATGGCTCCTTCTCCCTGCCAATGCCTTCTCCAAACAATGATCAGCACCCCCACACCATCAAATCCCACCCAATTGGCATTTCTTGTCAATTGTTAATTGCTGTGACCACTGCTCAGACCTAGCAATATAACAAATCTTAATAAATTCTGGAGTGGTAGCATGGAATATTGCTACTCCTTGGGTTTTGGCCTGGATTGGTCACCATGAGAACGGGCTACTGGGCTTGATGGACCATTGGTCTCACCCAGTAAGGCTATTCTTATTCTAAACTATTTACTGATGCTTGGTCTGTATGCGTGTGACCAATGTGAGGAAGTCTGCTGTCACATAGTTTCTGTATGGGGATCTATAGTAATCCAACTTGTTCAGCTTTCCAATAGAAGTATATTGTTGTTCTGTATCTGCAGTGCTGCTTTATCAAAGGTACAGTTCTTGCAATTTCCATTTTGAGAGTCAAAGTTGTTATGGTATGGAAGGTTTGCTACATGGGGTTCTAAGCAACTAATTAGCATGATTTTGTATTACAAACTAAGGTGAAAAGGTTTTTTTAAATTATGGATACTGATAGAAAATTGAGTGTGAATTTGCCTGTCACTCAACCGAGCATTGAAAAACTGTGTGCAGCACTTAAGTGCCAGATTTCTCACTGATGAAAACTAAAACTTTTGTATGAAATAATTTAAAAACATTTAATAGCTGATTTCAATTAATTTATTTTGTTTTATGTGTTAGGAATAGTTTGTAGTTCTCTCACATAACTTAACTACAGTAAAATGATATTTGGCCTCCTTTTACATTCAGTCACATTCTAATGGTCAATATGTCACATAGGTCAGTATGTCGCATACATGAACACGATTTGACAGGTGTGTCAATGGAAGAAAGACTAACCCCCTCTTCTACAAAGCTGGGCTAGCGGCTGCCACATGGCAACAACCCCGAAGCCTTTTAAATCTCTATGGGCTTAATGAGAAATACTATTTGATTTATAAAAGGTTTAAAATCATGAGCTTATATAAAAATTAAAAATAAAATATTTCATGAGCTTACTTTGATTGTGCAAGAACCCCTATAACTTCTGCATATAAATCGGCAATAATGTGCACGTTCCCAGTGTTAGTTCCCGAATACCTGGAGAACAAATGCAAAAGGACAAACATAGGTATGTGCATGCTGTACAAGAGAAAATGTTTTTTATTTACTTTTACCACTCATGTTTGGTTTGCTTGCTTTGACTGTAGAAATTACACAACTTACTTTAGTACAGAAATCACCCAAATTGCCCTGCAATTTTATTGCTATTTTGTGAGTCCTTTCTGATTAAATGTTTACATTGTATTATAAATAACATAAGTAGGTTTTTTTTCTTTATATAGTAAACACATCTAATCACAGTATTTCAGAATAAGGCAAACAAAACCCACCGCTTCCTACTGCAATTAGAAAGCATTACTTCTCACAGAAAAATATAGTTTTAGTTAAAGTAGCAGCAATATTAGCTAGGGTTAAATAAAGCAAATCTACTCACCTATAGCAGGTATTCTCTGAAAACAGCAGGATGAATATTTTCACTAATGGGTGACATCAATGACAGAGTCCTGTTATCAGGTTAGTATAATAAATAGTTGATAAAATGCAACTGCAAGGGGAGTTGGTTGGGTAGTAAGAATATTCATCCATCTGTACTCAGAGAATACCTACTAAGGAGAGTGACTTCACATTCTACTACAATTTCAAATAATAATAATCATTTCTATAGCGCTACTAGAATAGACAGTCCCTTCTCAAAACAGCTTACAATCTAATTGAGAGAGATAAACTGGACAAGAATCATACACCGTGGACAAGAATCAATACACAGTGCTCAAGTGGGGGAATTACAAAGGGAATGATAACACAGATATTGGTGTTTAGCGGATGGGTTAGAGTTTGGAATTGAAAGCAGTTTCAAAGTAGGCTTCAAAGAAGTAGTCTACATTTGAATAATGCCAGAGACAGAGCTTGACATACCGAGTAAGGCAGTTTGTTCCAGGCATATGGTACAGCAAAGTAGAAGGGACCGAGTCTAAAGTTGGCCATACAGGAGAGGGGGGCGGGGGGGGGGGGAAGGGGCAGGAAAGACGAGAGTGGAAAGAGAAGAGATACTGAGGATCTGCATAGCGAATATACTTGTAGGTCAGTAAGAGGAGTTTGAACTGTATGTGGAGATGGATAGCCAGCCAATGAAGTGACTTGAGGAGAGAGGTAATGTGGGCATAGTGGCACTGGTGGAATATGAGGCATGCATCTGAGTTCTGAGCACATTGAAGAGGAGTTGGTTTAGTGGAAGGCCTGTGAGAAGCAGGTTGCAGTAGCCTACGCAAGAGGTGATAAGGGTATGGATGAGAGTCCTAGCAATACGCTCAGAAAGGAAGGCTCTGATTTTAGAATTGTAGAGAAAGAAATGATAGCTCAGAAAGGAAGGGTCTGATTTTAGAAATATTGTAGAGAAAGAAATGATAGGTTTTGGCAGTCTGTTGGATATGTGAAGAGAAGGAGAGAAATGAGTCAAAGATTACCCCACGGTTGCAAACCGACCAGACAGGGAGAATGAGGGTGCTGATCACAGAAACAGAATGGGGGAAGAGGAGAGGCGAGTTTAAGTGGAAAGATAATAAGCTCAGTCTTGGCCAAGTTTAATTTTAATGGTGGCAAGACATCCAGGTATATGTCAGAAAAGCAGGCTGAAACCTGGGACTGAATGTCTATTGAGATTTCAGGTGTAGAAAAGATACCGTATTTTTCGCTCCATAAGACACACCTGACCATAAAACGCACCCTAGATTTAGAGGAGGAAAACAAGAAAAAAAACATTCTGAACCAAATTCTCCTGCCAGGCTCTGCACCTAACCACACACTCCTTGCCAAGCTTTGCACCCTTTCCCCCCTCCCTGCCAGGTTCTGTACTCTGTGCCCCCTCTGGTGGTCTAGTGGTAGGCTGGGACATGGCACAGGGCAGGCAGGCAGGCAGGGCACCCCCCTCCTCCCCAGAACCTTTTTAAAATCCTGGCAAGGTCCCCCCCAATACCTGTTTTTAGGTTTAAACAATTTTTATTGATGATAATAAAACAGCAAAACAGCATACTGTAGAAGATGAACAAATATACCAAGAGATTACAAATCAAATAAGCAGTAAGCAGGGAAATCCAGATTAAAGTTTTCCATATTAACAAAATCAAGCTCCCCCTAGCAGAATATCGTACGCTCCACCTTTAACATGTGAAATACTCCTTAATACCAGCAGAACAGGAATGAAAAACCAAGACCCCCCCAAAAGCACAGAGCAAAGAACAACAAAAACAAACCATGAATGCAGACATCATCAGTATCACATATCCAACCTCTACCCACCCTGTGACCCCCTCCCCCCCAAGCCAGAATAAAGTTATACAATACAGTATCTAAGACTAAACCTAGCACACCAGTGCCCTGGACTCTGATGGGCCCTGGAGACTACAAACCCCTAGCCCTCCCTTCACCTTTCCCTCTCCCCCACCTACAGATCCCTCCCCCAACCCCCCCTCTACGAGCGGCCCCTACCAATCCTAGATATGCCGGGCAATAGAATAAGAAAAATCAGCATGTCAAAGAAGTCAGCGATCAAGCAGTAGAATGAGAAGCATACCTGCTTTTAATCCCGATGCTTCGCTCGCTGGACAGCTATGGCAGTGAGAGGCAGAACGGCGAACAAGGCAGGAATCCCCGAGATCCCTCAGGCTAGCCACATCAGCGGAGCCCACAAAAGAGCCATGCGACAGCAACAGCATAGAAATTGATGCAGGCACTGAGGCAATAGCAAGAAGTTGCAGCTGTCTTTCAGGCAGACCAACAAGGGAGCAGACTGACATGCTGGAATCCAAAGGCTGCTGCACTAGAGTCTGAGGGGGAGACATAGGCATAGCCCGCTTTCTCATGAAAGCCTGATACATCATATCCACAAAGTCCAGGGGAAAATAGTCCCTGATGGCCAGGGCCGATCTGCGGGACTCAGATTTGGAATGTTTTGAAGACTTATGAGACTTTTCCCCGGAACAGTGCTTGTGTTTCATAAAAGCGCCCTCCTCGCCCAAATTTGGCATCCCGGACGCTGGAATTGCATCTCTGGTGGAACTGGAGGAGGAGGATAGTGTAGTGTAGCAGTCATGCACGGTTCATGCCCCTCACAGCCACAGCGCACGTAATACATGGCTGCGAATCCGCTAGCCATCCGCCATATTTAGGCATGAATCTATGCCATCCTGTCCTGAGGTGACCATCTGTGAAGTTTGGAGCAAAAATGAAGCTTCTAAGTCCGAAAAAGAAAAAGGTTTTTAAAAATCCAAGATTGCCGCAGCAGGTGCCGATTTTGCCGAAAAAATGCCTGTTAAAAATGCAGGAAAACGCTAAAAATGGCAATTTTAGGATTTTACAGGTGGGGGGGGGGGATCAGGGCATGCAAGGAAACCACCCAAAACCCCAATTTGAGCACCCCTCAAAATTGGCAAACTCTGTGACTCACAGACATGTACTGCAATACATTTCAATGGCAGCCAGCAATACACAGTATAAGCATAGCGGAATTAGAAAAGGTACAAAGAAGGGTGATGAAAATGATAAAAGGAACGAGACAACTTCCTTATAAGCAAAGGCTAAAGTAGTTATGGCTCTTCAGCCTGGAGAAGAGACAGCTCATGGGAGATATAATATAGAGGTCCCATTGTTTTTGTGTGTCTAAGTGCTTTGAAAATGACCCTCATAGTAACATAGTAGAAAACGGCCAATAAAAGTCCTGTATGGTCCATCCAGTCTATCCAAAAAGCTAAACTTAGAGAGTAAAGGTATGATGTGATATTACATATCCATACTTCATATTGATTTGTCCTTGCCATTTTCAGGGCACAGACTGTAGAAATCTGCCTGTCTGGCGCTGACCTTGTTCTCCAGCTACTGAAGCTGTTATCCAAGTCCCACTCCAGTCACAATCAGGGCACGAACCAAAGAAGTCTGTTCAGTACTGGCTTTGCTTTTCAATTATTGGAGCTGCCATCAAAGCACCAATATGCTTTTTTGGTTTCATTCTTCCATACAAGATAACCTTCCAGTGGAATCTCTCCAGGGGATAAACATAATGTGAGAGACCTCTAGCCTGTCAACCTCTAAGCAGTAAACACTAGGGATTGGAAGTCAGGATGCAATAGGAACCCCTCATTCGGAGTGCACTCAATGAAAGCTTTCCAGTCCCCACTGGTCTTCTGAGGCAAGTTCTAGAAGTAGGGAGAACCACATCTGTCTTGCTCAATCAGGCAGAATGAGGATCATATTTCCACAGTCCTGTTTGAGCTTCAAGAAAATTTTGCTGAGAGGTGCTGGAGAATACACAAGTTAGGACCCAAAGTGGTGAAATGAATTAGAAATTGGTTGACAGCAGATGCCGAAGGTGGTGGTTAATGGAATTCACTTGGAGGAAGTAAATGTGAGCAATGGAGTTCCTCAAGGATCAGTGCTGGGGCCAGTTCTGTTCAATATATTTATGAGAGCTAGAAGGTAGGGTTTGCCTTTTTGCAGAGGGAGCAGAAAACATAAATATAGATCTGCAAAAGTTAGAAGAATTGTCTTAACATTTGGCAATTAAAATTCAATACAAAGAAGTGCAAAGCAATGTATTTAGGGAGTAGAAATCCAAAGGAGCTAGGAGGTGAAAAGCTGATATGCACAGACTGGGAGAGGGACCTTGGGTGATAAGTGTCTGAGGATGTGAAGGTGACAAAACAATATGACAAAGCGGTGGATATAGACAGAAGGATGCTAGGCTGCACAGACTGAAGCGTATACAGAAGAAAGGAAGTGTTGATGCCCCTGTACAAGTCACTTGTGAAGCCCCACTTTGTGTACTGTTTCTGTTTTGTAGGCCATATCTGGCTAAGGATGTAAGAAGACTTGAAGTAGTCTAGAGGAAGGCAACGAAAATAATATGGGGCTTGCGCCAAAAGATGTACAAGGAGAGGAGGGTCAGGGGAGATATGATAGATGTTTAAATACTTGAAAGGAATTAATATAAAAACAAATCTTTTACAGAGAAGGGAAATGATAAAAAAAAAACTAGAAAATGTGAACTGAGGTTGTGGGACTCAGGAGTAATGTCAGGAAATTCATTTTCACGGAGAGGGTGGTTGATGCCTGGCATGCCTTCCAGAAGGAGGTGGTGGAGACGAAAACAGTGATGGAATTCAAAAATGCATGGGATGGGCACAGATGATCTCTAATTAGAAAATTAATGGTATAAAAACCAAAACTTAAATAGTTGCATATATGTTTTATGTGTCAAATGATGCTTAAATAGCAACTCCAGCTGTGAAGAACTAAGGCTGAAACTGGGCAGACTTGCACTTGTGTATCCTGTATATAGCAATTCGGTTTAGGATGGGCTGGGGAAGGTTTTGTCATACACTCCAGTAATTTAGAATGTGAGGAGTGCCAGGCAGACCTTTATGGTCTGTATTCTAGAAACGACAAGATGATTTGGATAGGCTGGAGTGAGCTTCGATGACAACTTCAATAGTTGGAATCTAAGGTTAGTACCAGGTGGACCTCTATGGTCTATGTCCCAGAAAGAAAGACAATTTAATCCTGAATTAATAATGTATTGACTGTTGAGCAGACTGGATGAACCATTCAGATCTTTATCTACTGTCATTTACCATACTGCTATGTTACAGATAGCCTTTTCCCCACTCGAGAAGAAAGGCATCTGATGCTAGGCTGCCATGCGATCCTATTCTGGAAAAGAACTGAGGTGTCTTGTTCTTGAGGTGATTGGCAAAAAAAACCCACTAAGGGGATGCCTCACACTCAAATGATCTTTCGGGCAATGTCCATGTTAAGAGATCACTCATATGGCTACATGACCCTGCTCGGTTTGCCTGCCAGGCAATTCTTCCACAGCAGCTTGCTCCTTCCTGAATGTTAACATAGTACATTACCATTTGGTTGTCTGCCAGAATTAGGACAATTTAATTTGCTAGCCAATCTCTGAAAGTCCTCAGAGCTTTTGAAATGGCTCTTAGCTCAAGGATGATGATTTGATGTTTCTCCTGAGACCACTAACCTTGGGTTTGAAGCCCATTTACATGAGCACCCCCAACCTAAGGTGGATGTATCTGTCATCAAAGTCTTGTGGTGTTGAGGAATTTACAAATGTGCAAACTGATTCAAATTAGCCTTCCAAGACAAAATCCCCAAGGGAAGGAGTGCCAGTGATGACATCTTTTAGGTTTCCCATAGTCAAGAGTCCACTGGGAAGAAAGGGTCCACAGAGCTAACCTCAAATTGATGCTTGCCATGAGTGTGACATGAGCTGTGGAGGCCATTCTTGGCATCTACTGAGTTGAAACCTGCAGCCTTTGGTAAACCCTCTTGCAACCCTTCATTCAAGGTTTTTATTTATTTATTTATTAAATTTTCTATACCGTTTTCCCAGGAGAGCTCAGAACGATTTACATGAGTTTATTCAGGTACTCAAGCGTTTTCCCTGTCTGTCCAGGCAGGCTCATAATCTATCTAATGTACCTGGGGCAATGGGGGGATTAAGTGACTTGTCCAGGGTCACAAGGAGCAGTGTGGGTTTGAACCAACAACCCCAGGGTGCTGAGGCTGTAGCTTTAACCACTGCGCCACACTCTCCCCTTCAGAAGAAAGACCTTGACCTGTGTAATATCTAGCAGAACTCCTATTAATTCCAATTGTTGAGAAGGGCTAAGGTAGAAATTAGGGTAATTTATGGTGAATTCTAGTAGCTTCAGCACATGAACAATTCTGCATATGGGTTCTTTTGCCCCTTCCTTTGATATGTTCTTGACCAGCCCATGTGCATGCCTAGTTTGTATAGCAATGCAGCAACTATTGCCAGACACTTCGTGAAAACCCTGAATGCCGATGCAAGGTCAAAAGGCAGTACATGGTACTGGTAGTAGTGTTCCATACTCAAAAGTGATTTTGTATCTATATAAGGGCAAATACATCCTTTAAGTCCAGAGAGCACAGGCAATCTTATTCCTAAATTATGAGAAGAATGTCCAGAGAAACCATTCTGAACTTGTTTTGCCAGATATTTGATCAGGGTCCTTTGGTCTAGGACAGTGGTCTCAAATAGAGAATGACACGGTGGCGGTTTACCCACGGCCACCGCATTTAGCCGCGGGTGACCCGCCAAAACGGGGAACAAAAACTAGCAGTCGCTGCGGGGACGGGGACAAGGCCATTCACCGCCCCGTGGAGCGGTGAATGGTCTTGTCCCCGCAGGGAGGCATGAAGGATCGCGCGGTCCCCGCAGCCCACACCCGCCTGCCCAATCGATCCTAGTGATTAGCCGGCTCTCTCCCTTCTCCTCACCTTAGTTTATAGAACATAAGAACATAAGAACATAAGCAGTGCCTCTGCCGGGTCAGACCAGAGGTCCATCCCGCCCAGCAGTCCGCCCCCACGGCGGCCCAACAGGTCATGACCTGCCTTAATCACCAGAAGGGGCCCCCTTGCCCCCTAGGTTTCTCATCGAAGTCCTATCTTCCCATCAATGTCCTAACCCTCCGGCCTTGCACCTGCACGACCTGGTGAGCTGTCTATACTTATGCAACACCCCAGCACCTCCCTCAGTACCCCACGATCCCCTTTTCCCTCAGGAATCTGTCCAATCCCTGTTTGAATCCCTGTACTGTACTCTGCCGGATCACTTCCTCCGGGAGCGCATTCCATTTGTCCACGACCCTTTGGGTGAAGAAAAACTTCCTTGCATTTGATTTGAACCTATCTCCCTTCAGTTTCTCTGAGTGCCCCCTCGTACCTGTTGTCCCTTTTAGTCTGAAGAACCTGTCCCTGTCCACCCTCTCTATGCCCCTAAGTATTTTGAAGGTCTCTATCATATCCCCCCTGAGCCTCCTCTTTTCCAGAGAGAAGAGCCCCAGTTTATCCAGCCTCTCAGCATATGGGCAGTTTTCCAGCCCTCTTACCAGTTTCGTTGCCCTCCTTTGGACTCTCTCAAGAACTGCCATGTCCTTCTTGAGGTACGGCGACCAATATTGAACGCAGTATTCCAGATGTGGGCGCACCATCGCTCGATACAGCGGCATGATGACTTCCCGCGTCCTGGTTGATATGCCCCTCTTGATGATGCCCAGCATCCGGTTGGCTTTCTTCGAGGCTGCTGCACACTGTGCGGATGGTTTCATGGATGGATCCACTAGCACACCCAAGTCTCTCTCAAGTCCGGTGTCTTCCAGCAATCTCCCCCCCCATTTTATACTCGAACAACGGGTTCTTTTTCCCTATGTGCATGACCTTGCATTTATCTACGTTAAAGCGCATTTGCCATTTGTTTGCCCAGTCCTCCAGCTTATCGAGGTCCCTTTGCAGTTCCTCACACTCCTCCCTGGTCCTAACTCTGGCGCAGAGCTTGGTATCGTCTGCAAATTTTATAACCTTACACTTTGCCTCCGTTTCCAGGTCATTGATAAATATGTTGAAGAGTAGCGGCCCCAGCACCGATCCCTGCGGCACACCGCTCATGACTCCCCGCCAGTCAGAATATTGGCCCTTTACTCCGACCCTCTGTAGTCTACCTGACAGCCAGTGCTTGATCCATCTGTGTACATCCCCGCCCACCCCGTGGTTCCACAGCTTCCTAAGCAGCCTTTCATGTGGCACCTTGTCAAAGGCCTTTTGAAAATCGAGGTAAATGATGTCTATGGGTTCCCCTTTGTCCACCTGACTGCTTATTCCCTCAAAGAAGTACAGGTTTGTCAGGCACGACCTTCCCTTACAGAATCCATGCTGGCTTGTCCACAGTAGGCCATTTTTCTCGATGTGCTCGCAAATGCTGTCCTTGATCATTGCTTCCACCATCTTCCCTATAACTGAAGTCAGGCTCACCGGCCTGTAGTTCCCGGGGTCACCTCTCGATCCCTTCTTAAAGATAGGTGTGACATTCGCCAGTTTCCAGTCCTCTGGTACCTCTCCAGTTTTCAAGGATAGGTTGCAAACATGCTGGATTGCGCCCGCTATTTCCTGACTTAGTTCCTTTAGAACCCTTGGGTGGATCCCGTCCGGTCCCGGTGATTTGCCGCTTTTCAGTCTGTCAATCTGCTTGAGGACATCCTCCCGACTTACCTCTATATGCCCCAATCTTTTGGCCTGCTCCCCACTCATGAGCTCCTCTGAGTCCGGTATATTGGACGTGTCCTCGCTCGTGAAGACCGACGAGAAGAACGTGTTCTACCTCTCAGCTACCTCTTTATTCTCCTTAATCACTCCCTTCCTATCCCCATCGTCCAATGGCCCCACCTCCTCTCTCACTGGTTGCTTCCCCTTTACGTAACTGAAGAATGCCTTGAAGTTTTTCGCCTCCCTGGCCAGCCCCTCCTCGTATTTCCCTTTTGCTTTTCTAATCTCTCGGTGGCATTCCTTTTGGCATTTCCTGTGCTCCTGGTGATTTTCCTCCGTTGGATCCCTTTTCCATTTCCGGAAGGACACTTTCTTGTCACTGATTACCTTCTTTACTTCATGTGTCATCCAAACCGGGTCTTTTGACCGCTTGTTCTTGCGGCCTTTCCTGAAACTGGGGATGTACAGTTTTTGCGCTTCCTGCAGTGTGTCCCTGAGAAGGGTCCAGGCGCTCCCTACAGTCTCCATCCTAAAGCCGTTCCTGAGCTTCCTCCCCACCATTTTCCTCATAGCAACATAGTTCCCTTTCCTGAAGTTGAGCGCAGTCGTTGCGGTCCTCCCCACTATGGGTGACCCCCTTTCTAATGTGAATCTGATCACGTTGTGATCACTGTTGCCTAGTGTTCCTCCCACTTCTACCCCTCTTGCAGGCCCCCCTAATCCGTTAAGGATGAGGTCAAGAGTAGCATCCCCTCGCGTCGGTTCCTTGACTAGTTGCTCCATGAAGCAGTCCCTCACAGCTTCTACGAATCCTGCTTCCCTCGTGGAGTTGGAGTGTCCCGTACTCCAGTCTATCCCCGGGTAGTTGAAGTCCCCCATCACTGTTACACTTCCAGTCCTGCATTCCTGTCTTAGTTCTGCTTCCAAGTCTTGTCCTATTGTTTCTGACACACCAGGCGGGCGATAATACAGCCCCAGCTTTATGTCTGCACTCTTCTTTCCCGGCAATTTGACCCATAGCGATTCTAGCTCCTCTGCCTTTGTTGCCGTATCGATCCCAATCGAGTAGATATAGTCCTTTATATACAGCGCTATGCCTCCCCCCTTCTTGTATATAGGTTTTCTTTTTCGGCGACCCGCACACTATCAGAGAGCCGCGCACCCGCTGCTGCTCGGTTTCGATCTTCTGCTCTGACGCAACCGGAAACAGGAAGTTGCAGCAGAGCAGAAGATTGAACACTGAGCAGAAGATTGAACACTGAGCAGCCGCGCGTGCGTGGCTCTTTGGGAAAGCATGCAGGTCGCCGAAAAAGAAAGCCTGTAGTGCAAACTAAGGTGAGGAGAAGGGAGAGAGCTGGCTAAACACTAGGATCGATTGGGCAGGCGGGTGTGGGCTGCGGGGACCGTGCGATCACCCATGTTCCCGGCTCAAACTGGAAGGAGGGAGAGAAAGGGAAAAGGATTCTGGGCCAAGGGGATGAAGACGGAAAGAAAAACCCACAGCAGGAAAGAAAGGGAAGGACAGGCAGGTGAGCCAGATGCTAGAAGCAGGGGGGGGAAAGCTAGATGGGGTTGAAAAGAAGAGACACACTGGTATGGAAGAGGAAGATAGGGGAAATCTGGACACAGGAAGGTAACAGAAAGAGGGGAAATTATGTGCATGGGACATAGGGACAGAGACATAAAGGGGACATGCCATGGGGATGGTATATGGACACAGGGGGGGGGCAATGGCAGATACATAGGGGAGATATTAGAAATGGGGAAAATAGGAGCACAGAAGCGAGATGGTTTGTGGGGATGGGACAGGGACCGAGCTCACAGGCTCCAGTGGCTTGCACAAATAGCACAGTTACTTACCGTAACAGGTGTTATCCAGGGACAGCAGGCAGATATTCTTGACTGATGTGTGACGGCTCCGACGGAGCCCCGGTACGGACAATTTTAGAGTGATTGCACTCTAAGAACTTAGAAAGTTCTAGTTAGGCCGCACCGCGCGTGCGCGAGTGCCTTCCCGCCCGACGAAGGCGCGCGGACGCCAGTTAGGATAAGCCAGCTAAGAAGCCAACCTGGGGAGGTGGGAGGGACGCAAAAATATCTGCCTGCTGTCCCTGGATAACACCTGTTACGGTAAGTAACTGTGCTTTATCCCAGGACAAGCAGGCAGCATATTCTTGACTGATGGGTGACCTCCAAGCTAACAAAAAGAGGGATGGAGGGAAGGTTGGCCATTAGGAAAATAAATTTTGTAAAACAGATTGGCCGAAGTGTCCATCCCGTCTGGAGAATGCATCCAGACAATAGTGAGATGTAAAAGTATGAACTGAGGACCAAGTAGCAGCCTTGCAGATTTCCTCAATGGAAGTGGAACGGAGGAAAGCTACAGACGCTGCCATAGCTCTAATCTTGTGGCCCATGACAGAACCTTCCAATGTCAGGCCCGACTGAGCATAACAGAATGAAACGCAAGCAGCAAGCCAATTGGACAAGGTGCGTTTAGATACAGGATGACCCAACTGGTTAGGATCAAAGGACAAAAACAGTTGGGGAGATGATCTGTGAGGTTTGGTGCGTTCAAGATAGTAAGCCAGAGCACGTTTACAGTCCAAGGTATGCAAAGCCTGTTCACCTGGATTAGAATGAGGCTTTGGAAAAAATACAGGTAGGACAATGGACTGATTAAGATGAAAGTCAGACTAGAGAGTTGCGCGGGGACAGAAATCCCACCCGTCCCCGCCAAAATCCCACCCATCCCCACCCGTCCCCGTGAGGAATCCCTCCGTCCCCACCCGTCCCCGTGAGGAATCCCTCCGTCCCCACCCGTCCCCGCGAGGAATCCCCTCCGTCCCCACCCGTCCCCGCGAGGAATCCCCTCCGTCCCCACCCGTCCCCGCGAGGAATCCCCTCCGTCACCATCCTTCCCTATAAACTTCAGAAATAGTTATTTTATTTAATTATGCTACTGAATTAAAGGCTCTGGTAGAGACCCATTTACAAATAAGCAAAGAGACTATTAATTTGGAAATATTAATTGGGAAGAATACATACTTTGTAAATGGGTTTCTACCAGAACCTCTAATGTAAATATAAAATATAAATACTCAGCTGATGAGAACCCACAAACTGTCAGCTGAGGACTTCCTTTGCAGTTGGGGTCCCTTTTGCCAAGCTTGGCAGGCAGCAGTAGCGTCCCTGAGTCACAGATGCTGGCACCTCAGTGGCTCATGGATGCTGCCAGCGACTGCTGCGCTTGGTGGAGGGGAGTTCTGACCATCTCTAGAGGAGGTCCTCTGCTGGCGGTGCTTGGGGATCCCCACCAGTCACAGCAAGGGCCAACAAGTACTTCAACACTGTAGAAATAAAACCAGAAATGCATTTCCTTTTCTTTTGAACACAAAACAAAGATATCTGCCATATACATTTCCCAAGGCAGATGACTCTATGCAATGTCACCTCGGTAACAAAATACAAAAATAGACAAATACACCCCCTCCCTTTTTACTAAACCACAATAGTAGGTTTTAGCACAGGGAGTTACGCTGAATGCCTCGCGCTGCTCTCAATGCTCATAGGCTCCCTGCGCTAAAAAACAATATTGCGGTTTAGTAAAAGGGAGCCATAGTGCAAAATATAGACAGCAGATATAAATTCTCAAAACAGACACATTTTGATCACTAAATTGAAAATAAAATCATTTTTCCTACCTTTGCTGTTTGGTGATTTCATGAGTCTCTGGTTGCACTTTCTTCTTCTGACTGTGCATCCAATCTTTCTTCCTTTCTTTCAGCCTCCTGTATGTTTCCTCTCCTCCAGACCTCATTCTCTCCCCCAACTTTTTCTTTCTGTCTCCCTGTTCCCCCTTCTTTCTGTCTCTCTGTCTGCCCCCTTTCTTTCTTTCTCCGTGCCCTCCCCCAAGCCACTCGATTTGCTGCCACCGCCATCGGGGAATAGTCCCCAAGCCACCGCTGTCCCAAGCTTTCCCTGCAGAAGCGTCGCGCTGACCAGCATTCCGCTCCCTGACGTCAATTCTGACGTAGGAGAGGAAGTTCCGGGCCAACAAGGCATTTCTCCTCATTCCATCCAGCCTGAGCCCCATCTCTCCTTGATCCAGCATTTCCCTTCTGTGTCTGTCAGAATTACCATTCCACCTATTTTCCAGCATCACCCTTCTTTGTGTCCATCTCACCTATATCCCTATCTCACCACTTTTTCAGAATCTTCATTTGTCTCTGTCCTTGTCTTTACCCCATATTCACCATTTGCCCTTTCAATGTCTTTATCTCCCCCCCCCCACACACACTTTTTCAGCATTACTTCTATGTCTCTATTTCACCTCCTCTTCATGTCCCCTCTGTATCTCTATCCTTATTCAGAAGGTCCTGCTTACCCTTTCTCTTCTTTGTGTCACTATCTCCATTTTCAGCTTTCCCCTCTTTTCCTTTGTTACTGCACCCTGTAGCCAGAATCTTTCCACCCTCTCTCCACTCCGGCCCAGCCCAGTATGAAATATTTCCTTTTGTTTCTCTCCCCTCTCTCTTCTCCTCCCTCACCCACGAGTCCTGCATCTGGCCCTCTCCCTTCTACCTGCACCTGGCAACACCCCCCTGCTCCGCGGCTCTCTTAAGCAACTCGTCAGCAGCGGTGATCAAGACAAGCTGCCGACATCGAGGCCTTCCCTCTACGAGTCCCACCTTTGTGGAAAAAGGAAGTTGAAACAAGCGGGACTCGCAGAGGGTACGCCCCGACGTCAGAAGCTGCTGCTGAGTTGCCGAAGAGAGCCGCGGAGCAGGGGAAGGGAGAGGGAGATAGGAAGGCTGTAGAAGCTCCGGAGCATGACACCGAACCCGGCCAGGATGATTTCTTTTTCAGGCTGCTGCTGCCGCTGCCATCCCCCACCCGAAATGACAAAAAAACAGCCTAATGCCCGCGTCGGGAAATAGCCATGCTGAGCAGTGAGCTCAGCATGTACACAGATGAAAGCCTTGCTTGCTGATTGGTCCGGCGGCACGGTGGGGCGGGGCCGCCGGACCAATCAGCAAGCAAGGCTTTCATCTGTGTACGTGCTGAGCTCACTGCTCAACATGGCTATTTCCCGACACGACGCCAGACTTGTAAGCTGCATCTTGCATCGCCAGAATTTAGGTAGGCTGTTTTCATCCCCGTGGGAGTCCCGTGGGCAAGGGGGCGTCCCCGTGGGAGTCCCGTGGGTCAGGGGGGCATCCCCGTGGGAGTCCCGTGGGCCAGGGGGCGTCCCCGTGGGAGTCCCGTGAGCCAGGGGGGGAACCCGCGGGATCCCCGCGGGACCCGCGGGATCCCCGCGATCCCCGTTCCCGTGCAGACCTCTAAGTCAGACACAACCTTAGGGAGAAATTTTGGATGTGTACGGAGGACCACCTTATCATGGTGAAAAACAGTGAAAGGTGGATCTGCTACTAGTGCATGCAACTCACTGACCCTCCTGGCAGAAGTGAGAGCTATAAGGAAGACCACTTTCCAAGTAAGAAATTTGAAATGCGCTGTGGCCAAAGGTTCGAAAGGAGGCTTCATTAAAGCAGAAAGAACCACATTGAGATCCCACACTACAGGAGGGGGCCTAAGAAGTGGTTTCACATTGAACCTAGAAACCAAAGGATGAGCCGAGAGGGGTTTTCCATGGACCGGCTCATGAAAAGCAACAATTGCACTAAGATGAACTCTGATAGAAGTAGATTTAAGGCCAGAGTCAGACAAGGAAAGAAGATAGTCCAACACCAGTCCCACTGCTAGAGACATGGGATTTTGGTGATGTAAGAGGCACCAGGAAGAAAACCGAGACCACTTCTGTTGATAACACTGAAGAGTGGCCGGTTTCCTGGAAGCATTAATGATAGAACGGACAGGCTGAGAAAGGAGTGAATGAGCCGAAGTCAGCCCGAGAGAAACCAAGCTGTCAGGTGCAGAGACTGCAGGTTGGGATGCAGAAGGGACTGTTGATGCTGAGTAAGCAGAGAAGGAAACAGTGGAAGAGGTATGGGTTCCCTGGAACTGAGTTGAAGTAGAAGGGAGAACCAATGTTGCCTGGGCCATCGTGGAGCGATGAGAATCATGGTGGCCCGTTCCCTCTTGAGCTTGAACAATGTCCATAGCATGAGCGGTAGAGGGGGAAATGCATATAGGAAGAGACTGGTCCAATACAGGAGAAATGCATCGGGCGCCAGACGGTGAGGAGAGTAGAGTCTGGAGCAAAACAGGGGCAGCTGATGGTTGTGGGGAGCTGCAAAAAGGTCCACTTGAGGAGTGCCCCATTGAGTGAAAATGGACTGAAGAGTCGTGGGATCGAGAGACCATTCGTGAGGTTGAAGAATTCTGATGAGATTGTCTGCTAAGGAATTCTGTTCCCCTTGAATGTAGACAGCCCTCAGGAATAAGTGACGAGCTGTCGCCCAAGACCAAATCCTTTGGGCTTCCTGACACAACAGGAGGGAGCCCGTCCCACCCTGTTTGGTGATGTAATACACTGCAACTTGATTGTCTGTGCAAATGAGTAGTACTTGAGGAAAGAGAAGTGTTGAAATGCCTTGAGGGCATAAAACATCGCTCGGAGTTCCAGGAAATTGATGTGGTGTTTCTTTTCCTGGGTAGTCCAGAACCCCTGTGTTTGGAACTCGTTCAAGTGAGCTCCCCAGGCATAGGGGGAGGAATCCGTGGTGATGACCAGTTGATGAGGAGGTAGATGGAACAGCAGACCTCTGGATAGATTTGAAGATGTCAACCACCAAAGAAGCGACTGTCGAAGAGACGAGGTCACAGATATGCGTTGTGAACAAGGATCCGTCGCTTGGGACCAATGGGTCGCTAAGGTCCATTGAGGAGTACGCAGGTGGAGACGTGCGAAGGGTGTGACATGTACTGTGGAGGCCATGTGTCCCAAGAGCACCATCATGTGATTTGCAGAGATGGAAGTTTGCTGAAACACCTGCTGACATAGAGAAAGGATGGTGTGAAGGCGGTTTGGTGGAAGAAACGCCCTCATCCGAATAGTGTCCAGAATGGCCCCAATGAATTGAAGTCGCTGAGTTGGAATGAGGTGCGACTTGGGTAGATTGATTTTGAACCCCAACAGTCGAAGGAAGTGAATGGTCTGATTGGTGGCAAGCTGAACCGCCTGAGGAGAATGAGCCTTGATCAGCCAGTCGTCCAGATAAGGGAAGACTTGAAAGTTGTGAGAGCGGAGGTAGGCCGCAATCACAATCAGACATTTGGTGAACACCCTAGAAGAGGAGGCCAGGCCGAAGGGTAACACCTTGTACTGATAATGATGTTGGTTGATGAGAAAGCGTAGATATTGCCTGGACGTCAGATGGATAGGAATGTGTGTGTACGCCTCCTTGAGATCGAGGGAGCATAGCCAGTCGCCCTGAGAGAGAAGAGGGTATAGGGTGGCAAGAGATAGCATTTTGAACTTCTCCTTGACCAAACACTTGTTGAGATCTCTGAGATCTAATATTGGTCTGAGGTCTCCGGTCTTTTTGGGTACTAGAAAGTACCGGGAGTAAAATCCCTGGCCTCGCTGATCTTGAGGAACTTCTTTGATGGCATTGAGAAGAAGGAGGGATTGAACCTCTTGAGCGAGAAGGAGGGACTGAGATTTGTTGGAAGCAGACTCTTTTGGGAGACCTAACAGCGGAGGAGTCTGGAAGTTGAGGGAGTAGCCGTGGGCTATGATCGAGAGCACCCAATGGTCGGTGGTGATTACTTCCCATCGAGAGTGAAAAACCTGAAGTCGACCTCCTATGGGCTGTGGAAGAGGACAGGAGGGAGGAAGACTGGCAATGCCCTGGAGAAGGGAGTCAAAAGGGCTGCGTCGGCTTAGTTTGAGGAGCAGGCTTTACGGTAGGCGGCTGTTGCTGACGAGCCTGTTGGTGCTGTTGGCGTTGCCTCCGAGGTTGAGGAGGATGAGGTTGAACCGGCCGAGCAGAAAACCTCCTCTGATACGATGGTTGTTGTCTAAATGGACAAGGAGGAGGGGGCTTCTTCTTATTTTTCAACAAAGTGTCCCACCGTGTCTCATGGGCAGAAAGCTTTTGCGTGGTGGTATCCATGGACTCCCCAAACAGCTCATCTCCTAGGCAGGGCGCATTGGCAAGCCGGTCCTGGTGGTTCACATCCAGGTCTGAGACTCGAAGCCATGCCAATCGTCTCATCGCTACAGACATAGCCGTGGCCCGTGATGTCAGTTCAAAAGTATCATAAATTGAACGGACCATAAACTTCCTGAGTTGCAAAAGGCTGGAGGTGCATTGTTGAAATGCAGGAAGTTTTCGGTCCGGAATATACTTTTGAAAAGAGGACACCTGTTGGATGAGATGCTTCAGGTAAAAAGAGAAGTGAAACGCGTAATTACCTGAACGGTTGGCCAACATCGCATTTTAGTAAAGACGTTTCCCAAATTTATCCATGGCCTTGCCCTCTCTGCCAGGAGGGACAGAGGCATATACACTAGCTCCCGTAGATTTCTTGAGGGTCGACTCCACCAGCAGAGACTCATGGGGAAGTTGGTGTTTGTCAAACCCTGGAATAGGAATCACTTTATAAAGTGATTCCAGTTTCCTAGGGGCTCCTGGAATAGTTAGAGGAGTTTCCAAATTCTTGTAAAAAGTTTCCCTCAAGATGTCATGGAGGGGTAACTTCAAAAATTCTTTGGGAGCTTGGTCAAAATCCAAAGCATCGAGAAATGCCTTGGATTTTTTAGAGTCAGACTCTAGAGTGATTGAAAGGGTGTCTGACATCTCCTTTAAGAACTTGGTGAAGGAGGAGTGCTCTGGCTTACTAGCAGGATCCTGCACCGATGGATCATCCTCATCAGACGAATAATCTTCCTCGGTACCGAGGGGATCGTCAGAGTCATCCCACAAGTCAGGGTCCCGTACCGATTGAAGACGGCCCTGAGAAAGGGGAGTGGAGGATTTGGTGTGCTTGGTCTTGCGTACCGATTTCCTTGAACGTGTCGATACCGTACCTGGTGACTGTACAGCGGTATGGGTGTCAGAGAACAGTACCGGATCAGAAGCCGAGTAAGCAGTACGCCGAAGAGACTTCGGCTCTGCCGACAGAACAGGCATAGAAATAGATTTTTGCGGTGCCGATAATGTCGATGCCAATAAAAGAGGCTGGTCGACAATCGGCACCGAAGGCTCAGTAGGTACAGACACTGGAAGGTTCGGAGTCAGCAGAGCCGGGAGCAATTGTTGCAGTTGCTCCTTAAGTTGGACCTGTAGGATGGAGGCAATACGCTCATCCAGAGTCGGTCCCGATGGCACCGGTACCGCTTTTTTCTTGCTCGGTACCTGCGGTGCAGCTCGACGCTCAGGCGAAGTCGATGCCGATGAAGAGGCAGTAACTTCAATGGGAGCAGAGCGCTTACGGGGCCGGTGCGCAGTCTGCAGGACTTGGCTCACTGCATGCTCGACTGGCGGGCCGAGAACAGTAGGGGAAGGCTTCTTAGTCGGCTTACCTACGGGGTTCGACACTGGCGATGGATCTTGCGGTGCTGACGCTACCGGTGTCGACTTGGAGGAAGTTGCAGGAGTCGATAACGGTGGAACTTCCATAGCGGTACCGAAAAGGATCCGCTGCTGTATTTGTCGATTTTTTAAAGTTCTCTTTTGAAGAGAACTACAGCGGGTGCACGTTTCTGCCCTATGGTCCGGACCCAGACACTGCAGGCACCACTTGTGCGGGTCGGATAATGATATAGGGCGCGCGCACCACTGACACTTTTTAAAACCCGGTGAAGGGGGCATGAAGGGAAAAACGGCCGTAGCAAAATCGAAGCCCGAGGCTTCGATGGTGCCAACAGGCCCCGCCGGAGCCTACCGAAAAAAATAAAAAAAAATTGATTTTTTTTTTTTTTTTAAGTCAAACGAAATAAAATAAGAACGAGAACAATTCTCGAAGAAAAATAACGCGCGAGCGGGAAGGCGAGGAAAAATGAAAAAAATTTCCAACAGCCGTTGGAAACACGCGTCTTCTTAGCTCCGCAGAAACTGGGGACCACGCGCCTTCGTCGGGCGGGAAGGCACTCGCGCGGTGCGGCCTAACTAGAACTTTCTAAGTTCTTAGAGTGCAATCACTCTAAAATTGTCCGTACCGGGGCTCCGTCGGTGCCGTCACCCATCAGTCAAGAATATGCTGCCTGCTTGTCCTGGGATAATACATTGTAACGTGCCATGAAAATAAGAGGGAGGAAGGTAGATAGATAGGCCACGTGAGAGGAGCTGAAGGGTGGTAGAAAGGAACAGATGGTAAAGGAGGGAGGGAAGGGTGGTGGTGGAAAGGAATAGAACAGACATTGAAAGAGGGTAGAGAGGAACAGACCCTGAAGGGAAATGTGGAAGACAGAGTGGGGAGAAGACACTGGAAGGGAAGAAGACAGATGCCAGACTATGAGGGAGCGAAGGGAAGAAGATGGGTGCTAGACCAATTGGGGGGGGGGGTGAAGGGAGAGGCACAGTAACAACAAATGGAAGACGCAGAGAGAAGACGCACAGTGGATGGAAGGAATTGAATGAGAAGATGTGGAAAGCAGAAACCAGACAACAAAGGTAGAAAAAAAAATTATATTTATTTATTTATTTTTTGCTTTAGGATAAAGTAGTATATTAGTTGTGTTGATAAAAATTTATAAACAAAGCCCTACCAGCTGAACATCTCTTTCTCTAGTTCAGCAGCAGGAACTTTGATTTATAAGAAAGAAATAAGCTAAATATTACAGTACTAAGGCTTATATGAATGCTGCGGGGACGGTGACGGGGCGGTGAATGGGATGGCAGTGGCGGTGACGGGGCGGTGAAAGGGATGGCGGTGACGGTGACGGAGCGGTGAAGGGAACGGCGGTGATGGGGCGGTGCAGAGGATGGTGGGCCGGGGACGGGGCGGTGACGGGGACAGATTTTTTCCCCGTGTCATTCTCTGGTCTCAAACTCAAACCCTTTGCAGGGCCACATGTTGGATTTGTAGGTACTTGAAGGGCTGCAGAAAAAATAATTAACGTCTTATTAAATAAATGACAATTCTGCATGAGGTTAAACTCTTTATAGTTTATAAATCGTTCCTTTTGTCTAAGTCTTCATAATAATGTTGTAATTTATAGCTAAAGAGACACATGATTAAGAAACTGTTTTATTTTACTTTTGTGATTATGATAAACATACCAAGGGCCTCAAAATAGTACCTGGCGGGCCGCATGTGGCTCCCGGGCCGCGAGTTTGAGACCACTAGTCTAGGATGAGATAAAATCCTCCCATTTTCTTTGTCACTAGGAACTATTTGGAATAAAATCCTTTCCCTCTTTCCCCTGGTAGAAAGGGTATGATTGTATTGGCATGTAAGAGGGAAAGGAGCTCCATTGTATGCAATTCCTGATGCTGAGAACTCAACTTTTATGCACTTACAGAATAGTTTGGAGGGACAGTTTCCAAATGTAAACCAAACTATATTAAGAACCTCCAGTATGAGGTTAGAAGAGGCCATCTTGATAAGTAAAAATTCAGCCCACCTCCTACCAGTAGGCCATCTGCAACAGTTACTGGGATTATGGTTATGCTCTCCTGGAGTAAGTGAAAAGCTCATCCCTGCTTTAAACTGGGGATATGCTTGGGCCTTCCGAGACCCCTATTTTTCAATTATATCTTTTTTTAAAAACATTTATGCTTAAACAGATTCTGCACATTCATTTCTGCTTAAATGTTTTATGAGTCTTTTTTTTTTCAAATTCTTTATTCATTTTCCCATCATGCATCAAGTACACAATACTACATCAGTTAAAACTTGTATACATCACTTGAATTTCTTTCTAATGTCATCTTACATACATAAAATGTATTTGTTTTATGAGTCTTTATGTGTGTACATGTCCCTATTAAAATCATTCAACTGCCTTTCCTTGAATTCATATTATGGTTTACTTCAACTGTGATGGGAAGTTGAGTTTTCTGGTTTGTGATCCAGAGTTAAGTCTGATTTTGATTTTCTTTTTGGTAATTTCTTTTCCATCCAGTTTTTCTATACAAGTATGCTGTTTAAGAGTTGCTTGATTTTTAATATTGAACACTTATAAATTAAAAATCTAAAAATCATTCAACTGCAACGCCCTGATGCAAATAAAGACTCAGTGCTAGGTATGATATCCACATCACATTCACTTTCAAGTTATATTTTAAATGAAGGTAATTAAAATCCAAACATGACTGTTTAACAAGAAGGGCACAGTGGACAATTTTGAAATAATTTCAGAATTCACCTTTTACTATTAAAAAAAATACAGAAAACTGTGTATAACTTACCCTTCCTTATGTTTAAAGTGCTTAAAAGCCAGGTTTAGAACTTCATGTACTATGAGATCTGGCACAGGATGAACAGGAATCTAGAACAAATATGGACATTTCTGTAAAAACAACAGCATGATAACTACTTCCATAGAACTGGTTCAATCTGGATTTGTATGCTGTCATGTTCCAGGTAGTTATTTATCTATAATGACAAGTTAAGGTTAGCTAAAAAGACACTCGGTATATTGGTCACACTGAAATACCTGTCCTAGCTTAAGCACAGATATACCATTAAACTGAAGTTATTTTCAGTCTAACATTTAGGACTCTCATAAGCTAACAGAGCAATTACCTATAAAGTTTTTCTCTGATTGCAGCTTACCTTAACCACTTAGAAAGCAGTTTTAGAAGAGTTAAGTGTCATTTGTGCATATAAACAGCTGATTTGCAAATATGTAGCAATGTATTTATAAACGTATAGTGTGGTATGCAGAGATTTAAATGAGACTTGTGCTGAGTGGACCTTCAAAGTTCAAGTATATTTCAAATTTTGCAACAGCAATGTGTGTGTAGTACTTCATAAAATATTTTGTTGGCATTTGCACCTGCTCTAAATCATGTATAACACCAGACTAACTGCTTGTTTCAGTCAAGGGATAGGAGTAGTGCTACCCGATTCAGGAAAAAAAATTTTTAATTCGATTCAGCCTACTGAATTGCTTTTTCGATTCGATTTTCCTGCCCAATTGGGTGTTTTTTTTCAAACATCCTGATGGGTTTATTTTATATCCTCTTCACCCCCCTTTGCCCTCTCCTACCCATACTGGCGCTGTGGTGTAAACAAAATAAACAAACAAAAAAGATTTTTCCTCTCTCTGTTAAATCATAGCTCACGTTCACGGTCTAACACCAGCACTGGCAGGATACACATTTCAAATCTGACATACTATAATCACAAAACAGAAAATAAAATTATTTTTTCTACCTTTTGTTGTCTGATCATTTTTCAAATCATGTTGGTCCCAGGCATCTCTGTGTGCTCTTCAGGCAGCCATGTTAGGTAAGCTCCTCCCCTTGATCACTACATTTACTCATGTTATGATCACTATTGCCAAATAAATCAGTGCTGTTGCTGTTTACCCCTGCATTCCACTAAGGCAATGATTCTCAGCCTTTCTTCTGTTATCACACACCTGATAAAACTGTTTATGTGTATACTGAACACAACAAATTCACAACTGAACAAAAAAAAAAACACCCAAAACTCCTAAATATTTCATTGTTAATCATTGATGAATAAAAATATAAAATATTCTTAAACAGAATTTCATTTTAACAGTTAATAAGAGAGAGTTGTTGAATTAATTTTTTTCAAAGCTTTAATCTTTACTTTATCAATGAGAAACATAGGACTGATTAGTTATATGCAGTTTTTCCCATATGGGATTGTATTGTAAGCAAATTGATAACCAACTTACTGTCAACTCAAGAAATTATCCATTCTAGAGTCTATATAGCTTATCATACAAAACAAATCTGTTTTCAAATTCTGGTGTCAATTTTGGTAACAGAAACATCCTCTACTGCTATACTGTATACTGTAAAGTTAACACAAAACCAGTTATTTCCAGTTACTTTTAGAAAATTTCTGTCATGCATACTTTAATTCTACTAGTTGATAGTGTATTTTTTTAAGAATGGGGAGCAAGTCAAAGGGCATCTTAGATCAGGAGGGGCATACTCATTTTCTCTCCACATCCCCTAATATCTCACACATCCTCCTTTTGTTTCCCATCCATTTACTTGATTCTCCTTGACCCATTCCATTTTCTCCCATCTCTCATTTGTTTGCATTCATATACACCCAATTCATATGCTTATTGTTATTAAGAAATCTGCTATATCACCCTTCCTGGAACACAAATCTAGCCTTACCTCCACTGTTTTGGCCCACATCCACATCTCATTCTCTCTTTTCTCCCCATCTCTTACTTGAAACTCTTGTTTACCATGCCCCCTCACCCTCTTTTTCCTTCCCTATCCCAAACTCATTCCATCTCCCATTCCAGCATGGTTACAGCAGGAGATAACAGCCACTGGAAGTGCCCAATCCTCCTCTTCTGCTTCCTGGGAAAGCAATCCATAGTGTCCTGTACAGATTCTACAAAGATTATAAATTCCATGGAAAGGGCTGGATTTTGTGGCCACAGAATCACAGCAGCTCAGCTTAGAACATTACTTGTACTCCATTTATGCTACCCTGAATATGGTGAAATCAAGAGGTTTAAAAAAGGTTTGGATAATTTCCTAAAAGACAAGTCTATAAGCCATTATTGAAATGAGCTGGGGAAATCCACTGCTTATTCCTATGATAAGCAGAATAAAATCTGTTTACTACTTGGAATCTAGCTAAGTAATTGGGACCTGGGTTGGCCACTGTTGGAAACCTTCAGTGTGTCCCAGAATGGCAATTCTTATGTTCTTATACACAATCATGAATTAAGAAATATTCAGACATTTCAGATGATTAAAAAGTACAAGGCTTGTAGAACCTAAAGAGCTTACCTGTTTCAGAACTTCTACTAAAACTAAACAAAAAATAAAATCTACAGCTAAGTCCCTCCTTTCGAGTAGATAATCTCTCTCACGCTGCTGCTCATCCCTAGGAAGAACCAAAATTTGACATCAAAAACACTTCAGAAAAAACACAGAACAAATATTTTCTATTTCTTTTACAAATAAGTAGGTTGTACAAGCATAAAACATTGCATATTGAAAAATATCCAAAGAATAATACAAAAGGTATACAAAATTTAATTTCTTTCAAGTAAAATAAGCAGGAGTGAGCTGAATGCTCTTCACCCTACTCAATACTTCAAATTAATAAATAGTTGTGAGCATTGTATAGTGACAGCCACAATTCACTAAGCAAACTGATCGTGTACTGATCGGTTTGCGACCCCTTAGTGACCAAATTTCCCTCCGGCCTGATTCACTAACCTCTCCTGTGATCCGCTTCCAATCCGTGCATGCAAATGAGGGGAACTGCATGCAAAGTAGGTAGGGACGCGATTCACTAAACAAATTTCCCGATCCGACTAGGCTGGCTGATCAACCCAGAAAGTGACTGGGTCATTTCAACTTTCCAGCTCCAGCCCTGCTCTCTGCCCTTCTCTCTACCGGCCCTGCTCTCTGCTGCCCCGAACTTCTTCTGCCCTTCCCCGCATTGCGAGCCCGTGGTTTTAACCCATGAGTTAAAGCGGGTTAAATCCACGGGCTCCCTGGCCTATGTAAAAAAGTAAAATTTTTTTTAAAAATCGTGGCTCACGCTATCCCCCTGCGCCGATGCCTCCACGCATTTATCTTTGTGCCGATGTCCCCACGCACCGAGGCCCCGCCAATACAAGGCAGGAGGGAAGCTAACTCCCTCCTGCCATCTTAAACGCCACCTGGCCTGGTCCGGCCCACCTCCCTCCCTGTAATAGGCTGGCCGGCTGGCCGGGCCAAGCCCACCCCCTCCCCACACCTTTAGAATTGTTGGGAGCAGGAGGGGTGCCCAGTCCCTCCTGCTCCTGAGGCCTCCTGTGATCGTCTTCTGGAGCAGGAGGAAGCCCAAAGTCCTCCTGTTCCTGCCGCTCTGCTGCAATAATGGCCTTAGGCCATGCCCAGATGCATCATCTGATGCACGGGGAGGGGCCTAAGGCACTGATTGGCTGAGGAGCCTCGGGCTTCTCCACTGGGAGGGGCCTGTGGCGTCTCAGTCAATGAGGGACTTTCTTATTCTGGGAGTTTTATCCTTCAAATTTTGAGGTCCATTTGATAAGACATACTGGGTAAGATGACACTTTTTCTTAAATTTGTTACTTCTTCATATCTAAGAACACTATATAGAACAAATGCTAGGAAAGAAGCAGATTCTGAAAGGATTTGCAATTCTTTCCTGTACAAAAACACTGCTACACAAAGACAGGCGTTATTCTAAGACACACTCCCATTCACATGTGCACGTGCACACACACACACACGCACGCACGCAGAGACACACCTTCCATCAAATTCATTCTCGTCTTGAATCACACATCCCATGGTAGCTACCCTCTAAGATACTTTGCTAAGTGCTATATATCAGAAAGAGATAAATTAGAAGAAACTCATTAACAAAATCGAAAAATTAGGTTCTTACCTTTACTAATCTTCTTTCTTGTAAATCCACACTTTATTCCAGGACTAGTGAGTTAATTCAGTCTACCCCCCAGGACTTTGTAGGAAGCCTCATATTCCAGAGACTTAAGCTCCACCCCTCTCACCTCAGTACTATTCCCTCTGGAATCAGTTAGTCATAAAGCAGCCAGGAACATCTGTAGAGGACAAAAATGAGAGAGAAAACGAGAGAGCGATACGAGAACACTCCCCGACAAATAAGTCTAATCTGTTCATATTAAGAAATGCAAAACAGTAATAATTAAACATAATTGAACCAGGACAGTAAATATCAGAAACCAGAACGACAAGAAACATTGCTAGAAGGAGACATAGCCTGCACTGTTAGAAGGGGAGGACCCTAACTAGGGACCCCCCAAAACCGAGTGCCAAATGCCTTCTCATGGCACTCTTATAAATGCTGATTAGCAGAAATCCAGCTTACCACTACTTGGAATGGCAGACAATTGACAAATCAGCAAAGCATAGGGCGGGTTCCTATAAAGGAATAAAGTGTGGATTTACAAGAAAGAAGATTAGCAAAGGTAAGAACTTAATCTTTTGTTCTTATACAATCCCACTTTATTTCAGGACTAATGGGACATAACAGAGCAGTCCTGGAGAATCAGGGTGGGACTGATGAGAATACTGCCAAAACAAAGGCACCAAAAGCAGAATTCTGCTTGGCCGCCACATCAATCCTGTAAAACTTGGTGAACGTATGCAGAGGACCATGTAGTGGCCTGCAAATATCTTCCAAAGAGATGGATGACAACTCTGCCCAACAGGACGAGATACCTCTGGTAAAATTAGCTCTCACAAGGGGGGCTTCTTTCCGGCCACAATGTAAGCCGTGGAAATGCCCATACAGAACCATCAGGAAATGGTAGCCTTGGAAGTCAGCCCACCAGGTACCTTTTTAGGGGGGGGGAGGTTAAGCTTTTGTAAACCACATTGAACTTATGGTTATACGGTCTAGAAATCTGGCGTTATGTTAGGTACGTCCAAGGACCAGAGCTCCCGGTCCTGCTCCCTCGAGCCAGAGGAGGCAAAGTAGGAAGCCGTACTTCTTGAGCCACGTGGAAAGGGAAGACCACTTTCAGAAGAACGGGAAAAACAGCACACAGCACCACACCAGAATATGTAATACTCAGAAAGGGATCCCAGCAGGAAAGAGTCTGAAGCTCCAAAACCCTGCAGGCAGAGGTAAGAGCCACCAGAAATGCAGTCTGGAACGTAAGAGCCATTTGTAATGCCTGCTCCAGAGGCTCATAAGGCAGATAAGCCAGAGAGCGGAGAACCAGGTTGAGATTCCAAGTCAGACATGGAAGGTGCAGAGGAGGCCAAAGCCTCAAGAGCACCCCACAGAAAATGGATGACATCCAGATACTCTGCTAAGAAGCTCCTCAGTGAAGAAGGGCCCATACAAGAAAGACTGGCAATCCAGTACCCAGAGAGAAACCACTGCCAGGCCTTTCATCAGGCCATCTTGCAGAAACTCCAGGATGCAAGAAAGCAATGGCATAGATGGGTCCAGGAGGCTCTGGACATACCACGCCTGATAACATTTCCAAGTCTTCATATAGGCAGCCACTGTGGATGTCTTTCTGCCATGCACTCAATAGCCAGACCATAAGACCAAAGCAGTATAGATACAGCAGCACAATTGGGCTCTGCATGAAGAGGTGAAGATGATAAGAGAGCCAGAGCCTCTGATCCCACTGGAGTCAAACCAGGTTGGCATACCATGGGCACCTTGACCAATCGGGGTGACAAGGAACAAAGGATCTCTGAGTTACTATTCATTGGAAGATACATCCCTATCATGGGCCACATAGGGAAGACATATAGGAGACCTTCTTGAACCAGATCGCCCAGGCCTGCACCACCGGCCTCTCGACATAGACTGAAGAACCGAGCACTGTTCTGATTGGCCGCAGTTCCCATGAGGTCGAACATGAGACACCCCCACTGTGCCACTATGCAATCGAATGCCCTGTGCACTCAAATGCCACTATGCAATTGAATGTCTGTGGACCACTCTCTGGGGTCCAGAGTCTGGTGACTGAGAAAAGCTGCCTGAACTAAGTCCACTCTGGACACATGTACTGCAGACAGTGCCACTAGATGGCTCTCTGCCCAAGGGAAGAGAAGCTGAGCCTCCAAACTCAAGGAGGTACTCCGGGTGTCCCCTGCCTGGGGATGTAAACCAGCGCTATGGCAATGTCCGAGAAGAATTGGACAGCTCGATGACAGAGCTGACCTTTGAAGTGGAAGAGAGCTAGTTAAATCACCCCAAAATTCCAGGTGACTGAGCGACCACGTGCGCTCTGAGGGAGCCCACCAGCCTTTAACAGGGAGCCCCCCTAGCCTTGGAGACTCACATCCGTTGTCAGAATCACCCACTCCGAATCCGTAGGGGAAGACCCCTGGAGAGTGAGAGAGATCGCAGCCACCAGGCAAGACTATGGCATGCCACTGACGTGCAGGGCAGGGGTGCATGAAACGGGTCCTCTTGCGGACTCCAGTGTAAATCAGAAAGACTGAATTTTAAACAAAACAAATATGAGCAGAAAAGACAAGCTCCTACAGCCTGGCTTGTGAGAAGGAAAACTGATTCCTGAGGGGACGGTGCTGAGGTGAGAAGGGTGGAGCTTAAGTCTCTGGAATATGAGGCTTCCTACTAAGTCCTGGAAGGTAAACGGAATTGTCCGTCAAGTCCCTTCCCTTCCCTTGTTGAAAAGCAGACTGAAATCCTACCTTTTTGAGATAGCTTTTAATCCTTAACCCTACTCCTCTGCCCTCCAACCCAGCCAGCTCATTAACCATTCCCCTTAACTGTATCCATGACATCTTGTTTGTCTGTCTTGCCTGTTTAGTTTGTAAGCTCTTTCGAGCAGGGACTGTTTTCTTACTCTTTGTGACACTGTACAGCGCTGCATGCATCTGGTACTGCTATAGAAATAATTAATAGTAGTAGTAACCCACTAGTCCCAGAATAAAGTAGGACTGTACAAGAAGTTACATTTTTATATTTAAAAGAAAAAATTGATATAATTTAAGATTTAAAAAAAAAAAAAGACAAAACACTTTAGATCTTACCCCTTTGACTTTGTGCTAGAACGAGGTCTATATTCATATGATTCATCTTCAGTTCCATTTTGGCGCCTGTACCAGTCAAACAAGGTACGCAGTAAGGAGGGAAGGCAGTGCTCTGCTACTGAGCTCATAGAGCTAATCAACTGCAAAGACAAAACATTTTCTAAGGACTAAAACAAAACACAAACTATGCTTTCACTCTATTTAAAATCTGTTAATGTTATTTTGCAATAATCAATGCAGCAGCAGCAGCAATGAATATCAGAAAATTAAACACTAAGGGGCTCATAATCGAAACAAATACATCTAAAAACACATCCAAGTTGGCACTTGGACAACCTAAAAGACTGGTCATCTAAGTGCCGATAGTCAAAACGAGTTTTTAGATGTATCCAGAGACGTTTTAGGTCTCTGAATCCGCTATGCACCCAGAGCTGAAAGGGGCATTTTTGAAGGATTGATTAGGGCAGGATATGGGCCAACCTAGACTTAGTCGTACTGCAGGGATAATCAAAAGTTTTATGAGGTTGCCTGGACAGAACTTATACATTGTAACTTAGGCAATCTAAAAACAGGTCTAAGAGCCCAGAACGTATCCAAAGTAACCAAATAACCACTGCAGACACAAAGTACAGACCCCCACACACTCCCCAAGTGATCACTGACCCCCCTTTCCCCCCAGCCATAAAAATCAGAATAAAAACCTATATACCTGCCTCCAGAACATCAGCACCTGGCATAGAAAAGCCTAGTAGAGCTACACAGAGGTAGCTTAAGTAGTCTGGGGGGTGAGTTAGTGAACCATAAAGAGGAGGACCCAGGCCCATAAGCCACTCTAACCACTAAAAGTTTATTGTGGGTTCTCTGAGGAAGAAGGTCTGGCGAAACACGTCAGAACCCGATACTGCTTGCTTTTGAAGATCATTTCAGCAACCTCAGCTAAATACCCAGTAAAGGGATTTGAGAAAGTTAATAGTTTTCAAAGAAACAAACAGTAATGATTTAATGATGTGGTATCTCTAAAGACTGTTTGCTGTGCAATGATAGACTAAGGAAGCTGCATTTAGGGGCTTGACCCCATTTGTGGTCTTTCTACCTGACAACGGTTCTGAACACATCTCGTAGGGAGGTTAAGATAGGGGTGCCCATTATCTGCAACATTATTTAATTTGTACCTTGTACTGCTTTGTAAATTGCTTTTGAATCTCTGTGTATCCTACCAACTAACTGTACACTGATATCAACCAATTTTTTTCCCCATTGATGGGGATTTTGATGGGGCATCGTCACGCTTACAGTTGGTAGTAGTAGCAATAAAAAAATTGGATGGACCACAATAGGCTTAAATTAAGCATTCAAAAGACGAAGGTGTTGTGTGTTGCGAGGTCTTTAGGTTCTGATGTCCTGGAGGCAGTCAAGTTATTGGGGGGGGGAAGAGTGTTGGTGAGACGGAAGGTGAAGTATCTAGGCATGCTTGTGGACTCAGGACTTACCCTGAAAGGGCAGGTGTTAGCAGTAGTTCGGAAGGTGTATTTCCAGTTCCGGTTAGTGAATGGACTTAGGACTTATTTGGCAGCTTATTTGTTTAGGACAATGCTGCATACGATGGTGTTATCAGTCTTCTATTATTGTAGTCTGGTGTTCCTGGGAGTGCTAGGGTCAACTTTGTGTGCGCTAAAGGTTGCCCAGAATTCAGTGGTAAGATCTCTGTTTGGAATGGAAAGATGTGAGCATGTGACTGAATATTACATAAGTTTGTATTGGTTGAAGGTAAGGGGCAGAATACGCTATAAGTTATTGGTAAATGTTTTCATGTGCCTACATAATCTGGCTCCCAAACACCTGCTCCAGAGTATCCTGCCACGTGACCCGCCTCGATTTCTCCAGTTTACTGACCATTGTAATCTGCAAATTCCATCTGTGTGGGATCTGAGGTTAACATCATCCAGGGATAGTATCTTCCATTGTATTGGTTCCAGGGAGTACATTCGTCAACAGCAGAATATACAAAATTTCAAGAAATTACTCAAAAAGGCACTTGTTTTGTCAGATAAAATATAGGGTCTGAGATTGTTTAAACAAGGAGGAGTGGAGATATTGATTGCAGGGTGCTGGGTCATTGATGTATTCTATGGTCTGGACTGTTTTATAGTTGGAGTGATGTTTGTCATTGATGCGACTTGTTTGTCAGATGTAATTTTATATGTCATATGTATTGTTATATGTAATTTTGTATGTAAGTGTGCAACTCGCCCCGGACAACGGCGGGGATAAATAAACAAACAAACAAACAAATCAAGAGATTAGTAAAAGTACAGAGATGCCTTTTGTTGTTTGAATACTTAAATACACACTATTACACAGGCGTCCATACTGTAGCTGTTGATTCCCATTTCCCATGAACTGCAAAAGGATATCTCTATAAGAACTTGAAACTTCTCCCCTTCTGCAGTGGAGCACAGCACCCTCCTTAGTTGGTACCAAAGCAATTGAACTCCACTGAAACACAAGAAAAGAGAAGAGGCAAGAGGAACTCCCTCCGCAATAAGCATTCTGTTCTGCTCTGAAACTTGGAAAATAGAACAATGATTAATAAACATTTAACAAGTAAACAGATACCAATAACACTCATATGAGTAACTAAGAGTCCATCTGCTAAGGATAACAAGCAGGGGCTATAGTACTCTCTCAAGAGGAAGGAGAAAGGGAAACCCCCAGTACCTGAAACACATCTTTTCTTAATCCTAAGTACAATAAAAGAGATCCCTTGATGGATATTGTCAATGTCCGAGGCAAAAATCAAGTGAATTAAAACCAAATCCGCATATGGAGGTTGGTACGGACTCCTGTGAATCCCTCCCTGCCCCACCGGAAGATCTTCAGAGTGATGCTGCCGGCACTGACAACAAGCCCACCCCCAACAGGCCCAACATCTATTCTTCCCTTAAAGGGCCATCCTGCAGGCAGGCTTCTCCCAAAAGCAGCCCTGCCATAGGGCCCTTTGTGTGACCCTTCATTAGGACCAAGAGGATCAAGAGAACTGTGAGTAATAAACTAGATATAAGAATAGACTTTCAAACCTTAATTTAATCATAGCAGTAGAAGATGGAATGGACTGCTTGAAGGTTTAAATGCTAGTCTTATTCTTATAGCTTTGGATGCTTGTAGCTTTTAAACTAGTGTCTAGAAGGGCTCATACAAACTCTAGTTTCTGAGTCGGGTTAAGTTGTGATTTCAGATAGCTGACTACAAATCCCAGGAGGCATATCATAGAAGTGGTGGCTTGGTGAGCCAGAGTCAGTGATGAAGCTTTAACTAACTAGTTATCTAAATATGGCAAGACTGAAATTATAAAAGATCTGCTCAATGAAATACAACCCAGCTTTCTATTTCTAATCGAAACGTGGTTACCAATGCAAGATGACCCCAGATTACAACTACTCTGCCCAATAAATTACAAAATCACCCACCTGTTGAGAACTGGTTGCAGGAGCAGTGGGGCAGGGTGGGGGGAGGGTTGAGTGTGATTTTTGTACTTTCTGTTGATGTGTATGGAAGCCTTATATAAAATAGTTATTTTACAACTGTTTTATGCTGTACATGTATCTCTGTGCTGGTTCAGTAAAAATTTTCAAAAATAATTTTTTTAAAAAAAAATTTCATGGAATTTATAACACCTCACTAGAACTACTTATGGTAGAAATAAACAGTGACGGGGGCGTGGCTTGGAAGCTCACGAGAATGGTCGGGTAAACGAGAAACTCCGTACCGAGAGACTTTTGAAATTAAGTTACAAAAAAATTTTTTCAAGAGTGTTAAACAAGACACTATGGCTTCGGGGAAACAATCAAAGGCTGATTCGGCTTTCTCAGCAGGGAGTGTAAAACGATCGAAGCCAGAGCCGGCAACCCCATCAAAACTGCCGTTGCCAAAAGAGAATGCAGCCGACATCAATATTATGATTGAGCTGCGAGAAATTAAAGAAATTGTCTTAGGAAACTCAAGAAAAATTCAAGAAGTTAAAGAAGAAGTTTCTACACTAAATAAAAGAATGGAGAAGCTTGAACTAAAAATGGATCATCTAGAAAAAAGGATTGAAGTTTCTGAAGCAGAAGCAGTACAATTTAAAATAGATCGGAAAAAAATAGAAATACTTACCCGGGACCTGGAAGATTGCTGTAATAGAGAAAGGCGAAGTAATTTACGGGTCCTAGGGCTACCGGAAGGGGTGGAGAAAAACAACCCAATTTTCTTTTTATAAAATCTCCTCCTTAAATTACTGCCACTCAAAACAAAGTTCCCCCTGGAAATTGAACGAGCACACAGTGTTCCCACAAGAAGATCAGATCAACAAGTGGGTCTTCATCCCTTGATTTTTAAGCTTTTAAGATACCAGCAAGTTTTGGACGTTTTTCGGATGGCAAAGGAAAACAGAAACTTAAAATATCAAGATGCAAAAATACACATTGTGCCTGATTTTGCGAAAGTAACCGCTAATAAAAGAAAGAGATTTTTAGAATATAGACCACAGCTGAGAAGCATAAGGGCTAAATACGGGTTAATATACCTGGCAACTATGAAAGTTACCTATGGTCACAGGATGTTAAATTTTCAAGAACCAGAAAAGCTGCAAGAATTTTTACAACAAGTTGAACAGCCCATGTCATCATAAATCTTTATTAATCAAATGGTGATATAAGGTTAATAACTTTTGTTCTGTTCTTTGGTGTGAACTTGTTTTGAGTAAACGTGGATATGTCAGTTTTATTTAGGGAAGGTATTGCAGATTGGGGGAGATACTTGAAGTGGACGGATGAGTTCATTATTTGATGGGAAGGAAGGAACAGATTATCAATTTTTCTTCAAAAAGAAAAGAAAAAAATTTGAATGTTTAATGGTTCATTACACGAGTCTTCGAATGAAAGAATGTCAGCTCTTGCAGGGTGCGATTCTGATATGAAAGATCCAAGTCTGGCTTAAGTATATAAATATCAGATTTTACTTTTTATTAATGATATTGCTAAAGCTGTTCATGTGACAATTAAAAGAGAGATTCTATGCACAAGTGAAATCAAGTCCTAAAAGATGTTTAACAAGTAAGACGACGTTAACAGATAATACTGTTTTAACTTCAATAAGGATGATCTCCTTGCTTGGAATCGTAACCCTGTCCAACAATATAATTTATATGGTGTAACAACGTATGTACTGACATTGGCGGTTGACACGAGTGATTCGAGGAGTACTTATTAGATTGGATGTTTAGTAAAGGAGCAACCCAAAAGAATTTGGAGTTACTAAGAAAAGAAAGGTTGTTGTTTTTTTTTTTTCTCACCAAGTAGACATCAGCAGAAAAGAATGAAACGTCATAATAAGAACTAAATACTGAGATCGTAGTAAGAGGAAATCTTATTAAGGAAGAGTTTATATATACTACAATGACTGTACATGAAATAATATGGAAGGACTAATATCTAACGAAAGAACAGGGAAAGTAGAAAGATAAAATAAAATTGATCTTTCTGAGAAATAAAAGGACACCTTCTATGACATTTATTTCTTCCTGATATTAACTCAGTGCTTAATTTGACAGAACTGATTTGTCTATCTCATCTTGTTTCTTCCCCCCATTCCCCCAACATGCTCGTCTTTTGCTGTATTTATTTAATTAATTATAACATTATAAGCTGGGTCATTGTAGACTGATAAGTTGAGTTAATTACTAGGCAGCAAAACTGTGACGGAATTTTATAAAGAGCTAAGAATGGATCGGGGAAATTTGTTGCTTTGTGAAGCTCATTAAGAATGGATTTATTGGAAGAATTTAGAGTTTAGGATATTAGACAGTCTTATGATAAAAGGTGTCATTAGAAGAGATGAATTCAACTGTTCACGTTAATGATTTATAAGTATAAATTTGCTGGGGTTGAAAATATTTTGAGGTCTGATAATAGTTAAAGGGAAATGGTATTTAAGTTAGTTCATTCCACTCAACTGGTTCACACACTGAGTGGGTCTTTGGGTGTTGTTCCTGGGTAGTTGTTTTGGGATCTCTTCTAGTGGTTTGTCAGTATCTCCTTCTGGTCCAAAGAAGGAAAGTTTATTAACCTTAGCATTGACCTTCAGAATATGTTTGTAACAGCACTGCTTGTGTGGCATTAGGCTATGTAGTGATCGAAAGAAAAACCCAGACCTTTGCATATTTTTGCACTATATGGTGGGTGTATGAGGAGATTCACATTTCCTGCACAGCTAAGTCCGTGTGAAGTTACCTTGTGCTGTATTTTACATCTAGCAAGGAAGGAAAAATCTAAGCTTAAAAATGAAGTGGCCAGAAGTTATGGTAAAAGCAGATAGCGTAGCTGGTTTTAAGAAAGATTTGGACAAATTCCTGGAGGAAAATTCCATAGTCTGTTATTAAGACATGGGGGAAGTGTCTGCTTGCCCTGGATCGGTAGCATGGAATGTTGCTACTCTTTGGGTTTTGACCAGGTACTAGTGACCTGGATTGGCCACCATGAGAATGGGCTACTGGGCATGATGGACCATTGGTCAGACCCAGTTAGGCTATTCTTATGTTATGTTCTCATCTGTAGAGGCCTTTGTTTTCACTTCTTATTTTAATGTATTTTTTTTTTCTGGGAACTTATCAGTGTTTTTTTATAATGGGAACAAAAATGGAAGAGAATGAATGTGTGTGGAATGAGGGGGTAACTAATTTCTTCAGCTAAATAATTCAATCCACCTCAACCAGATATAGGAGAACTCACGCACCATTCACACACCCTCCAACCGAAAACGTCAAAAGAAAAAACTGTTCGACAACCTCTTAGCCATTCGAGCTGCAACACTCGACCCCTGAACTGCTTCAACTAATAGCCATTCTGTCGATCAAATCGGGAAAAATTCCAGAAGACTGGTGGCGAATGTTACACCGATCTTCAAGAAAGGTTCGAGGGGAGATCAGGGAGACCGGTGAGTCTGACCTCGGTACCGGTAAAGATGGTAGAGTCACTGATAAAGGACAGCATCATTGATCACCTAGACGGACACGGGCTGATGAGGACCAGTCAGCACGGTTTTAGCAAAGGCAGATCGTGTTTGACGAACTTGCAGCACTTTTTTGAGGGAATAAACAGACAGATAGACAAGGGTGATCCGGTCGACACTGTATATCTGGATTTTCAGAAGGTGTTCGACAAGATTCCGCATGAACGACTACTTCGGAAAATTGCAAGCCATGGAATTGAGGGTGAAATACTCACGTGGATTAAAAACTGGCTGGAGCATAGGAAACAGAAAGTGGGGGGTAAATGGACAATACTCGGACTGGAAGAGCGTCACCAGTGGAGTGCTGCAGGGCTCGCTGCTTGGACCCGTGCTCTTTAACATCTTTATAAATGATCTGGACATAGGTACAACGAGCGAGGTGATTAAATTTGCGGATGATACGAAGTTATGCAGAGTAGTAAAGACGCAGGGGGATTGCGAAGATCTGCAACGTGACATAATCAAGCTCGAGGAATGGGCATCGACATGGCAGATGAGGTTCAACGTGGATAAGTGTAAAGTGATGCATGTCGGTAACAAAAATCTCATGCACGAATACAGGGGTGGAACTTGAGAGACCTCCCAGGAAAGGGACTTGGGAGTTCTGATCGACAAGTCGATGAAGCCGTCCACACAATGTGCGGCGGCAGCAAAAAGGGCAAACAGAATGCTAGGAATGATAAAGAAGGGGATCACGAACAGATCAGAGAAGGTTATCATGCCACTGTACCGGGCCATGGTACGCCCTCACCTGGAGTACTGCATCCAGCACTGGTCGCCGTACATGAAGAAGGACACGGTACTACTCAAAAGGGTCCAGAGAAGAGCGACTAAGATGGTTAAGGGGCTGGAGGAGCTGCCGTACAGCGAAAGATTAGAGAAACTGGGCCTCATCTCCCTCAAACAGAGGAGATTGAGAGGGGACATGATCGAAACATTCAAGGTACTGAAGGGGACAGACTTAGTAGATAAGGAAAGGTTGTTCACCCTCTCCAAGGTAGGGAGAACAAGAGGGCACTCTCTAAAGTTGAAAGGGGATAGATTCCGTAAGGAAGTTCTTCTTCACCCAGAGAGTGGTAGAAAGCTGGAACGCTCTTCTAGAGCCTGTTATAGGTGAAAACACCCTCCAAGGATTCAAGATAAAGTTAGACAAGTTTCTGCTGAACAAGAACGTGCGCTGGTAGGGCTAGTCTCAGTTAGGGTGCTGGTCTTAGACCAGAGGGCCGCCACGTGAGCGGACTGCTGGGCATGATGGACCACTGGTCTGACTCAGCAGTGGTAATTCTTATGTTCTTATGTGATCAGTGGAGTGCCGCAGGGCTCGGTCCTGGGCCCGATTCTATTTAACTTATTCATAAGAGATATGATGCAAGGACTTAGAGGAAGGGTATCACTGTTCGCCGACGCCGCCAAACTTTGCAACATAGTAGGCAAAAGCTTATTACCTGATAATATGACACACGACCTACTGTTGCTGGAACAATGGTCAACTACTTGGCAGCTAGGCTTCAATGCTAAAAAATGCAAGATAATGCACCTGGGTAAGAGAAACCCGCGTAGAACTTATGTACTAAATGGTGAGACCTTGGTTAGGACCACGGCGGAACGCGACCTAGGGGTGATCATTAGTGAGGACATGAAGGTTGCCAATCAAGTGGAGAAGGCTTCCTCCAGGGCAAGACAAATGATGGGGTATATCCGCAGAGGTTTCGTCAGCAGGAGACCTGAAGTTATGATGCCGTTGTACAGAGCCATGGTGAGGCCTCACTTGGAGTACTGTGTTCAGTTTTGGAGACCACACTACCGAAAGGACGTGCTGAGGATCGAGTCGGTTCAGCGAACGGCCACCAGGATGGTCTTGGGGCTCAAGGATCTCACGTATGAAGAAAGATTTAAAAAATTGCGGCTGTACTCACTTGAGGAAAGAAGAGAACGGGGAGATATGATTGAAACATACAAGTACATCACGGGACACATCGAGTCAGAAGATGATATCTTCTGGCTCATGGGACCCTCGACCACCAGAGGGCATCCGCTGAAAATCAGGGGAGGGAAGTTTCATGGCGACTCCAGGAAGTACTTCTTCACCGAAAGAGTAGTGGATCATTGGAACAGACTCCCACTCCAGGTGATAAAGACCAACAGCGTGACGGATTTTAAGAGAAAATGGGATACTCACGTGGGATCTTTAAGGGAGTAAATTCAGGGGAGGGGATACTTGGAATGGGCAGACTTGGTGGGCTATAGCCCTTTTCTGCTGCTTTTTTCTATGTTTCTATGTTTCTAACTCTACAACCTATTGACCTCGACCACTGAGTAGTGGCTCGTGGCCAGCAGGGGGTGATGTTTATGGGACGGTAATGAAATGGATGTCATAACATGATAAGTGCAATATTTTGTGGAGTTTTTCTACAAAAATGCCTGTTTTTCGTATGATTCTGGGTAATTCTAGTCAGATACAAGCATATGTGTCAGTTAGGGCCACGCCCAAATAGAAGCGTACGAAAAACGGGTGAATAAAAATCTGAATAATATGTAACTAAAGCCAGAAAAACACACTATAGATTAATATAAGGGAAAGAATGGTGTTTTTTTATGTACTTTGCTGTTGGGCCAGATCAGAAGGAAACCAAAGGAATCCATTTTGAGTTCTCTGTCTTTGCTATATCTGCTCATTTTGAGGAATCCATTTTGTTTTTCCAGGTCTTTGTTCTCAGCATCGTGATGTTAATTAATACCACATGTGCTTGCATAGACTGGTTAGGAACATAACGTGTCCCAAACTGAGATATAACAGGGTATATAGTTTTGAATGAAAATGATTTATGTATGGAGGCTTGGCCAAGCAAGTATAAATGAACAAATATGACTGGAGTGTGTGTATGACTGTGTATTTGAACAAAGGAATGAGTTTTGAAAAACATATTTATATATCTTTGCAACCTAAAGAAATCCTAAAGCAACATCTGGAAGTAATTAAGTCAGAGACTCCTGCTGTAACATAGAAAGAGAGGGGGAGGCCAGCCCCTCCTCCTCCTCCCGTGGGCTACAGCTATGTAATTTGAACCTGTCAATTTAGGGAGAGTTTGACAACTTTTCAGCACTGTGTGTGGATAAAACTTAACTGACAAGCAAGCTGAGAACTTTTCATCACCCTGTTAATAATTGTAGATTCTCTTGAATATGTTATAATGTTATAATGTTAATTCAGAAATCAAAAGTAATTTTCTAAAACTTTGTCTAACTTTGAAACGTGGAGGAATTTTTCTTTGTCTAACTTTTAAGACCACCTCTTTTGTGGATTGTTATTGGTTGTCAAAGTGATGATGTCATAATGAGCCAATAGTATATAATAGAAATTCTGGAGATATTAAGACGAGTTCGTTATTAGAAGGCCAGCATTTGGCAACTATAACGATCTCCCATTAGCGCAACTGTTAAGCAATTATGCTTGATTCTTTTGATCTCATAATGGAAAAATAGAAACAATAACTCAATAAATCTTAATTATAATTTTTAAACCCTTGCGCTGGTGTCATTTTGCATATTTTATTATTTTTAAAACCGTAAGCTTTCATGAGGGCGTCAATTCCTATGCTCACCACAGACTACAAAACCTTCAAAAAAGAAATAAAAACCCTTCTATTCAAAAAACACATAAAACCGAACTAACACAATCAGAACTGTCCCAAGCATCACCTCCAACTACTCCATATGTACTTCTGATGTCATGACAATTCAGACATAATTTATGTTATGTTATGTTATGTTTGGAATAATGGTTACATATATGAGGTTCAAAAAAAGAAAATTTTCACTGCCTGTTTCTATTCTGACCATTTATTCCGTTTCATGGTCATGACAAAAAATATTTTTTTAAATGGAAGGGTGTCAAAATATGATGGGCCCCGGGTTGCCACCTACCCTAGGTACGCCACTGGAGAGATCATATAGATGTATCAGAAGATTTAATAGTTATATAATGAGAATATTGATTAGTTTAATTTTAAATATAAATAATTTTATATCATTGTAGTAATAAGATAAAATAAGGATGGGTTACTACAATTAGGATTTGAAGTAAGTAGAGGAAATGAAAATATTAATGATATTTAAGGGGGTATGGATTTTTTCATTAAGAATGCATTAATTTTTACAAGGATAGAGAGGTAATACTTGATTAGATATAAAAATTGAATCTTGGGTTGGGAAACATAACTTAATATGTCAATATATATTGAATACTCTATGTGGTGATAACTATATAATGAATTTTGAGGATAAACTTTAAGCTAATGATTAGATATGTTATTTTTGAAATGGAATAGGATCTTAGATGACTTACTAGGACTGTTAAGTAACTTATTTCAGGAAAAGCTTTTCACGATAGTCTGTCAGGAGTTTTTTCTTTGCTTGGTCTATTATGTGTGTTTCCAAGTTTTCACTTTTGATAGTAATAGGGGGAGGTAGGGTGGGTATGGGAGGGGTGGGAAAGGGAAAATTTTATATTCAAAGATTTAAAATTGGTGAAATGGTATGTATTCATGAGTTTCAAAATAATACTAAATACTTGATTTGGATTAGATGTTTTGATTATAAAGCTTATGATGGAGTTAAAAAATTTTTTGTTAAACGTTAATGGCCTTAAGATTGTGGTGGTATATAAGAATAAAGTTATTATTATTATTATTATTATTAATCATCAGATTAAAAGGAAAAAAACACTCACCTATTTAAAACAACAGAATGCCAGTGTATATTATTTACAGGAGACGCATCTATCTGCAGTAGAGTCAAAAAAATTAGAAGGGGTTGGGTTAAACAGTGTTTTTTCACCCCTGCAATAGGGAAAAAAGCAGGGGTAGCTATTCTAATAAACAAAAAATGTACAGCTAATTTTCAATTAATTGATTCAGATCCCCTAGGAAGATGGATAAATGTGGATATAAACATGGGAAATAATACCCTGGCATTATTTAATGTGTATGCCTCCAGTTCGAACCAAAATGAATTTTTTAAAACAATACAGCAATTGATACTCCCACTGGCTACTTCTAAAATAGCAGTAGCTGGAGATGTTAACGCTGTTATGGATCCATTGATGAATAAAAAGCCGAGTAAATGTATGAAATCATTAGGATTAGATAATTTAGTGCATTCGTGTGATTTGAAAGATATATGGCAAATACTTCATTTTAATGATAAGGAATTTTCCTTTTGTTCACATGTCCATAAATCTTTCTCAAGAATTGATTATATGTTTGTCTCAAATCAAATAGTTCGGCAAGTAATACAAGCCGCCATAGAACCAATTGTTTTATCTGATCATGGCGGTGTATGGATCGAATTTAAATTTGCTGAACAGGATGACAGTAGATCTGTATGGAGATTCGATAAAACATTGATTGCAGATTCAAAATTTCTTGAAGAGTTTCAGTTGAAGATTAATGATTTCTTTCAAATTAATGCTTCAGCAGAAACTTCCATAGACGTATTATGGGATGCCTTTAAAGCTACTATGCGAGGAAATATTATTTCATATTCCGCATATATTAGAAAACAACTTAAAAAACAATTTTCAGATTTGGAAAAAGAAATTAAGAAACTAGAGTCTAAATTGATTGATAATTGGGAACAGAATACTCTACAGGCTTTATTAAAAGCAAAAGGTAAATATAATGAAATATCTTCGAAATTGGTAAGGAAAGATTTGTTTCATCAGCAAACTTTGTATTATGGAAACTCAAATAAGGCCGGAAAATTATTGGCTAATTATCTTAAAGCAAAGAAAAGAAGAACAAAAATCATTGCAGTTAAGGACGAAAAAGATTTTATACATACTCAAATTGGAAATATTTTTAAATCAATTTCTAAACTTTTATAGACATTTATATTCTTCTGAGCCTTATGATAATAGAGAACAGGATGGAATAGAATTTTTGAATTTAATTAATGGTCCAAAAATTTCTGAAAATATTAAAAGAAGTTTAGAAGAGCCTATATCATTAAAATAATTAGAAACGGATCTACTTTTAGAGTTGGATCCGCTCCAGATGGTGATGGTTTTACAGTGGAATTTTATAAATCATTTCAAATTACCCTGTTACCACATTTATTAAAATTATATCAGACTCAACTAACTAAGAGTTGTATTACAGGTACTATATGGCTGAATCTTTAATTATAGTTTTGCCAAAGCCAAATAAAGATCCCACTTTGGTTTCAAACTACAGGCCTATCTCTTTAATTAATGTAGATGGAAAACTCTTGGCTAAGACATTGGCTTTACGCTTAGCTAAGGCTCTCCCTTTTATTATTGATATGCATCAAACTAGGTTTGTTGCTAAGAGACATTCATCTAATAACACCAGATTTGCTTTTCATATGTTGAATTTAACAAAAGCCATGAATGATCCGGCTTTTTCTGTATCCCTGGAAGCAGAGAAAGCCTTTGATCAGGTGGAATGGACCTTCATGTATCAAGCAATGGATTGGTATGATATAGGTTCAGGATTTATACAAATGATTCAAACATTGCATAGCTCCCCTGCTGCTTGATTGTATATTAATAATAATTTTTCAGAATGTTTTAGTTTGCAGAGGGGGGTTAGACAAGGCTGTCCCTCCATCTTCTTTGCTTTTTGATATTGTTTTGGAACTTTTGTTATTAGCTATTCAGCAAGTAAAAGAGATACAGGGTATTCTTTACTCAGATCGGGAATATAAAGTCTCAGCATATGCAGATGATATACTGTTTCATTTGAGAAATCCAGAAACAACCATTCTATGCTTACTTGATTTGATAGAGAAATTTGGAAAATTTTCAGGATATAAAATAAATTGGAGCAATTCAGAAGTTCTTCCAGTAAATGTGCATTGTACAAAAGGTTTATTTGATTCATTTCCTTTTGTATGGAAAGAGGATGGTTTAAAATATTTGGGAATTTGGATTAAAAATATGCTGGAAGACACTATGAAGGAGAATGAAAAATCTTTATTTCAGGAGGTAACAGAGATGTGCGAGCAATGGAATCCTTTACATCTTTCTTGGTGGGGGAGAGTCCAAACAATAAAAATGATGATATTGCCTGAGGTTTATTATCACATGGGTATGTTACCAGTCTTTTTTAAGGGGTCCTTTTATAAAAAGTTAAACAGTATTCTCATGAAATTTGTTTTGCTAGGTAAGACTCCTAGAATCACTCTAGTATCTTTACAAAAAACAATTACAGAGGGAGGGGGTAAATTTTCCCAATTTTTATAGGTACCATCAAGCCTATTGGGTCCTCCCAGAGCTCAAAGACAATACCCCAGATTGGATGTGGTTGGAATGGCGACTCATGTTTCCTCTACGCCTATGTCATGTTCTCAGAATCAAGATGCCTAGATTGTATAAAGACAACAGAATTTTATTGGATACATGGAAAACTTTGCAATATGTCAGTAATTTAACATCTATTCCAATATATAAATCGACAAATCAAACTATATGAATAAACTCCAAGATTCAAATTGGCGGATTTAAGGTCATTTGGAAACATTGGATGATTGCAGGGATACGTATTTTGGATGATGTTATTTCTAATGGTAAGCTGCTTGATTTTTCACAGTTGCAACATAAATATGGACTTAATAAATCACAAAGCTTTAGATGGTTGCAACTGAAGCAGGCCATTCAGGTGGGGTTCCCTGAATGGAATACTCTTAATAATCATTATAGTATGGAGTTCTTATGTTTTCAGGTGGACTTTCTGGGACACCAAGCCGCGCAGTGGTATAAATTGATAAATGGATTAGTTCAAAAGAAGCCTAAATCTGGTCTTAGAGATATTTGGAGCATTGAGATTAAGCACCAAATTACTGCGTCTCAATGGCCACGAATTTGGTCTTGGAGGATGAGATCTACAGTGTCCGCATCTATGAGACAAAATTGGTTTATTCTCCCACACAGAGCTTTTTGGACCCCAGTTAGATTACAAAAGTTGAATAGTTCTAAGTCTAATAGATGCTGGCATTGTACTCTCGAAGTAGGGACTCTAGATCATATGTTAATCTATTGTCCCTTTATTTTAGCCTTTTGAAAATCAATTTGGGGCCAAATAAATTGTTTATTGGAGAATCATGTGGCATTATCGTATGATACATTTCTATTTGGTATGTCAATGAGAACACAGAGTCAAATTTCATCAAATAATAACAAACTTTTATTGATTATAACAGGAATTGCCATACAACATATTACATCTAATTGGAAAAATTGGAGTAGACTCAATTATTGTTTCTGGTGGAATTCATTGCGTCATATTTACAAAATGGAAAGAACAATTGCGATACAAAAAGGAAATTATAATAAATTTAAAGAAATCTGGGGGCCATTAACAAAATATTGCAATGAATACCATTTTTCCAATATGAATACTAATACAAAAGAAGGGTGGGGTTTCTGAATATGATTAAATATTTAGTTCATTAGATAAGAATAATTATACGATATATTTGATGGCATATAGAAACAAAGGGATGGGAGGGAAGGGATTCAATTTTAAGTATTAAAGGTTAATTGGTTAAGAAATTCAAGTGATGTATACAATTTTAATGTCAATTATTTATACACTTGATGTAATATGTAAAATGAATAAAGAATTTTTTTTTTAAAAAAGAACATTTAAAGGATAAAAAGTTCCTTTAAAAAGCATCCTTGCAAAAAAAAAAAAAAAAAAAAGAAATAAACAGCGACTCTTGCCAAAGCCCCATATGCTACATACTATTCTACATTCCTCTAGGAATGTGGCTAGAAGCTGAACCACAGTTCTCAGATATCATCTCAAGAACCATGGTACGACTCCACTTTTATCATAAGTGACTTCATCCTCAACCTCAAACTCTCACACCCTGAAATTCCTTGACGTTTTAAATTAGCTAGACCTCAAACCTTTGTTTCAACAAACCAAACACAAAAATGGCCATCAGTTAGATCTACTCGTCTCCTCCATTTCAGCAAAAAGCAAAGCTACCTAAAAGTTAATTCCCTATCCAAAATACTTTGGTTAGACATAAGAACAGCCTTACTGGGTTAGACCAATGGTCCATCAAGCCTAGTAGCCCGTTCTCGCAGTGGCCAATCCAAGTTTCAGTACCTGGCAAAAACCCAAAGAGTAGCAACATTTCATGCTACCAATCCAGGGCAAGCAGGGAGAACATGGGGCAGTGGCTTCCCCCATGTCTTTCTCAATAACAAACTATGGACTTTTCCTCCAGGAAATTGTCCAAACCTTTCTTAAAACCAGCTACGATATCCACTCTTACCATAACTCTGCCAATGCATTCTAGAGCTTAACTATTCTCTGAGTGAAAAAATATTTCCTCCTATTTGTTTTAAAAGTATTTCCCTGTAACTCTGAGGGTCCACTAATCTTTGTAATTTTTGACGGAGTGAAAAATTGATCCACTTTATTCGTTCGTTCTACTCCCCTCAGGATTTTGTAGACTTCAATCAGCTATCTCTTTTCCAAGCTGAAGAGCCCTAACCTTTTTAGTCTTTCCTCATAGGAGAGGAGTTCCATCCCCTTTATAATCTTGGTCGCTCTTCTTTGAATCTTTTCTAGTGCTGCTATATCTTTCTTGAGATAAGGAGACCAGAATAGAATGCAATACTCCAAATGAGGTCGCACCATGGAGCAATACAGGGGCATTATAACATTCTTAGTCTTGTTAACCATCCCTTTTTTTAAAATAATTCCTAGCATACTGTTTGCTTTTTTGGCTGCCGCCGCACATTAGCTTCTTTCTTAGTCATTCTACTCAATTGTATACCTTATTTTGTAATCTTTTGTTAATCGCATAGAACTTTACAGTCCTGCGGTATATAAGCTGATTGTTAAGTTATGTTAAAATGAAACCCATAATTGTGCAAAGTCGCAGACACTACTATTAGGAATTTGGTAAAGACTATCAGAGCAGACACAAGGCGAAGAATAGTACTCTGTATTGGAAATGTCGAGATCCTACTCAAAATCTCAGGCATTTTCTGTGGGTTGGTAAGATTAGAATATGAGTTTAAACTTCTTTTAAATCTAGAGAGCAAAGCTAAACATTCTTTTCTAGAAGGAGTAATCGAGTTCCCAAAGAAACCATGTGAAATCTCTCCACTAAACATTTGTTGAGAGTGCGGATATCTAGCATTAGATGGAGATCTCTAGTCTTTTTCAGAATCTGAAAGTATTCGGAGTAGAACCCGCTGCCCATTTCCCTTGGTGGAACTGGTTATATTATATTGAAGGGAAGAAGGGCCGAGAGCTCATGATAAAGCAAAGATTTCTAGAGCGAGTTGAAAGTAGACTCTTTTGGAGGGTGCGATGGAAGCTTTTTTAGAAGGTGAAGAACATATCCTTGAGAGATTAGCTGAAGGACCCATTTGTCTGTTGTTATGTGGGTCCAGCGTAAATAAAAATAGTGGATCCAACCCCTCACTGGTAACTGTTGGAAAAGAGAGAGAGAGAGAGATGTTGACTATGCTCTATATGAGAAAGTCAAAGACTACTGAGACTTTGAAGGAAGAGATGTTTGTTTTTGCTATCTTTGTTGATGAGACTGTCTATGTGTAGACTTGTGTAAGGAGGCGACAGGCTAAGAATAGTGATGTATGGATGGAATAAGGTTGTCGATGATAAGAAGCAGAGTATTTTCATGACTGTTAGGTATGCTTTGTTTTCTTTTCAGTAGCTTCATCTATTCAGTCTCTGAAAAAGTATGTTTGATAGGCGGTCTTGGCTCAAGATCAGAAACATGGAGCCATGCCTGCCTGTGCACAGCAATAGAAACTGTTGATGTTCTAGATGAGATGTCAAAAGTATCAAAGGCAGACCTTACCATCTATTTTCTGGTTTCAAAAAAAAAGTCTTTGGTAAGGTGCTGGAAAGCTTCCTGTTGGTCAGAAGGAAGATATTGCTGGAAGATTGGCAGCCACTGAAAGAAAGACTTTAGATAAAAAGTCATATGGAAATTATAATTCAGGATACGGTTGATGAGCATAGATGATTGAAACACTCATCTACCAAATCTGTCCAAAATTCTGTCTTCTCTTCCAGAAGGAGTGCTATGAGCACATTTCAAGATTATCTCCATCACTAAGGATTGGTGTTGTAATTGTGGCTTGTCAAAGGCCTATACAGGGTGTCCAACTTCCTAGGAGCTACTGGGACTGGGAGAGGATTTTCACAATTTTTAAAGAGAGCTTCCTTCATTAAATTGTACAGAGGAAGCTTTACATAGTCCATGTGCCAATTTGACATAGTCCAATGCCTCCATAAACTCCTGCTCTGATGGGATTCTATACGATTCCTCAGTAGAAACATTGAGCATAGACAAGTGGATGGAGAGATCTGAGTTTATGTCCTCAATGTGATGGTATCTGGAAGAATGGGACACAGTGTGTCAAGGGAAGCATCATGAAGATCGTCAAGAGTATGATGGAGAGCTGCATCAAGAGTGCCTCAATGGAGTTAGCGAGCATTGAGAGGAGGCTCGGGAAACATGCATGGATGAGGAGGCCTGAGGTGAATGACCAGGGAGAATGTCAACATTGAGACTTGAAACCTCAAGACCTAGATGCGGATCGATGATGAAGTGATGACATCATGATGAAAACTGACATCAAGGCTGTGCCAGCTGGACTGAGGCAGAGGCGTACTGCATTGAGGGACGTAGTGTTCGAGCCTGAAGTAAGGATATCAATTCTTGCTACAGAAAAACCTTAATCTGACCTGCAGGGAAGGTGTTGGTACCAATGTAGTCAAAGTTACAGTCAGCTCAGGCTGACATCGAGGCATCAGAAGCCTAGTAGGAGAAAACATCTGGAGTGATAGAGAGCATTCTGACTGATGATACTTCTGAGGCATTGAAGACAGCGAGGATATAGAAGTTCGTCTGGAAAGTAAGTGTCAATGCTTTTTAGACTTTTTCTGAAAGTCTTCTGAGGTCCGATGTGCAGAAGAAAAGCCAGAGCTTCCTCTGGACAGAGCTGGAGGCTGAGGGGACACTAGCATCAACATTGATGAAGAAGGCACCTGGGCAGTTAATAGGTCTGTAGACATGGTGGACATGGACCCAAACAGCTTCTCAAACTGAATTTGGCGAGCCTTTAGAGCCTTGTTTTGCATGCAAGCAAAAAGATTACAAGAAATGTCCCAATGATCAGGACCTAGACAAACCAGTTGTGAGGGTCTGAAGTTTTCAAGTTTTTATTAAAATTTGATATAATCGCTTATTTTGTTTTACTAAGCGGAGTACGATACTAATAAAAGTCATTAAAACATACAAAAAAGAAAAAACCACATAATATTACAATTTAAAAACTATATATAAAATAGGATAAACAAATCGACATACAAACCAACTAATACAGAAGGGTAAAGCAGGTGGAACTACAATTTATTTGTTTTTAAAGTTGAAAAGAGTAACATGCATGGAAAGTACGATGGGGTAGGGATTTGAAAGAGGATTAAAAAAAAAAGGAAGGCAAAGAAGAGGAAAAATGAACGGGAAAGAATAACGAAATATTAAATTAAAAAAATAATAATAATTAAAGGCTGAAAGCATCTTTGAATAAGAAACTTTTCAAATTACAGTAAAACCTTGGTTTGCAAGCATAATTCATTCCAGAAGAATGCTTGTAATCCAAAGCACTCGTATATTAAAGCAAATTTCCCCATAAAAAATAATGGAAACTCAGGTGATTCATTCCACAACCCAAAAACTTTAATACAAAATACTATACGTACTTGTATTGCAAGATCTCCTGAAACGTCAGAGAGAGAATCATCGGCTCAGTTGTGATGCGTGTGCACTGTATGTACTTGTATTGCAAGATATTGCTTGTATATCAAGTTAAAATTTAATAAAATGTTTTGCTTGTATTGTAAAACATTTGCAAACCAAATTACTTACAATTCAAGGTTTTACTGTACTTTTAAAGTAGATCAGATTAACCTTCTCTCTTAGGTGTTGTGCCGTAGCATTCCAGAGTTGGGGTGCAATCATTTAAAAAAATGCCTTATCATCGAGTCCCTATAATTTTCAGAAAGGGGACTGTTAGTAGCTTTTGATCCATAAACTTAAGTGAGCGCAAGATGTTATATGGGATAAATAATTTATCAATAAATTGTGGCTCATTTGATGAGAGAATTTTAAATGATAAAAGTAGAATTTTGAAGGTGAGTCTATGGGAGATCAGAAGCCAGTGAGATTTAACTAATAAGGGTGTTACATGATCATATTTTTTAGCATTATGGATCAGTTTAACAGCAGTATTTTGAATTATTTGAAGACTTTCTTTTTCTTTTTTTGTAATTCCTATTAATAAGGAATTACAGTAGTCAAGTTTATCAATAATTAACGGATGGCTTAGTATATTTAAAGATTATGGCTCAAGAAATTTGAAAATAGAACGAATCATTCGTAGCCTATGGAAACAAGATTTTACTATACTGCTTATGTGCTCATGATACAAAAGCTCATCATCAATGATGACTCAGATAATTTTTATTGACGTTACTATTTCTAACTGTATGTTATTAAGGGTAAAAGTGGCACCTAAGTTTATTCCATTCTTCCATGGCAGAAGTAAGACTTTTGTTTTTTGTATATTTAAAGTAACATATTGGAATGTAACCATTGTCTGACACACTCAAATTTATTGTTTATTTCAAGTATTTCTTCTTTGTTTTCTGGGTTCAAAGGGTGCAATAGCTAGATATCATGAGCATAGGCAAAAGTGGTGAATCCGATGGACTGACAGAGCCTTAGGCGGGGCGATAGAAAGATATTAAAAATAGATCCTTGGGGAATTCTGTATTTAAGAGAATAAGACTTATAGGTGGTGTCATTAAAGATAACTTTAGATGAACGATCGGTAAGGAACGACCAGAGCCATTTAAATATCTGCCATGAGATACTTATCGACGCGAGTCTTTCGAGGAGTAGTGCATGATCAATGGTATCAAATGCTGCTGACAAACCTAGAGAGAAAAGGATAACAGAATTATGATGATCTAATGATAAAGTATGTTAGTGGTCAAACCTATCAGTGAATATTCAGTGGAATAGTATTTTCTAAAACCTGTTTGATTTGGATGGATTCTACAAAATCAGATAATTGGTCGAATTCTATTCTTTCTGTTAATTTGGCTATAAACAGGATATTAGCAATAGGTCAGTAGTTTGATGTATTTTGCGAGTTAGCTTTAAGGTCCTTAGTTATCAGGTAGACAGTGGCAGTTTTCCATTTTAATGATAAAGAGCCAGATTTCAGGCTATTTATGATAAGTGTGTACGAAAGGTCCAAAACAGGAAAAAAAATTGTTTTAGGATAAAATGTGGGATGATTTCTCAACGTGACCCCTTGAATTCATTGAGCATCAGGGATATTGATAGGAAGACTGCCAATGCTAAATCAAAGGGCCCCTGAAAAAGTGTCGATGTTCCCAGCATCGACAAAGGCGGGAAGCCAGCCAAAGGCCCGAAAAAAGAAAATCATCAAAATGAAGAAAAAATGAATTTAAATATATAAACACGAAAAAATGGTACGGGAAGGCACTTGAAGAGAGAAGTGTTCAAAACACACAACTTCTTCGCTCCTTGGAAAAGGAAGAACTGAAGGTCCAGTGAGCTGACCTCAGGCAGGAAGGCACATGCACTGTTTGGACAGTGTCATAGTTTTAAAATGACAGTGCACTTTGGTACATGTCTATACTGGCTCCATGGATAATGTCACCCATATGTGAGAATATACTGCCTGCTTGTCCTAGAACAGGTAAATATTGTTCTCCTCCTCCTCTTCCCAGCAAGTCAAGTGAAAGGTTCGCATTTCACATTAGGAGAAAGCTAATTGTGTTGGAAAAGTTAAATCTAGTTGGAGGGTAAACAATGGAAAAAATTGGGGACATCACTCAACCATCAACAGGATGAAGAACAGATGATGAGAGAAGCTCCATACACATGCTCAGTCCTGAAACCCATCTCCCTTGTTTCAGTTTGAGTTATTTTCTCAAAATTCTGCAGGGTACGACCATACCTCGAATATTGTATGCAATTCTGGTTACCGCCTCTCAATAAAGATATAGTAGAATTAAAAAAGGGACAGAAAAGGGTGGAAAAAAATTATAAAGGCGATGGGATGACTTTCCTGTGAAAAAGGCTAAATCAGCTATGGCTCTTCAGCTTGGTGAAGAAACAGCTCAAGGAAGATATGAAAGAAGTCTATAAAATACAGAGTAGAGTGGAACAGGTAGATGTAGATCGCATTTTACTCTTTCCAAAAATATACAGGGCATGTAATGAAGCTACTAAATAGTTGATTTAAAACAAACTGGAGAAAATATTTCTTCAGTCAACATGTAAAAAACTCTGGAATTCATTACCAGAGAATGTGGTAAGAGCAGTTAGCTTAGAAGGGTTTAATAAGAGGCTTGAATAATTTCCTGAAAGAAGCCAATCACATTAAATGGACTTGGGAAAATCCACTGCTTATTTTTATGATAAGTAGCATAAAATCAATTTTACTCTTTTGAGATCTTGCTAGGTACTTGTGCCCTGGATTGGCCACTGTTAGGACACTGGGCTTGATGGACCCTTGGTCTGTCCCAGTATGGCAACTCTTATATTCTTAGGGTTTCTAAATCCTGCAGCAAGTGAAAGACTATGCAACTCATACTGTGGAATCATGAGAGAAAAAAAAGGAACTGTAAGCTTTACAGCAAACCTAAAACTCAGATTTGTGAAACAGACATATAGAAAAAGGAATACACTTCTCTCTCCGTATTCGCTGTGATAGGGGATTAACAGAACCGCAAATACAGAAAAACCGCAAATAACTTTTTCATATGTTATTCGCTGTTTTCTATTAAAAGCCATCGTGAATATAGTGAAACCACAAATAACATGGTGGGAGACCTGGCCTATTCCTGAAGGAGAGGTAAAACACGGTGAAGAAAGTGCTGGGAATTAGCAATTTTCTCTGTAAATGCTTGGAATCAGCGATTTCTCAATGCAAGCTGATGTAATTTTGGGGAGGAGCCAGCAAGCTAAAAACCGTGAATAATCGAAACCGCGATTACTGAAACCGCGAATACGGAGGGAGAAGTGTATTTTTCCATCAAGAGAGCCAAATATGTTAAAACAAATTATTTTCCTACCTGATCAAACTGAGGATCTTCACCTCTTTGAAGTGACCTGGACAAAAGCTTTTCCTAGAAATAAAATGGTACAAACATTAGATAGTATAATCATGAGAAGTGGTTTGCATTGAAATGAATACAAAGTACATGCGCCAAATATTATGCCTGAAAACAGTGAGAGCACAGTTACTTACTGTAACACAGGTGTCATCCAGGGACAATAGGCAGATATTCCCACAAGTGGGGTGATAGCATCCACGGAGCCCAGTACGGACAGTATGAAAAGTGTACTGTCACTTTAAGTTTTAAGAAACTTCGCGACTGCCTGCACCGCACATGCACGAGTGCCTTCCTGTCCAATGTAGGCTCACGGTACCTCAATTCCGTAAGCAAGCTAAGAAGCCAACCAGGGAAGGTGGGTGGGATGTGAGCATATCTGCCTGCTGTCCCCAGATAACACCTGTTACGATAAGTAACTGTGCTTTATCCTAGGATAAGTAAGCAGCACATTCTCACATGTAGGTACCGAAAGGTACCAAGTTGTCAGCTGAAATGGCTGTAGATTGGGATGTAAAAGAGACCCTTGATTCTGCATGAGAAGAGATGGAAAGATCTGCAGGGTATTGGATCTTTGACATTGAGCTGAAGTAGAAGGGAGAACCACAGTTGTCTGGGCCACCGAGGAGCTATGAGGATCATGGTGGCTGACTGTCGCTTGAGCTGGACTAGCATCTTCAGAATGAGAGAAATTAGTGGAAACGCATAAAGGAACTTGGCAATCCAATCCAGAAGAAAAGCATCTACCTCTAGGTGATGAGGAGTTTATTGTCTGGAACAAAATTAGGCAGTTTGTGATTATGTCTATCTGAGGAATCCTCCAAAGATAGAATATCTGACACAAAATTGCAGACTTGAGCATCCATTCGTGTGACCAAAGAAATCTGCTGAGTTTGTAAGCAAGAGTATTTTGCGCCCCTTGAACATAGCCAGCTTTTAGAAATAAGTTTCAAGCAATTGCCTTTTCCAAATTTTCTTGGCCTCTTGAAAAAGAGTCAGAGAACCTGTACCTCCTTGCTTGTTTATGTAATACATCGCAACCTGATTGTCCATGCGTACTAGGCTTCATCTAAGGCACGGCAGATGATGGGTTGTATCAAGAGAAGTTTCGTCAACAGGAAGCCTGAGGTCATGATGCCATTATGCAGAGCCATGGTGAGACCTCATCTAGAATACTGTGTGCAATTCTGGAGGCCACATTACTGTAAAGATGTGCACAGAATTGAGTTGGTTCAGCGGATGGCCACCAGGATGGTCTCGGGGCTAAAGGGTCTCTCGTACGAAGAAAGACTGAACAAATTGCAGTTCTATACTCTCGAGGAGCGTAGGGAGAGGGGAGACATGATTGAGACATTTAAGTACATCACAGGATGGGTCGAGGTGGAAGATGATATCTTTCTTCTCAAAGGATCCTCAAACACAAGAGGACATCCGCTCAAACTCAGGAGAGGGAAGTTTCGTGGAGACGTCAGGAAGTACTTCTTCATGGAACGAGTGATAGAGCATTGGAACAAGCTTCCAGTACAGGTGATCGAGGTCCGCAGTATCCCAGACTTCAAGAATAAATGGGATACCTATGTGGGATCACTGCGAGGGTCATACCAATGAATAGGGTCGCTAGGACATAGACTTAATAGAGCAGGTCAATAGAGTTAAGGGGACCAGTAGACTTAAAAGGGTGGGTCAATGGTATGGGCAGACTTGATGGGCTGTATCCCTTATCTGCCGTCATCTTTCTATGTTTCTATGTTTCTACTAGGACGACTTGACTAGATATAATGTACTGAAAAATCTTCATAGCACAGTGAATCTATCTGAGTTACAAGAGATTTATATGAAGGTTCTGTTCTTGACCAGAGATCATCCAGTTGAGCTCCTCAAGCATACTTGGACGAGTCTGTAGTCAGAACTTTCTGATGTGGAGGGATCGGAAACAGAAGCCCTTTGGAAAGATTTAAGGAATTCATCCAACACTGAAGAGATTGACAAAACAATGATGTAACTGTAATTTTCTGTGAGAGTGGATCGAGAGTTTGAGACCATTGTGACGCTAGGGACCAATGAGCTGTTCTGAGATGAAGTCTCACGAAGGGGGTAGCATGAACTGTAGAAGCTAATAGTATCATCATTTGTCTGGCTGAGATGGATAGAAGATGATAGATTTGATAGCAAAAATGAAGCCATTTTTCTTGTCTTTGCTGAGGCAGGAACGCTTTGAGTTGAATTATATCTAGCAGGGCCCCTATGAATTGTAGATTTTTGGGAGGAATTAAGTTGAGATTTTTGTAAAATTGACTTCGAACCCTAACTGTTCAAGAAACATAATTGTTGATTGTGTTGCTGAGAGGACCCCTTGAGGAGAGGTGTCTTTTATGAGCCAGTTGTTAAGATAGGAAAACTCTTGAGCACGTAAAGCTGCTGCCATTACTACAAGGCACTTGGTGAATACTTTTGGAGAGGATGCCAGGCCGAAGGGCAGAACTTTATATTGGAAATGTTGATGGGCTATCTGAAACCACAGAAACTTTCTGTGAGCAGGATGAATTGGTATACGAGTATAAGCCTCTTTTAGATCTAGAGAGCATAGCCAATTGTTTTGATCTAATAGTGGATATAAAGTTCCCAGAGATAGCATTCAAATCTTTTCTTTGACTAGGACTTTGTTTAGGTCTCGGAGGTCAAGAATCGGACGCAGATCTCCCATCTTCTTTGGGATTAGAAAATACCTGGAGTAGAACCACTGATTTTTCTGAGGAGGGGATACCACCTCTGTGGCATTTAGTTGAAGCACAGTCTCTATTTCCTGAAGAAGAAGGGACATCTGCTGAAAGTTGAAAGAGGACTGACTCTCTTAGAGGATGATTTGGAAGTAGTGACAAAATGCAGAGAGTAACCCTTCTTGATGACTTTGAGAACCCACAGATTGATTGTTATCAGAGTCCAACGTTGATGGTAGAATTGCAGACATCCTCAGATTGGTTGCAGAAGAGGCTGAGATAGGGGAACAGCAGCAATGCTCGCTAAAAGGACTGAGCAGGTTTTTGAGGATCAGCCGCCTGAGCTTTCTGAGGCCGCTATTGTTTTTGCTTCTTTTGTGGTAGTGGCCTCCGAAGTAGAATGTTTAGAAGTATATCGCCTCTGATATGAGTAGAAAGGTTTAGCAGATTGCTGTGAAGCTTGAGGCTTAGATTTTGTTCGGACCAAAGAATTCCAATTTTTTGAAGGTTGTGTCAATTTTTGTGTGGCAATCTCGATGGAGTCACCAAAATGTTTTCTCCTAAACATGGAATATTAGCTAATCTATCCTGGAGATTGATATCCATATCAGAGACTCTTAGCCAAGCTAGGCATCTCATAGCCACCTACATAGCAGATGCTCTAGATGTCATCTGAAAAGCATCATAGGCTGACCTCGCTATGTATTTTCTAGTCTGCGAAAGAGTGCTGAAATTCTGAAAGGTGTTGTGAAGGAATATACTTTTCAAAATTAGGCAATTTCTTTACCAGTTGTTTTAAATAACAGGACATGTAGAAATTGTAATTAAGGACCCTGTTCGCCAGCATAGAATTTTGATAAAGGTGACATCCAAAGTTGTCCATAGTACGGCCTTCAGGCCCCGGTGGTTCTGAAGCATAAACTCTTGCAGTGGAAGATATTTTAAGGGTTGATTCTATAAGTAATGATTGATGTTGAAGTTGTGGTTTATCAAACCCTGGACAAGAAATGATTCTGTAAATGGAATCTAGTTTCCTTGAAGATATTGTGATAGTTAAAGGTTCTTCCCAATTTTTGAGAAGTGTCTCTTTAAGAATGCCATGCAACGGTAACGTGAGGAGCTCTTTAGGAGGCTCATCATAGTCCAAAGCATACAAGTATTCAGCACTTGGTCCAGTGTCTACTTCCAATCTGACAGGTAGGGTTTTGCCCAACTGTCTAACTGTCTAAAGAAAAGTTTTTCTGTATGAGATCCAGCTCTGGGAGGTGTCTTGTGTGGTGAATGTTCTGAAGGAGTGTCATAAGACTTTGTCGTAGATGCAAATTCACATCAAGTCAGATCGCAAATCTGAATCATAGAGAAGATTTGGTGAAAATGTGGGTCAAGGAGAACAATGCTTATGAGATGTTTTGTGATATTTTCAGTACCGATCCGATGACGACAATGACGAGGTTTCACGAGTGTCCCTTTTTTTGCTTTGAAGCATAAGATCGAAGCAATGAGGACTGACAATGCCTTGGTATCGAACGCTGTGCTGAAGAAGAGCATTGATGCTTCGAAGTAGTGGATCAATGCCTCAATGGAGAACGTCGATGCAATGAGCTAGAATGTCAATTGGAGGATCAATGTCTGGATGTAGAACGACATCGAGATGGGGAGTGATGATGTCATGCAGAAGATCCATGAGAAGTATCTCGATGCTCCGATGGATAGCTGACAGCAGTACCTTGATGCCTCATAGTGCTATGCTCAGGCTGGGCCGGTAACCGAGGGAGTCGATGTTAGCACAAGCATGCAGTGCAATTTAAACATGTCACCAATCTCCCTCTGGAAGAACTCATCAAGTTTCTTCATGAAAGTACACACTAGTACTCATGGCTCATCAGCCGGTACCATCGGTTTAGCAGGTTGTCTCGGAGTGGGTGACCTCGATGAGAATGCACACCGTGAAGGAGACAAGCTACAAAACTGGATAACGATGGTGTTGATGTTTGGTCTGCATCAAGGGACTCGATGCTGTTGAAATCTGCGACACTTGCTGGAAAGTGGATGGCTTCTTAGCTGGCTTCCCCAATATTGTAAGATTTTCCGATGTTGATGCAGGAATTTTTGATGCCGATGGCTCCGAAGATTTGTCAGTGTCCATGGCCGAGCCGAACAGCTTCTCCTATTGCATGCAACGGGCTTTGATTGAGCGCTTTTCCAATAAATAAAAGGATATGAGCTTCTTTGCGGATGATAATAAAATCTATAATAGATTAGATACTCTTGATGGTATGGATAACACAAGGAAAGACCTAATGAAGTTTGAGAAATGATCTGAAATTTGGCAGCTAAGATTTAATACTAAGAAATGCAAGGTCATATATTTGGGCAAAAAAATGTGGGAACCCCATTTAGGGCAGGGGTTCTTAACCTGGGGTCCATGGATGGGTTTCAGGGAGCCCATGAGAGTCAGATAAAAATTAACATTTATATTCACTATACAGCCCGGTACTATTGATTTTTCACACAGATAATGAGAGAGTAGATATAGTAATAGTAGTAGTAGTAGTAATGGTAGTAGAAGACATAGTAGTAGTAGATATGTTTTAATTTGCACAAGAAGATTGTATTTCATAATTAAAATGAGTGGTCATTGCTAGAGTTGGGCCCAATGGGGTGACTCTTTTCTGTTGCAGTGGGCATCGGGCTCTTTTAAGTATTTGGGGGTGCATCTACCTGTGTCTACGACTAGCCTCTATTCTCTTAATGTTGCTAAACTCCTTTCCGATACTAAAACCCAATCTGACACCTGGGGGGGGGGGAATCTTCCCTTGTCCCTCCTGGATCATATTGCTCTTATTCAGATGGTGATCTTTCTCAGTTGGTTATATGTCATGCAAATACTCCCCATCAGATTATTGAAACGGGACCTTATTCGTCTGGCTCGCTTATTTTCTGGCTTATGCTGGCATTGCCAGCGACCGAGGGTCAGATATCACTTTTTGGTGGGTGGCTGGTTGCAGGGGGGCCTCAGGCTTCCTCACTTTGGTCTTTATAATAAAGCCTGTTTATTGCATCACTTGAAAGATTGGCTGCAGGAAGAGACTCAATTTACTCTTTTAGATTTCAAAATTTCTTTTTATTTTCCTCATTCTCTACGCAGCCTTCTCCATTTGCCTAGTAAAGAGCTTCCGCCGCTGTTCAGATCTAGTTTTCTTTTGAAATCTATGCGGGCTGTGTGGGGGAGTATCATTGGTAAGTTGGGTGGGGATCCTCGAGTTACAAATCAACTCAATCTGAGGGGGAATTTAGCTTTTCCACCAGGAAGTGATAACCCCAGCTTCCGAGATTGGGCTCATAGAGGGATTAGTCTTGTGGAACATTTGTTGATCCCAGAGGGTGGAATGAAGCCTTTAGCAGATTTTGGTGATCAGTTGGGCTGCTGTTGGGGAGATACTTTTGCTTATTGTCAGGCTAAACATTATATTCTTTCTCTTCCTCAGGAACGGACTGTGCAACTGATTGGACAGGGTCTTCGAGCTTTCTATGCTGGCGTGGCAGATTGCCATACTTCGGTGTCGGCGTTGCATAAAGTCCTTCTTTGTTTTGAATGCCCTAAGGATGTCCAATCCATCCGGATACTGTAGATTGATCGATAGATACATACATTCAAAATTGCCACAGTGTGTACCTAATCTAATTTAATTTTAATCAGTAATCTTATATTCTGCTATTTTTAATTCAAATTCAGAGCGGATTACAACAAGAACAACTCTACATTAAGGGAAGCACATATACTTAAGTTATTGCACAAAAATACAGTATCAAAAATAACATTAATAAAAAAGTAGGTCTTTAAAACTTTATGAAATATAATATACAAATTCTGGCTTATTTCTAAAGGAAGATTGTTCCACATCTGAAATTGCCTGATAAGAAAATGATCGTTATCAGTTGACTCTTAACTAAGTTGTTCATTTAAAAGTATGTGAATTTTCAACAAACTTAAACAGAAGTGAACCAAGGATATACAAATGGTAACTAAGACAAGTTAGAATCCAGCTGTATAGACTTAGTTACCATTTGTATATCCTTTGTTTATTTATTTCACAAAATTAATAAAATATTTGAACTAAAAAAACTAGAATCCCTTATCCATTTAATATCTGCTATTTCTATGTTCAGAGCTCTTTTTAAGTTATTGGGTGAAGTTTGTCAAGTAACATATCTCCTCCCCACCCCCACCCCAACTTCAGCCATTAGGTAAATAACAAAATCAATTCAATGGCAAAAATTTTTAAAGAAATGCAACTGGTGATACTACTACTGATTTCATTAATGCTTTTCAATATTTATCTGATTATCACCATACAACAATAATGGGAGACTAGAACCAAAATAAATAGCCTAAACAGAAGTAAATGGAAGTGAAATCATCAAAACTGTAGCAGGCATTTTCAGACATCTGCTTTACAATTAATACAGAATATCACAGTCAAATTGATTTTTAATTACCGTATATGTAGGACAATGTGACTGGCAATTGCTGCCAGTGGAATACTGCATACTGTTCAAGACCTTGTTCATAAAGTTATATAATACTGTTTCCCTCAATTTTTATCCTTACACCTTTATGTCCCTGCTTGAGCTCTGCATTTGACTCATCAACACCTATTACTGTATGTACTCGAATATAAACTGATCTGAAAATAAACCAAGGTAACCTTTTCCCCAAAAAAACAAGGACGAAAGGTTGACTCCAATATAAACTGAGATTAGAAATTTGAGTATCTGAGTGTCATAAGTAATCACTAATTTTTCAATTGAAGCTGTTTCAAATCCAAAAAAGCTAAAGAAGAGCCGAGAAATATCTTCCTACTTGGGGCCACGATCAGTGACATAGTAAGCGGGTACGAGGGAGGCGGTCTGCCATGGGCGCGGTCTTCCTTGGGGCGCCAGCACCCCTCCTCCTCTCCACCCTTCCCACTCCTCCCCTGCCACACGCAAGCTCCTTCTTTAACTTTGGCACAAACAGCCATGACCTTGCTGCCCTTGTCAGCTTTGATGCTTTCTCTGAAGTCACTTCTGGGACCCGCACCTAGGAAGTGACATCAGAAAAAGTGCCGAAGCCAATGTGGGAAGCAAGTTCATGACTGCTTGCACCAACGTTAAAAAGGTACGGGGCAGGGGCGCATAAGCGCATAAGCATGCTGCAGAGGGGTGTCAGAGAAAAAGGCGGGAGAGGGGCGCCACCTCCCCAGAAGCTGGTCACCTTTGCTATGCCACTGGCCACGACACCAATCAAAGTTTCTGAACTTCTATCCCTACCAGAACACCTGACCTCAGTCATACTTGCAGAAAACAGAAAAACTCTTTTCAAATACAAACCCACATATTAAAAGTACTATTGCACACAAATGAAACCCTAATATGATACACCACAAAAAAGAGAAACTTAGGACTCAGGAAGCCAACGTTGATGTTCTGTGCTGGTGCTGGTGCGTGCTATAGGCCTGCTGGCTCCCACTCTTCAAAGGAGGATTTTTCAAAGGGAGTCCAGCAAGCCTTGGCCATGCAGATGCTCAAGGCCCTTCACCAGAACAGAGCATCGGCTTCCTGAGACCCAAAACTGTAAGTGAGATGTCAGTCTGGGGCAGGGGAGCGGGTAGTAGTGGATAGGAGTGTCGGTCATCAGGGTGGAGGCAGGAAGATAGCAATGCCAGTCATCAGGGGGGCTAGCAGTACCGGTCATCAGAGGGGGGTGGGGGAGACCGAAGTGCTGGTCATCAGAGGGGGTGGAGGATAGCAGTGCCAGACATCAGGGGTGGGGTGAAAAATAGCAGAGTTGGTCATCAGGTGGGGAGGGGAGGAGGAAAAAAGCACTATCATCAAAAGCAAGGCTCGAATATAAACCACCATTTTTGGGCCATTTTTTGGGCCCAAAAATCTTGGTTTATATTTGAGTATATATGGTATCTGTTTCTTCTTTCTGGCACATTTTACTGAATACCATTTGAAACTCTATGTTTAGCATTGTAGGATCTACTCTATGCAATACCCTACCCTTATGCCTCTACAAAAAGAGCCTTCACACCTTTATTGTATTGAGTGTCATAAAAGCATATTTGTTTCAGGAAGCATTTGTGACATATGAACTGCCTTTTTTGACAGTATGCTGGGCAGTCGATCTCTGGGGCATGGGAGAAGCAACGGGCAGAGATCACTGATATTTTTCTCTGTCAAATTTTGTATTTCTTTTCCTACTTATGTGATTTTATTGTATACCTGCACCACTTTGATGGTCTTTCCTAAGTGGTTAATCAAATAAAAGGAACCTTGAACTATAGAAAACACAATAGGAATATATTGCTCACCAAGGGTTCAGCCATTACTACTTCAATTTTCTTTTCGGCATGTACTGCAAACTCTGCAAAGAGACTTTTGATGACATATTCACCAGGTTTGATATCAGGATCAATAGTAATGTTTGACATGATAACTCTTCTCTTCTCACAGATCAAACTGTTGATAGAAGAAAGCTGATGCTTGTTTGTACTGGTAGTTGGTGCAGATGCTAGAGAAGAAACAAAAATGAATAAAAATTACTTTTTTCATAAACTTTTAGAATTACAGTAAAATTTGGAATAATTTAAAATGGCAATCAATATAGGCAACAAAACAACTTCCACTAAAACTGATGTCTCACTGATACCACCCCAGCCATATTATATGAACTTCCCATCTTAACATCCACAATACAAGCAAACTTAATTTCATAAAACAATAAAATCTGAGTTATCACTGTAAAATAATAAATAAATAGAAATAGAAAACTAAAATGGTGGATGGTCTTCGTGATAAGGTATATGGGGACAGATTTAAAGATCTCAATCTGTATACTTTGGAGGAAAGGTGGGAGATGGGAGATATGATAGAGACATTTAAATACCTACGTAATATAAATGCGCACGAGTCAAGTTTCTTTCATTTGAAAGGAAACTCTGCAATGAGAGGGCATAGGATGAAGTTAAGAGGTGATAGGCTCCGGAGTAATCTGAGGAAATACTTTTTACGGAAAGGGTGGTAGATGCGTGTCTGAATTCAAGAGGGCCTGGGATAGACACGTGGGATCTCTCAGAGAGGTCAGATTTGTATGTAACTCAGAACTTATAGATTTTAAGATTCTTGCTCCTTACCAGTGTTCCCTCTAAAGCACTGTTCTTTAACCGCCGGTCTGCAGAAAATTCCTGCTGGTCCGCGGAGGGACGGCGAGATCGACGCGGTTAAATTTCCCGTCGGCATCTCTTCCCCTTTCCCTTCCAGGGCTTAGGATCGGCTGCGGACAGCAAAAAGAAACACAGAAGCCACGGGACTTTTCCTCTTGCCTGCATCGCTATAGACTCTGCCGATCCTGATCCCGCCCCCCTCTGAAGCGACTTCCTGTGTTTGAGGGGCAGGATTGAGACCGGCAGAGCTTATAGCAAATAGCAAGAGGAAGGGTCCCGTAGCTTCTGTCTTTGTTCAGAGTTCTGGGCAAGGGAACTGTAAGTAAACTGATGCAAGTTAAGAACCAGGCTGCTTCCAATTTAGTGTCAGTTATGGTGAGACCAGCCATTGTGACACTGGAGTCACTCTGGGGTCAGCAGTCAAGGGAGGGAATAAGAGATGCTGGATTCCCACCTGTTGTGGGAAGGGGATGGTAGACAAGGGGGGGAGATTGGTGTGACAGAAGGGAGATGGTGGATCCCCTTGGGGGAGGATAGTTATTTGAACTAGGTGGGAGTTGGAAGAATAGGGACACAGACAGATGTTGGACCTTGCAGGGGGCAGAGAGACATGGAAAATGCTGAACAGCAGAGTAGAGTATGAAGACAGAAGTAAGATGTTGGACATGGGTAGAGGGAGTAGGGAGACAGAGGGGATATGCTGGACATGGTGAAGGGAGAATAGAGAGACAAGGAGAAGATGCTGAATAAGAAATGGAGGGAGTAGGGTGATGGAAGGTATCTGCTGGATTAAGATGGGGAAATGAGGGGAGGTACTGGAATACGTTCAATATAAAATCATAACTGAGGCTTGTGCGGATGGGAACAGATGGTTTGCGGGGACCAAGCTTGCGGAGACGGGGGCAGAAATGTGTTTTTTTTAATTTCATTCTTAGTAGTTTGCCGGTCCACAAAATAATTATTTTATTTCTGCCTGTCCACAGGTATAAAAAGGTTGAAAAACACTGCTCTAAAGTACAGCTTGCATAACCACAGGCTGTTTTTAATGTGGCCATCTATCATTCCTGAATCTGCTGCAGGGGAAAAGTAGGGGTCTATGCCACTGGAAAGACTGCTCAGTGAAATCAAACGAAGCCATGACCATGTTCTTAAGTATGAGTCATACTTAAGTCGAGCATGTAACTCGAGGACTGCCTGTACAAAGAAGGATGGAGAAATACATGGAAAAACAGGAGACTATGTTGTAATGATGGGCTGAATCTTACTATGGCAGGTAAAAGAATCCATGCTGAGAAATTCAGGCAATATGTTTCTAGGCATTTAAACTAGATGGTGGGGGTGGCATATGGATGCAGGTCACTTCTGGTGGCCACTCCCAGCAAAACTCAGGATGCCACAGTAATATAGATAGTAATGTAAATAACAATCTTAGCAATTCACTTCTTAGCAATGCCGTAGGAAATAGTGCTACCCGATTCACGATTCGAATCAGTTCACCGATTCACTTCGGGTGAATCGATTCAAATTTTAAAAAAATCAGCTTCCCAATTCGGACCCTCTCCCCTTGCCCCCTAAAGCAGGAGCGGCAGCGCTGCTCTTTCTGGCTGGCCGCTGCCGCACCTGTTTTAGAGGGCAAGGACGAAGGGTCAGTCGGGAAGTGCTGCTGTCCGGCTTCCCTCCTGGCCTCACCAAAGGACTGCCCCCCTCCGAAAGGCAGCACAGGCACCCCCCTGTGGAAGGGTACAATACAGGAGCTATTGTTTTTTGCACAATGGCTTGATACATGTGATAATAACTTAAAGTTCACTTTAAGCTATTCAATTTTCAAGCTCAATTTTTTTAGATTTATCTATCAAACGATTGGATGATAGGTTCACTACCTCAGTTTATACAAAACCAACATATACTTTGTTGTCCTACAATAGTAGTCATCCTATGAGATTCAAGAACAGTCTGCTTTTTTTCTGTTTCTGAGAATCAGACAAAATTGTTCATCATTAGCTTCATTTAAATGACAAGCCAGAGACATGCAAAAAAAATTTATTTCCCATGGTTATCCCACTGCAGTAGTTAAAAAAAAAAAAAATAATAAAAAAGCATAGAAAAGAGCAAAGCATTACAACAAAGAGTTCTTACTGTCACATACAAAAAAAACCGTGGATATGTCTGTTCAAGCTTGTGTTATCAAATGCTGCAGTCGAGGTTCAGAAGTGGCCAACATTATGGGCCTGTTTTACAAAGCCGTACTAGCGGCTGCTGCGTGGTAACGGCCCCAAAGCCCATAAAGATTTAAAGGGCTTCGGGGAAGTTGCCGTGCAACTTTGTAAACCAGGCCCTATATGTAACTGGGACATTGTACAAACTAACCCAGTGTTTCATGAAGTTGATTTGAGGATAGCATTTTCACACTGAAATCTTAAGGAAATTTTTAAGATAGGTGGTTTACAGTGAGCTCAGGGTTACCATGGGGACATTATAAACGTATGACATGTAGCATTTGCCAAATAACTTTACAAATTAAGACTTCCATCAATCCTTTAGAATAGTAAAGAATATTGTTTACAACAGTGTTCTTCAACTTTCTGACACCTATGGACTGGCGGAAATAAAATAATTATTTTGTGGACCACCACCAGTCCACGGACCGGCAGTTGAAGAACACTGGGCTAAGTCGTGGGCCAGACCCCACCCATACCCATTGAAGCTAGCAGCTGTAGCAGGAAGTATTTCTATAATTGAAGAACTAGTAAAAGAAGGGATTCTAGAGGAATGTACATCTTCCTGGAATACCCCTTTGTTTCCCATACAGAAATCAGATGGCTCATATAGAATAGTGCATGATTTGAGGGGCTTGAATAAATTAATAAAGCCTGAGTATCCTGTGGTTGCAAATCCTGTAACAATACTGACCATCTCCACCCAATTTCTGTCCCAGACCCCGCCCCCGTAATAGTACTAATTATAACACCATTTTTTCCATTCATTTTTCATATATATACACACACACAATTGTTTTAACAACACATAATGGTTAACCACAAAATTAAACTACACAAAGCACATTGTATGCTTCTCAATATTCATTCCTACCAGAACACAGATACCCCCATGCAAATAAGGGACCAAAAACTAAAAATACTAATATATACAAACAAATCCTAAGGTGCAAGAATCTGCATGCAGTACAACCCCAGAGGAAAAAAAACAAATGCATTTCTTCCTGAACAGACAGCAGATGTAAATCAATCACTAAATTAAAAAATAAAATCATTCCCCCTACTGTTGTTGTCTCCCTCCCTCCATGCTGTGCCTTGACGTCTGGCCTGCCCCCCGGTGTTATCTTCGGGCCGGATCCATCTTCCTCTGTGCTGCAGTGCACAAAGCAGTGGCTCCTCATGCGTCCCGTGCCTCATCTGGAAGCCTTCCATCTGACATTGCGACATCAGAGAGAAGGCTTTCAGTTCAGGCACAGGACGCGCGTAGGAGCCTCTGCCCATGGCTTTGTGCACTGAAGTACTGAGGAAGAGAGAACCGGCTTGAAGACAATGCCGCACCGTGGACTGGCAGATGAAGAGCACTGTCTGGGGCCTGATGCACGTGCAGGCCCTGCGGACCGGCAGGAAATTTCTGTGGACCGGCACTGGTCCACGGACCGGCAGTTGAAGAACACTGGTTTACAACAGTTTACCAACTGCAACGCTACGTTATCATTTATGTGATTCAATGTCCCTGTTCAAAGATTTATGTTGGCATGTCAATTCTGCGTGTGCTAAGCAAGCACTTACCGTATTTTCGCGGCTATAACGCGCGCGTTATACGTGATTTTATGTACCGCGCATACCCCTCGCGCGTTATATGCCTGAGCGCGGTATACAAAAGTTTTTAAACATAGTTCCCACCCCGCCCGACGCCCGATTCACCCCCCCAGCAGGACCGCTCGCACCCCCACCCCGAACGACCGCTCGCACGCGCTCCCACCCGCACCCGCATCCACGATCGGAGCAAGAGGGAGCCCAAGCCCTCTTGCCCGGCCGACTCCCCGACGTCCGATACATCCCCCCCCCGGCAGGACCACTCGCACCCTCACCCCGAAGGACCGCCGACTCCCCAACAATATCGGGCCAGGAGGGAGCCCAAACCCTCCTGGCCACGGCGACCCCCTAACCCCACCCCGCACTACATTACGGGCAGGAGGGATCCCAGGCCCTCCTGCCCTCGACGCAAACCCCCCTCCCTCCAACGACCGCCCCCCCCCAAGAACCTCCGACCGCCCCCCCAGCCGACCCGCGACCCCCCTGGCCGACCCCCACGACCCCCCCACCCCCCTTCCCCGTACCTTTGGAAGTTGGCCGGACAGACGGGAGCCAAACCCGCCTGTCCGGCAGGCAGCCAACGAAGGAATGAGGCCGGATTGGCCCATCTGTCCTAAAGCTCCGCCTACTGGTGGGGCCTAAGGCGCGTGGGCCAATCAGAATAGGCCCTGGAGCCTTAGGTCCCACCTGGGGGCGCGGCCTGAGGCACATGGGCCAAACCCGACCATGTGTCTCAGGCCGCGCCCCCAGGTGGGACCTAAGGCTCCAGGGCCTATTCTGATTGGCCCACGCGCCTTAGGCCCCACCAGTAGGCGGAGCTTTAGGACGGATGGGCCAATCCGGCCTCATTCCTTCGTTGGCTGCCTGCCGGACAGGCGGGTTTGGCTCCCGTCTGTCCGGCCAACTTCCAAAGGTACGGGGAAGGGGGGTGGGGGGGTCGTGGGGGTCGGCCAGGGGGGTCGCGGGTCGGCTGGGGGGAGGGGGGTTTGCGTCGAGGGCAGGAGGGCCTGGGATCCCTCCTGCCCGTAATGTAGTGCGGGGTGGGGTTAGGGGGTCGCCGTGGCCAGGAGGGTTTGGGCTCCCTTCTGGCCCAACTACACAAAGGTACGGGGAAGGCGGGTGGGGGTGTCGTGGGGGTCGGCCAGGGGGGTCGCGGGTCGGCTGGGGGCGGGCGGAGGTTCTTGGGGGGGGGGGCGGTCGTTGGGGGGAGGGGGTTTGCGTCGAGGGCAGGAGGGCCTGGGATCCCTCCTGCCCGTAATGTAGTGCGGGGTGGGGTTAGGGGGTCGCCGTGGCCAGGAGGGTTTGGGCTCCCTCCTGGCCCGATATTGTTGGGGAGTCGGCGGTCCTTCGGGGTGAGGGTGCGAGTGGTCCTGCCGGGGGGGGGGATGTATCGGACGTCGGGGGGGGCATCCGGCTTTCAGGATGGGGACAGACCTTCAAGGGGGGACAGGACTTCAAGGGAGGACAGTGCACGGAAAGTCAGGGGGGGTGAACGGAGAGTCGGGACAGCGCACGGAAAGTCAGGGCAGTGCACGGAAGTCAGGGGGGGTGAACGGAGAGTCGGGACAGCGCACGGAAAGTCAGGGCGGGCGAAAGGAGAGTCGGGCAGCATGCGCGTTATATGCCTGAGCGCGGTATAGAAAAGTTTTTGTACATATCATCGTGATTTCTGCGCGCTATACCCCTGTGCGCGTTTTACAATGGTGCGCGTTATATCCGCGAAAATACGGTAACCCACTATCGCAGCTTAGTAAAAGGAGCCCTAAGTATCCTAATCTCAAATATTCTGGGAAAAATAGAACAATGGATGTTGCAGTCAAAATTGAAACTCAACCTTGAGAAAACTAAAATCTTTCTTGCTAGCCCCAACGACAAACTCAGGGAAACCTCCATTCAACTCAATGGTCAAAATTTTGAGATAGCAAGTCACATCAAAATCTTGGGAGTTACTCTAGACCAGGGATGTCCAACCTGCAGCCCCATGAAGTATTTTGTGCAGCCCTGGTCGAGGGCGATGCAGTGTTTTCCTCTGCTGTCCACGTGGTGTTTACCATCTTGCTGGCTCCCTTCTCTGTCTTGCTGCAGTGTTTGCACAGCCCCAGAAAAATGTTTTTTGGCAAATACGGCCCAGGGAAGCCAAAAGGTTGGACACCCCTGCTCTAGACCGACACCTAACGTTTGAGAAACACATTGACCAACTGACTAAAAAATGCTTCGCTGTTTTATGGAAACAAAGAACCATAAAAAATATTTTGACATGGAGTCCTCTAGGATACTAGTTCAATCCACCATCCTATCTACCTTAGACTATTGTAATATCACATACCTAGTGTCAACCAAGAAAATATTGCAAAGACTTCGCCTAGTTCAAAATGCGGCTGTTCGTCTGATCTTTGGATTAAAAAAGTTTGACCATGCCCTTTTAAGTGCAACTTCACTGGTTCCCTTTTGAAACTAGAGTTATTTTTAAATTTGGCTGCATTTGTTATAAAGCACTCTTCGGACTAGTACCATCATACTTATCCACCCAACTAAAATTATTCTCATCAAATAAGAACACAAGACACTTGGGTATGTTTATGTACCCCGCTCTGAAAGCTTGTCGTTTTAAAAGTTTCTTAGACAAAACTCTGGCTTTTCAAGCGGGGAAAATGAACTCTTGGCTGTGTCCTCTAATTGCCCAATCCCAATCTTACCTTGAGTTCAGAAAATCGATAAAAACCTATTTGTTTGGTAAATTTATGCGATGATTTCACATTATATTACATTGTACTGCATCATATTGTATGTCACTGTATTGTATTCCTTATCATACCAGATATTAACTGGTCTATCTTTCTTAGAATATGCTCTTTTAGGTGCTATAGTGTCTAGAATATGATCACTGAGATTGTTCCAATCATTTAAAAAAAAATTTTCTGGTCCTTCTTTAGCTTTTAATTCATGTGACCAAAATTCCATTTGGTTTACCTTGCCTCTGCTAATAGTACTAGTCCTGTCAATCTGTTTGTTATTTTTATAGCCCTGTTTATTAGATTTTTCTTGCCACTTTAATTTAAAATTACATAAGCGGTGATCAGACCAAACCTTGTCACTCCACGACACTTCCATAAGATCAATTTTTGTATTAAGTTGCGGTTTTGAAGAGAAGGTCACCAGATCTAGCTGGTGGCCTCTTTGATGTGTTTTTTTTCTTGACTTGGTGTAAAGAAATCTAGATTCAATAGAAAAGAAAATAGATCTTTAACATCAGCAGTTTCTTGGTCCATGTGGATGTTAATATCACCTAGAAGATGGTGATGTGGCCCGAGCATAGTACTAGATGAAACAAATTCATAAAAGTCATTTTTTTGCGAGTTTCCATTTCTTTGGGGTGGGGGGATATAGAATAATGTAACAATTAGAGCTTTGTGACAATCTACAGGTTAAGATTTCGTAATCGGGAGTTAATCTTGAATCTAGTTTCTCAAAGTCAAAGGAGTCATTCAAAATGATTGCCAGACCACCACCTCTCTTTGAGTTTCTGGCTAGCGGAACTATTTTGAAACCTTGGGGTAAGAAATCGTTTATGATTACATCGTTATCTGAGATCAACCAGGTTTCTGTGATTAGGACAATATCTGGTTTGGTATCCTTTAGCCAATCATATACTAGATTTGATTTATTTCCAATCGATCGAATATTCAGGTAAGTGCCTTTCAGGTAAGAAAATTTTCCACTAGAGGGTGAGGTCAATAAATTAATGGGTTTCAGAGTTCTTAGCCTTCGTACATAAGGTTTGGAATTATGGTGAGATGGGACCAGGACAGGAATTTGCCACGGACCTGATTCTTCATAATCATGTAGACACCACAGGGTTCTAAAAGGGACTCTGTATTTAATAGCCCTATTCCAGGAAAATGGATTGGAATAGATTCACTGTTAATGATTGTGATATAATATAAATAAAAATGTATCATACTATAGCAAAATGGAGTACTGTATATGAAAATGACTGACAAAACTGAGAATTCAAAAAGAGAATCCCAGAGAAAGAAAAAGAAATTAAACAGATACCTTGAAAAAATAAAAATGATGACACTGAGGGCCAAACAAAAGGAGAGAGAGGCCCTAAGGAACACAAAGAGAACAAACAGTGGGGCAGGGGAGCCATGGGGAACACAGGTTGGCAGCAAGGCGCTAGAAGACCACCAGAAGATGAAAAAATAGGGAGTGAAAAAATAAATAAAAATATAAACATAAACGAAGGAACGGCAGGTCCGTGTGTGAGTACTGACATGCAAGCGAAGGTCTACAATGTCTACAGAAAAGTATGAAATAAGTGAATTTGTGCTCTTCCGTGTCTACCATGCTGTTTTGTCATGCTATGCTTGCCTTAATGTTTTTTGCTATGTCATATCATACTAATACCAAGTTTGCCATGTTGTTTTGCCATACTGTGCTCACCATGCTATGTCTTACTTTGCCATGCTTTGTCATATTATGTTTTACCATGCTTTGTTAACTATGTTTTGTTATTTTTGTCAATGTTTTGCCCTGCTATCTTTTACCATACTGTTTGCTTAAATACACTTTTACCATCACTTTGCTTAAATACACTTTATTGTGTATATAAATTTGTAATCTGTTCTGTGCTCTTCTGGGAGGACAGGATAAAAAACCGAATAAACAGATGTGATATATGCCAGTGAGCCTTCTCAGGAGTAGCCCACAAACTCTGGAATTTATTCCCAGAGGGGCTACATCTAACTCAAGATTACCTCTACTTCAGAAAGCAGGTAAAAGACTGGCTCTTCTCCCATGCCTTTAATATAGAGAGTGACTGACTATTTACTCATTGTGCATTTGGACTAGCTTGCTACACCATCTTTCCCATATAGGAACCTCCCATTTGTGATATATAAATTTCAGGGGCATCCTCCTAAAGGAGACTTATTCCAAGGGTGTAATAGGGAAGAAGTGAGAAGGAAGTCCAGATGAAAAATTATTTTTCTCAGAAGATAACTATCCTAGAATAAAATACAAGTCAGGGAAGTCTTCAAGGCCACTAAAAGACCTTTACTGTTAGGGAGGAAGGCAGCAGCAAATGTCCCTTCATGATTCACAATCATGAAGGTAAGAGGGGGGAGAGACGGCACAGATTTACTCCTGTGAACTTCTAAGGTTCATCAGTACCATTTTGAAATGCAGAGTCATTCCCGCCCCATCCTACTGGATATCTGGGAATAACCACCCAGGTACATCCCAAAATTAGTTAGGAATAAGGGGAAGGGTCAGACTGGACTGAGGGGGAGGGTCAGAAAGAGATGACGACTGCCAAAGTGGCTTCACGTTTTGCAGAAGATTGAGAAATCCGTGCTATCAGTAGTTGTAACAAGTAGCATGCAGTACCAATTAGTGCACTAGCAGTCTCAGCCTGGTACTCCTCTGTAAGGCTTGTGAACTATACCCTACCCATGTTAAGTAGCTAGTACAGGGTTTTGTTTTTGTTTTGGAGGGGGCAGTTACTGCATTGGTTAGCTTTAACATGAAGCAGTGATTAGCACAAGTGTACACCAACATCTACTGAGCAGTAAAACCAATGCTAACTGCTAAATAGAGCTTAGTAAAAGGGTCCCTAAATGTCATACATGCATAGTAAGAGAAAGGGAAAGGGGATGGGATAGTTATAAGCAAAGCATTTTACATATTTTATGCATGTACATATTTTGTGCCCAAGGCAGTGGAGGGTTAAATTAATTGCCCAGAGTCACACAAAGAGCTGCAGTGGTCATTGAATCCAGTTTTCTTGTTTTTCAGGTAACTACACTAACCATTAGGTTCCTCCTCTACTCCAAAATGGGGTAAAGGATTTGATTTACAGTAGAATCTCAGTTAACCGGTTATTCAAATAACCGGCACTCTCAACCAATCAGCAAAAAAATTGTTAGGAAAAAAAAAAAAAAAATTGCCTCCCACACTCCTCAGACAACATCCAAAATAGTGCTCCTGACCCAACAACCCGCACCCCAGCCCCAGAGGTATCAGCAGCAGACACAAATCTTCCTCGCTCCATTTCCGAAGTACAACAAACCATCCCACCCTTCCTCCATTCCCAAAGCAGTAGAGCCAGTCTTGACAACCCCTCCCTCCCTCCATTCCTGATGTAGTAGAGTCTTTCCTGACAACCCCCTCCCTCCTTCACTCACCCAAAGCTGTAGTGGCAGCAGAGGAAATGCCAGTAAACAGGCAGCTTCTGGCCGCCCCGGCAGGGCCTTTCCTCTGTCATGTCACTTCCGACGCAGCAGAAGAAAGGCCCTGGCGGGGCTGGCCAGAAGCTGCCTGTTTACCAGCGCTTCCTCTGCTCACTAGTGCTGCCCGATTCAGGAAAAAAATTTGATTCGATTCAGCCTATTAAATCGATTTTTAGATTTGATTTGATTTTCCTGCCCAATTGGGTGTTTTTCTCAAACATCATAGTGGGTTAATTTTATAGCCTCTTCACCCACCCCACCCCCTTTGCCCTTTCCTACCCACACTGGCACCACGGTGTAAACAAAAAAGATCTTTCCTCTCTCTGTTAAATCCTAGCTCACATTCGCGGTCTAATACCAGCTCTGGCAGGAAACACATTTCAAATCTGACACATTGTAATCACAAAACAAAAAATAAAATTATTTTTTCTATCTTTTCTTGTCTGGTCATTATTCAAATCATCTTGGTCCCAGGCTCTGCGACAAGTGTTTTCGGATACACTCGCTTGCCAGGGTCTCCTGCCCATTTGTTGTTTTCTTCTTTCTCCATGCTAACCATCCATCTTCCCTTCTCTGTCCTCCCCTTCTGTTTCCCTTCCCTCCCCCGGAGGTCTGGCATCTTTCTTTTTTTCATCTCCATCCCCGCAGCTGCAGCGATGGACCCCACCAATTCCAGATCCACCATCTCTCCTTTTCTCAACTACTCTTTCATCCAGCATCTCTCCCTCCTTGCTCACCACCCCAGGGTCCATCACTCTCCCTTTCTCTTCCCAACTATCCTCCTATCCAGCATCTCTATCCCCCCACCCGCTACACCATCCCTTGGGTCCAACTTCTCGCCCTTTCTATTCTTTCCCTCTCTAAATCCCATTGTCCACCATCTCTCTCCCTCTCCTCTGTTTTTAGATCCATTATTTCTTCCTCCATCTCTCTTTCCCCCTGCCCCCTCATCCAGCATATGCACGTCTCTTTGGACTCCCCTCCCTCCCTCTGTGTACTTCTACACCAGGGTCCCCCACCCCGAAGGCCTACATGTTCTCCCTTTCTTTGTAGCATCCTCCGGCTTCCCCCCTGGCCTCGCAGTCTTACCTTCAGCTAATTACGGCAGCCTGCAGAGTGGATCACCAGAGATGTAGCGATCCTAGCAGGCTGCAGCGATCCTAGCAGGCTGTAGCGATCCTAGCAGGCTGCAGTATATTCCCTCTGTCACGGTCCCGCCCCTCCTCTGACATCAGGGGCAGGATCGTGGCAGAGGGAACGTGCTGTGAAGGATGATGACAGCCTGCAAGGATCGCTACAGCACTGGCGATTCTCTCTGTAGGCTGCCTTAATTAGCTGAAGGTAAGACCGGGAGGCCAGAGGGGAAGCCAGAGGATGCTACAAAGAGCACCTATACACTACAGCATTTCTTCACTGACCCAAGGGGCCGCCTAAAGCGGCAGCGGCAGTGGATAGTCAGCAAAAGGCAGCGCCACCGCTCCTGCTTTAGGACACCTGGTCGAATCGGCAACTCAGATTTTTTTTTTTTTAAACGAAATCAGCAAATCAGGCAGCACTACTGCTCACCGGCTGCTACTACAGCTTCAGGTGAGGGAGGGAGGGGGAGTTGTCAGGACCAGCTCTGCTGCTTTGGGGAGGGAGGGAAGGGGTTGGCAGGAGTATCTCTACTGCTTTATGAACAGAAGGAGGGAGGGGGTTGTCAGGACAGGCTCTACTTCTTTGTGAATTGAGAGAGGGGGTTGTCAGGACCAGCTCTGCTGCTTCAGATAAAAGAAGGAGGGAGTGGAGAGAGAAGGGGAGAAGAGAGGGAGAGAAAGTGACCCTTAAAGAAGAGAAGAACAGATGCTTATTATATGAAGATACATTCTATGCAGGTGCAGATAAGTAGAACAAATCTGTGAAATCCTAATCCTCATACTGTATAATGCAAATTTTTCTATTTCTCAATCCAAACTGAATATTTCATTATACTGAAAACCAGAAACCTATCCTCATCAGATGTGCAGTAACATTTAACACACCTGTCAGTGGTAAACATAATTTTCCAAATGCCACATCTAAGAACCACCATCTTCTTTGTTGAACACTACACTAAAACTGTTTTTAAAAATGCCTTCTTCCTCAGATGAGAAAGGGTTTAAAAAAAACAACTACATTACTGAAGAATGAGATCTTCAACTAAAACTGCATCATCATCATCATCATATACAATAGTAATGAGCAACAAAATTCTATATTCACATATCCTTGGACACAATGCACATTCTTCATATTAAACAATACCCTGCTTGTTTATTATGTTTTCACGGTCCAACATTGTGTACTATGTACAAAGTCTGTGAGCAAGTATTCGTGTTGTGCTGCAGAAAGTATCACTACAACAGCATTGTTCTCTTTCCTAGGGACAAGTAAAACTATTCAGGCAATTTCATGGAACATTACAACACCACACCACATACTCAGATGTGCCATAGGCTTTTCTTTTTAAAGACGCATATGATGTATAATAGTTCTTTTGAGGACAGCATTGGAAATCTGTTCCTTGCCATTTTACAATCATTTTAGCTTATTTTATATTTTGTTCCCCTCTCTTTTTTTATATATATACTGTATTGTATTTCTGCCCATTTCCATCCTATATCCGTAAGTCAATGTTTGTTAGTGTGTCTGATCATTTGAAGCATTGTTTTGCTATTTGTTTTTAATGTACGTTTTTATTATACCCTGTTTTTATATACAGTGGTATCTTGGTTTACGAGCATAATTCGTTCCAGAAGCATGCTCGTAAACCAAAATACTCGTATATCAAAGCGAGTTTCCCCATAGGAAATAATGGAAACTCGTTTTGATACGTTCCCACCCCCCGAGGCCAGCAGCGCTGCTCTATCCCCCCCCCCCATGAGAACCGGCATTGCTCCCCCCGAAGCCCCCCCCCCCACGATCCAGCACCCCCCTGCCGCGACCTGAAGTCCCCCAGACCCACCCGAACCTGCTTCTTACTTTCATCTGGCCTCGGCACCAGCATGTCCTGTGCGTTGGTGCTGGTGCCCGAACATCAACCTCCTCTTCTGTGCTGGGCCTTGAGCATCTGCGCATGCTCAAGGCCTGCGATCTTGGAGAGAACGTGAACTCGCAGGCCTTGAGCATGCGCAGATGCTCAAGGCCCAGCACAGAAGAGGAGGCTGATCTTTGGGCACCGGCACCAATGCACAAGACATGCCGGTGCCGAGGCCAGATGAAAGTAAGAAATGGGTTCGGGTGGGTCTGGGGAACTTCAGGTCACGGCGGGGGGTTGCCGGATCGTGTCGGGGGGGGGGGGGTGTGCTCGTAAATCGAGGCACACTCGGTTTCCGAGGCGCCGATTTTCCGAATGTTTTGCTCGTCTTGCAAAACACTCGTAAACCGAGGTGCCACTGTATTATATAAAACCGCTCTGAATTTTGATAAGGCGGTTTATCAAATTTTAAATAAACCTGAAACCTGATACATTAGCCTCTACTAATTTCAAAGTTTGTAAATGAGTAGAAACTAACAAATCAATTAACATAAACAACGCATTATTACCAAAAAGATGTTATGTTCCAGTGATTTCAGTGGACAGATAACTACTGTAGAATATTTAGCAACTGTAAATTTTTAAAAAAACAACAATGTAAAGTAATGCTGACCTCAGATTGTAGATTTTTTTTTTAATACACAAATTCTGGAATTGCAGATTACTTGCCATATAGTTGCTTTTATTTATGGGTTTTGATATACTATCATTCAAGAAAATGAGACATGAATTGCTGATCTGCTCGTAGCGATATGTAACCTACTGATAAACTTGTCTGTAGTACCTGAAGATTGGAGGGTCGCCAATGTAATGCCAATTTTTAAAAAGGATTCCAGGGTAATCAAGAAAATTACAAGACTGGTAAACCTGCCTTCAGTTCCAAGCAACATTGAGCTAGATGCAGTAAATAGGATTGGCAAGACCACATGGGTCCGCTCCAATCTGATTTTTGGCCAATTTTAAAAGCTATTGAAGCACCAAAAATTTTGCATGGAGGTTCATCGTAATCCCCGTCTCTCCCATCCGATTGATCACTGTGAGAGTGACTCTCATACATGCGCAGAGAAGGCAAGGGAAGCCCCGAAGAAGCCTCCTGGCACTCAGCTGTTCGGGACAGGAAACCTTTTTTGTTCTTTTTCTTTTTTAATGAGCACAGATTTATTTATTTATTTTTAAGTATTTATATACCACTTATAGCCTAAATGGTTTTAACATTCAGGTACTTGAGCATTTTTCCCTGTCTGTCCCAGTGGGCTCGAACTCTATCTAATGTACCTGGGGCAATGGGGGATTAAGTGACTTGCCCAGGGTCACCAGGAACTGCGTGGGATTTCAACCTACAACTGCAGGGTGCTGAGGCTGTAGCTTTATCCACTGTGCGACACATTCCCACAGGCACAATATCTGCCCCATTAAAAGAACCCCCCCCCCCCCCGCCGATGACAGCTCTCCCAGACCCCCTCCTGCCAACAGAGGCTTCCCCGTGCCAGGCGCCACCCCTGAACCAATTCCTAACCTCCACCCTTCCACCCCCCTAAAAAAAATGGCAGGACAGATGCCCACTCCCTCCTGCTCCCCTAAACCCCAGTACCTTTTTCAGAAGTTGGAAGCAAGAGGGAAACATGGTCCTTGCAGCTTCAAGTTAGTCTTTTAATACGTTTGACATAGGGTTTATATTAAATGGCACATTGCCATTGAGAATGGCTTGAACAAACAAACTCTGAAGGTACTTTCCATTCTGTGTGTGTCCATTTTCAAATTGCGCTTGTTCCATTGAGAGTTTTAATGCTATGTTTTTGTAATTTTATTTTGGTGATATAGACTTCTCAACCAATTATGAACATTAAGGGCCTCTTCTATCAAACTGCGCTAGCAGTTTTTAGCGCAGAGATCTGCACTGAATGGCCCGCACTACTCCCGACGCTCACAAGAACTCTATGAGTGTCGGGAGAAGTGCGGGTCTAAATGTTTAGCTTTGAAATCAAAGCAGAATTTGTATATTTTTAAATTAAGTATTTTGGCGCTATTTCTCTAAACGAGCATGCGCATTTATGTGATATCGGCTTCTTTATGAATTGGTTGAATTATGAAGATGGGTTGTAACTTCTTTCATCTTGTTGTTCCCAATTACTTAATTTATTTTATGCATGAATACTGGTGTGCACTCTATAAAAAAGTTTGAGTTTAATTAAAAATATTAGCCCATGCTTATGTTTTTCTCAAATTTGATTCAGTAAGTACTTAAGAAAAGAATTCTTAATATGATTTGTGTCAACATTTTTATTAGCATATCATCTTTGCTGGTCCAATGTAGTTATGCTGTTCACTAGTTTTGAATTTTGATTTAATCTGATTATGTATGACATAATTGTATTTTATGTATTAGTATTTAATCTGATTCTACATGTTATTTTTGTAACTCTATGCATTTAATGAATTATTTTCAAGATTATATTTTTAGGCATTGGGGCCCTGATTCTGCAAAGTGCGTCCCAATTGAAGGCAGCTGTAGGCGTCCTACAGCTGTCTAATCAGCCAATCGGGAGGCACGTTTTCTAAAAAAAATGCTCCCCAGGCAGGCCGCCTATATGAAGACACCTCCGGGAGCCTAGGGAGTCCTATACAGAATCCGGGCCTATATGAATTATATTTGTATTGATATTCACTTTTGGTATGTTTTTATAAGAGCTCTTTATTTTCTCATACAAATCTTTTTTGGGAAATTATCTGGTAAGAAACCTCTTTCAAATATTCATTTTAATTCATTGTTTAATACTGTTGTTTATCCCATTGGTGTGTTTTTTAGATATGAACTCCTGATGAAGGCATGAAAGCCAAACACAGCTTGTGTTGATTCCTATATATAAATTATATTAATAAAAAGCTTTCAAGCATTGATTACTTCATCGCCCTTTATTGTGCCTATTGTTTTGTCTCCCACTTGTTTGAACTCCCAATTAAAGGGTCCAACTTAGGTTGTATCAAGTTTTATAATGGGGGATCCTTTTTCTATTTCATGTTATTTTTATTTATTTATTTTAAAATTTTCTATACCATTCTCCCAAGGGAGATCAGAACGGTTTACATTACCGTATTTTTTGCTCTATAATATGAACCCACCTGTAGAGGAGGAAAAACCAAGGAAAAAAAATTCTAAATCAAATGGTGTGCCCTATACCCTGTCCCCCCCTCTGGTTGTCTAGTGGTATGCCAGGACAGTGTATAGGGCATGTCTAGTGGTAGCCATCCAGCCCCCACCAAGGCTGCCCCCCACCCCCGGTACATTTTTTTTTCTATCCCGGTGGTCCAGCGCGCTTTTCACTCTCCTGCCTCGGTTCCCCTGCTCTCTTCCGGCAGCGGCACAGCAGTGCATGAACCATGCGCGCACTTTTTGCATACCTGCTTGGTCCCATGCTGCACTCTGAATGGCTACCGTCAGTTCATAGGGTTAAGTTTCATACACATCTCCACCCACTGAGATCTAAGGAGGATTAGATATTTTCCTTTTATATTGTATACATACATACCTCATCATTATTGATTGTGTTTCTGGAGTTACTTGTTCAAGTGTGTTACTGGAAGATTAGGTTCTTACCTGGATAGTAACATAGTAGATGACGGCAGATAAAGACCCAAATGGTCCATCCAGTCTGCCCAACCTGATTCAATTTAAATTTTTTTTATTTTTTCTTCTTAGCTATTTTTGGACAAGAATCCAAAGCTCTACCCGGTACTGTGCTTGGGTTCTAACTGCCAAAATCTCCGTCAAAATCTACTCCAGCTCATCTACACCCTCCCAGTCACTGAAGCCCTCTCCAGCCCATCCTCTCCCAAACAGCCATATACAGACACCCAGACCTTGCAAGTATGCCCAGTACTGGCCTTAGTTCAATATTTAATATTATTTTCTGATTCTAGATCCTCTGTGTTCATCCCACGCTTCTTTAAACTCAGTCACCTTTTCGTCTCCACCACCTCTCTCGGGCTCGCATCCAGGCATCCACCACCCTCTCCGTAAAGTAGAATTTCCTAACATTGCTCTTGAATCTACCACCCCTCAACCTCAAATTATGTCCTCTGGTTTTACCATTTTCCTTTCTCTGGAAAAGATTTTGTTCTACGTTAATACCGTTCAAGTATTTGAACGTCTAAATCATATCTCCCCTGTCCCTTCTTTCCTCTAGGGCAGGGGTGCCCAACACGTCGATCGCGATCGACCGGTAGCTCAGGAAGGCAACGTGAGTCGATCGCAGAGCCTATCCCGGGCTCTGTGATAGACTCATGTTGCCGTCCCGATCTACCGGGCCTATCAGCCTTCCTCTCCCCGACGTCAAAGACGCCGACGCCGGGCATTAAGCTGTTTTTGTCATTTCGGGGGGGGGGGGGGGAGCGTGGTGGCAGCAGCAGCAGCAGCCTGAAAAAGAAATCATTATGGCCGGGGTCGGTGTCATGCTCCGGAGCTTCTACAGCCTTCCTATCTCCCTCTCCCTTCTACCTGCATCCGGCCACACCCTCTGCTCCGCGGCTCTCTTCGGCAACTCAGCAGCAGCGATCGACACAAGCTTCTGACGTCGGGGCCTACCCTCTGCGAGTCCCGCTTGTTTCAACTTCCTTTTTCCACAAAGGCGGGACTCGTAGAGGGAAGGCCTCGATGTCGGCAGCTTGTCTTGATCACCGCTGCTGACGAGTTGCTGAAGAGAGCCGTGAAGCAGGGGGGGTGTTGCCAGGTGCAGGTAGAAGGGACATGAAGAGGAGGTGAAATAGAGACATAGAAGTAATGCTGAAAAAGTGGGAGGATGGAGAGATAAAGACATTGAAAGGGCAAATGGTGAACATGGGGTAAAGACAAGGACAGAGACAAATGAAGATTCTGAAAAAATGGTGAGATGGACACAAAGAAGGGTGATGCTGGAAAATAGGTGGAATGGTAATTCTGACAGACACAGAAGAGAAATGCTGGATCAAGGAGAGATGGATGGAATGAGGCTGGATGGAATGAGGAGAAATACCTTGGTTTCCCAGAACTTCCTCCCTACGTCAGAACTGACGTCAGCGAGCGGAATCTGGTCAGCGCGACGCTTCTGCAGGGAAAGCTTGGGACGGCGGTGGCTTGGGGGCTGTTCCCCGATGGCGGTAGCAGCAAACCGAGAGGCTTGGGGGGAGGGCACGGAGAAAGAAAGAAAGGGGGCAGACAGGGAGACAGAAAGAAGGGGGCAGACAGGGAGACAGAAAGAAAAACTTGGGAGAGAGAATGAGGTCTGGAGGAGAGGAAACATACAGGAGGCTGAAAGAAAGGAAGAAAGATTGGATGCACAGTCAGAAGAAGAAAGTGCAACCAGAGACTCATGAAATCACCAAACAGCAAAGGTAGGAAAAATGATTTTATTTTCAATTTAGTGATCAAAATGTGTCTGTTTTGAGAATTTATATCTGCTGTCTATATTTTGCACTATGGCTCCCTTTTACTAAACCGCAATAGCGTTTTTTAGCGCAGGGAGCCTATGAGCATTGAGAGCAGCACGAGGCATTCAGCGTAACTCCCTGTGCTAAAACCTACTATTGTGGTTTAGTAAAAAGGGAGGGGGTGTATTTGTCTATTTTTGTATTTTGTTACTGAGATGACATTGCATAGAGTCATCTGCCATGACCTCTTTGAAAAAACCCGGAATATGAATAATTAACATTTTCTCTGCCTTTCAGTGTGCTTTGTTTTTTTTAAAATTTTATTGTTGGTAGATCATTTTGACTTAGTCATTATAAAAGTAGCTCGCAAGCCCATAAAGTGTGGGCACCCCTGCTCTAGGGTATACATATTCAGGGCTTCCAGTCTCTCCTCATACGTCTTCTGGCACAAGCCTCCTATCATTTTCGTCGCCCTCCTCTGGACCACTTCAAGTCTTCTTACGTCCTTCGCCAGATCTCCAAAACAGTCTCCAAAACTGAACACAGTACTCCAAGTGGGGCCTCACCAATGACCTGTACAGGGGCATCAACACCTTCTTCCTTCTACTGGCTACACCTCTCTTTATACAGCCCAGCATCCTTCTGGCAGCAGCCACCGTCTTGTCACACTGTTTTTTCGCCTTTAGATCTTCAGACACTATCACCCCAAGGTCCCTAGGACTCTGTACTTGAGGTGAACATCTTCTGGTCATGAACTGTTGCAGAAGGATGTCAATCGCATCTTCCTTTATCAGTGGAGTAGAATAGTCTCTTCAGTTTGGACTAAAGCAATCAATATCCACTATAACAGAAAAAAATCCCAAAACGAAAGGCACGGGGAACTTCCCTGAAACAATCATACATTGCTGCTCTGCTCTTAACTCATAAAAAATAATAGTTAGCATGAACTAATAACATGAGCATACTAACAAACCAACCTGCTGTGTGCAATAAACACAAATGCATATGGAGCTCAGACGCTTAACAAACCTTTATTAGTCATCTAACAGGAGAAAAACTCCAGTTCTGGACCATAGATTTATCCGAGGCAGAAAGCAGGCACATTGAAAACTGACAGGGTGGGCCTTACAGACCCCTATGTGTATTAACAGAAAGAATAATATCCAGGTAAGAACCTAATTTTCCATTCTGTTACATAAACATAGGAGTCTGTACTTGAGGTGATGTGCCAAAGCAATGACAGATGCCTAGGGAGAGACAGATGAGCCTACCCACAAAACTGAGGACCCAAAAGTGGCGTCTTCCCAAGCCACCACGTCCACTCTGTAGAATTTTGTAAAGGTAAGGAGGGTAAACCAAGTAGCTGCTCTAAAGATCTCTTTGGGCAGGACTGCCCTGGTTTCTGCCCAGGAAGCCACCACACTTCTAATCAAATGAGCTTTGAATGAAATAGGTAGATGTTTGCCACAGGCAATGTACCTTGACAAAATTGCCATATGAATCCATCTGGCAATAGTTGCCTTAGAAGCTGGTCTGCCTCGTCTTGACTGACTGGTTAGAACAAACAGAAGGTCAAAGACATGAAAGTCATTTGTCAGTTCCAAATAGTGGTGTAAAACTCCGTACATCCAATCTCTTATGTTCTTATAGAAAAAGGGATAGAGGGGTATAGATAGAGGGCTACTGCACAGGTCCTAGACCTGTTGGGCCACCGCGTGGGCGGACTGCTGGGCATGATGGACCTCTGGTCTGACCCAGTGGAGGCATTTCTTATGTTCTGCAATGTCTTATCTAGCTTGACTTAACCGGAAATCTGAAAGGTGGGTAGACAGAGCTCTCGGTTGACGTGAAATATTAAAACAAACTTCAGTAGAAAGGAAGGTGCTCTGCAGAAGACAATTTCTGCCTTCTTGATGCTGAGATATAGTTCTCTGCATGAAAGAGCCTGCAATTCCAAGACCCTTCTTGCTAACACTATTGTCACTAGAAACACTGTCTTCACCGTGAGATCCAGACACCTCTTGAAGTCCTTTAAGAACAATGTTAAGGTTCACGTCGGAAAGAGCTGGGTAACAGAAGCTGCAATCTGAATGCCCCTTTCAAAAATCTTGTCACATCTAGATGAGATGCCAGCGAGACCTTTCCCACTGAAGTTTGGAAGCATGAAGGGATTGTATAATTTAGGGGGTGAAGAACTTTTGTGCAAAAAGAGGAGCAAGACTTGAGTGTGATAGTATGTGATAATCTTAAGGTGGCCAAACAGGTAAAAAAGGTGAAGCCAAAAGCTAGAAGGATGCTTGGGTGCATAGGGAGAGGAATGGCCATGTAGGAAAAAGGAAGTAATGAAACTGTATAAGAAACTGGTAAGACCTCATTTAGAATACAGTGTACAGTTTCCAAAAGATATAAACTGGCTGAAATTGGTCCAGTGGACAGCTACTAAAATAGTTAAGTGTCTTCATAAAGCATATTGGGACAGACTTAAAGATCTCAATATATACTGTATATTTTACTTTGAAAAAAAACAGTAGTGGGGAAATATCATAGAAACATTTAAAAACCTGCATGGCATTAATGCACAGGATACAAGTCTCTTTCAACTGAAAGGAAACTTTGGAATGAGGAGGTATAGGATGAAGGTGAAAGCGGATAGACTCAGAAGTAACCCTGAGTGGAATGGCCTCCCAATAAAGATGAAAGTTATATCTAATTTCAAGAAAGCTTGGGACAAGTACATAGGATCTGCAATGGATAAGAAGGGATGACATAGATGGGCAGACTGGCTTGGTCATATGGTCTTTATCTGCCTTCATTTTTCTCTGTTTTAAATATTTACATTAAGAGCAAGTTAAATACTATAGTCAAGTATTCTTACATTAATTTATCAGTTTAAGTAATAAAAAGTGATCTATTCTAACTTAGTGTACAGAAGTAGTAATTCCTAAAAAAATGTTGGCACAAAAGAAGCATCCTACATCTAGGCCATATGTCACCTTATTTTTTGTTATTGAATGAAAAGCTCAACTACAATCAAATGTTAGCTAGCACTGCAGTACAGAAACATTCTGCCAACTAAGCAAGCCCATGTAAAACCTGAATGATTCCGATCTTAAAATGAAATAAAATCATGCACCATTATTACTTTGCAATTATGAATGAGGAACACATCTCACTGTAGTCTTCGATTCTAAAGAAGTGAGATAGCCCACAAATAGATGTGGTACATATATTTATAAACAATAATATGCATTACCTTTGCAACTTAAGTAAAGGGTTTGACCTATGAAATAATTCTTTTCTTTATTTATTAAATTTGTTTATTAAACTTGAAAGATTTCAAGTTGTCTATTTATGGATTAACAAGTAACATAACTCCTGGAGAAAAGTAATGTTTTTATCATGCTACAGTATCAAACACTATACTATATTTGTGAAAACAATAAATGAACATGTTTTCTACTGTGCTCACTGATTCAGCAACCAGGAATTTCCTATAAAACAATAGCTAGACAGTCATCCTCTCACATAGCCAGTTGATGAGCATTTGATTAGTAAACATTAAATCTGTTTAAGAACATATGCTAAGCACATTAAACCAGATCTCACTATTTCTACTGAACTGTGATTATATCTATATCAAAGCAACATCACTTATTAACATACTTTAACTAATACAACCCTGTAAAAATATCTATTCTGTTAAATCAACTATTGTATTAAAACCTTTCTTTGTAAGGCCAGAAATGCCTCAAAGGAGCAAACTGAAATACATTAACAACTAGCATGCTGCAAACTCTGATAGCAGTTTATACAAGTTAACATTTTACTATAAGGGAGAAGACACTTCCACTATTTTTATTCATTGTGCATGGATAACTGACTTAAAGAAGATTTGTGCAGGCAGCAGCATATAATTGCACTGGATTCACAACTGCAGACATCACACACTCATATGCCACTTCTATTAGTAAGAATAGGTGAAAAGAGCAAGACAAAAAAAATTTAAATTATTCAGGGGTCATAAACAAAGGTATATCAATTCAAATGGAAATTTGTGAGTGCAATTTTGTATAAGCTGATGAATGTTAGTTAAACCATAACTTCATATAAAAATACTTTTCTTCTATAGAATGATGAACTGTTCCCCAAATCCAATAGAAAATATTTGTATAGATGCATGTGCAGGTATACTTACAGCTCGAGCTCCAAGACTTTAGCAAGGACTTTATGTTAATTTCAAAAAACAGTGAATCCTGTAGGCTCAGCATTATGCTTCTAGCACTCAAAACAGAAGTAGAAGCAGCTGCAGCAGCAAGCCAATAGGTTTTGCAGATCTGGTGTGTTAAACTGTTGTACCTTCTTTCCTCATGAGCGGCAGAGTTTTGGCCTCCAGTGTCGCTGCGTCATTTCCATGCAGTCTCTACATGACGCACAACTATAGTAAAAACTCCTGAATGCAAATGAGCTCTCATGTATAAAGAGAAAAAAATGCCTACTAGTATTTATTATAAGTGAGACCTGAAGGACACATTCACCTTTCCTCAGGCTGAGCAGAATCAATTCCACAGATAAGAGATAAAAAAAGAAAATGAAAAGCTCATCTTTGACAGGCAGACAAGACTACCTTTGGAGAGATGGAATGTTGTTAGTAAACATGGATGGGTGGAGCAGCTGAAAGTACAGGCTTCAACTTACTCCAGTAGCATTAATGCAAGTTATATAAAACAGATTAACAAAAGGCATGAAATCTCATGTCTTGTTCACCTTGAACAGCTAACACTGCAGTCTGTACCACTCCTAGCTTTTAAAAAATATGGAATCTTCTTTCCTGCTTGCTTTCAGAACAGTGCACTCTTTCCACAGCTCCACATACCCAGTCAATAGGCAGTGACTTTGCAGCTTGCCTGTGAAGATGCAGAAAACACCACACACTGGAGATAATGCTGGCTAATGGAATGGGAGGATGATGTAACGAATCCTACAACTCAGTCTGTTTCAGCCCTCTATAGTGCTCAGCTCAATGCAAAGTTGCTTGCATCCTGCCGCATAGAACCTCTATGGCATCTCATTTACTAAGTGCATCACTCAAAAAAATACAGTCTTTCCTATTAACTGATTACCTTAATCTGAGTATATTCACGCAACTCTTTACTATTTTAATTTAGAAAATATTAAAAATGAGAACTTCAAGAATAAATTAAGATTTATTTGCCTTGCCTTAGAGGAAGCCTTTTCCACTTGAAAACTGCCAATCAAGTGGAAAAGGCTTCCTCTAAGGCAAGGCAAATGATGGGTTGTATCCGTAGAGGTTTTATCAGCAGGATGCCAGAGGTCATAATGCCACTGTACAGATCCATGGTGAGACCTCATTTGGAATATTGTGTTCAATTCTGGAGACCACATTACCAGAAAGATGTGCTGAGAATGGAGTCAGTTCAGCGGATGGCCACCAGGATGGTCTCGGGCCTCAAAGATCTTCCGTATGAAGTAAGGCTGAATAAATTGCAGCTGTACTCACTTGAAGAACGAAGAGAGAGAGGGGACATGATCGAGACATTTAAATATATCACGGGTCGTATCGAGGTGGAAGAGGATATCTTCCGTCTTATAGGACCTTCTTCCACCAGAGGGCATACGCTGAAAATCAGGGAAGGGAAATTTCATGGTGACTCCAGAAAGTATTTCTTCACTGAGAGGGTGGTCGATCATTGGAATGAACTCCCACGGCAGGTGATTGAGGCCAACAGCGTGTCAGATTTCAAAAATAAATGGGATATTCATGTGGGATCTCTAATGAGGTAAGGGCAGGGGGTGGTGAGCAAAATCAAGGAGAAGGGTCAATAGAGTGGGCAGACTTGATGGGCCTTGGCCCTTTTCTGCCGTCATTTTCTATGTTTCTATGTTTCTACTCTTCAGTTCCCCAAACAGCATGTGCAGTATGTATATTCACAAAAGTGGTCACAGAGAAGCGGGAACTTACAGGCCGGTAAGCCTCACTTCGGTTTTTGGAAAAATAATGGTAGTATTGCTGAAAAAATGGATAGTGAACTTCTTAGAATCTAATGGGTTACAGGATCCGAGGCAACATGGCTTTACTAAAGGTAAATCATGCCAAACGAACCTGATTGAATTTTTTGATTGGGTGGCCAGCGAACTGGATCAAGGACATATGCTAGATGTCATTTACTTATATTTCAGCAAAGCCTTTCACACAGTTCCTCATAGGAGGCTCTTGAACAAACTTGACAGGCTGAAGTTAGGACCCAAAGCGGTGAACTGGATTATGGTTGTCGGACAGATGCCAGAGGATGGTGGTTAATGGAAGTTGTTCAGAGGAAGGGAAGGTGAGTACTGGAGTCCCTCAGGGTTCGGTGCTGGGGCTGAACCTGTTCAAGGAGTATGTTCTGCATGGATTTCTGCTGCCGAGATGCATCACCTTACACTTCTTTGCGTTGAAGCCCAGCTGCCATGTTGAGGACCAGTTTTCCAACTTGATCAGATCCTGCGCCATACCATCCGTGAGATCGCTTTCACCTACTATATTACACAGTTTGGCGGCGTCGGCAGCGCTACTTTTCCCTGAAGCCCTCGGGTCAAGTCCCTTATGAATATGTTAAAAAGGGATGGTCCCAGGACTGAGCCCTGCGGCACTCCGCTAGTAACCTCCGATGTCTTAGAGAGGGTGCCATTGACCACCACCCTCTGAAGTCTTCCACTCAGCCAATCATTGACCCATGCCGTTAGTTTCTCACCTAACCCCATCGATTTCATCTTGTTTAATAGTCTACGGTGTCGGACACTGTCAAACGCTTTACTGAAATCCAAGTACACTATGTCCAGAGACTCTCCCGAGTCTAGCTTTCCTGTCACCCAGTCAAAGAAGCTGATAAGATTGGATTGGCATGACCTGCCCCTAGTGAATCCATGTTGACAGGGATCCCTCAGATTCCCCTCATCCAATATCGTGTCTAATTTCCCTTTAAGTAGAGTTTCCATGAGTTTACATACACACTATTGATGTGAGATTTACTGGTCTGTAATTCGCAGCCTCCGCTCTACAACCCTTTTTGTGCAGAGGATGATACCAAGATTTGTAACAGAGTAAGCACCGAAGGAGTGGAAAACATGAAAAATGATCTGCAAAAGTCAGAGGAATGGTCTAATACCTAGCAACTAAAATTCAATGTAAAGAATGCAGAGTAATGCATTTGTAGATTAATAATTGAAAGGTACCGTATATGCTATGAGGTGATAGGCTGATATGCACGGATGGGGAGGGAGTGGGACCTTGGGGTGATAGTGTCTGAAGATCTAAAGGCGAAAAAACAGTGTGACAAGGTGGTGGCTGCTGCCAGAAGATTGCTGGGCTGTATAAAGAGAGGCGTAACTAGTAGAAGAAAGAAGGTGTTGATGTTCCTGTACAGGTCATTGGTGAGGCCCCACTTGGAGTATTGTGTTCAATTTTGGAGACCGTATCTATCGAAGGACATAAGAAGATTTGAAGCGGTCCAGAGGAGGGCGACAAAAATGATAGCAGTAGAACGGGTACAAGTGGATTGATTTTTCACTCTGTCAAAAATTACAAAGACTAGGGGACACTCAAAGTTACACGGAAATACTTTTAAAACCAATAGGAGGAAATATTTTTTCACTCAGAGAATAGTTAAGCTCTGGAACGCGTTGCCAGAGGATGTAGTAAGAGCTGATAGCGTAGCTGGTTTTAAGAAAAGTTTGGACAAGTTCCTGGAGGAAAAGTCCATAGTCTGTTATTGAGAAAGACAAGGGGGAAGCCACTGCTTGCCCTGTATTGGTAGCATGGAATATTGCTACACCTTGGGTTTTGGCCAGGTACTACTGACCTGGATTGGTCACCGTGAGAATGGGCTACTGGGCTTGATGGACCATTGGTCTGACCAAATAAGGCTATTCTTATGTTCTTATGAGAGACTGGAAGCCCTGAATATGTATACCCTAGAGGAGGGACAGGGGAGATATGAATCAGACTTTCAAGTACTTAAAAGGTATTAACGTAGAACAAAATCTTTTCCAGAGAAAGGAAAATGGTAAAACCAGAAGGCATAATTTGAAGCTGAGGGGTGGTAGACTCTAGAGCAATGTAAGGAAATTCTTCTTTATGGAGAGGATGGTAGATTCCGGGAATTCGCTCCCGAGAGAGGTGATGGATGCCGGGAATGCGCTCCCAAGAGAAGTGGTGGAGAGGAAAACAGTGACAGAGTTCAAAAAAGAGTGGGATGAACACAGAGTATCTAGAATCAGAAAATAATAATAAATATTGAAGAACTATGGCCAGTACTGGGCATACTTGCATGGTCTGTGTCTGTATATGGCCATTTATTTGAGGATGGATAGGCTGGGGAGGGCTTCAATTGCTGGGATGGTGTAGATGGGCTGGAGTGAGCTTTGACGGAGACTTCAGTAATTGGATTCTAAGCACAGTATCAGGCAGAGCTTTGGATTCTTGCCCAGAAATAGCTAAGAAGAAAAATTTTTTTTTTTTAATTGAATCAGGTTGGGCAGACTGGATGGACCATTTGTGTCTTTATCTGCTGTCATCTACTATGTTACTATGTTTGTATATGAACTGGACAAAGAGAGTGCAGGGAGACACAAGAGTTGCAGATACTATTTTGTTTGTGTGTGTAAGAGGCTACAGATTAAGTTTTTTGGGGGAGGGTTTCAAGTTTTTATTAGGTTTTTATATACCGCCTATCAAGGTTTATCTAAGCGGTTTGTACAGGCAGGTACTCAAGCATTTTCCCTATCTTTTTCTGCTTCCTTCTTGTTGTCTCCCTATAACTTCTGACTCTCCTATCCTCCACACCTTGATAGGGTAGATAGCAGTAGCAGCAGCAGTTTACAGGTGTTACCACTCATCAATCTCATAACTGCAGCCACAAAATGGCAAGAATTTCCTTTGGTGCATTCAACTTATAAACTTAATTTTGCTGACAAGGATAATCTCATGCATAAGCGTCGAAACGTTGGGGGGGGCCACAGGGGCCATGGCCTCCCCCTAAATTGCCACTGGTGGTTCAGAGGTGCAGCAGGCTGGAGCGAGCTTTCCCTGCTCCTGCTCCGCTAACCCGGTTGGTCGCTTTGGCGCTCCTGCTCGGCGCTCAGTGGCTTCTTTGACTGGCTTCCACAAATTATGACAGGAGGGGGGTTACTGGGTGCAGAAGGAACCAGCTGCGATCGACCGGGTTAGCAGCGGAGCAGGAGCGGGGAAAGCTTGCTTCTGCCCGCTGCACCTGTGGACCACCAGGCCAGAAGAGGTAGGATGAAGGGGCAGGGTACAGAGCGAGCGAGGGAGGGAAGGGGGCTGGGTGCAGAGTCTGACGGAGGTGGCTAGGTGCTGAGTCTGATAGGAGGTGGGGGGTTGCTGGGTGCAGAGCCTGACAGGAGGGGGGGTTTGATGAAGAGTGACAGGAGTGAGGGTTGCTGTGTGCAGAGCCTGACAGGGAGGGTTGCTGGGTATAGAGTCACAGAGTCTGACAGGGGAGGTTGCTGGGTGCAGAGTCGGGCGGGGGGGGGGGTTGCTGGGTGCAGAGTCTGACAGGGAAGGGGTGTGTGACTGGTGCAGAGTCTGACAGGGGGGAGAGAGGGAAGGGGGCTGGGTACAGAGCCTGCCTGGGAGAGGCTAGGTGTAGAGGGAAGGGAGTTGGGAAGGCAGGGAGGACAGATGCTCAGGGGGTTGGGAAAGACAGATACTGCTCTTACTGGGAGAGGGTTGGGAAGGACAAATGCTTAGGCTGGGGGGGTTAGGAAAGGAGGAAAAGAGAGATGCTGCACAAGTGGAGTATTGGGAAGGGAGAGAAAGAAATGTTGCCAGTGGGGGAGGGAAAAGGAACGGAGAATTGTTGGACACAGGTATGTGGCGTGAGAGGGAAAGAGAGATGTTGTATATGGGGAAAGGAAGAAAGAGGGAGAATTGTTGCACATGATAGTGGTGGAGAGGAGGGAGGAGAGATGTCAAACCACTGGAATTGGAAGGAGAGAGAGACAGAGAGATGCCAGACCACAGAATGGAAGGTAAAGAGGGGAGGGAGAGATGCCAGACCGCAGAAAGGAGAGGAGAGAGATGTTAGACATCGGGAAGAGGGAGGGAAGGAGACAAAGACGCCAGACCATGGGAGAGGAGAGAGATTCCAGGCTATGGGAAGGAAAGGAGAAAGATGCCAGACCATAAGAGAGGGGAAGGGGGAAGACAGAGATGTCTGACCATGGGAGAGGGATGAGATGGTGCATAGGGATGGAGGGGAAGGAGAGACAGAGGGAGGAGAGGTTGTCCAGCAATGGGTGTGACAGGGAGAGATAAGAAGAAATGCTCCTTATGGATAGATGGGAATAGGGGAGAAGAAAGAAGAAGGAGATGGTACACATGGATAGATGGGAAGGCATGGAAAAGTAGATTTTGAGAAAAAAGCAGAAAAATGGAAGAAAGTTGAATGTTAAAAGTTAATGCTAAAGATGGATGTATCCAATTATACAGCGTTTCTCCTACTACTCAAAACATACTGTAGAAAATAGTCAAAGAATGACAATGCTTCGATATGCTCAAAGGTGTGAAAACTATCAGGGGGTTTGCTTGCCCCCTTTTTGAGCTTGTTGTCCAATCATTGCATAGATTTTGCTTTGTCAATAAATAGCTGTACAGAAAATAATATACTTCATATTGTGCAAACACTTCAAAAACTTGTTATGTAGTTCAAATGTTATTCAATTTCTCACAGCTGTTTTTAAACCGACCACTAAAAAATGATGTCACTTATCTTAGATCAGGGGGTGTCAAAGTCTCTCCTCGAGGGCCACAATCCAGTCGGGTTTTCAGGATTTCCCCAATGAATATGCATGAGATCTATTTGCATGCACTGCTTTCATTGTATGCTAATAGATCTCATGCATATTCATTGGGGAAATCCTGAAAACCCGACTGGATTGTGGCCCTCGAGGAGGGACTTTGACACCCCTGTCTTAGATGGTAGGGGGTCCCAACAGGGCCCCATTTCGTTATCTGCTTCAGAAGATCTGATTTGAGGGATTCTAAAGCACTTCGCTGGTGAAACAAATCACCAGGGGAAACCTTACTGTGGTCAGGGTTTCGAATTGTCAGCACTTCTGCAAACACAAAAAAGTCAAAATTTAAAAACTTTTAAATTAAATGTTTATACTTGAATTACAAAGTTACAGGCATCAATGGCAAGGGAGCTTAACACATACAAACCAAGCAAAAAGACTTCAATGCTCTCACTGTGGGATTCTCCAGACAAAGGACCCCGCCGAAAAACAGCTGATTTGTGAGGTAGAGCGTGATGCCATCACTGATTTAAATGTTCGCTTTGTGAAAATAGATAAGGGTTAAACTGGGTACCTGCCATTAACCACCCACCCTACCACAAGTCCAGAAAAAGGAAAACATTCATAAAACCATGAACAGACAGGAAAAGTTTTTTACAAAAAAGCTAACCACTCAATCTCATTGTTCAATCCATTTGGATTCAAGGTGTTTAAAGCATGGATCTACCTTTGCTCTTTCTGCCACAGCATATAGACAACGTCACCACCCCTTGTCATACGTACAGTGTCCAAAATGGAAAATTTGAGATCTTCTACTGTTTGAGATTTACTCAGCCAATGGGTTACCAGAGGAGCCTCATGAATTTGTGAACAAATTCTGCTGATATGTTCACCAATGCGTGTCTTAATGCTTCTGATGGTACATCCTATGTAAAATAGAGAGCATGGGCATTGGACAATATACACTACTTGTAGGGTGTTGCAATCCATGCTCATCGATATAGATCTCTTCTGTACCCATCCGGGAAGTTGTAAATCTTGTAAACTTTTGCTATGACTACACATTCTACATGGGTTACAGGGCTTATGGCTGCCTTGTTGGTCATAAACTCTGGGTTGATCAATGAGCTGAGATCGAACCAACAGTTGTTTCAAATTAAGTCCCTTTGCAAAAGTGAATCTCAAAGGACTTCAGAAGGCAGGATGAAACTGGAGAATGTTCCAGCATGCTTTGATGATATTTTTAATCTGGAATGCCTGTGTAGAATAAGGGAGAACACAAACAAAAGAGGTTTGTTTCATCTGGGTCTGCAGATTTAACAATGCCCTTTTGTATGCTTTATTGATGACCATGGACGGGTACCCTCTGGCCAGAAACCTCTGTTTTGTTTCTTGTGCTTGGATGGTAAAATCATCTATGGTGGTGCAAAATCTTCTTAATCTTAAAAATTTTCCCATTGGAATGTTATTGTGTAAATGCTGGGTGGTGGTGGGGGGTGTGGAAGCTGCCATATTATAATAGATTGTTCCTGTCCGTTGCTTTTCTATATATACTTGATGTAAGGAAATAGAAATATCTAAAAACACTGTTTGATGATTGCTGGTTGTCATGGTGAATTGCAGATTGGTGTCACATTGGTTAACCAATGAGAAGAACATGTGTGTGCCAATCCAGACTGCCAGGATATCATCAATGTACCGTTTCCAAAAGAGGAAATGTTGCCAAAACTGGGATGAATACAAATGTAGTCGCTCGAATTTTGAAGCATACAGACAGGCAATAGATGGGGCCATTTTCACACCAATCGCAGTCCCTTTGACTTGTTTGTAAAACCACTGCCCAAACTGAAAATAGTTCATATTGAGTGCCAGAGAGACCAACTTAACTAAAAAGTTGACTCTGGATGTAGAAAGTTCCAAATAATCCAATTCCTCTTGAATTATGTCAATGGCATCTCTTTGTGGAACGTTAGTATAGAGTGCCGAAATGTTCATAGTGATCATGACGGCATGAGATGGAACATCACTGATGTCTGTCAGAAAATTAATGACACTCGTAGAGTCTTTCACGTAAGATGGAGGTAGAGGAACACGGGACTTGAAATAAGAATCTAAAAATGCTGATAATGGTTCCAACAGTGAGCCTTAACCCTGGAGGGTCCGTCAGAGATTTATGTATCTTCGGGACAAAATAAATGATTGGAATACGAGGTTATTTGCAATTCAAAGATTTGAACTCTTTCTCTAGTGATAATGTCCAATTCCAGAGCTGCTACCAAAAGATGGGAGATGATATCCTTAATGTGATTGGTGGGATCTTCTTGCAAAAGTTCATAGTATGTAAAGTCTGAAAGTTGACACATGGCTTCCTCTATATCAGGGGTGTCAAAGTCCCTCCTTGAGGGCCGCAATCCAGTTGGGTTTTCAGGATTTCCCCAATGAATATGCATGAGATCTATTAACATACAATGAAAGCAGTGCATGCAAATAGATCTCATGCATATTCATTGGGGAAATCCTGAAAACCCAACTGGATTGCGGCCCTCGAGGAGGGACTTTGACACCCTTGCTCTATATACTTCACTGTATCCATGACAACCACCCCTCCTCCTTTGTCAGCAGGTTAAGTAATAATATTGTCATCACATGCCAAAGAGGTTAGTGCTTCCTTCTGAATATGTGAAAGATTAAATCATGTCCTAAAAGAGTTTTGTTCTAAATGTGCCACATTTTGCTTGATGTACCAAGTTTTCAAATGGGGGTCCACTGTGCCAGGAGGACACCATGTAGTTCTTTAGAATCCCTCAAATCGGGTCTCCTGAAGCAGATAAAGAAATGGGACAGCGTTGGAATCCTCTACCATCTAAGATAAGTGACATCATTTTTTAGTATTTCAGATATGGTAGAATGATTCTTCCACCATTCAAATACCCTTATAGTTTTACTATTTTTCCATACAGTTTTAAAGGATCCTCAGCGGCACCACTTGGATCAATTATATTTCATTGTACCAAGCTTTACGTGTCAACTCTTCATCGGGTCCAAATAATTCTAGTATTTTTATTTTATATTTTTCACTTCTGCATATTTATCAAAACTTGAAATTCAGATATTTTATACTTTTATAAGCTATCACTTAGCTTTTAGATGTGGTCTCCGGCTAGGGGAATGTCATACCGACATGTTTCGCCTAAATAGCTTTATCAAGGAGTTCTCCCCTATAAAAAACAGCAAAAGTTACATTATACACTATCCAAAATCGCCATCTCAATGACCCCTATATTTTATACAGAATCATTGCGATAGCATTCTTCTTACCCAGTATTAAGCCGACAGCCCTTATGACCACTCTGTCTTTAGAGATGGCGGCGGCGTCTTTAGCTAGCTTTTTATATCTACAGGTCCCGGGATCACTGTACAACGTGGCAACTACGTCACGAGGTATCAGCGTCACAGGGCTCAAAGCCGGTATTAAGGTGGAAATATTATTCATTTACGTTCAACTCAATAGAGATAAAATCAATGCCCCCTATCCAAAACAACAGGTTAAATCAAGGTCCCCCATTCTAATTCTCCATTTAGCCCTTGAGGTATTACAGTGTTGAGATGATAAATCCATCGTTGCTCTTTGTAATTAAGCACTGCCTCGCTATTACCCTCCTCCCTCCCATTCTCCAGGCTCTCAATCACACGCCACTGGATCTGATCCATACTATGTTGCTTAGCTAAAAAATGTTCCACCATAGGAGCTGATACATTTTTTGTTTTTACACGTGACTTATGCTCGTTCAGTCTGATATGTACGGGTCGCGAAGTCCTACCCACATATACCAGACTGCACGGGCAAACAATTATATAGACCACATCAGTGGACTGACAATTTGTATTCTGAAACAGACTTATAGTTTTTCCAGATTGAGGATCCATCCAGGTGGGTCCCTTAATAGCGGTAGAACACCACTGACAGCGTCCACATTCATCATGGTTTCCCAACTTATGATCTCTATAAGACCCCAACTTTTGTTGAATTAGGGTCTGACCAATCGTTTTGCCTCGTTTAAAGGCAAACATTGGAATTTCTGCCATTACTGGGTGGATTTGTAGTACATGCCAGTATTTTTTAATCAGAAAAATGAGTTGCTTGGCTGCTACTGAATAGGGGAGAACACAGATAAGTTTATCCGTGTCATCTTCTGTATGTTGTTCTGTCAAAAGAAGACTTCTATTGGCATATTTTGCCCTAAGAAAGGCTTGCCTAATAGCTCTTATGGGATAACCCCTATCAGTAAAACGCTGTTCAAGGTCCTTAGCTGCTATCTTAAAATCATGCTCTTCCGAGGAGATTCTTCGAATTCTCAAAAATTGACTGATCGGGAGACTGAATTTGAGATGGTATGGGTGATGGCTGGAAAAATGGAGAAGAGTATTACGGGAGACCGGTTTTCTATATAATTGTGTTTTCAACCGTAAATCTTGTTTAATGATCAATATATCTAAAAATTCTATTTTTTCCATGCTGTATGAGGGAGTGAACTGAAGATGAGGATTCCTTGTATTGATCCAATCAAAAAATTGAAGTAGCTCATCCATTGACCCTTCCCATAGGAAGAATATATCATCCAGGAACCTCTTCCACAGGGTAATCTTTTCAAAAAAGGCCGAGGTGTAAATTTCATGTTCTTCGAACCGGCCCATATATAGGGTGGCTACTGAGGGAGCCAAAGTGGCCCCCATCGCCACCCCCTGGATTTGTTGATAGTATTCCCCCTCAAACATGAAATAGCTTTCTTCAATGACCCATTTTGCCAATTGATACAGGAACGGGGTACTAATCCTGGGAGTTTGTTCTCTCTCGTTCAGACTCTCTTGTATGATTTCTAGAGCTTCTTGCTGGGGTATTCTTGTGTACAAAGACACAACGTCGAGAGTGACTAGTATAGTTTGGGCAGTCATATATTCCTCCTCAGATAAAATTCTTAATAGATGAGATGAATCTTTTAAGTAGGAAGAGACAGTGAGGGCTTTCTTTGACAAGAAAGGGCAAAATATGCCAATAGAAGTCTTCTTTTGACAGAACAACATACAGAAGATGACACGGATAAACTTATCTGTGTTCTCCCCTATTCAGTAGCAGCCAAGCAACTCATTTTTCTGATTAAAAAATACTGGCATGTACTACAAATCCACCCAGTAATGGCAGAAATTCCAATGTTTGCCTTTAAACGAGGCAAAACGATTGGTCAGACCCTAATTCAACAAAAGTTGGGGTCTTATAGAGATCATAAGTTGGGAAACCATGATGAATGTGGACGCTGTCAGTGGTGTTCTACCGCTATTAAGGGACCCACCTGGATGGATCCTCAATCTGGAAAAACTATAAGTCTGTTTCAGAATACAAATTGTCAGTCCACTGATGTGGTCTATATAATTGTTTGCCCGTGCAGTCTGGTATATGTGGGTAGGACTTCGCGACCCGTACATATCAGACTGAACGAGCATAAGTCACGTGTAAAAACAAAAAATGTATCAGCTCCTATGGTGGAACATTTTTTAGCTAAGCAACATAGTATGGATCAGATCCAGTGGCGTGTGATTGAGAGCCTGGAGAATGGGAGGGAGGAGGGTAATAGCGAGGCAGTGCTTAATTACAAAGAGCAACGATGGATTTATCATCTCAACACTGTAATACCTCAAGGGCTAAATGGAGAATTAGAATGGGGGACCTTGATTTAACCTGTTGTTTTGGATAGGGGGCATTGATTTTATCTCTATTGAGTTGAACGTAAATGAATAATATTTCCACCTTAATACCGGCTTTGAGCCCTGTGACGCTGATACCTCGTGACGTAGTTGCCACGTTGTACAGTGATCCCGGGACCTGTAGATATAAAAAGCTAGCTAAAGACGCCGCCGCCATCTCTAAAGACAGAGTGGTCATAAGGGCTGTCGGCTTAATACTGGGTAAGAAGAATGCTATCGCAATGATTCTGTATAAAATATAGGGGTCATTGAGATGGCGATTTTGGATAGTGTATAATGTAACTTTTGCTGTTTTTTATAGGGGAGAACTCCTTGATAAAGCTATTTAGGCGAAACATGTCGGTATGACATTCCCCTAGCCGGAGACCACATCTAAAAGCTAAGTGATAGCTTATAAAAGTATAAAATATCTGAATTTCAAGTTTTGATAAATATGCAGAAGTGAAAAATATAAAATAAAAATACTAGAATTATTTGGACCCGATGAAGAGTTGACACGTAAAGCTTGGTACAATGAAATATAATTGAGTTCCAAGTGGTGCCGCTGAGGATCCTTTAAAACTGTATGGAAAAATAGTAAAACTATAAGGGTATTTGAATGGTGGAAGAATCATTCTACCATATCTGAAATAGTCTTGATTAAGGACCCTTATGAAAATTTTGATTGTGCTATCAGTGAATTTATTAACATTATGGCACAAGAAGATCTAGGATTTGGTGGATATTCTGAAGAACAGTTTCAACATATATTGTTGAGACCAGCTTTACTAGATGATATCGAAGAGCCCTCTGCCCAGACTTCATGGTTGGATTTAGAACAAATTCACAAGCGTTTGATTAGAGCAGAGTTACATGGCAGCACTATGGTGCAGTATTTGAAAAACGGTATGATCCCTCGAGGTTTACGAATCTTGAAAGAACCTAAAATATCGGTGGTAGAGAAGACCTTTATGGAGAAGTGGACGGGAATATTGAATAGATGTTCACGTGACCTAATGATTCTATTGGTAGAAACCACCTCAGACATAGAGCTGGAATTGAGATCTAAGACAGTCTCTATGGAGCTTCAAATGAAAGAGAATATAGAAAAAGAGGCATTTGAAAAACAACGTAATGAATTAGAGGACAATTTAGTTGAATTTAAAGATTCTATTAAACAGACAAAGATTAGAAAATGGAAGCGTGATGAAAAGGATTACCAAATGGGTAGGGTTTATACATGGAATAAAAAAACCCTCCCGGCTCCTTCGAAGAAGAAAGTTGCATTTAATGCATCGTCAGAAGAATCGGACATCACGAGTGGTGAATCAGTGGACCCCCCCTCTACGAAAAGTTCGGGGGACGAGGTACGCCCATTGAGAGGAGGTCGCCCCAGAGGAAGAGCCAGGGGTACGCAGAGGAACAGAGGAAAGCCCCCCAACAATGGAAGAACCAAATAGACTCTACGGTAGTGAATGTCTCTAAGGCTTTACTGACTAAGGAACAACAAGAAGTCTTAGAATTAGGTTTAAATTTTGCAATTTGCCAGCACCCTGACTTTTTTCAATTAAAAATCTTTTTCTTTAAATTTATAAGGAAAATACAGCTAAAAATATTTTTTTCAGCAAAGGAGGTGAGTTATGATTCTGAAGATGATGTATCCATGGTGAAAGTCAAATCTAGATGGATCCCCCCTGGGCCGATGGACTCGGCAGTAGAAGTTTTCCAGACTTTAATATTGTTGAACATTTCTGAATATGAAACCTCCTTTAAAAAGCAGCGGCTTCAATATAATCTGACATATGGTCAGCACCAAGCTTTGTTACAACTTAAAGATAAGCGAGATGTTATGATATTGAGAGCAGATAAGGGAGGAGCCACAGTGGTGCTTGATAGGGATTATTATCTGGAAGAAGCGAATCGACAACTGTCTGACATCTCTGCATACCGTCTGGTTCAAGTTAATCCAGTAGGGAGGCTTATGAAGGAAATTTTTGATTGGATTACACCATACTATGAGAACAATATGCTCACAAAAAAAGAATATATTTTTTTACTGGAAAAATATCCCCGTACTCCAACTATATATTTTGTGCCAAAAGTCCACAAGAACCTAAATGCCCCACCAGGGAGACCCATCGTCAATACTAGAGGTTCTTTACTAGAACCTCTATCTAAGTTTCTGGATATTTTCTTGTCAAAGAAAGCCCTCACTGTCTCTTCCTACTTAAAAGATTCATCTCATCTATTAAGAATTTTATCTGAGGAGGAATATATGACTGCCCAAACTATACTAGTCACTCTCGACGTTGTGTCTTTGTACACAAGAATACCCCAGCAAGAAGCTCTAGAAATCATACAAGAGAGTCTGAACGAGAGAGAACAAACTCCCAGGATTAGTACCCCGTTCCTGTATCAATTGGCAAAATGGGTCATTGAAGAAAGCTATTTCATGTTTGAGGGGGAATACTATCAACAAATCCAGGGGGTGGCGATGGGGGCCACTTTGGCTCCCTCAGTAGCCACCCTATATATGGGCCGGTTCGAAGAACATGAAATTTACACCTCGGCCTTTTTTGAAAAGATTACCCTGTGGAAGAGGTTCCTGGATGATATATTCTTCCTATGGGAAGGGTCAATGGATGAGCTACTTCAATTTTTTGATTGGATCAATACAAGGAATCCTCATCTTCAGTTCACTCCCTCATACAGCATGGAAAAAATAGAATTTTTAGATATATTGATCATTAAACAAGATTTACGGTTGAAAACACAATTATATAGAAAACCGGTCTCCCGTAATACTCTTCTCCATTTTTCCAGCCATCACCCATACCATCTCAAATTCAGTCTCCCGATCAGTCAATTTTTGAGAATTCGAAGAATCTCCTCGGAAGAGCATGATTTTAAGATAGCAGCTAAGGACCTTGAACAGCGTTTTACTGATAGGGGTTATCCCATAAGAGCTATTAGGCAAGCCTTTCTTAGGGCAAAATATGCCAATAGAAGTCTTCTTTTGACAGAACAACATACAGAAGATGACACGGATAAACTTATCTGTGTTCTCCCCTATTCAGTAGCAGCCAAGCAACTCATTTTTCTGATTAAAAAATACTGGCATGTACTACAAATCCACCCAGTAATGGCAGAAATTCCAATGTTTGCCTTTAAACGAGGCAAAACGATTGGTCAGACCCTAATTCAACAAAAGTTGGGGTCTTATAGAGATCATAAGTTGGGAAACCATGATGAATGTGGACGCTGTCAGTGGTGTTCTACCGCTATTAAGGGACCCACCTGGATGGATCCTCAATCTGGAAAAACTATAAGTCTGTTTCAGAATACAAATTGTCAGTCCACTGATGTGGTCTATATAATTGTTTGCCCGTGCAGTCTGGTATATGTGGGTAGGACTTCGCGACCCGTACATATCAGACTGAACGAGCATAAGTCACGTGTAAAAACAAAAAATGTATCAGCTCCTATGGTGGAACATTTTTTAGCTAAGCAACATAGTATGGATCAGATCCAGTGGCGTGTGATTGAGAGCCTGGAGAATGGGAGGGAGGAGGGTAATAGCGAGGCAGTGCTTAATTACAAAGAGCAACGATGGATTTATCATCTCAACACTGTAATACCTCAAGGGCTAAATGGAGAATTAGAATGGGGGACCTTGATTTAACCTGTTGTTTTGGATAGGGGGCATTGATTTTATCTCTATTGAGTTGAACGTAAATGAATAATATTTCCACCTTAATACCGGCTTTGAGCCCTGTGACGCTGATACCTCGTGACGTAGTTGCCACGTTGTACAGTGATCCCGGGACCTGTAGATATAAAAAGCTAGCTAAAGACGCCGCCGCCATCTCTAAAGACAGAGTGGTCATAAGGGCTGTCGGCTTAATACTGGGTAAGAAGAATGCTATCGCAATGATTCTGTATAAAATATAGGGGTCATTGAGATGGCGATTTTGGATAGTGTATAATGTAACTTTTGCTGTTTTTTATAGGGGAGAACTCCTTGATAAAGCTATTTAGGCGAAACATGTCGGTATGACATTCCCCTAGCCGGAGACCACATCTAAAAGCTAAGTGATAGCTTATAAAAGTATAAAATATCTGAATTTCAAGTTTTGATAAATATGCAGAAGTGAAAAATATAAAATAAAAATACTAGAATTATTTGGACCCGATGAAGAGTTGACACGTAAAGCTTGGTACAATGAAATATAATTGAGTTCCAAGTGGTGCCGCTGAGGATCCTTTAAAACTGTATGGAAAAATAGTAAAACTATAAGGGTATTTGAATGGTGGAAGAATCATTCTACCATATCTGAAATAGTCTTGATTAAGGACCCTTATGAAAATTTTGATTGTGCTATCAGTGAAATCATTTTTTAGTAGTCAGTTTAAAAACAGCTGTGAGAAATTGAATAACATTTGAACCACATAACAAGTTTTTAAAGTATTTGCACAACATGAAGTATGTTATTCTGTACAGCTATTTATTGACAAAGCAAAATCTATACAATGATTGGACAATAAGCTCAAAAAGGGGGCAAGCAAACCCCTGATAGAGTTTTCACACCTCTGAGCATATCGAAATAGTCATTCTTTGACTATTTTCTACAGTATGTTTTGACTAGTAGGAGAAATGCTGTATAATTGGATCTATTGGTATACTATACGTATACTGTTTCTCATCTCCCTTGTTCCACAATTTACCTTGTTCAATTTTGTTGAGTCAAAGATTGATGTATGACAGAAAGTGAAGGAGAGAAAAACAGCAAATGGATAAGGTGGCCCTGGATACACAATTAAGAGAACAGACAGAAGGAAGTGCAGCCAGAGACTAGGAAAGATGGTTTGAAAACCAAAATCACCAGGCAACAAAGGTAGGGGAAATGATTTTATTTTCAATTTAGTGATTGAATTGTGTCAGTTTTGGGAAATTACATCTGCTGTCTATATTTTGCACTGTTCAGGAAGAAATGTATTTGTTTCTATTTCTCTGGGGATTGTACTGCATCTTGCATCTTAGGGTTAGTACTTTTAGTTTGTGGTCCTGTATTTGCAAGGGGTTACCTGTGTTCTGCATGTGTGACCAAGGCCAGGTGTTCTGATAGGAATGAATGATGAGAAACATACAGTGTGCTTTGCGTAGTTTAATTTTGTGGTTAACCATTATGTATTGTTAATAAGATTATATTGTGTGCATATATGAAAAATGAATGGAAAAAATGGCATTACAATTAGTACTATTATAGGGTGGGGTCTGGAGCGGAGCTTGTGGGCCCCCCCAAACAAAAAAGCGTTCCGCTGTCTATGATCTCATGCATAAATTGAAAATTGAGATGCATAGAAACAGTTGCTAAATTAGCAAGTCCATAGGGCCAGCTCAACCTATAACATAGTAACATAGTAGATGACAGCAGATAAAGACCCGAATGGTCCATCCAGTCTGCCCAACCTGATTCAATTTAAATTATTATTTTATTTTATATTTTTTTTTTTCTTCTTAGCTATTTCTGGGCGAGAATCCAAAGCTTTACCCGGTACTGTGCTTGGGTTCCAACTGCCGAAATCTCTGTTAAGACTTACTCCAGCCCATCTACACCCTCCCAGCCATTGAAGTCCTCCCCTGCCCATCCTCCTCCAAACAGCCATGCACAGACACAGACCGTACAAGTCTGCCCAGTAACTGGCCTAGTTCAATCTTTAATATTATTTTCTGATTCTAAATCTTCTGTGTTCATCCCACGCTTCTTTGAACTCAGTCACAGTTTTACTCTCCACCACCTCTCTCGGGAGCGCATTCCAGGCATCCACCACCCTCTCCGTAAAGTAGAATTTCCTAACATTGCCCCTGAATCTACCACCCCTCAACCTCAAATTATGTCCTCTGGTTTTACCATTTTCCTTTCTCTGGAAAAGATTTTGTTCTACGTTAATACCCTTTAAGTATTTGAACGTCTGAATCATATCTCCCCTGTCTCTCCTTTCCTCTAGGGTATACATATTCAGGGCTTCCAGTCTCTCCTCATACGTCTTCTGGCGCAAGCCTCCTATCATTTTCGTCGCCCTCCTCTGGACCGCCTCAAGTCTTCTTACGTCTTTCGCCAGATACGGTCTCCAAAACTGAACACAATACTCCAAGTGGGGCCTCACCAATGACCTGTACAGGGGCATCAACACCTTCTTCCTTCTACTGACTACGCCTCTCTTTATACAGCCCAGAATCCTTCTGGCAGCAGCCACTGCCTTGTCACACTGTTTTTTCGCCTTTAGATCTTCGGACACTATCACCCCAAGGTCCCTCTCCCCGTCCGTGCATATCAGCTTCTCTCCTCCCAGCATATACGGTTCCTTCCTATTATTAATCCCCACCTATGTATGAAGTGAGGCCCTGGCCCAGGAAGCCGTTGATATAGGATGCCAAAATCCCACCCAGGCATTTCTCTTCCCTCCCCTCTGCAAGCAGGGAGGAAGATGCTAGTTTGGCATTCAGGATTTTGGTGCACTTTGTTGCACTTTGTTATCAGCTTTGAGAGTTAGAAGGGGAGCTACAGGTTTATGAGTGGGTGAGGGGAGACTTCATATAAAGGGGGGGGGAGATAATGGATCATGAGGGGGGCACAGATACAAAAGTTGGCTCAGGATGCCATAGTCCCTCAAGCTAGCCCTGACAGAAAGAGGGTGGAAGGAGTGCCCTCTCATCACCTCTGGTTACAGGTCCTTTGAGGATGGGCACAACTTTCTCCAAGGCCTTATGGTCAGTAGACAGTCACTCACCAATTAACTCTCTTGGCCTTCCCTCCAAGCTAGAAGTCACTATCTCAAGATGACCAATCCAAAAATCTATTGGTGGTCAAAGGACCTATAGGACAGAAGATATCATCTTCCACCTCGATACGGCCCGTAACATATTTGAACGTCTCAATCATGTCCCCCCTCTCTCTTCGTTCCTCTAGTGATTACAGCTGCAATTTATTTAGCCTTTCTTCATACGTGAGATCCCTGAGCCCCGAGACCATCCTGGTGGCCATTCGCTGAACCGACTCAATTCGCAGCACATCTTTCCGGTAGTGTGGTCTCCAGAATTGAACACAATACTCCAAATGAGGTCTCACCATGGATCTGTACAGTGGCATTATCACTTCAGGTCTCCTGCTGACAAAACCCCTACGGATACAACCCATCATTTGCCTTGCCTTGGAGGAAGCCTTCTCCACTTGATTGGCAGCCTTCATGTCATCACTAATGATCACCCCTAAATCACGTTCCGCCGTGGTCCTAGCCAAGGTCTCACCATTTAGTGTGTAAGTTCTGCATGGATTTCTCTTACCCAGGTTTTATATTTTTAGGTGATTGACAAGGCTATATGTTAGTAGCTCAATCAGGCATTTGGACATCACACTAACCTGAGAACAAGTGCAAACCTTGATAGGCAAGCTATTAAAGAAGTTAATAGCTTCTTTTCTTTTTTTTTTAATGTTTTCTTCTCCAGTCCTGGTGTTGAGTGTTGTGGTGCTGCTATTTCCAACAGTGGCTTCCTCCCCTTCCCAGCAGCTCTCAGTACTTGCGTGCAGCAACTATTTACTAGCAGCCTTGGGTCCTTTGATGGGTCGCGCCCTCTGAAGAAAGAAGAAGTTGCATCATCAGAGCAGGCCGCAACTCAGCAAAAGCTCCAAGGTTGCCTAAGTGAATCACTGTTGAAGGCAAGTACTGAGAGCTGAGGGGAGGAACACACTGCCGGAGGCTCTCGCTGGCCCCGCACTGACCAGCAGGAAATTTTTGCCCAATCTCGCCAGCCCTGCATGGACTGTCAGGAAATTTCTGCACACCAGCACCAGTCCACGGACCAGCGGTTGAAGAACACTGCTCTATATTAGTGTATCACAAACTGTGTGCCTCCTGAGATTTCAGGTGTACCACAATACAATGGGGAGGAGGAGAGGCGCTGGCTGACTGCCTACAGGATGTGCCTCTTGCGGCCCATTTCCTTGCTGGCACCTCCTACTGCTGGTGCAGGGTCCATTTGAAAGGCCTTTGTGCATATGCGGACATCAATGTGATGACATCACATGTGTGTTTAGTGTGCCGCAGCTCAAGAAAGATTGCGAGTTACTGCTCTATATCATCACCAAAATTAGACCTTTTCCTTCTGAGCACACTACCAAAACCCTTATTCATACCCTTATCACCTCTTGTCTAGATCAGCGTTCAACTGCTGGTCCGCGGACCGGTGCCAGTCCGCAGAAAATTCCTGCCGGTCCGCGCAGGGCCGGCGAGATGGATTGGGGCCATCAGCATCTGGGCTGCAATGGCGATGGGCTGCATCGGGCCCCCCGCCCCCCCCGCGATGCATTTCAAGATCGGCAGCGGGCTCCCCCGGCACTCAAGATCAACAATGGGCCTTCCCCCCCTCCCGTGATGGCATTCAAGTTTGGTAACAGGCCTCCTTCTCCCCACAGCATCAACAGAACTTCAGATCAGCAACGCGGTGCTCAGCCCACAGCTTCCCCTCTGACACGGCTTCCTGTTTCTGCCCAGGCAGTTCGAGTCAGAGGGAAGCTGTGGACTGAGAACCGTGTTGCCGATCTGAAGTGCTGTTGATGCCGGGGTGAGAAGGAGACCCGTTGCCGAACTTGAGTGTCATCGCGTGGGGGGGGGGGGCGTTGCCCATCTTGTTGCCAAAATCGGAAAGAAAGGTGAGAGGAAGGGAGAGAGATGGGCCTCTGGTGGATGGAGAGATTGAGAGAAGAGGGCAGATGATGGAAAAGGGAAGAAGGGGGAGAGAGAAAAGGGCAGATGATGGAAGGGGGAGAAGGGGGAGAGAGAAGAGGACAGATGATGGAAGAGGGAAGAGGGAAGAAGGGGGAGAGAGAAAAGGGCAGATGATGGAAGGGGGGACAAGGGAGAGAGAGAAGAGGGCAGATGATTGATGGAAGGGGGGAGAAGGAGGAGAGAGAAGAGGGCAGATGATGGAAATGGGGAGAAGGGGGCAGATGACAGAAGTGGGGAGAAGGGGGCTAGAGAAGAGAGCAGATGATGGAAGTGGGGAGAAGGGGCAGATGCTGGAAGTGGGGAGAAGGGAAAGCAAATGCTGAATGGAAGTTGAGAAAGAGAACACCTACTGGATGGAAGGAGGGATAAAGAAAAAGGGCATATGCTGGATGGGGGAAGAAGATAGAGTTAGTGAGATAGTGGAGGGGTGAAGGAAAGGGGTGGCATGCTGTGAGTAGACACAGTGAAAAGAGGGAAACTGAGGATTGCATAGTAAGAAAGAATTTAATTTAGACAGAGGCAGAAAATAAAGAAGAAAGACCAGAGAAGAAAAGGAAAGGGAAGAGAGAGAGATGCCAGAGAACGGGGAAGGAGACAGAGATATCAGATCTGAGCGGAGGAAATGAGAAGAGAAAGATGCTAAAAATCACAGGGGCGAGGGAAAGAGAGATGAAAGGAGAAAGATGCCAGACCATGAGGGAACAGAGGGAAGATGATGGATGCCAGACCAAAAGGGGGGGGGTCTAGAGGAGAGATGGCAGGGGGAGACAGTTTCTGGAAGGGGCAGACAGTGGATGGAATGGGCAGATGCTTGATTGAAGAGACAGGGCAGACGCTGGAAGGAAAAGAGTGAAAAGAAGATGAAAGCAGAAACCAGAGACAACAAAAGGTAGAAAAAAATCTTTTTATTTCTATTTTGTCATTAGAATATATCAGATTTGAAATATATATCCAGCTAGAGACATAACTGGGGACTGCAAAGCCCAGGCAGTGCTTCTTTAGCTTCCAGCTGCCTTAGGGCTCTCCCCTAACACTATTCCTATCATGTGTGACTGCAGTATTCTGTTAGCATGACATTTCTGTGTAGCATTCTGTAATAATTTAGCTTGTTCGGTTTTCTTGATAGTAGAGGAGATATATGTGATGGGGAGGGGAGACAGGGGTTTTGTTGGTTCTTGCTCTGTATATTTGTATTTATAAAATGACAATTGTACAGAATATTGTTTGTTTTTATACTTTAATAAAATACATTTGATATAAAATCATAACTGAGGCTTGTGCGGATGGAATTAGATGGTTTGCGGGGACCGAGCTCACGGAGACAGGGCGGAAATGTTTTTTTTAAATTTCAGTCTTAGTAGTTTGCAGGTCCACAAAATAATTCTTTTATTTCTGCGAGTCCACGGGTGTAAAAAGGTTGAAGAACACTGGTCTAGATCACTGTTCTTCAACTGCCGGTCCGCACAGGGCCGGCAAGATTAACGTGACCATAGGTCCCGTTTTCAGACCTCCCTGTCCCACAAAAAAAAAAGCCTCCCTCCTTCCTTTCCACTGGTCCGCTGCTATCTTACCTCCCTGCTGCTGCTGCTAGAGCCGACAGAAAGTCTTCTTTTCAACGTCAATTCTGATGTCGGAGAGGATGTTCTGGGCCAGCCAGGCAGTGATTGGCTGGCCCAGAACATCCTCTGCGACATCAGAATTGACGTCAGAAAGAAGACTTCCTGTTGGCTTTAACAGCAGCAGCAGGGCAGTAAGATAGCAGCCAACCCAGGGAAAGGAAGGAGGGAGGCTTTTTTTTTTTGCGCGGCAGGGAGGGAAGGAGGTAGGCAGGCAAGCAGGCTGACTTTGGCCAGGGAGGGAGGAAGAGAGGTAGACAGGCAGGCAGGCTGGCTTGAGGGGTGGGGGTGGCAGGCAGTGAGAGGGACATAGGAAGGAGGCACTGGGGGCACTAAAGACATGGGAAGGATGCACTGGGGCACTAAAGACATGGGAAGGAGGTACTGGGGGCACTAAAGACATGGGAAGGAGGTACTGGGGGAATTAAAGACATGGGAAGGAGGTACTGGGGGCACTAAAGACATGGGAAGGATGCACTGGGGCACTAAAGACATGGGAAGGAGGTACTGGGGGCACTAAAGACATGGGAAGGAGGTACTGGGGGCACTAAAGACATGGGAAGGAGGTACTGGGGGCACTAAAGACATGGGAAGGAGGTACTGGGGGCACTAAAGACATGGGAAGGACGCACTGGGTCACTAAAGACATGGGAAGGAGGTACTGGGGGCACTAAAGACATGGGAAGGAGGTACTGGGGGCACTAAAGACATGGGAAGGAAGCACTGGGGGCACTAAGGACATGGGAAGGAGGCACTGGGGGCACTAAGGACATGGGAAGGAGGCACTGGGGGCACTAAGGACATGGGAAGGAGGTACTGGGGGCACTAAAGACATGGGAAGGAGGTACTGGGGGCACTAAAGACATGGGAAGGAGGTACTGGGGGCACTAAAGACATGGGAAGGAGGTACTGGGGGCACTAAAGACATGGGAAGGAAGCACTGGGGGCACTAAGGACATGGGAAGGAGGCACTGGGGGCACTAAGGACATGGGAAGGAGGCACTGAGGACACTAAGGACATGGGAAGGAGGCACTGGGGGCACTAAGGACATGGGAAGGAGGCACTAAGGACATGGGAAGGAGGCACTGGAGGCACTAAGGACATGGGAAGGAAGCACTGGGGGCACTAAGGACATGGGAAGGAGGCACTGGGGGCACTAAAGACATGGGAAGGAGGCACTAAAGACAGGAAGGGGCACTAAGGACATGGGAAGGAGGCACTGGGGGCACTAAAGACATGGGAAGGAGGCACCGGGGGCAGTAAGGACATAGGAAGGAAAGAGGGAGGGAATAGAAAGGGACAATTCTTGGGCCTGAGTGCAGAAAGAAAGAAATGAAAGAAAGGATACACAAACAGAAGGAAACGCAACCAGAGACTCATGAAATCACCAGACAGCAAAGGTAGGAAAAATGATTTTATTTTCAATTTAGTGATCAAAATGTGTCAGTTTTGAGAATTTATATCTGCTGTTTATATTTTGCACTATATTTGTCTATTTTTCTATAGTTACTGAGGTGACCGAGCTCGCGGAGATGGGGTGGGAACGGGGGTTTTAAATTTTAGTTCTAGTAGTTTGCCAGTCTACAAAATAATTCTTTTATTTCTGCCAGTCCACGGGTGTAAAAAGGTTCAAAAACACTGGTCTAGATTACTGAAGCTTGCTTCCCATAGGTCTTCCATTAAACGATCTCTCCCCACTGCAATCCATTCAAAATTCTGCTGCATGACTTATATTCCATCAGTGTAGCTATGCTCACATTAACCTTCTCCTCAAGTCACTTCACTGGCTATTTATCCATTTCCATATACAGTTCAAACTCCTCTTACTGACTTACAAGTGCATTCACTTTGCAGCTCCTCAGTATCTCTACTCTTATCTCTCCCTATAATCCTCCCTGGGAACTCTGTTCATTGGATAAGTCTCTCTTATCTGTACCGTTCTCCTCTACTGCCTACTCCAGACTCCGTCCCTTCTATCTTGCTGCAACATATGCCTGGAACAGCCTGCCTGAGTCAATACGTCAAGCTCTGTTTCTGGCAGTATTCAAATCTAGGCTAAAAGGCCACTTGCAACTGCTTTTAACTCATAACTCCCACTCACTTGTAAAGTACACGTCTGTTTTAACAATTCTCTCTGTGAATAATTCCCTAACCCCTATTGTCCTGTTTCACTGTTTTAATTAGATTGTAAGCTCTATTCAGCAGAGATTGTCCATTGCATATTAACGTACAGCCAGGGCCAGATTAAAGGGTAGGCCCATTAGGCACGTGCCTCGAGCCTGAAAACGTCAGGGAGGCCTGCCGGTGTGGTGCTATGTCCAGGGCCAGCATTAAAGGAGGGCATACAAGGCAACTGCCCTGGGCCCCACAGCTCCAGGAGCCCCACAGTCCATGCATCTTTTACCCTTGTTGACCCATCTCCCTCCATCCGAATTCCATCAAGTTATCCTGTCCCTCACCTCCCCACCACTGCTGCTGCAATCCCACACACTCCTGATGACACAAGATAAACTTCAAGCGCCACTTAAACCTCTTCCCCTTGTAGGCCCATATCCCTCCCTTCCATTCACATTCACAGTCACCTTTCAGTTTCAAAATGAACGGTTTCTTTTTCAGACAGGTTCTGGCATGGCAATCATTCTCTTAAGTTGCAAGCAGCTGCTCAACCCAAAGTTTCCCCTCTGACACAGCTTCCTGTTTCCGCCTGGGCAGCTCACATCAGAGGGGAAGCTTTGGACCGAACAGCCTCTTGCAACTTAAAAGAATGGCTGCCATGCTGGGGCCCGTCTAAAAAAGAAGCCATTCATTTTGAAGCTAAAAGGCAACTGCGAAAGTGAGGGGAAGGGAGGGAGATGGGCCTACAAGAGGAAGAGGTTTAAGTGGCGCTTGAAGTTTATCTTGTGCCATCAGGTGTGTGTGGGATGCACAGCAGCAGTGGTGGGGAGGTGAGGGGCAGGATAACTTGATGGAATTCAGATGGATGGAGAGAGATAGAGAAGGGAGCTGGATACTCAATGGAATTGGAGGGGGGAGAGAGAGCGAGAAGGGGGCTGGATACTCAATGGAATTGGAGGGGGGAGAGAGAGAAGGGGGACGGATACTCAATGGAATTGGGGTGGAGAGAGAAAGAGAGAGAAGGGGCAGATGATGGAAGTGGGGTGAAGGGATAGAGAGAAGAGGGCAGACAGATGTCAGTTGGGAGGGGAGAGAGGGGGGAAGTGGAGAAAGAACACATACTGGATAGAAAAAGGGCATTGCTGGATGGGGAGAAGAGGATAGAGTTAGTGAGATACAAGACGAGGGGGCAAGCTGTAGGTAGACACAGTGAAAAGAGGGAAACCGTGGACTGGATAATATATAAGCGGGTAAGAAATGTTTAAAATAAATAAATATATAAATGTAATTTAGATGGAGGCAGAAAGGCGAGAGAGATGCCAGAGCATAGGCGTCGGAATGGGGGAGGCAACAGGGGTCATGGCCTCCAAAAAAATTGGCACTGGCACTGCTCCCTGCGATTTCCTGAAAGCACCATGAGGTGTCTCTCCACCTAATGGAAGAGAAGCTGGGCCTCCATACTCAGGGATGCGCTTTTGGTGCCCTCAGGGTAATTATTCAGAGTAGTGAAGACGCAGGGGGACATAAACACGCTTGAGAAATAGGCCACGACATGGCAAATGAGGTTTAATGTGGATAAGTGTAAGGTGATGCATGTTGGTAACAAAAATCTTACACACAAATACAGGATGTCCGGTGCAGTACTTGGAGAGACCCCATAGGAAAGACTTGGGAGTACTAGTCGACAAGTCAATGAAGCCATCCACGCAATGCGCCACGACGGCGAAAGGGGTGAACAGAATGCTAGGAATGATTAAGAAGGGGGATCACGAACAGATCGGAAAAGGTTATCATGCCGCTGTACCGGACCATGGTACGCCCTCAACTGGAATACCGCGTCCAGCACTGGTTGCTGTACATGAAGAAGGACACAGTACTACTCGAAAGGGTCCAGAGAAGAGCGACTAAAATGGTTAAAGGGCTGGTGGAGTTGCCATACAGTGAGAGATTAGAGAAACTGGGCCTCTTCTCCCTTGAAAAGAGGAGACAGAGGGGACATGATCGAAACATTCAAGATTGAAGGGAACAGACTTAGTAGATAAAGACAGGTTGTTCACCCTTTCTAAGGTAGAGAGAACAAGAGGGCACTCTCTAAAGTTAAAAGGGGATAGATTCTGTACAAACGTAAGGAAATTCTTCTTCATCCAGAGAGTGGTAGAAAACTGGAACGCTCTTCCGGAGGCTGTTATAGGGGAAAACACCCTCCAGGGATTCAAGACAAAGTTAGACAAGTTCCTGCTGAACCAGAACGTATGCAGGTAAGGCTAGTCTCAGTTAGAGCACTGGTCTTTGACCTAAGGGCCACCGCGTGAGCGGACTGCTGGGCACGATGGACCACTGGTCTGACCCAGCAGCAGCAATTCTTATGTTCTAATCACATATAATCACACCCAAGTCCCACTCTTCCGTTGTGCACATAAGTTCTTCACCCCCTAAACTGTACCATTCCCTCTGGTTTTAGCAGCCCAAATGCATGACCTTGCATTTCTTAGAAGAATTTCAAAAATTAAGCGGAGTAAAGTACTCAAATCTACCACCCAGACAGCCAGTTTGTTTATGCTACGGAAGGAGATGTCAAACCTATAACCACCCCTCCCCCTTCTCTAGCGATTATAAATTCAGATAATTGCTTTGGTTCAAAAAATAGAAAATTCTTCCCATCAATAGAAATAGAACATTCAGAAGAAAATTTCAACAAAAAAGATGCACCAAGGGCTAATGTCCTTGTTCTATAACAGAGAAAATCCTCTCTTTTTTTTGTCTCTCTTTAGAAAGATCTGGAAAGATTCTCACTGTTGAACCCAGGAAACATTTGTTCATATGTTGAAAATAAGTACAAAAGATTAACAGCCTGTTTTTTACAAAGCCACACGGCAACATCCCCAAAGCCTTTTAAATCTCTATTGCTTCGAGGCCGTTACCGCACAGCAGCCGCTAGCGCAGCTTTGTAAAACAGGCCCTAAGTCTCTATCAAACTCCAAGGCAAATGATACAATTAGAGTAGATGGTTCAGTGATTACTTCTAGAGAACTCTCCTTAAAATTTGTTAGGTCTAATTTATTCCCTTGTTCTTCTTTTTCTCCTCTTTGGGTAGAGGCAGATGATTTCTTCAAACCCACTAAAATGCTTTGGACTCTAGTTATAGGTGGTAAATTTTCCACAGGTATTAACAATATCTCTTTTAAATATTTCCGCACCATTTCCAAAGGAGAAATTATTGGAGATTTTGGAAAATTTAATAGCCTCAAATTATTTCTTCTTTGTTTATTCTCCAAAAATTCCAATTTCCTTTGAATTAAAGATTTTTCTTTAATCTTTTCTGACTCCAAAGATTTTATTTGAGAGAGTTGATCTTCATGCTTTTTAATAATCTCACTATGTTCTTTTACAGTATCTCCTTGTACTTTCACCTGGAGCTAATATGGGCACAATCTGAACAAACCACAGATACAGTTTTTCTAAGGTTGGAGTCCATAGTGGAAATACCCTTCTATAGATCATCCATGCTAACATTTGCAGGCTTACTTATCTCTCCAAACTGTTCACATGGAGAGGAAAGGATCTCACCCTTATCTGTCTCAGGCACCGTTGGTCTGGCTTCAATAGGGGTTGAACTCTTCAACTCCACAACCTCCATCGCTCCTCCGGGACTCAGCAACACTATTCCCCATTGGTCGGCTGCTTTACCTCCTCCGAGGCAGATATCCAACTCCCAGGCTAAAGAGGTGTCTGCCTCTGGATCAGGCTCAACGAAGTTCGAACGTCACTAAGGTCTGCCAATTTACTCGGCGTTCCTTCGAAAGTCTGGGGAGCACTCACTGGCTGACGCATTGCTACGACGTTGTCTGAACCAGCTGTCTGGAGCTCACAACTGCCGGAGGTCCTGGCCGCTGAGCTCCCTTCCTCTTTCCCATCAGAAAATGTAAACATAGTCCCTCTGTACAACCCTGAGGGCTTAGAAGAAAAATAGAACAAATAGCAATTGGCAAGAAAGCTTATCAAGCCGACGCTAAGGGTAAAAGTCCAGAAAGAGGAGGTCAGAACAAATGCTAATACGGAGTTCAGTGCTACACCTCCGCTTCAGTCGCCATCTTGGATCGACTTTGCATTTCTTAGCAATAAATTTTAGCTGCCAAATTTCAGACCATTCTTCAAGCTTCGACAGGTCTTTCTTCATCCGGTGTGTCTACTCTATTGCAGATTTTGGTATCATCCACAAAGAGGCAAATCTTATCCAACAAAACCCTTCAGCAATATCATTTATAAAAATGTTATAAAGAACAAGCCCAAGAACAGAACCTTGAGGCACACCACTGATAACATCCCTTTCCTCAGAGCAATCTCCATTGATCACTACCCTCTGTCTCCTTCCACTCAACCAGTTCCTGGCACTCAGTTTATTTATCAGATGTCTGTGTGGAACACTGTCAAAGCCTTTGCTAGAATCTTAATACATCACATCTAGTACACATCCTCTATCCAATTTTCTGGTCACCCAGTCAAAGAAATTGATCAGATTTGTCTAACAAGATCTACCTCTGGTGAATCCATGTTGCCTGTGGTCCTGTAATCCACAGGATTCCAGAAACTTCATCATTCTCTGTTTTAAAAGCATTTCCATTAATTTGCTTACTACATAAGTCTGACTTACCAGCCTGTAATTCCCTACTTCTTCCTTACTTCCACATTTGTGGAGAGGGACCACATCCGCCCTTCTCCAGTCCTCCCTTACCACTCCCAACTCTAGACAATCATTGAAAAGATCAGTCAGCGGAGCTACCAGAACTTCCCTAAGTTCCTTCAGCCCCCTCGGATGTGCCCCATCGCTTTGTCTACCTTTATTTTAGGTCAGTCAGCATGAACACAACCCTCTGAAAATTGATCAGGGTCTATTACTCCTCCATCCCTATTCACGTTTGTCTTCTGCGGTCCAGCTCATGGTGCTTCAGCCGTAAGCACAGAACAGAAAAGCACAGTTACTTACCGTAACAGGTGTTATCCAGGGACAGCAGGCATATATTCTCACATGTGGGTGACGTCATCTACGGAGCCCTGATGCGGAAGCATTTTCAAGCAAACTTGATTGAAGATTTAAGTTTGCTCTGCAGCTCCACGCATGCGTGCCTTCCTGCTCCACTAGGGGGCGCATCCCCTCGTGGTCTCCAGTTCACTTAACTAGCAAAGAAGCCAACCTCGGGGAGGTGGGCGGGTTGTGAGAATATATGCCTGCTGTCCCTGGATAACCCCTGTTACGGTAAGTAACTGTGCTTTATCCCAGGACAAGCAGGCATGATATTCTCACATGTGGGTGACCTCCAAGCTAACTGAAAAGGGATGGAGGGAAGTTGGCAATTTAAGCAAATAGATTTCGCAATACCGATTGGCCAAACTGGCCATCGCTTCTGGACAATGAGTCCAGACAGTAGTGGGAGGTGAAGTATGAACCGAAGACCACGTGGAAGCCTTGCAGATTTCCTCAATAGGTGTGGACCTGAGGAATGCTACGGAGGCTGCCATCGCTCGGACCTTGTGTCCCGTTACTCGACCATGCAGCGCGAGACCAGCCTGAGCGTAGCAAAAGGTGATGCAATCGGCCAACCAGTTGGACAAGGTGCGCTTGGAAACTGGGTGGCCTAACCGGTTTGGGTCGAAGGACAAAAATAATTGTGGGACTTTCCGGTGTGGTTGAGTGCGTTGGAGGTAAAAGGCCAACGCTCTCTTACAGTCAAGAGTGTGAAGCGCCACCTCTCCGGGGTGAGAGTGGGGCTTGGGGAAAAACACGGGCAAGATGATGGACTGATTGAGGTGAAAATCAGACACTACTTTAGGCAGGAACTTTGGATGTGTGCGGAGTACTACCTTGTCATGGTGGAAAACAGTGAAGGGTGGGTCCGCTACCAGAGCCTGTAGCTCACTAACTCACCGGGCGGAAGTGAGTGCAAGCAGGAAAATCACCTTCCACGTGAGGAATTTAGGATGGCATTTGTCTAGGGGCTCAAATGGAGGTTTCATTAGTTGAGCCAGAACCACGTTAAGGTCCCAAACCACCGGAGGGGGTTTGAGAGGAGGGTGGATATTCAGAAGACCCTTCATGAAGCGAGAGACTAAGGGGTGGAGCGAGAGGGCTTTTCCTTCCAGGGGCTGATGAAAGGCCGCAATCGCACTGAGGTGTACTCGAATGGAGTTGGTCTTTAGGCCGGAGTGAGATAATTGAAGTAAATAGTCAAGGACCAGAGGGACGGGAACCGACACCGGGTCCTGGCTGTGAGAGGAGCACCAGGCTGAGAATCTGGTCCACTTTTGAGAATAGCAGGTTCTCGTCGAGGTCTTTCTAGAGGCCTCCAATATCTCCTTGACTGATTGAGACACGGGGAGAGAAGTCAGGGGGAAAGAAACCAAGCATTCAGATGAAGAGATTGAAGATTGGGATGTAACAGCGAACCCTGACTCTGTGATAGTAGAGAGGGAAACCGAGGCACAGGCAGTGGATCTCTGACACTGAGTTGAAGTAGAAGGGAAAACCAAGGCTGGCGTGGCCAGCGAGGAGCAATCAGGATCAGGGTGGCTTTCACCGTTTTCAGGTGGACCAGCGTCCGCAGGATCAGAGGGAACGGCGGAAACGCGTACAGAAACCTTCCCTCCCAGTCGAGGAGGAAGGCGTCAGCCTCGAATCGGTCCGGGGAGTGTATCCGGGAGCAGAAGAGGGGCAGTTTGTGATTGTGGGGGGATGCGAACAGATCTATTTGCGGCGTCCCCCACTTTTCAAACACCTTTCGTAGGGTCTGAGAGTGCAGTGACCACTCGTGTGGCTGGAGGAGGCGGCTGAGTCTGTCCGCCAGACAGTTTTGTTCTCCTTGTATGTACACCGCTCGAAGGAAGGTGTTGTTGGAGATTGCCCATTTCCAGAGGCGCATGGTTTCCCAACAGAGGGGCCAAGACCCTGTCCCCCCTTGTTTGTTTACGTAGTACATTGCTACCTGGTTGTCGGTTTGGATGAGAACCACCCGGTCGTGAAGCAGATGTTGAAAAGCTACAGCTGCGAGATAGATGGCCCGGAGTTCTAGCACGTTGATGTGACAGCGGCGGTCTTCTGCTGACTACATCCCCTGAGTGCGGAGGCCGTCCAGGTGGGCTCCCCAAGCATACTCCGACGAGTCTGTGGTGAGTACCTTGCTGTGAGGAGTGGCGAGGAAGAGCAAACCTTTGGAAAGATTTGAAGAGTCGGCCCACCAGCAGAGCGATCGTTGCAAGGAAGGAGTCACTGTCACGGGACGATCGATCGGGTCCCGGTCTTGACGCCATTGAGAGGCCAGGGTCCATTGAGGGATTCTCAGATGGAGACGGGCGAAGGGTGTGACATGGACGGTGGAGGCCATGTGGCCCAGGAGAGTCATCATCTGTCGAGCTGATACCGAGGTCATCAGTGAGATCCTTCGGCTCAGACTTACTAACGCCTCTAGACGCAGAGGGGGGAGGAAGGAACGGAGGCGAACCGTGTCCAGCGTGGCCCCAATGAATTGTAGGGACTGCGAGGGCCGTAGTTGGGATTTTGGGAAGTTTATCTCGAACCCCAGACTCTGTAGGTAGATAATAGTCTGTTGGGTCGCTGAGATAACCCCTTCCCTGGACAGGGCTTTGATCAGCCAGTCGTCCAGGTAGGGGAAAACCTGAAGACCCTGGGAGCGTAAGGTAGCTGCGACCACCACGAGGCACTTGGTGAAGACCCGAGGTGACGATGCTAGGCCGAAGGGGAGGACTCGGTATTGCAGGTGCAGGTCTCCCACCTGAAAACGCAAGAACTTGCGGTGAGCGGGGTGCACTGGAACATGTGTGTACGCCTCCTTCAGATCGAGGGAGCAGAGCCAGTCGCATTCGTCGATCAGGGGGTAGAGGGTTGGCAGGGAAAGCATCCAAAATTTTTCCCGTACCAGAAATTTGTTGAGGCGTCTCAAGTCTAGTATTGGGCGAAGGTCTCCCGTTTTTTTCGGTACCAGGAAGTAACGGGAGTAGAAGCCCTTCCCCCGTTGGCCAGGGGGAACCTCCTCCACTGCTCTCAGGTGAAGCAGATCTCGAGCTTCGGAGAGGAGTAGGGGTAGCTGCGTCCGGTTAGGAGGGCAATTCCTTGGGGGGTTGTCTGGAGGAATGGCCCGAAAGTTGAGAGAGTATCCTGATGAGATCACGCCAAGGACCCATGCGTCCGACGTGACTTGTTCCCAGCGAGGGTAAAAGACCTTGAGGCGACCCCCGATGGGAAGGAGGCCTGGGACTACGGCGGAGGGGGCCCGCCCCCTTCCGCGTGTCCCGTCAAAAGGACGGGGACGGTTTGGTAGTTGCAGGCGGTTGGGACTTGGGCGGGGCCCGATGGTGGGCTTGCGGAGGCCGCGAGAAGGCAGGAGTGGATTTTTGTGGGTAGCGGCGCGGAGGGGCCCTGAATGGCCTGGACGTGGACGGTTTTGGCTTTTGCCGCACGAGGGAGGCAAACGAGCGTTCGTGTTCGGAGAGGCGTTTTGTAGCCGCCTCGATAGTGTCATCGAATAGTTCTTTACCCACGCAGGGGAGGTTAGCCAGCCGGTCATGTAAGTTGGGGTCCATGTCGACCAGGCGCAACCAAGCTAGTCGGCGCATGGCGATAGCAAAGGCTGCCTCTCTGGAGGAGAGTTCGAAGCCATTGTAGGCCGCGTGGAATAGATGGAGGCGTAGGTTGGAGAGGGACTCTGCAAGCAGGCTAAACACTCCTTGGCGGGAGGCCGGTAAGTCAGTCTCAAAGGCTCTCAGTAGTCCAATGAGATGTTTGAGATAGGATGTGAAGGTGAAAGTGTAGCTTTGCACCCTAGAGGCCATCATCGCATTTTGATATAGTCTCCTGCCGAACTTGTCTAGGGTTCGGCCTTCTCGGCCTAGGGGGACCGCCGCTGAGATCCTGGAGGGGTGAGCCTTCTTCAAGGAGGATTCTACCAACAGCGACTGGTGGTGTTCAAATCCCGGGAAGGGTACTGTACGGTACTTAGCCTCCATTTTGGAGGGTACTGCTGTGACCATATAGGGGGTCTCGAGGTTTCTGAAGAAAGCCTGTTGGAGTACCGGGTTAAGCGGTAAGCGAAGGGACTCTCTGGGCAGTGATGGCATATCCAGCTCCGCTAGGTACTCTTTAGAGTATCTGGAGTCGGACTGGAGGTCTAAGTCCAAAGCGTGGCCCATTTCCTGGACAAAGCGAGAGAAGGATGGGCGGGATGTTCCCGAGGCCCCTTGCGGGGTCGGTGAACGAGACCTCCGTCGGGTGGAGAAGGATGGGGAGGCTTCCCTCGAGTATCGAGGCTCCTGCTCCGATCCACGCTCCGAGACCAGGGAAGCACCGTGAAAGTGTTCCGGGGTCGTGGATCTCCGCCGTCTCGAGGAGCCCCTCGGAGACGATGCCGGGGTTCGGGGTACTGATCGATGACGAATCGGTGACCTCGACCCGGACTCCCTCGGTGAAAGTCTGAAACCTCGGATCGGAGCCCCGGTCCGAGGGGGAGTTCGGAGGATGCGCAGGTTGGAGAGTGATAGTTCCGTCACCCTCAGCGGTCCTGTACGAGGTGTAGGTGAACGGCCTGGTGACAGGTCAAAAACGCGCAAGACAATCGCGCGCAGACAATCGCGCGCAGACAAATAAGCGCAAAGACAATTGCGCGCAAGACAATTCAGCGCAGCGACAACTCCGCGCAAGACAATTCAGCGCAGCGACAACTCCGCGCAAGACAATTGAGCGCAAGACAAGTCAGCGCAAGACAACTCAGCGCAAGACAACTGAGCGCGCCACTAGAGGCCGCTTGACCATCGGAGGACACGCGCACGTACAGCACGTGAACACGTCATCACGTCAACGTTGACTCTTTGCGTTTTCAACATAAATCACGTGAATGCATTTTCGTTACCATGGTTACGTTATCTCATGATATATATTCTCCGAACACGTCATCACGTCAACGTTGACTCTTTGCGTTTTCAACATAAATCACGTGAATGCATTTTCGTTACCATGGTTACGTTATCTCATGATATATATTCTCCGAACAGCATTTAAATACAAGTCACGTGAATGCATTTTCGTTACTATGGTTACGTTTCTACATTATATATGTCCTCCTTCCTTTCCCGCCTTCCTTTCGCTGCCTGACCGTGTCCGTTATAGGTAAAGATCTGGTTTTGCTGGTACTTGATCTATAACGAATATTTGTCTTGCGCGGATTTATCTCGCCTCTGGTGAGAGCGAACGTCCACATTTCTTCATTTACAGGTATGTTTATATTTACGCTTCACGCGCAAGAAAAGGGAGGGGGGGTATGGTTCATAGACAATTGCGCGCAAGACAATCGCGATCATAAAACTCAGCGCAATTGATCCTCAAGTTTATATAGGTATGTTGATATTTACATTTTCAGTTCTTGTATTGCGCGCAATTGTCTATGAACCAGTGATATTTACGCGCAATTGTCTATGAACCGCGATTTGGTCCCGTATTGTCTATGAACCGCGATTTGGTCCCGTATCTAAACGCACAGGTCCTTAAAAATCTTGTCTTGCGCGCAATTGTCTATGAAACCAGTTTATATTTACGCGCAATTGTCTATGAACCGCGATTTGGTCCCGTATCTAAACGCACAGGTCCTTAAAAATCCGCGTTCTGCGCCACTTTTCGGGTCCCTGCCACATTTAGTCTCTGGCTCTGACAGAGTTGTATGATAATTTAACTCTGAAGGATCCTAATGCTTTCCCTTCCCCATGCTAGGATCCGTCAGAGTTAAATTCCCATACGGTGCCGGGTCAAAAGCGCGCCGGCGCGCCGGGTCAAAGGCGTGCCCACCCTATTGAGCGTAGCGCGCGACGCCGCGCCTTTCTAAATTACTGTTTTTAGGGCTCCGACGGGTTCATAGACGATTGCGCGCAAGCCGCGCCGCTCTAAATGACCGTTTTTAGGGCTCCGACGGAGGGCGAGGGGGGGAGAACCCCCCACTTTACTATAATGTGGAGGGTTACGACCCCCAAACCCCCGATAACGCCGGCGCGATGTCTATTAAGTAAACAGAAGGGGGTTCCCGAACAAAACCCCCCATCGGAGCCCCTAAAAACTGTAATTTGTTGCGGTTCGGCGGCGCGCCTTGCCTTAAATTGGCTTTCGTCTTTCGCGCCGTTGTCTATGAACCTTCTCATCCAGCCCTGTCAGGGGCAGGGACCTGAAAAGGGGCACGGAACGCGGATTTTTAAGGACACCCCGTCTTGCGCTTAGTTTTCCCGCATGTTAAAAGAGCGAGAAGGTTGAGGTATGGTATTAAGATTATGTATAATGTGATGATGGATATTAATTGGAAGCATAATTGGATGGAGTTATAGATTTTAAAAGTAATAAATATCTAAAAAAACTTGTTGGCATGAGGTAAAAACTCTTATGCCAGCAACACTAGTATCTGAATATGTTTAATTTGAGGATTGTATCATGATGTAATGATGCAATATTATTGGGTAAGTGCATGAGAAAAAAAAAAGGAAAATATCAGCACAGGAGTCACCATTCAACATATAAGTAATAATTTTAAAGTATCTAGTTTTGGGTACAATTCATTATGTCACATTATCAAAATGGAAAGAACAGTAACAATAAAAAAGGGAGACATTAACATCTTACTGTAATGAATATACACTATTTTCTATTTAAAGATACACTGTCTTATTGTTGGGAGGGTGTCTAAATTATACTATTATCATTCATATTGGGAAAAGTAAGAGTGGGGAAGTGGGTTGGGAAGGGAGGTACTTGATTGACATGTGATGTATTTCATTTTAATGTTTTGATTCTTGTACACATGATGTGTCATTTAAAATGAATAAAGATTTTTTAAAAAACCGAGTGTGCTCACGGTTTATAGTTTTATAAAGGCATTGGGTACCATTTTCTTTTGCAGGTATCATACATAAGAGGATATTCACATTTACAGGTATATGCATAGCTTCATTTTTTGGTTTTGCTAAATTGGAACAATAGGATAGGATAAATAGTCTGATGGTAGGGCTTATTGGGGTACACTTTTAGCCTTGGGTGTGTAGTGAGGGTGATTGTATACAATTGTTGTGGGTCCTTGTTTTGGGCCTCTCTGCCTTCCTTCTGTCTGCGATTAGGTATAATGACGTTCTTAATCCATGATGGTTGGCAAGCCAGATTTTAACTATTACAGGTATGATTGCAAAGGTAAGTACAGACATAGTGGGTGTTGTTTGTTATATCTATGTGCTAACCTTATAAATTTTAGTCTTGCAGTCATGTGCTGAGGGATATGAATTTGCTGAAACCCTAGTGTTGTCTAGAAGTTCAATCTTGGAGGCAACGTAAGTACAGAGGTATAGGGATTTGTATGTCCTATGTATATAATAACCTTATCTAATCTACTACTGAAGGTGACTACAATCAACAGAGGACATTCAAGAGACCACGATCAACAGAGGACACACATCTTCAGTGTTTTGCTGACAGGAATCGCACCCTTGCAGGTATATGGTGTTGTGCCATAGCACTGAACTTTACATATAGGGATTTGTATGTCCTATGTATATAATAACCTTATCTAATCTACTACTGAAGGTGACTACAATCAACAGAGGACATTCAAGAGACCACGATCAACAGAGGACACACATCTTCAGTGTTTTGCTGACAGGAATCGCACCCTTGCAGGTATATGGTGTTGTGCCATAGCACTGAACTTTACATATAGGGATTTGTATGTCCTATGTATATAATAACCTTATCTAATCTACTACTGAAGGTGACTACAATCAACAGAGGACATTCAAGAGACCACGATCAACAGAGGACACACATCTTCAGTGTTTTGCTGACAGGAATCGCACCCTTGCAGGTATATGGTGTTGTGCCATAGCACTGAACTTTACATATAGGGATTTGTATGTCCTATGTATATAATAACCTTATCTAATCTACTACTGAAGGTGACTACAATCAACAGACTACAATCAAGACACCACAGTCAACAGAGGACAGACATCTTCAGTGTTTTGCTGACAGGAATCGCACCCTTGCAGGTATATGGTGTTGTGCCATAGCACTAAACTCTACATATGTATGGCCTAACCTCACCTATTTGACCTTTGCATGTTTTTTTGTGTGCTGGAGATTGGTGGGGGGTGAACATTAAGTTTACATGCATGTTATAATTCTTGCAGGTACTGGTTCAGGGTTGAAGGTCGACTACAGTTCCTGAGGGTTTCATCGATATACTTCCAGTCTTACAGGTATGATGTTCTTTTGAGTAGTGCATTCATGATATAGGCAATTGTATATCAATTGCAAGTCAAAATAGGATAATGTTATTAATTGTATGGTTTCAGGAGTGATTTGACATAGACATGGAAGTAATAACTTCACAGCGTGGGAGAGAGCACTGGGTTAATGAGGGCTATCGATATCGGCGTGACCGAGTGATGGCAGACGGATCCACGTCCTGGAGGTGTGTGCGCCGTGACTGTGTGGGAAGAAGAAAGAGGCTCGTTGATGGATCTTCTGTTGAGATAACGGCGCATGTGCATGCACCCAACAATGCTAGAATTGAAGCTGATCGAATGATGGGAGACATACGTGAAAGAGCTGTGGCTACGGTTGAAAGGCCACGTCAGATCATTCATGGCACAACAGCTGGGACAAGTTTAGAAGCAGCTACATTATTGCCTGCATACACCTCCATGCAGAGAACAGTTAATAGAAAGAGAAATGCAGGCCATCTAGCAATGGGTAATCCCAGGTGCATAAGAGACATACAAATTCCTGAGCCGCTACAAAGAAGCACACGTGGTGAACAATTACTGTTGTGGGATTCAGGTGAAAATGATGAAAGACGCATATTCATTTTCACTACAGAATCTAATCTTGAGGTGTTGGAGCAACATGGACATTGGTTCATGGATGGGACATTCAAAGTTGCCCCCCATTTGTTTGTCCAAGTCTTTACCATCCATGCATTTGTAGACAATCGTGCACTTCCCATGGTCTACGTGTTGTTGAACAGTAAAAGGGAGGAGGACTATGAACGTGTGTTGAGGAAACTGCTGGAAACCAGAAACACGTTGGCACCATTGACAATCTTGATGGACTTTGAGAGAGCAAGTCTGCAAGCTGCCCGCACTGTATTTCCCAATGCTACAGTTTCTGGCTGCCTGTTCCATCTGGGTCAATCATTGTGGCGCAGAATTCAACATGAGGGACTGACCGCCAGCTATAGAGATGAGGAGAGAGTAAGAATGTTCACCAAAATGCTGTTAGCATTAAGTTTTGTTCCTGTGGATGATGTTGCTGAGTGTTTCCAGACCTTGGAGGAGAGTCGACCAGATGAACTGACCCTGGTGTATGACTATTGGGAAGACAATTACATCGGGAGATTGCGGCCAAATGGGAGACGGGTGCCACCTTTTCCTATTCATCTGTGGAATATGCGCTCCCGTGTGGAAGATGGACTGCCTCGGACCAATAATTCCGTTGAAGGTTGGCACCATGCATTTCAATCCTCTGTTGCATGCCACCATCCAACCATCTTTAAACTCCTTGAACATATACAGCGTGAGCAAGATCACACAGAACAGTTGCTTGCTCGATTCCAGGCTGGTAACCGCGCACCACCCAGCAGTAAGAGCACGTATGTGAGAGTGACGCAAAGACTAACAACGCTGCTGCCAACATATGGTCAAACACCTCTCTTTCAATATCTCCGTGGTATAGCACATAATCTGGAACTGTAGAGTTTGATGTTGAAGTTCAGGTTTTCCTGTTGCTATGCTACAATTGTGTGCACTTTGAGATTTGAAATTTGCTTTGACATGTCCATATGGTCTCCCAAGCACATATGCTGCAGGAACAGGAGAGACACTTTGAAATGTCTATGTCCCCCTCTCCTTTTGGTGGCCCGAAAGCTACAGGCCTGCAAACTGTTGTGCTCAGGATCTCTCCCCCAGGAGTTTCTCTGAAGCCCTCCTCTGACCCCTACCTATCCTAGTATCCACTGCTCTGACATGTGCCAAGCGTGAAGGTTTTTTATGCCGAGCAAGGTAACCCACTCAAGCATACTGTACTCGCTTTGACATTTTCAAGGTGTTGTGGGTGGTGTTCAAAGGCTTTTTCCTTCACGTAGGGAAGGTCAGATGGTGTCTTGGATGGAGCGGCTTCAGGGAAAGCGTCTGTGTTAAGGAAAATTTGAAAAACTTGAAATTGTACATTTCCTCCCTTGTTTTTGGTGGCCTAGAAAGTACATAAGCAGAAATGTCAGTCAGGTGCTGTCATGAGATTCAGAAAAAGACGAGGACCCAGAATGGGTTGACAGGGGTGCAAACCTGATGGTGGCAGTCATGTGTTGGCCTTTGCAGGACCCAGAATGGGTTGACAAGGGTGCAAACGTGATGGTGGCAGTCAGGTGTTGGCCTTTGCAGGACCCAGAAGCAGAGTCCCCCCCCCCAGCAGAATGTCAGTCAGGTGCTGTCTCTGAAGCCATGAGATTCAGAAAAAGATGAGGACCCAGAATGGGTTGACAGGGGTGCAAACCTGATGGTGGCAGTCATGTGTTGGCCTTTGCAGGACCCAGAATGGGTTGACAAGGGTGCAAACGTGATGATGGCAGTCAGGTGTTGGCCTTTGCAGGACCCAGAAGCAGAGTCCCCCCCCCCAGCAGAATGTCAGTCAGGTGCTGTCTCTGAAGCCATGAGATTCAGAAAAAGATGAGGACCCAGAATGGGTTGACAGGGGTGCAAACCTGATGGTGGCAGTCATGTGTTGGCCTTTGCAGGACCCAGAATGGGTTGACAAGGGTGCAAACGTGATGATGGCAGTCAGGTGTTGGCCTTTGCAGGACCCAGAAGCAGAGTCCCCCCCCAGCAAAATGTCAGTCAGGTGCTGTCTCTGAAACCACTGCTCTGCCAATATCTCTCTCTCCCACTACTGTTGGTTAACTGCTCTGCCAACTGTTGCTCTCACTCCACAGATGTTGGTTAACTGCTCTGCCAATATCTCTCTCTCCCACTACTGTTGGTTAACTGCTCTGCCAACTGTTGCTCTCACTCCACAGATGTTGGTTAACTGCTCTGCCAATATCTCTCTCTCCCACTACTGTTGGTTAACTGCTCTGCCAACTGTTGCTCTCACTCCACAGATGTTGGTTAACTGCTCTGCCAATATCTCACTCTCCCACTACTGTTGGTTAACTGCTCTGCCAACTGTTGCTCTCACTCCACAGATGTTGGTTAACTGCTCTGCCAATATCTCACTCTCTCCCACTACTGTTGGTTAACTGCTCTGCCAACTGTTGCTCTCACTCCACAGATGTTGGTTAACTGCTCTGCCAATATCTCTCTCTCCCACTACTGTTGGTTAACTGCTCTGCCAACTGTTGCTCTCACTCCACAGATGTTGGTTAACTGCTCTGCCAATATCTCTCTCTCCCACTACTGTTGGTTAACTGCTCTGCCAACTGTTGCTCTCACTCCACAGATGTTGGTTAACTGCTCTGCCACTATCTCTCTCTCCCACTACTGTTGGTTAACTGCTCTGCCAACTGTTGCTCTCACTCCACAGATGTTGGTTAACTGCTCTGCCAATATCTCTCTCTCCCACTACTGTTGGTTAACTGCTCTGCCAACTGTTGCTCTCACTCCACAGATGTTGGTTAACTGCTCTGCCAATATCTCTCTCTCCCACTACTGTTGGTTAACTGCTCTGCCAACTGTTGCTCTCACTCCACAGATGTTGGTTAACTGCTCTGCCAATATCTCTCTCTCCCACTACTGTTGGTTAACTGCTCTGCCAACTGTTGCTCTCACTCCACAGATGTTGGTTAACTGCTCTGCCAATATCTCTCTCTCCCACTACTGTTGGTTAACTGCTTCTCTGAAGCCCTCCTCTGACCCCTACCTATCCTAGTATCCACTGCTCTGACATGTGCCAAGCGTGAAGGTTTTTTATGCCGAGCAAGGTAACCCACTCAAGCATACTGTACTCGCTTTGACATTTTCAAGGTGTTGTGGGTGGTGTTCAAAGGCTTTTTCCTTCACGTAGGGAAGGTCAGATGGTATCTTGGATGGAGCGGCTTCAGGGAAAGCGGCTGTGTTAAGGAAAATTTGTAAAACTTGAAATTGTACATTTCCTCCCTTGTTTTTGGTGGCCTAGAAAGTACATAAGCAGAAATGTCAGTCAGGTGCTGTCTCTGAAGCCATGAGATTCAGAAAAAGATGAGGACCCAGAATGGGTTGACAGGGGTGCAAACCTGATGGTGGCAGTCATGTGTTGGCCTTTGCAGGACCCAGAATGGGTTGACAAGGGTGCAAACGTGATGGTGGCAGTCAGGTGTTGGCCTTTGCAGGACCCAGAAGCAGAGTCCCCCCCCCCAGCAGAATGTCAGTCAGGTGCTGTCTCTGAAACCACTGCTCTCACTCTCACAGATGTTGGTTAACTGCTCTGCCAATATCTCACTCTCTCCCACTGTTGCTCATTTAATTTGAAGGGTGTGTATGGTCTTTCTTTTTCAAAGGTCGTATAGCAAAATGTGTGATTTCCACACATGGTGCATGAACAGATGATACACTTTAAATTGTCTATGTCCCCCACTCCTTTTGGTGGTCCAGACTGTTGTTTCTACTGTTTCACTTAAACTGTCTGTTAATTTGCTCCTGATGTTTTTTCACTGCTATAACCACATCCTTACTCACTGTCACTGATGTTTAACTGCTGTGCCACCTTTAATGGATATATTATTGCACACTTGTTTATGATTTAAAACGAATAAAGATATAATTCAGTATGTTGTACATAAAAGATCATGAATGGTGAACTGAAAGATTTTGTGTTGTTGACACTGCATTTGAACATATGTGTATTACATGTTTATCACATATGCAATATTTTAATAAACATTTACCAATGTTTAAAACATTTTGTTGTTTCTTTATGTTAGTATGACATTAATAACTATGCCATTAAATGTAAATTTGTATTGTACTATCCAACTAAGTAACACGTAAGGACACAATGGAAACAATTAAGTGTTAGAAAGAATTGCAAGTGCTGCATTTAAATTAAAATTTGTTTTTTTTTTTAACACTTGATGTAAGATTAAAACATGAATAACATTTCCTGAAATCATATTTATTCCGACATAATTAAATACATAATTTGCCATAATACAATAATAAGTCAAGGCTACTGGATTGTCCTTCATCCTATTTATTTGAGGCAACATTGATTTCTAAACTAATAATATATATGGACAATACAATAAAAGATGATCTAATGTCCCAGCCTCAAGATGATAGTGGCAATATTTTTTAGGCCAAAGTTGTGGCCATTGAGATGCATCAATTGAATGCTTAATCTCAATGCTCCAAATGTCTCTTAGACCATGTTTTGTTGTTTTATTTACAAGTCCAGCTATTAAGTTATACCACCTGAAAGCATAAAATATTGTGATTTATTTAGACCAAATATATGTTGCAATTGTGAAAGGTCAAGCAGTTTACTATTAGTTATTACATCCTCTAAAGAACATATCCCTGCCAACATCCAATGCTTCCAAATGAATACATCTGAAGTTCTTCCACTAAATGTACATTTTCTAAAAGGTTTATTTCATCCATTTTCAAGTTCACAATTCCAATAGAAAAATATAATTTTCAATTCCTTCATTTATGTAGGTTAAATCATCTCCTGTACAATTGACCTGGTGGCATATTATCAGTGCAGAGTGACTTAGATTCCATTTTCATGTTAACATTAGGTCACTTAACTTTAGGACAAAGATAAGAATGAACAAACGACCCGATACACACCTTAGGATAATGATACCTACTTTCTGCATTGAGCAGTAAAGCACAGTTACTTACCGTAACAGGTGTTATCCAGGGACAGCAGGCAGATATTCTTAACGCATGGGTGATGTTACACACTACTCACTAGATATTCTTACGTCCCACCCTCCTCCCCGGGTTGGCTTCTTAGCTGGCTTATCCTAACTGGGGACCACGCTCTCCTCCGTCGGGCGTGAAGGCACTCGCGCATGGTGCGGCCAACTAGAACTTTCTAGTTAAAAAGGTCTGTACCGGGGCTCCGTCAGTGACGTCACCCATGCGTTAAGAATATGCCCGACGGAGGAGTGCGTGGTCCCCAGTTTCTTCGTTTCCTCTGATGTTGCGGACCTTGTCCAAACTCCGCAAGGACAACGCCACCATGATTCTTATCGCACCTCGGTGGCCTCGCCAACACTGGTTCTCACTCCTGCTCCAACTCAGCTCCAGGGAACCCATTCTCCTTCCTGTGTTTCCTACTGTACTTACGCAGCAGCATCAGTCTCTACTGCATCCCAATCTGTCTTCGCTCCACCTGACAGCTTGGTTTCTCTCGGGCTGACCTCTCCAGAGAACCTATCTCAGCCGGTCCGCCTCATCTTGGACGCCTCCAGGAAGCCGGCCACCCTCCAATGTTACCATCAGAAATGGACCAGATTCTCCTCGTGGTGTCTCCGGCATCATCAGGAACCCACCTCCTTAGCGGTGGAAACCGTATTGGAATATTTGCTCTCGCTGTCCAATGCTGGCCTCAAAACTACCTCCATCAGAGTCCACCTCAGTGCCATCACTGCGTTTCATGAGCCCATTCTCGGAAAACCCCTCACGGCTCATCCTCTGGTTTCCAGATTTATGCGAGGGCTCTTCAATATCAAACCACCCCTCAAGCCTCCTCCAGTTGTCTGGGACCTGAATGTGGTACTCTCAGCTCTCATGAAACCTCCATTCGAGCCTCTTGCCACAACTTCACTTAGACTCCTTACCTGGAAGGTGCTTTTCCTGATTGCCATCACCTCTGCCAGGAGGGTTAGCGAACTGCATGCACTGGTTGACGACCCACCGTTCACTGTTTTTCACCATGACAAGGTTGTTCTGCGCACCCACCCTAAATTCCTTCCCAAGGTGGTCTCAGCTTTTCACCTCAACCAGTCCATTGTGCTGCCCGTCTTCTTCCCTAAGCCTCACTCGCATCCTGGGGAACAGGCGTTGCACACGCTGGATTGTAAGCGTGCCCTTGCTTACTATCTTGATCGTACCAGAGCTCACCGAACATCCCCTCAGCTATTTTTGTCTTTCGATCCCAACCGTTTGGGTCATCCTGTCTCCAAACGGACACTTTCCAATTGGCTTGCTGCCTGTATTGCATTCTGCTATGCTCGGGCCGGTCTCTCACTGGAAGGAACTGTCACGGCCCACAGAGTCCGAGCTATGGCTGCTTCTGTAGCTTTCCTCCGTTCCACGCCCATCGAGGAAATCTGCAAGGCGGCCACTTGGTCCTCAGTTCACACATTCACTACTCACTACTGTCTGGATGCGTTCTCCAGACGGGATGGACACTTCGGCCAATCTGTGTTACAAAATTTATTTTCCTAATGGCCAACCATCCCACCTCCCTCTTTGTTAGCTTGGAGGTCACCCATGTGTTAAGAATATGCTGCCTGCTTGTCCTGGGATAAAGCACAGTTACTTACCGTAACAGGTGTTATCCAGGGACAGCAGGCAGATATTCTTACGTACCACCCACCTCCCCGGGTTGGCTTCTTAGCTGGCTTATCCTAACTGGGGACCACGCACTCCTCCGTCGGGCGGGAAGGCACTCGCGCACGCGCGGTGCGGCCAACTAGAAACTTCTAGTTAAAAAGGTCCGTACCGAGGGCTCCGTCGGTGACGTCACCCATGTGTTAAGAATATCTGCCTGCTGTCCCTGGATAACACCTGTTACGGTAAGTAACTGTGCTTTCTCTGCATCCCTCTTCACAAACATATGTGATGTATGACTGTATTAATATATTAGGAGTGGAAAATGATGTGTAATAATTACAATAATTTACTCATGACTCCCTGATCTTTTTAAAATTAATAGAATTTTATTGTTCTTATGTGTTTCCCATATTCAAACACTGTAATAGCTTATTTATTTATTTATTTATTCAGATTTCCCATTAACGCTAATTGTGTTTCAATCAATTACTACAAAACTATATACTATAAAATACACACATACTCAATTAATATGTGCATTTCATCACTACAATGTAGTAAAATCTGTTTGACTATTGACCATTTAACACGTGTTTTAGATAACCAATAGCAGCGCTGAAAAGGGGAAATCTCACGATATTCACACAACATCGGTCATGTGACTGGTATTTAAGCTTTGCAATTAGGCCCCCCACCCGCATTTACAAATATCACCATTTATTCAGATTTCCCATTAACTCTGTTCGTCCGCATTTTTAACTTGCGCTCATTATACTAAAACCCGTCAATTGCGCACTGGGAAACTAATCCGTCAATTGCGCGAAAAAGTACTATAACTTTAGTATGATGATATACGTCATCATTATGCACTAATGGAGACAAGCTGATGTCATCACGCGTTTCAACACATATGCGCGCCATGCTAACGCTAATTGTGTTTCAATCAATTACTACAAAACTTTATATTATAAAATACACACATACTCAATTAATATGTGCATTTCATCACTACAATGTAGTAAAATCTGTTTGACTATTGACCATTTAACACGTGTTTTAGATAACCAATAGCAGCGCTGAAAAGGGGAAATCTCACGATATTCACACAACATCGGTCATGTGACTGGTATTTAAGCTTTGCAAAAACGTCATAGATTCACAGAGAAGATGGCATCCTATGTGGGTTTCCGTGGACGTAAGCCCAATTTCTCCGAGCGTGAAGTACTCATATTAACTGAGTACTTCACGCTCAATGCTAAACTGCTTTTCCCCGTTAAGGGGAAAAGACGCAATATAGGTGAAATGGACAGGGCCTGGGGAGAACTTGCGCAGCTGTTCAACGCCCGCGCTATCACACCGCGCTCCGTAAGTATTTATCAAATACATGTTGTTCATAGACAATTGCGCGCTGACAAATTGGCGCGGATAAAGAATTTATTTTTTTGCGCGGAAGGCAAAAATGGATACGCATCTCCTGAAATCGCGCACTGCGTCATCATACATCTGCTGAAAAATTTTGCAGTTGATAATGGTGTCTCTCATGTACTTATTTGATTTAATTAGCTGTATTCCAGTCGGGTTTTCAAAATTTACATAATTATTATGCTTGCAATCTATTTCCATGCACTGCTTTCAATGCATATATATATATCATGTCTGCGCGATTTGTCCACGTGCTATTCTCTATGAACCATATATCATGGCTCACTCATGTCTCTCCATTATGTAATAGGTTGAGGATTTGAAGAAAAAAGCCCGCGAGCTCAGGCTACATCACCCTGCATGGGTCCGGGCTGTCCGCCGCAATCTGTACAACACCCCAGGTATGTTACAGTAAAATATCGGGTGGGTATAAGGTGTGCAGTCATAATATCTGTGTTGAACAATCATGTATTTTAAACATTGACAGGTCAAAAACTCGAAAGACAATCGCGCGCAGACAAACATTTTAAACATTAACAGTTTTTCATATACTTCTGACACTACATGCATTTATGTCTTCAGATGCGAGTGAGGAGGAAGAGGAGGAGGAGGATCAGGAAGAGGAGGAGGAGGAGGAGGAGGAGGAGGAGGAGGAGGAAGACACCCCTATCCCTGACCGGCCGTTCCTTATCCCCCGCAGACGCCCCACCTCCCAATCCCCTTCCACCTCCGCCCAGTCCCATCCAACGTCCCAACCCCCTTCCACCTCCGCCCAGTCCCATCCAACGTCCCAACCCCCTTCCACCTCCGCCCAGTCCCATCCAACGTCCCAACCCCCTTCCACCTCCGCCCAGTCCCATCCAACGTCCCAACCCCCTTCCACCTCCGCCCAGTCTCATCCAACTTCCCCCCACCGACGCCCTAGACCACCCTCTAGGATCCCCCTAAAAAAACGCCCCAAACCCTGCCCTGCCCCTTCATTCCCAATGCCCTGTTCCCCCTCCCTCCCACCCCCTAAACCCAAGTTCTGCCTTAAACTTTTCCCTGAAATTCGACCCTCTGTCATCACCTCTCCCCCAGCCCTCCCACGTACCTCAATGAGTACTGCCTCAACCCCCATCCTGGACAGATTTAGCGACCTCTCTGTCCAGTCCGGTAAGTGTTATGATATTTTTATTCTGTAATTTTTGTACTGTAAAAGCTTTTATTCATTTTTACAACGTACATCAAGTGTACAATTAATAAACACATTTATGATTTAAGACATCACTTGAATTTTAATAATATAATATAAAATGCTTAGGTTTGTTCATATGTAACAAAAACAACCAAGTTTGTCTCATAGATGCTTCCACTGTACATAATTGTCTTTTCAATGTCCACCTGCTTTTCATGCTCTTTTTCATTACAGATATATTGGCATCCCCCTCCTCTTCGCCGCCTTTGTCAACATCCCCACTCCCCATTCAAAGCCCCAACCGTTGTTCCACCTGTTTTGCCCCCCTCCGACCCTCAACCAGAGATTGTGGGACCAACCCTGCAACGGCCACCACCCCTGTTGCAGCGACCACTATTGTGGCTCACGCTGCCACAAACACAGATCCTCCGCCCAGTTCTGTAACAGTGGAGGACATTTACACGGCGGTGGTTACCATCTTAGCAGGGGTGGAGCACATGAACGACTGTGCTGAAGAATCCGTTCGACACATTCGTCACGTGACAGGGGCACTGCAGGTCTTGCTAGAAGCACTTCGCGGTACCCCTCCCACCCCGTGAATGGCTCCACTGTTAACGAGGGAGCTGCACCCTCTTGTCACCACTCCTCCCTCCCCTTCTTCCCCCCCTGCCTCACTCCCTCCCCCTCCTGCCCTTCGCCCTCCCAGAAAAAATACAAAAAAAGTATAAAAACAACTCCCTCCCCTTCTTCCCCCCCTGCCTCACTCCCTCCCCCTCCTGCCCTTCGCCCTCCCAGAAAAAATACAAAAAAAGTATAAAAACAACTCCCTCCCCTTCTTCCCCCCCTGCCTCACTCCCTCCCCCTCCTGCCCTTCGCCCTCCCAGAAAAAATACAAAAAAAGTATAAAAACAACTCCCTCCCCTTCTTCCCCCCCTGCCTCACTCCCTCCCCCTCCTGCCCTTCGCCCTCCCAGAAAAAATACAAAAAAAGTATAAAAACAACTCCCTCCCCTTCTTCCCCCCCTGCCTCACTCCCTCCCCCTCCTGCCCTTCGCCCTCCCAGAAAAAATACAAAAAAAGTATAAAAACAACTCCCTCCCCTTCTTCCCCCCCCTGCCTCACTCCCTCCCCCTCCTGCCCTTCGCCCTCCCAGAAAAAATACAAAAAAAGTATAAAAACAACTCCCTCCCCTTCTTCCCCCTCTGCCTCACTCCCTCCCCCTCCTGCCCTTCGCCCTCCCAGAAAAAATACAAAAAAAGTATAAAAACAACTCCCTCTCCTTCTTCCCTCCCTTTCCATCCACCCCCCTCCACACTCCCACCCCTTCACATCCATTCACACCATACCCACCCCACTCCACCCACAGTCTCCAGCATCATGACTCGCCTGCCTCCTACCGTCTCGTGGGATCTTCAGTCCTCCTGTGAGTGTCTCTCTATCTCTCTCTCACTCTCTCCCTCCCTTCCTCCCTCCCTCTCTCTCCCTTACCACAGTGTTTTCTTTGCCCTCCAGCCTCCTGTGTCGCAGCAGTGGTGACTACAACTTCACAATTCATGTCTCCAGCATCATGACTCGCCTGCCTCCTACCGTCTCGTGGGATCTTCAGTCCTCCTGTGAGTGTCTCTCTATCTCTCTCTCACTCTCTCCCTCCCTTCCTCCCTCCCTCTCTCTCCCTTACCACAGTGTTTTCTTTGCCCTCCAGCCTCCTGTGTCGCAGCAGTGGTGACTACAACTTCACAATTCATGTCTCCAGCATCATGACTCGCCTGCCTCCTACCGTCTCGTGGGATCTTCAGTCCTCCTGTGAGTGTCTCTCTATCTCTCTCTCACTCTCTCCCTCCCTTCCTCCCTCCCTCTCTCTCCCTTACCACAGTGTTTTCTTTGCCCTCCAGCCTCCTGTGTCGCAGCAGTGGTGACTACAACTTCACAATTCATGTCTCCAGCATCATGACTCGCCTGCCTCCTACCGTCTCAGCTCCCACATCTGGACTTGGCTTGCCAGCTCTCCTTCGATGATCAGAAAAATCTGACATCATATCTATGATACTTTTAAAAATACATTTTAATATACAACTTATTGAAAATAAAGGACAACTGCGTACTGGATAAATGCAAAACCTTATCAAACATAAGTGTTAATTTACATGGCTGTGTCAACTAGGTAGAATTTGTAATGCTACATGATTGACACCTTATCTTGTTTAGAGATGTTCTTAATAGAGTATAACACTTATCATGCTTAATCCTTTAAGTATAAATTAGATGAAATGCATTGAGGTGATATGTTAACATCTTTCCTTTCGTGCACACAAAATGTGATAGATGTATAAGGTGTACACCTGACATAATTTTAGTCACCCATCTCCCTGTATGCCTCTTGTAAGGAGATGCACATTTAGTTTGCTTTAAATCCTGAACTACTTACCATCAATAAAACAGGGGCACTGGTCTCCTGACGTAATAGCATGTATTTAATACGTACTTCCTGAGTGCTGTGTCAAAGCACTAGCATTGAACAGGTGCGCCAGTTTCCCCCAGACCCAATCGATTTCACCTATATTTCTAACTTTCCTCTTGATGGGGAATAGCAGTTTAGCATTGAGCGACATGTACTCAGTTAATCAGAGTACTTCACGCTTGGACAATTTGTGTTTCTGCACACAAAATCCATAATAGGAAGTCATCTTCTCTGTGTATCTATGACATTTTTGCAAAGTACTCAGTTAATCTAAGTACTTCCTGAGTGCAGTGTCAAAACACTAGCATTGAACAGGTGCGCCAGTTTGGCCCAGGCCCAGTCCATTTCACCTATATTTCTAACTTTCCTCTTGATGGGGAATAGCAGTTTAGCATTGAGCGACATGTACTCAGTTAATCAGAGTACTTCACGCTTGGAGAACTTGTGTTTTGGCACACAAAATCCATAATAGGAAGCCATCTTCTCTGTGAATCTATGACATTTTTGCAAAGTACTCAGTTATTCTAAGTACCTCACCACAATTGTGGCTCACACTGCACACAGACACACACACACTGACTGAATGAGAGCCAAAGAGTCAGTTTTCTCCACACTATGTCCATTTTTCAAATGTTCCTGTGCTTGATGGGGAAACAATACTTTAGCATTGCACAAAACATACTCTATCTGGACTAAATTTATGTATGTTTCTCTATATATGATCTTTTAAAGTTCATAGCCTTTTACATCCTCCAGTTCAAACACTGAATCTCAAGCATACAGAATACTTTTCTTTCTGTGAATTTATGCTTTCGCCCTCATCATCATCCTATTTTTAGACCAATTTCAAAATCTTTTCAATTTCAATATTCTTATAATAATCTTTATCATTCAATGTTATTATTTGCTGTTCACATCATGTTTACTTGTGTTCAATAATACTTACTTTGCATTTAACTTTGCCCTGGGAGATCTATGTTATCCATTCTATATGTTCACTGTATTATGCTTTCTTCAATAATACAGTTACTCAGAAATAAAAACATTATAACACAACTATTGATTCCAGAATTTATTTTACACTCACAAACTCCAATGACATTATGAACTTATAATGACTAACGTCATTTAACAAATTGTTTATTATTGTCTTTTAACATATTAAAACACTTCATAAAATCAATAACTAGAAAGCTGCAAACAAATTGTGGACAGTTTTGTTTGGGTTTTATTCGGTGGGGAGGGGCAGTGAAGCTTGTCTTTAATCTTTGAAATCTGTTGGGCCTGAAGACAACTCAGCGTGAAGACGACAGAGCATGAAGACACTTGTAAGTTTGAACATGAATAACGATTTAAACAAACAAAGAAAATGACATAATGATCGTCATAAACACTTAAAACATATATTATGTCATATAACGATTATTAAGCTAATTCAGCTTTACAAATTTTTACAATTCATACAACAAACATATCATGCAAGACAAACAGAAATAATGAAACTTAGCATTTGACAGATGGATCAGATGAATAGACACTGCAGGCATCAGACTATGGGCATTTCATTATGACCCCAATGCAAACACCCACTATGCCCATTTACCTTCCACTATTACAGGTCTCACAGTCCACAATTAATGTGTCTGGTAACGGGACAAAAACACCTGGGGAAAAAATTTGGAACTATCCCAAAATCTGCAGCCTGGAACTGGGTAACCTGGCCACCCTGTTACTTTGATTTATTAAACTCTTTTTTCCAATATGAGAATGACACGAACTAAATTCACCATCCTGTCCATATGAGTTATGTAGCTGTCCTTGTCCCTCTCCCATTCCTATCATCTCTGCTTTAACAGTGTCAGGTCAAGACCACACCAAGACAAAGGCCGCTGAGCGCAGGGCAGAGGCATGTGCCTAACAAAATTAATAATGCATTTTTAAGGTCTCCAAAATAATGAGGGAAGTTGCCTTGCCTCGCGCTGAGTTGCTCGCGCTCAGTTGTCAGTTGTCTCGCGCTCGATTGTCTGCGCGATTTTGTCCGCGCGCGATTGTCTTGCGCGCAATTGTCTATGAACCGTTTTGAGCTCAGTTGCTCGCGCTCAGTTGCTCGCGCTCAGTTGTTTTGAGCTCAGTTGTCTTGCGCTCAGTTGTTTTTGAGCTCAGTTGTCTTGCGCTCAGTTGTCTTGCGCTCAGTTGTTTTTGAGCTCAGTTGCTCGCGCTCAGTTGTCTTGCGCTCAGTTGTCTTGAGCTCAGTTGTCTTGCGCTCAGTTGTCTTGCGCTCAGTTGTTTTTGAGCTCAGTTGTCTTGCGCTCAGTTGTCTTGCGCTCAGTTGTCTTGCGCTCAGTTGTTTTTGAGCTCAGTTGTCTTGCGCTCAGTTGTCTTGCGCTCAGTTGTCTTGCGCTCAGTTGTTTTTGAGCTCAGTTGTCTTGCGCTCAGTTGTCTTGCGCTCAGTTGTTTTTGAGCTCAGTTGCTCGCGCTCAGTTGTCTTGCGCTCAGTTGTCTTGAGCTCAGTTGTCTTGCGCTCAGTTGTCTTGCGCTCAGTTGTTTTTGAGCTCAGTTGTCTTGCGCTCAGTTGTCTTGCGCTCAGTTGTCTTGCGCTCAGTTGTCTTGCGCTCAGTTGTCTCGCTCGTGCACATTCATGAAAATAATTTGCGCTCAATTGTCTTGCGCTCAATTGTCTTGCGCTCAGTTGTCTTGCGCTCAGTTGTCTTCACGCTCATTTGTCTTGCGCTCAGTTGTCTCGCGCTCGATTGTCTGCGCGATTTTGTCCGCGCGCGATTGTCTTGCGCGAAATTGTCTTGCGCGCAATTGTCTATGAACCGAACGGCCTCGTAGAGTGGGGGAACCTCGGGCCTTCTTGGAGGTACAGCAGTTCGAGGTTTCTGTCATTTTAGCACGACGTTTTGCCCCGCGGCAGTCTGTGGAGGGAGAGCACCTCGGGTGTCTCGGCGAGGAGTCCGAGGAGGATGGGATGCGGCGAAGCTTGCGCGCTTTTCCTCGAGGTGGCTCGACGCGAGGCTCAGGCTGGTCTGACACATGCGGGGTCGAGGTCGAGGCCGGTTGTAGATGGGCCATTGCAGCGGACAGCTCCGATGAAATCATCGCTCGGAGTAGGTCCTGGAAAACGGGCACGGACAGCATCGAGGGCATGTCCACTGCCTCGGTACGCTCCACCAGGGCGACCTCGTATCAGAGTATTCCCGTGTGGTGGAGGCACGGCCCGAAGGCTTGGAGGGCTTCGTCGGGGCTGTGAGCATGGGACTTCCGCCATGCGTCGCCGGTGTCTCCGAGGCTGGCTTCTTCGCTGTTGCGGAACCTGAAGAGGGAAGAGGGGACTTACCCGGAGCCGAGGCTTTCTGTTGTCCTGAGGATTTCGGATTCGAGTCTCGAGGCGATGCCGAGGTATTCGGGGCCGAGGTCAAGGCCGGGGCCGAGGCCGGGCCCGACCTCAAGGCCGAGGTAGAGGGTTGGTCGGCGGCGAAGAGATCCGCCATGCGGGCTTTTCTTCGGCGGAGAGCCCGGTTCTGGAAAGTAGGACACTGGGGGCAGGAGTCGGTTGGATGAGCGGCCCCCAGGCAGAGGATGCACCGGCGATGCGGGTCTGTGATGGAAAGAAGCCGCTCGCACCGGGTGCACTTTTTAAAGCCGGTCAAAGGCCGGGACATAGAATCGAAAGTGGCCGCGGCTCGAGTAGCCACGTGGCCACGGGGACCCGGAAGCCTCCAGGTCGGTTCAGAAACGAAGCAGGAACAAGTTGAACAAGAAAAAATTTGCGCACAGCGACTTAATCGAGAAAAAAAAATAAGAAAATCGCGGTGCTAGAAGGCAGTTGGGGCAGAAGCCTGAAAAAACACAACTTCTAGGCTCAGCGGAAAATTTTGAACTGGAGACCACGAGGGGATGCGCCCCCTAGTGGAGCAGGAAGGCACGCATGCATGGAGCAGCAGAGCAAACTTAAATCTTCAATCAAGTTTGCTTGAAAATGCTTCCGCATCGGGGCTCCGTAGATGACGTCACCCACATGTGAGAATATCATGCCTGCTTGTCCTGGGATAATATTTGTTAAGCAATTCGGCTTTTTCTTTTTCAGTTTCTACATATTCCTCCCCTTCACCTTTGAGTCTCACAATGCCACTTTTGCCCTTCTTCCTATCACTAATATATCTAAAAAATGTCATCTCCCCGTTTTATCATGTCAGCTATTTTTCCTTCCATTTGCATCTTTACTTTCCTGACTACATGACCAGCCTCTTAACTTTTCCAGATATTTTTGCCTGTCTTCCTCTTTCTGTGACCTTTTGTAGTTTGTGAATGCTAACCTCTTATTCCTTACCTTCTCAGCTACTACTTTTGAGAACCAAAAGCAGCCATCTTTTCCTCTTACTTTTACTTACTTGCCTCACAAAAAGGTTTGTCACCCTTACAATCACTCCTTTCAGTTTTAACCATCGCATTTCCACTCCTTCCAGATGTTCCCACCCAGACAACAATTCCTTGGCATAAACCCCCATCCGAACAAAGTTAGTTTTTTAAAAGTCTAGAACCTTTGCTTTTGAATGAGCCCTCTCTATACTTATCTTAATATTAAACTGCACCATGCAGTGATCATGGGATGCCAGATCACCCACTGTAACATCAGAAACCCACTGTAAAATCATCCCGTGGTCCAGGAAGCCACTGTAAAATCATCCCGTGGTCCAGGAAGCCACTGTAAAATCATCCCGTGGTCCAGGAAGCCAAAACGCTCTTGACGACACCATCCACTAAGCCACGCATTCATCTCCAGGATGCGAGCTTCTCTGTCCTGGCTTTACCCTCAACATGAAGGATGGACGAGAACACCACCTGCGCACTTGACTGCTTAGGTGGTGTTCTCATCCATTCTCCCTGTTGAGGGTAAAGGCCAGGGCAGAGAAGCTTGAATCCTGGAGATGAATGCGTAACTAAATGGATGGTGTCGTCAAGAGTATGATTTTCCAAGGGCTGCTGGGATTGTGTGCATCTATCAAAGAAGGGAAACAAGATTTGCATGTAACAAGATTTGCATGTAATAAATCCAAATCCAAAATATTTACATTTTTATGACATTTATACAACTTAAATCTTTCAATTCTAAAAAAAAAAAAGTCCCATGTTTGCTAAATGTTAATTCATAATTTTCATCCATGCTCATGTAAAAACAGGAAATGAAATACACATACATTTTGCTTCTAAATTTAAATTTATATTCAGTGATAGTTTAATACATTTTTCTTCTTCAGCAAAGGTCATAACTATTATGCCCATTGTAGAATCAGGTGGCAGCAATTCCCTCTTCATACAGGTTATTCATTTAAGTGAAAAGTCCATAGAGATTTAAAGGGCTTTGCGGCTGTTGCCACAAGGCAGCTGTTAGCGCGGCTTTGTAAAACAGGCTGTTAAAATTAAAATAAGATCGACAACTCATTTTACACAGGGCACCAAACAGTCTGTGATGAGTTTTCACAACTACAAAACTGAGACAGATGTAAAAACATCAAAAAATTTTAACCAAAATAATAAAAGCAACACTAGAATTGTAAACTGTTTTGACTTTATATCTACCTCAGTTTTGTAGTTTTTGCAATACTTTTTGCCTCTTTTATTTGTATTCTGGTCAAAAAATAATTTCCCATTTGGTACTAAGATTAGCAAATAACCTTGACACTGGTCTGAATAGCCTTTTTGTGAGAATGAATTTAAAAATATCAATGTTCTGATATATTCATATAAAGAACATACTTAGGATTTTTAAACTTGACCAGTTAAAGCAAACATATCTTTCCGTAATTCAGTCTGTGTACAAGTGATTGGCAACAGCAAAAGCTTTTACCTTAAAAAAAAATTAAGATGAAAAATGGTAAAAAGACAGAAAAAGACACCCCTCCCCCAGAACTACTACTATGTTTTTCAAAGTCAAATATTTATTTATTTATTTATTTAGATTTCTATCCCGTCCTCCCAGTAGCTCAGAACGGTCTACAAGTGAACATACACAATGGAGAGTAATTTGACATATAAGAAGTACAACAGGTTTAAATAGAAGCCATTCTGCAATATACAGCATCTTTGCACAGTATCCTCCACCTCCTCAAATGCTTTACTTGCCAAGATTCTAATAAAAATGTAAACAGCAACCTTAAAATATAAAAAGCTCAGTTACTTAAGATCATCTCCTACAATAAAAGATTGATCGAAGAACTTAATTTTAAAAAAAGTATGGTATGTTAAAACTGTTTATATTCAAAAACAAATTAAGCAAGACTTGTGTAAATAAATCCCAAATAAAATTTCACAGTATAGTTTAAAATAAATCTACTGTATAGAAATATTCAAAATGTGGACTATAATCTATATCCCAGTTTGACACTAAACAAAAACATATTTTTCACATAATAAAGACAATTCTAAACACTAACCTTTTCAGTAATATCTGCAGAAATATGGTATAATGTTTTTTGCCACTACACTGTATATATAGTTAAGCACATCATTCACAAATATAAATATTTAGATCAGAATAAAATCTACATTTCAAAATTTATTTGGATTAAAAGTTAGACTAAGACTTCAGACTAAAATGTGGCTTGCTTCAGAATATTAAAATATGGTTCACAAACCAACCTGAAAAATTCTGACCTGCAAACCAGCCTGAATAACTACTGTAGCTCACATTACCTAGAGGACGACATTTGTGCTTGCTGACATTTGTCTGGATTAAATCAGCTTCATGATCTTCATCTATGGTTTGCCCTAAGGAAAACAGACTGATTCGTCTCATCTTCAGTAGCCTTGGGGCACTTTCACGGGCCATGCTTCCAACATCCAATACCACATCGCCAGAAATGGCAGCAGGAACCACTTTCTTAAGAAAATCCATCCTAGTATTCTTTCTACATTCTGAATATTGATTAAATGAACAGTTTTTGAAGCTGCCACACATACACACCCAAGTGCCTGAGCAAACTTCCTTGAAAACATATTAAGGTGAACTCTATACGCTGTTTTGCATAGTGATGTCATGCTGAATCTGGGTGGTGCCAGACAAGAGAAGGGCAACAGCCAGCTGTTATGAAGCAGATTCTAAACCATATTTACTTTACAAACTGATAACAAGACCAACTGTCAGCAGCCCATGAAATTAGAATACAGTATATAACTGAACGTAGGCAATATTCCAAACTACCAGGAACATATAAAGTATAGTACATCTAACATTCCTGGAACTTAAAACATAAAAATCCATGGATGTTTACAACACCAAATAAAAGGCAAGCTGTTTAGTCCTCATAAAATGAAGCCTATTTCACTGGAAGTACATACAGAGAGGGAGGAGGAGTAATCTGCATTCAAAGATAACACTTATCACTTAGGACGTTCTTCACAAGCATTACTTGCACGCTAACTAAAAGCTATGTTAGACTGATTAGAACCTAACAACTTTCATATAAGTGCCCCCTTTAAAAAATTAAAATAAGCATTTTCTAACTTTTTTTTTTTTTTTCCAGGATCTTCACTTAATAGGAAGAAAAGCTTCTTAGGCAGAATATGCCCCTATGAATTATACAATAATTCTTCAATGCAAATCAACCCTATAATTCACTAAGTATGAGGAACCTTAAAACTGACCTCTTAAATTTTATCACTTTAAATCACCCTCTTAATCAAGCACTGGTAGGGAAATTGTCATAACCTTGGCATGTTGATTAAAATACCCAGATGAAATTTAATGTGGACAAATGCAAACTGATGCACATTGGGAAGAATAACTCAAATCACAGTTACCGAATGCTAGGGTCCACCTTGGGGGTTAGTACCCAAGAAAAGGATCTGGGTATCATTGAGGAGAATATGATGAAACCTTCTGCCCAATGTGCAGCGGTGGCCAAAACAGCAAACAAGATGCTAAGAATTATTAGAAAAGGGACGGTTAGCCTTAAAAAGAGAAAAGGGATGGTTAACAAGACTAAAAATGTTATGATGCCTCTATCAAGCCATGGTGTGACCTCGTCTGGAGTACTGTACTCAATTCTGGTCTCCTTACTTCAAGAAAGATATAGCAGCACTAGAAAAGGTTCAAAGAAGAGCAATCAAGATGATAAAAGGGGATGGAATTCCTCTTGTATGAGGAAAGACTAAAAAGGTTAGGGCTCTTCAGCTTAGAAAAGAGATGGCTGAGGGGAGATATGATTGAGTCTACAAAATCCTGAATGGAGAAGAATGGGTACAATTCACTCTGTCAAAAATTACAAAGACTAGGGGGACACTCGATGAAGTTACAGGAAAATACTTTTAAAACCAATAGGAGGAAATATTTTTTCACTCAGAGAACAGTTAAGCTCTGCAACGCATTGCCAGAGGTTGTGGTAAGAGCGGATAGCGTAGCGGTTTTAAGAAAGGTTTGGACAATTTCTGAGAGGAAAAGTCCATAGTCTGTTATTGAGAAAGACACGGGGAAGCCACTGCTTGCCCTAGATTGGTAGCATGGAATGTTGCTACTCTTTTGGGTTTTTGCCAGGTACTAGGGATCTGGATTGGCCACCATGAGATTGGGCTACTGGGGTTGATGGACCATTGGTCTGACCTAGTAAGGATATTGTTATGTTCTTATGTAAGTGCCAACGCAAGAGGTCAGAGTCTCCTTCCCTACAGCTAGTGTCACCTCAGAGGCATGCCGTTTCATTGAGGTTCCCAGTGCCTTGATACTCTGCAGCACCATCAGCATCAACTGTACTGACAACACCTGTGGTACAGGTGCAGTCTTTGCAAGTTGAGAGTAAGGACTTACTTCAAAGGGAGTTAGCTCTTACTTTGCAGTCGCAACCAACCCTAATTCCTCCCATGGCTCTGTTGGTACTACTTCAGCCCATGTATTTACAAGCATCGCTCTACCGAGCCCTTATTTCCTCTCAGGCATTGTAGCTCCTCTTCACGCTCCACGTGACACCGGCACTGAGACACTGATAGGAGCTCTTCCAGACACCGAGATCATCGGTCTTCTCATCGACACTGTTCCAAGTTGAGGGGCCAATCCTCCAAACGTGCCTCCTCTTCTAAAAGAGCATATTATGATTCAGACCTCTCAGATCCAACAAACTCAGAGATCCTGACTTTCTGCCCCAGAGTCCTATGAGTTAATTTCAGATTCTTCTCCTCTCCCACTCAGAAGGTCACCACCAGAAAGCCTGCCATTCACCAAATTCATCCAACAGAGGGGTCAGGCACTTCCAGTGAAAATGGGCAAAGCCCCTGATGAGACATCATCAATCTGAATGTTAAATTTAAAGTTGCTCTGTGCTGATTTTATCAGAAATTTTTTTTTTTAAAGTTTTCACCACAGTCACTCAATCAACTGCATTCACAATCTTGTTATTATTCTACTAAATCAACATTATTCTTTCACTGCAGTAATTTAGTGAGCAGAAATCTAGAAAATGTCCACAGTGCTTTTTGAAAGTTTTGGAAATTGCTCAAATAGAGATTTTGATAAAGTGATTATTCGGTCAACATTTATTAGAAATACATATAAGATTAATGCTGTACTTACTGGATCCACACAATAAATGATCTTGTTTGCCACTTTATACTTGGCACATATAGCTTGGTATTATCAGTCCAGAACTGGAATGCTGTTTTGAACCTCAAGTTATTAATCATCAAAAAGCTAGTGAAGTGCTTCAGCTAGAAAGAAAGAAATAATACATGGGTCACATTAAGAGAAATTAAAATTCATTACCTTACAACAAATTTACTCCAGTGCGGCTAGAGAATAAGAGGCTTGTGCCTAATAGAATTTAAGAAACAGAGGCAGCACCTCTTATGGGTATGTAGTATAAACAAAAACTCAATCCAGTGTTCTCCCCAGGGCCTTTTAGCCGGGCGCACCGCCCAGCTAATTTAGATGACCGCCTGGCGAATCCTTCTGCTGCCGCCGATGCTCCTTCCCGGGCTGACTCTCCGGCAAAAATTTTGTTCGACGCCTGCCTTTTTTTTTTTTTTTTGCCAGCATGCTTTTACTTGCTTCAAGCCTTCCTCGTTGCCGGGTCCTCCCTACTTTGTTTCCATAAAGGCAGGACCCGGCAGCGAGGAAGGTCCGAAGGAAGTAAAAGCAGTAAGTTGTAAGCTTCCCTCTGGGGCTCTATCGTGTGTGTGCCGGCTTCCCTTCTCTTCCTTCCCCCCCACGGGACGCAGCTTCCGATTTCAAAGAGAAGAGAAGGGAAGCCGGCACGCACACAATAGAGCCCCAGAGGGAAGCTTACAACTTGCTGCTTTTATTTCCTTTGGGCCTCCCTCGCTGCCGGGTCCTGCCTTCGCGGAAACAGAAAGTAGGCAGGACCCGGCAACGAAGAAGGCCTGAAGCAAGTAAAAGCAGCAAGTTGTAAGCTTCCCTCCATCACTGACCTATGAAAGATAGGTCAGCGATAGAGGGAAACTTACAACTTCCCTAGCGACTCTACCAACGGGTTTATGAGCTGGGAGGGATGGAAGAGAAATGCTGCTGTTGTACTGAATAGGTGAGGGGAGGGGGAAGAGAAATATTCTGCTGCTGCAATAATGAATTTCACTCTTAAGCCAAGGTATATGGAATATATACTCTGTTTCTCAAATGTACTACTAATGCTTGCCATAGTACTTGTATTTTGACACAGAGAGCTGCCTTCTGAAGTTCACAAGTACATAGGCACACATAGGTTCACAAGTACATAGGCACACAAGTACACAGACAACCAATCTATGTGGCACTCAAAATGATAGTGTCATATGACATCCAATGAAAACACTCTTTGTGGTTAAGAAATTTATATAAATTATATATCAAAATAACCACAACCTACAGAAAAGTTTGCATGGCAAAATTCATGAAATTTTTTCTTCTATATATTTTGATTTCAATTTTTATGTTTATGTGGTTGTTTTTGCCTCAGAATGTGGAGTTGTATACCCGCTCCTGTTAACGTCACAGGCAACCAACCACCTTCCTATTTTACTTAGAAACTTTTTATTATATTTAATTTATTTTCTTTATTAAATAGACTACTTCAAGACAATATATATATTTTTTGTTTTTTGTTTTTTTTAAGGCAAAAAAAGCCCACGTGCCACACAAATTATTTCAGTAGGGAATCGTCAGATCAGTGCAATATATACTTTCAAAGTGATAATTATCTTGAAAGAGCTAAACTTAAGCAGTTCAGCTGTAACGCTGGTTTAAACTTGGGCCATTGCTGAAAATTTTAGGTCCACTTTAATTCATTGCGATTCCGACGTAGCCTGTGTTTCGCCGGGCTATCTTTGCTCCCAATGCATCAGGGTTTTTTTCAACACAACGATAACTACAAATTAAAAATCATTTATTACAAACAATTCATCTAAAGATGTTTCCATAAACTTAACAAAATACTTAAAAGCTTTTTACCTTTACAACAGCAGCGCACTGCTTCTCTGCCGAATCAAGTTAACAGCCAGCTGTGGCTGTGACTACGTTAAAAGGATGCACTAGTGTCAGACTGAATTTACGTTTCATATTTTCATTGGTAAATGTTCATAGGGATTATAGACCTTTTCACTGTTTAAAATCTTTCTTTAATCTTTTTTTAAAAACTTTTTTTTTAAACAATCAACCTAACAGTGGGTTACCAGCATCTAGGACATGATTGTAAACCCATTGATGTACCTGTTTTTAATCTACTTTTTGCCTGATAGAGAACTTAATAAAAATGCTGCCATTCCATGGCTTTATTCAAACCAAATGGTTCTACTGTATTCAGTTTAAATATCCATCTTTGTTCTATTTGGGCCAGAATTTTTTTTTAAATTCCCATCTCTCCTCCCTTTTCATACAACATCAATAATCACTGCTTTTAAAGAGAGTAATTCATGTTTTTTAGTTTTACAATGTTTAACTAGGGGAGTAGTCAGAATTTCTCTAGTAATGTTGTTCTTATGTTCATTTAAAGGTATTTTAAATTGTCTTGACGTTTGTCCTATATATATTAAGTTACTGGGACATTTGATAGCGTAGATCACCCCAGCTGTTTTACAATTAGATTGATGTCAATCAGCATATTCTTTTTTGTCCCGTGGATTGCAAAAGATCCTTGTACAGTCCATAATTTTACACATATGACAAGAACCACAACTAAAGTGTCCCTCTCGTGTGGTTTCTACATCAATAACCGGCATCTTGAGCATCACAGGGCATAATATTTCTTTCAAATTTTTAGATCTACGGAAGGCAATTCTTAAATCAACATCTTTATATCTACTGTTGGGTCGATTGTTTTTTAAAAAAAGATTTTAAAAAGTTAAAAGGTCTATAATCCCTGTGAACATTGACCAATGAAAATGTGAAACATAAATTCAGTCTGACGCTAGCGCAATCCTTTTAACATAGTCACAGCCATGGCTGTTTGTTAACTGGCTTTGGCAGAGAAGCGGTGCGCTGCTGTTAAGGTAAAAAGCTTTTAAGTATTTTGTTAAGTTTATGGAAACATCTTTAGATGAATTGTTTGTAATAAATGATTTTTCATTTGTAGTTACTGTTGTGCTGAAAAAGCCTTGACGCAACAGGAGCAAAGATAGCCCCGCAAAATGCAGGCCGCATTGGACTCACAATGAATTAAAGTAGACCTAAAATTTCAGCAACAGCCCCAGTTTAAACCAGCGATACAGCTGAACTGCTTAAGTCTAGCACTTTCAAGATAAGTATCGTTTTGAACTATAACTCCAAAAGTATATATTGCACTGATTTGCCGACTCCCTACTGAAATAATTTGTGTCACATTGGCTTTTTTTGTCTTCTAAAAAAAAAATATATATATATATATCCTATATAATAAAAGGCTAGCCGTGCACTCCTATTTGCGTGCTTCCTTGATCAGTAGGTCTGTGGTCGCAGGAGTGCGCATGCGCGCATATACGTCACCAGCCGCCGATCGCCTTCACAAGCCAGAACCGCAGCCAGCCGCCGATCTCCGTTCCTCCAGCGGGGGGGAGGGGGTCTGGGAGGAGAGGGATCACGGCCGCTCAGCGCCCCCACCGAGGAGCCCAGCAACTTTCCGCTGCCCGGGACCCGAGTCCTTTGCCGTTCCCCCCCTTCCCTTCCTGCGGGCCCGACTACAAACCTGGCGATTTAAGCAGCGTGTGCAGCAGTCTGCACACGCTGCTTCAGGCCCTTCTACAGCCCTGATTTGCTCTGCTGCGTCTCTGATGATGTCATCAGGGACATGCCAGAGTACATCAGGGCAGTAGAAGGACCCGAAGCAGCGTGTGTAGACTGCTGCACACGCTGCTTGAATCGCCAGGTTTGTAGTCGGGCCCGCGGGAAGGGAAGGGGGGGGCGGCAAAGGACTCGGGACCACGTTTGTAGTCGGGACAGCGGGAAGGGAAAGAGGGGTAGAGGAAACGCTAATGCTACTGCATAGTGAACTGGTGTGGGGGGAGGGAAATGGAGGGGGAGGGAATGCTGCTTTGGACAGACAGGCAGAGGGAGGAAGGGAGACAGAAAGAAAAGAAGAAAGACACAGGGGCAGGTGCACAGGGAACTGGTGTGGGGGGAGGGAAATTAAGGGGGAGGGAATGCTGCTTCGGACAGACAGACAGAGGAAGGAAGGGAGACAGAAAGAAAAGAAGAAAGACACAGGGGCAGGGAGATACACAGAAAGACAGACAGACAAAGGGGGCCAGGGACAGAGACAGACAGAAAGAAAGACAGCGGGAGTCGCGTCAGGAGGGGTGCAGGATGCGGCAGAGGGAACTTTTCCAATGGGTGCAACTGGGCGGCTGTCGGGAACCTCTGATCAGGGGCAGAGCAAGGTAAGTGTATCATAGGGATAAGAAGGAGGAGGGGGGGGAGAAAAAAGAAGGGACGCCTACTGCTGGACAGGGGGAGAAGGAAAGAGGTGCTGGATGGGGGGGGTGAAGAAAAAGGAACGGAGGCCTAATGTTGGACTGAGGGAGAAGGAAAGAGGTGCTGCTGGACAGGGGGGAGGTAAAACAAAGGGAGAAGGGCTGCTGCTGCATAAGGAGAGCAGTGAAGGGGTGGTGATGGACACAGGGGAGGTAAAAGGAAGGGACAATGGACAGGGGGAGCAGGCAAGGGTTGGTGATGGACAGCCAAGGAAAAAGAAAGAAAGAAAGCAGCTAAGGAGAGAGAGAGAGAAAGAAATAAAGACAGACACACACACATATATTCTAACACCCGTTAATGTAACGGGCTATAAGACTAGTGTGTGTGTGTGTGTGTGTATATATATATATATATATTTATATATATATATATATAGTCTTGAAGTAGTCTATTTAATAAAGAAAATAAATTAAATATAATAAAAAGTTTCTAAGTAAAATAGGGAGGTGATTGGTCACCTGTGATGTTAACAGGAACGTGTATGTTTACACGATAAAACCCCGGATGGGGTATACAACTCCACATTCTGAGGTGAAAACAACCACATAAACATAAAAATTGAAATCATACAAACTTTGCTGTAGGTTGTGGTTATTTTGATATATAACTCAAAATGATAGGAAATATTTTGTATCTTCCTGCAATATACTCAAGGCCTCTGAATGCATTTCTTGCTACTTGATCTTTTCTTTCTCTACACAAATCACAGAATAATCATTGGGGACCAACATTTCACTGAGGAGGAGTAGGCTAATGCTTAGTGCAGTGACTTGGATCCTGGCGAACTGGGTTCAATTCCCATTGCAGCTCCTCTTGACCTTGGGCAAGTCACCCAACACTCTGTTGCCCCAGGTACAACCCCAGGTATAAAACTTTGACTGAGCCCTCTAGGGAAAAAAAATACCTATATATAATGTGTATAGCACTGCATACAATTAGTAGCACTATAGAAATGATTAGTAGTATGATCAATGCCATTTTGGTATTTTGCTCTTTTACCACTATGTCCAGTTTCCTTACATCCATGGGCTATCTATGGGTCACAATATAATTTCCTAAAACTAATTAATTATGCCCTATAGAAAACCATATGAGGGACCTACCCAGACACTACCAGGTCTACCCACTTCACTCATACAAAGACCCACTCATTCACTTAACACACAAAAAAAGGAAAAAAAAGTGGAGAAAAAGCCTCAGTTCATCTTCATATGGCCAAAAACTCCACTTATAAACAACCATTAAGCAAGGTCCAAAATGTATCAGTTCACTCAGCAGTGAGAAACACTATAGTAGCCCTCGTAGGAACCACCTCAAAAATATCTAGCACACCAAATAACAAAACTTAAAAAAAATGTGAGTAAAGCAAGCAGCACATATATGAGTCTCAAACACAGTCAATGGTAAGCAGGAAAAAACAAACAAACACTTAGCTGCAGACGGTGTCTAGGCTGTCTTCCATGCATCCAAAAAGTGCAAGCCTGCCTGGCCCCATAGCCACTCTTTGCCGACAGGGAAACCTCCGTTTCGCTGAGCTGCGTCAGGGGAATGATTTCAGCCTACTCCACCTCTCCAAGTGCTCCAACTGCTCACATCCACACACATAGAAGCTGAGGCGTGGGATTCTCCAGCAACCAATGTCTTCAAAATGGAGTACAGACTCCTCCCCTTTCAGTCAGACCAATCCCCAGCCAGCTTCAACCAAAGAACGATGCCCACTCAGTTCGGGCATTCAGCCCAGCTGGTTGGATGGTTTGTAGACTGTAGATCCATCTTTGTTCCCTCTGACGTAGCTGACATCTCCAGTAACTACGTCTCATAGAGCAGGGCAGATGACCAATCACCACACACCGCAGTGAACTAAAAACATGTTGGGCTTCAAGGCATTGCACCACCAGGGGTTCTTTCACTCTCTTAGTATGTATACATGACTTGTGCTCCAGTAATCTGACCCTCAATTTCCGTGAGGTCTGTCCCACATATAACAAAGGACAGGGGCATATGATGATGTAAATAACCCCCTCTGTAATGCAGGATGTATTGCTCTTCAGTCTAAACCTTTGTCCTGAAACTGGATGCACAAATTCAGTGATATTTAGCATTAGAGAGCACACAGAGCATCCACCACAACTGTGATGTCCCCGTTCACCATTCTGAACACCCTCCTTGTCCACTGCAGGTAACATTTTAGGGCTCAAGATGTCACATAGCGGTTTTTATCGCAGGAAGCATTTGAGCATCGAGAGCAGCGCTTGGCATTCAGCGCAGCTCCCTGCGCTAAAAAACGCTATCGCGGTTTAGTAAAAAGGGAGGGTGTATATTTGTCTATTTTTGTATAGTTGTTACTGAGGTGACATTGCATAAAGTCATCTGCCTTGACCTCTTTTAAAACCCACGGAATATAAATGATAATTAACATTTTCTCTGCGTACAGTGTGCTTTGTGTTTTTTAAAATTCTATTGTTGGTAGATCATTTTGACTTGGCCACGAAGGTGAGGGAGGGAGGGAGGGAGGGGAGCTGCTGAAAGACATCTAGTAATCCTTGCAGGCTTGACTGTGCAGGGAATTATTTTTGTAAAATCATGTTTTGTTATGTGACTAGCATTATTTAGATTCTAATTTCTATGAATGAATAGAATAAAAATGATATAAAATTGCTTGCTTGTTTTTATGTGCGTGCGCTAAAGGGAAGTGGAAAGAGAGTGGGCTGAGGACGCTGAAGGGAAATGGGGAAGAGAGAGTGGTTTATAGATTAACAATTGTACAGAATATTGTTTCTTTTTATACTTTAATATAATAAGTTCAGTATAAAACTATTCGAGGCTTGTGTGGATGAGATCAGATGATTTGTGGGGACGGGGACCGAGCTCATGAGGACGGAAACAAATTTTTTCCTTGTGTCATTCTCTAGGCTCTGCCACAAATCGATTTAGACTACGTGCGGGTGAGCGGGGTGTCAGTCGGGTTGACATAGCCATCGTAGCGCAAGTGGGCGCGGGGTATGGCTCTCATAAGAAATCTTAATCGTTGTACTGCTGATCTTTGGCTCTTTTGACTAATGAGTTTGCCTACCACTGCCTTAGCCGAATGCATCTGCATAAGGAATCCACTCCGGATTTTTCCTCTTGCCTCAGCTATACTTCACTGGGCTCCTTTGCTCCACCTGCACCCAAGCACTGAGAGCCACCCAATACAAGTGAAGTATAGGCACCTATAGGAACAGGCTTAGAAAAACTGTTCTGCTCAAGAAGTACCGTATTTTTCACTCCATAGTCAAAAAGTGGATGCATCTTATGGAGTGAATACAATTTTTTAAACACCTCCGCCCACCCAGTATCTTTTTTAAAATGCTCTCTCGCACAGATCCGCCAACTCCTGCTCCTACGAAGAACCCCGGGAGCACAACAAAGGCACAGAGACCCAAGGAGACAGCAAGCAGCGCCTGATGAAAGGGAGAAAGCGCCATTGCAGCAGCCTGTAGAGATGCAAATACTCCCTCGGGTCCTGCTGTACAGAACTGCCCAGGGGGGATGAGCACAAGTTCTGCGCCACCATTTTTCATAACGGCAAAACAGAATTCTAGAGCGCGCTTATGCCTCTCTTGGGTATATTTCATTGGCATGTGCTCCCAGCTGGAAACATCCCCGCGCACCGCACAAATGTCTCCTCTTGCCCACAACCGACATGGCCACCGAGCCCTCGGTCTTCCCCTTTACGGTGACTGCCCAGTTATAACACAGTGGGGGACTGGGTGGGACGCCTGGTAATTGCGACTCCCGGAATAGCTGAGGCTGGATCACTAAGGTGCAGGGGCGGGCCGGGCCCCTATTTGGGCAGCACAGCAGCTTCGGCCTCGGGCTATTTATGGAAACCTAAGCATCAGCCGCTTCCTTCCGCATGGGCCCAGGGCTGTCAGGTTTAGGGTTCAGGGTCTTTGCATAAACAGGTAACATGGAGCATAATGATGGCTTTTACTGAATACTATATATATTTTCAGGGAATGGAGCAAGCTTCCATCAAATATCCATCAGCAGAATAATTTATGGAGTTTAAAAAAATTATTGAAGCAGCATCATTTTTTTGTCACATGAAGTATTATATTTGAATTTGGTCGCTCTATTTTCCTTTTACTGTTTGTAACTGTTTGTCGCAGGGAGGGGGGACAGGGTGCAGAGCCTGGCAGGGAATGAGGGGGGCTGGGTGCAGAGCCTGGTATATATTAGTACACAATTTAGTTCAGAATGTTTTTTTTCTTGTTTCCTACTCTAAATCTAGGGTGTATCTTCTGGTCCGGTGCGTCTTATGGAGTGAAAAATATGGTAAATCAAACAGTAATGTTAACCACCAACAAAAGCGTCAAAGGAGCTCAAAACTAATCCCATATAAAACAGAAACATACATGCAAATTCTTCCCAGCCCCCAAGGGATCCCAGGAATCCCAAAATCAGCTTGAAGTATAAACAGACTGAAACAGTAGGCAGGCGCAGGAAGGAGAGGGTGGGAGTCAAGAATATCTCACCTATCTATTGGAAAAGAGCTTACCAGTTTAAGCACATAATCTCTTTTTCCAGTGCAATAGGAGACATTCTAGACAGACAGGATGTGTAAAAGCAGTCCCCAAAAAGCTAGGGTGGGCTTGCTGCACAGACCCTTAAGACCGAGGACCCAAAAGCAGAGTCCTGTCTTGCCACCACATCCACTCTATAAAACTTGGCAAATGTGTGAAGAGAAGACCATGTTGCCGCCCTGCAAATCTCCTCAGAGGAGACAGCTGTACCTTCGGCCCACGAAGAAGCCACACTCTTGGTAGAATCTGCCTTGACGGAACTGTTTCCCAGAAAGAATGTAGGCTGATGAAATGGCCCTACAGATCCATCTGTAAATCATGGCCTTGGAAGCAGGAACACTCCACCTAACCAAATGAGTCAGCACAAACAGATGTCAAAGAGATAAAACTCATTAGTGACCTCCAGATAAAGCAGAAGCACTCTGCGCACATCCAGTTTTTTCAACAGGTGATCTTGCATCCTGAAACCAGTAGGATGAAAGGCAGGCAAACGCACTTCCTGATTTACATGGAAAGCCGAAACCACCTTCGGCAGGAAGGAAGGAACCATCTATAGCAGTGGTCTCAAACTCAAACCCTTTGTGGGGCCACATTTTGGATTTGTAGGTATTTGGAAGGCCGCAGAAAAAAATAGTTAATGTCTTATTAAAGAAATGACAATTTTGCATGAGGTAAAACTCTTTATAGTTTATAAATCTTTCCTTTAACATTTCTTTAATAAGACATTAACTATTTTTTCTGTGGCCCTCCAAGTACCCTATTTTTTCTGCAGCCCTCACATTTAAAGTTTAATATCTTTCCTTTCTCAAAACTGACACATTTCAATCACTATATTGAAAATAAAATCATTTTCCCTACCTTTGTTGGCTGGTGACTTTATTTTTCTATGCTTTTAACTATGTTTCCAGGGCCTTCTTGTCCTTTGACTGTTTTTCTCTCCGTCTTCACTTTCTGCCTTGCATCCATCTTTGACTTCGCATTCAACACAAACCTGTCTATGAAGTGTAATCAATATGTTTTAAGTTGCTCAGAATTGTGAAACTCAACAAGGGGGGAACGCACCCCCCTAGAATGGGAACAGAGTTTACCTCCCAGTCATTGCAACTGTTTCTGTAGAGATCACACTTCAAGAAACAGTTGCAATGACTGGGAGGTAAACTCTGTTCCCATTCTAGGGGGGTGCGTTCCCCCCTTGTTGAGTTTCACATTTCTGAGCAACTTAAAACATATTGATTACACTTCATAGACAGGTTTGTGTTGAATGCGAAGGCAGTTCATATATTATTTATCAAAGCAATTTCTGACTTCTTCTAGTTTTCACTAGTGACATCCCCACCATCTCATAAGGAAAATTATTTGAATCCATCTTTGGCATTAACTTAATATTCAATTTTTCTGCTTTCTTTTCAAAATCTACGTTTCCATGTCTTACCTTTCCTTCCTATCTCTCTCTTCTTCCGTCCCTATTTCCATGGTCTGACATCTCTTTCCTTCCTTCCTTTCCCCTGGTCTGGCATCTGTCTCCTTCCCTCCCCCTCCATGGTCTGGTATCTCTTTTCCTTTCCCTCTCTCCCATGGACTTGGCATCTCTTATTCCTCTCCTCTCCCTTGTTCCTCTCCTCTCCCTTGTCTTCCCTCATGTTATGTTCTCCTTCCTTCCCTCTTTTTCCCCAATTGGGTGCAGCAGCAACAGCAGCAGCAGCAGCATTTCCCTTCCCCCTTTCCTGTGCAGCAGAAGTATTTCTCTTCCTCCTTCCCTCCCCCTCCTTTTCCCTGTGCAGCAACAGCAGCATTTCCCTTCCCCCTTTCCTGTGCAGCAGAAGTATTTCTCTTTCCCCTCCCCTTCCTTTCCTTGTGGAGCAGCAGCATGTCTGGCCGGCTCCCTTGCTCAGTCGATCATTCCGTTCAAAGCCACGGGTGGTGGCTCCTCGTACAATCTGCACCTGTGTCAGAAGCCTTCTCTCTGATGTCGTGATGTCAGAGAGGCTTCCGACGCAGGTGTGGATAGCATGAGGAGCCGCCACCCACGGCTTTGCATGGAACGATCGACTGCAGCAAGGGAGCCAGCCAGACATGCTACTGCTTCACAAGGAAGGGAAGGGGGGAAGAGAAATGCTGGTGTGGATGGCACGAGGAGCCGCCGGCCGTAGCTTTGACCGGAACATTCGACTGCAGCAAGGGAGCAGTTGATCATCGCATCCAGACTGTGGACTGCAAAATAGCACCTGGAGGGCCGCTAGTTTGAGACCACTGATCTATAGGGAAACCCCAGTCTCCGATATATGGAGAAATGGTTCTCTGCAAGAAAGAGCCTGTAGTTCCGACACACATCACGCTGAAGTAATGGCAACCAGAAAAGCGGTCTTTAGCATTAAGTCCAAGAGCCTCTCGAAGGGGCTCAAAAGGAGGCTTGGTAAGGCTAGACAGCACCAGGTTAAGGCCCCAGGAAAGAAAAGATTGCTTAATCAGCGGTTCAGAAATCTAGCAGCATCAGGATGAGAGGCCAATGAGGACAGACACTCCCAGGATCTAAAACAAGATAGCTCGGTCACTTGAACCCGAAGAGATGCCACAGTGAAGCCTTTACCCAGGCCAACCTGAACAAAGGTGAAAATCAGTGATATCGGAGCTGAAAAATTATCCACCTAGTCCTGGGCGCACCAGTGTCAAAAGGGTTTCCATGCCTTAGCATAAGCAGAAACTGTGGACAACTTCTTAGACTTGAAAAGAGTATGAATAACCAAAGCAGAATATCCTTTGTGCTCTAAGGCTTCACACTCAAGAGCCATGCCACAAGAGCAAAGTGACCTGGATCCTCCATGGAGACCGGACCCTGTGTGAGTAGATCTGGATGGGCGCTCAGCCGAAGGCTGCGATCTTGCGCAAGCGCATCAGATCTGTATACTACGATCTGCAAAGCCAATCTGGAGCCACCAGAATGACGCAGTCCAGATGGACCGCAATCCATCGAATGACCCGGCCTATTATCAGCCAAGGAATCTCCTGAGGCCACAGCTGCACCAGAGCATCAAACCCCTCACTTCCAGACTCAGATCTTCAACTGAAGAAATGATCCGCTTTCTTGTTTCTCGCTGTGGTCGACCCCATTGCCACACTATGGCTTGGAAAGCCGCTGTGGACAATGTCCACTCGCCCACATCCAGAATCTGTCTGCTGAGGAAATCTGCCTGAACATTGTCAACTCCCACTACATCATCAGTATCAAAAGTGATCAGAACTTTGTTTAGGCTGGGGAGATGTGAGAATGATATGTAAGTTTGTATTAGTTGAGGCTGACGGATAGGATTTACTTCAAACTAATACAAAACGTTTATATGTGCTTGCACAATCTGGCTCCTAAATATCTCGTTGAGAGCATTCTGCCACGTGTTCTGCCTCGCCCACTTCAATTTGCAGAACAACTGGAGCTGCAAATTCCATCTGTGAAGCAGTTAATACTGACAGTGTCTAGAAATAGTATATTCCATTGTATAGGGCCTAGAGAATGGAATAATCTCCCTGAGTATATTCGACAGATGCAGAATATACAGAACTTTAAAAAATTGATGAAGCGGCATCTTTTTTGCCAGACGAAATATAGGGTTTGAGATTGTTATTAATGAAAGGAGAAGATGAGATAATAAGGTGCTGGTATGTATTTTTTAAATTTATATTTTAACCGTTTAGATATCTGCTTGATAAATGGTATATAAAAAAAAAAAAAAAGAAAACTTCAAAAATAGTAGCAGGCTGAGTCAAGGATGTATCCAAAGGAGCAACGCCACTGAGAGATAAGCACATAAGCACATAAGCATGGCCTCTGCCGAGTCAGACCATAGGTCCATCGTGCCCAGCAGTCCGCTCCCGCGGCGGCCCCCCAGGTCAATGACCTGTATTGATCTATTACTCAAGAGCATTTTGTCTTGTATAGTGACCCTCTAATTGTACCCCTGGATTCCCTTACCCCTCAGGAATTCGTCCAATCCCTTTTTGAAACCCAACACCGTACTCTGCTCAACCACCCCCTCTGGAAGCGCATTCCAGGTGTCCACCACCCTCTGGGTAAAGAAGAACTTCCTAGCATTTGTTCTAAAACTATCTCCCTTCAATTTTTTTGAGTGTCCTCTAGTTCTTGTTGCCCCCGCCAGTCTGAAAAATCTGTCTCTCTCTACCTTCACTATACCCTTCATGATCTTATAAGTTTCTATCATATCCCCTCTAAGTCTCCTCTTTTCTAGGGAAAAGAGCCCCAACTTCTCCAGCCTCTCAGCATACGAGAGGTTTTCCATGCCCTTTATCATTTTTGTCGCTCTTCTCTGGACCCTCTCGAGTATCGCCATATCTTTCTTTAGGTACGGCGACCAGTACTGGACGCAGTACTCCAGATGCGGTCGCACCATTGCCCTGTACAGCGGGAGGATAACTTCCTTGGTTCTGGTAGTGATACCTTTTTTGATAATGCCCAACATTCTGTTCGCCTTTTTTGAGGCCGCTGCGCATTGTGCTGCCGGTTTCATTGTTTTATCCACCAAAACCCCCAAGTCCTTTTCTAGGTTGCCTTTTCCCAATGTCATCCCCCCCATCATGTAGTTGTACATCAGGTTCCCTTTCCCTATGTGCATAACTTTACATTTCTCCACATTAAAACTCATCTGCCATTTATCTGCCCACTCACTCAGTTTGTCCAGATCCCTTTGGAGTTTTTTACATTCCTCTACAGATCTAACCTTACAGGAGAGTTTTGTGTCATCCGCAAATTTTATAACTTCACACTTTGTCCCTGTTTCCAAGTCATTAATAAATATATTGAATAGCAGCGGTCCCAGCACTGACCCTTGTGGGACGCCACTTGTGACCCCTTTCCAGTCAGAATAGTGTCCCTTTACTCCTACCCTCTGTTTCCTGTTTGCCAACCAGTTTTTGATCCATCTGTGTATGTCCCCTTCCACCCCATGGTTCCACAGTTTCCTTAGAAGGCGCTCATGAGGTACCTTGTCGAAGGCTTTCTGGAAGTCTAGGTATACTATATCTATGGGGTCACCTTTGTCCAAATGTCCGCTTATCCCCTCGAAGAAGTGCAGTAGGTTCGTTTGGCAGGATCTTCCAGTACAGAAACCATGCTGGCTTGTTCTCATCAGCTTATTTTTCTCTATGTGCTCACTGATACTGTTCTTGATCAATGATTCGGCCATCTTCCCCGGAACCGAGGTCAAGCTGACCGGTCTATAATTCCCCGGGTCGCCTCTGGTTCCCTTCTTGAAGATAGGTGTAACATTTGCTATCCTCCAGTCTTCCGGTATTACCCCTGTTTTCAGGGATAGGTTACAAATCTGTTGCAGTAACTCCGCTATTTCGTTTCTAAGTTCTCTTAGTATTCTTGGGTGAATTCCGTCCGGGCCTGGCGATTTGTCAGTTTTTAGCCTATCTATCTGTTTGAGTACGTCTTCGAGGCTTACCTCCATGCACGATAATTTTTCCTCTTGGTCCCCCTTGAAGAATTTTTCCGGTTCCGGAACATTGGATGTGTCCTCTTTTGTGAAGACCGACGAGAAGAACGTGGAAGCAGATTGGGACGGCGCAAGGGGAGAATGCATGTTCTGAAACTCAGTCCACAAAAATTTCATAAAGTCTGAAAAAGTGTCCAGCTCATGGGGCATAAAGCCACCCTTAGATGTCTTAGATTTGTGTTTCTTAGGCTGAAGAGGGTTTGCAGTCAGGTGGACAGAACTAATAGCCATTCTGAACCAAAAACAGCAAAGAAGGCCACCCTGCCAGGTTAGCTGAGCGTTTAGTCACCTGCTTCAGCAGGGGAGAGGCTAAGATGGACGCTGCCATCTACCCCAGCTACACTAAATTTGCGCAATCCGGGCAAGAATCCACATGAGGAGAACCCAAGGACTCAATCCCAACAAGTTTCTAGGCAAAATTTGCAGTTTTGGAGAAGCAGGGAGCTTTAGAAAAATAGACTGCTAAAAATCCAAGATGGCCACCATCAAGAAATTCATGCCACTTCCCAAACACAAAAAATGGCGATTTTAGGATTTTTCAGGAGGGGGAACACAGGGGAACATGCAGAAACACTTAAAACCCTATTTTTCCAACCACCTCTAATTCATCTCACAGGCTGTGACAGCCTGTACTCATTGTGACTTGTTTGAAGATCTGTGCTGTAGCCTGCCTCAGCTCTCTCACAGAAGCTGGATGAGAAAATCATTGCTTCAATGCTGGGAATGCTTCTGCAAAGCTAATCTTTGTGCTGCTAGTCAGACCCTATGCCTGACTACACCTCTACCCCTATGGACCAATGCATGCGCACCGGGATGGGTGGAGGCAAGAAGATGTAGCCGGCACCCTGTGAGACACCGCCAAATCTTCTAAGGGTGCCCAACAGCCTGCGCTCGACCCCTGCTTAACAGTAGGCGAGACCTCTTTAGGGATGACCCTGATCTCCAAAGAAAACAATGCAGGCTGTCTAGCAGGTCCCAGTGGGATCAGCCTGTCAGCTGCAGACCGAAGTCTGTGCGTTCTTAAAGCAGGCAGAGCTGAAAAGTTCAAGTTCCAAGGTTATTTTAAATTTGTTATACCGCTTATCATAATTCTAAGCGGTGTTCAGACTTCATAAAAGAATAGGATCGCACATACAATTGTAATTAGTTGGACTGACTAACGTACAGGGAACAAGGTTAGGACGAAAACCTTATTAAATCAATAGGACAGCAAGACGGTTAGGGATAGAACAGTAGGGAGAAGGAATCATGTCTGAAATAGTCTGTTAGAGAAAAAAACACTCCAAGCACTAAAATCCCCGAAAAAGGGAAGAAAAATATACTGAATAAAATAATAAAATGGGGAGAGCAGAACAAACACTCCTGCAGGCACACATGGAAAAGGAAAGAACTGCAGATGGAGCTAAGGAGCCCAGTGAAGTACAGCAGAGGCAAGAGGAAAAATCCAGAGTGGATTCCTTCTGTAAAAGTATGCAGCTATGGGGATATTACCTATCTGTCTAGAATAGGGATCTCAAAGTTGGCCTCCTTGATGGCCGCAATCCAGTCGGTTTTTCAGGATTTCCCCAATGAATATGCATTGAAAGCAGTGCATGCACATAGATCTCATTCATATTCATTGGGGAAATCCTAAAAACCCGACTGGATTGCGGCCCTCAAGGAGGGACTTTGAGACCCCTGGTCTAGAATTCCGCAAACAACTGAAAACCTGGCTTTTCAGCAAATTGTAACTCTATCCTTCCCCCTTTTCTCTCCCCCCCTTCTACACATAAGTTCATGTAATCCTTTTTCTTCTTCTCTACCCACTATTTTAAGTTCTTGTAAACCGTGTCGAGCTCCATACTCATGGAGATGATGCGGTATATAAACTTAAGGTTTAGATTAGATTAGAATGTCTCACCTATTGCAATGGAAAGTTAATTTTCCAAACCCTTAACCATTTTTTCAAGTTCCCTTTCATTTTTTTAGACCCTTTCTGGTATTTGCTCTACGAGAGCTTTTAATCTGCTGCTAATAAAAGATACTAGAAAAAAACCAATTCCAAGTACTGAGCTTTGAATACTTTACAGGTATCTTTACCATTACATAGAGCTGCTTAGATATTTTGACTGCAAGTAATGTTTAAACTGTATATAAAGTCATTACGCTGTTTTTATCAATTTTGAACTTTCCATAAACCACCTTGATCTGTTTTGATATAGGCGGGTGATAAGATAAATGTTTAACATAATGTAATGTAACCTTCTGTATCCTGTCATTCAACCAGGTCCACAGTCAGTTTACCTAGTTGTAGCACAAAATCTTCAGTTTCAACAAGGAAAAAAAACTTCTAAAAAAGGCAATTGATCTTACCACTTGGAAGTAATTTAGGGCAACATTCTACACAAAGCATATTGTATACTTGAGATGGATCCATGAAGTCACACTTCCCACAGTCCAAATTTGTGCTGGATGAATATACAAATAGATGCATATAAAATGGCAAACAGCCAGGCACTTGAACTGAAGCCGCTCACTGTTAACTTGTCTTCTGATCAAACTCCATTAAAAGTAAGAGACTAAAAGAGAAAAGAAATTTTGGATTTAATTAATGAAAAAAGTACAATAACAGAAAGACAGAGCCAGAAGGAGACTGAGAGATTAAAGTAACTAGGGACTAGAGATTTAACTCATATATTTACATTTCCAATGTCATATCAACAATTTCGTTGTGCCTTAAAAATGTATCTTTTTAGGGAATCTTTTGGAAGTTAGAATCTGGATCCTATTCATTTGTATTCATTCTTGTGAACCGCATAGAACTTAATGGTATTTGCACTATACAAGTGAGTTTTATGTTATGTTATTTAATGCTGACTGAAAATAAACAATTGGTATTCTGATATATGTTTCTTTCCAGGAAAATGAAATATTAGTAAGATGCTCATTTTATTAATACCATATACATATAGGTGAGCCCTCAGGCCCTGATTCTGCAAAGTGCTTCCGATTATAGGCAGCTGTAGGTGTCCTACAGCTGTCTAATCAGCCAATCGGGAGGCACTATAAAAATGCTCCCCAGGCAGGCATCCTATATTGAAGGCGCCTCCAGAGAGCCTAGAGAGGCTCGCAAGCTCACCTAAGCTCGCCTAAGGCTAGGCGGTAGCCTTAAGCAAACCTAGGTGGACCTAGGTGTCTCCCTAGCAGAACGGGAGACGCTTACAATGTAGGCTAGCAAAATGCTGGCCTACATGGTAAGTAGACGCGGCCGCTGTATCTAATCGCGGAAAGGATTTCCCTGCCATGATTAGTATAGCAGCCGCGGCTATGGCTGCAAATCTTCCCTCCCCCCAGCAATCACGTCAGGAGGGCGCCCAACCCCTCCTGCCTTCCCCAACGGCCCTCCCAAAGATCGCAGCAGGAGGGTACCCAACCCCTCCTGCCGGCCCCCCTAAGATTGCAAGCAGGAGGATGCCCAACCCCTCCTGCCGGCCCCCCAACAGCCCTCCCTAAGATCGCCAGCAGGAGGGTGCCCAACCCCTTCTGATGGCCCCCTTATGGCCCCTCCTATGGGTGCACAACTCCTCCTGCCGGACCCACCCACCCCGGACCCCCCCCTTTGGTCTTACTTTCAAGTTGGACAGGACGGCTCCTCGCACGTTCAGCCAGCAGGCCCGCCTCCGTCCAAATTAGGTGGGCCCGCCCCTCCCCTGCCCAACCCACAGGATCCTAGGGCCTGATTGGTCCAGGCGCCTAAGGACCCTCCTGCTATAGGAGGGGCCTTAGGTGCTTGGGTCAATCAGACCTTAGGATCCTGTGGGTTGGGCAGGGGAAGGGCGGGCCTGCTGGCTGGACGTACGAGGAGCCGTCCGGTCCGACTTGAAAGTAAGACCAAGGGGGGTTCCGGGGTGGGGGGTTCGTTTGGGGGGGGGTACGGCAAAAGGGTTGGGCACCATCCTGCCAGCGATCTTAGGGGGGCCATTGGGGGGACCGGCAGGAGGGGTTGGGCACCCTCCTGCCGGCGATCTTAGGGGGGCTGGCAGAAGGGGTTGGGTACCCTCCTGCTGCGATCTTCAGGAGGGCTGTTGTGGGGGGTCGGTAGGAGGGGTTGGGTATCCTTCTGCCGCGATCGTCGGGAGGGCCATGGGGGGGTCGGCAGGAGGGGATGGGTATTGTAGCCGGCACGCTCCAGGCAGAGGGCCTGGGAATACTGGCCACAATCAAACTCTTGTGAGTCGCTGCATGTCTCACAAGGATAACTTATTTCCACGTTCAGTAAAAGGGACACCATCCAAACAATAGTTCAAAGTTGAATAAAGAGTTGTATTTAATTGTTCAAAACCAAAAAAAAACACAATAACTTGCTTGTCAGGATTACAAAAACTCTCATACCAGTCAAGCACAAAGTTCAAAACAGTCTCTGGTTGAGAAACCCAAAAAGAGTCCAACTTAAACAAAACTCTCATTTAAATCATAGTCCAGGTGGAGTTCATAACCAAAAGGAAAGGAAAAAACTTTTCCACCAACATCAAAGTTACAAGACAGTATAAAAGTCCTGGCTTCTTCAGCACCTCAAGGCTGGAAAGACAGTGTGCTCCGTGTGGTCTTATTTTGCCCGAAATTAGGCCCACTATCCCACCACGTAACACGGGGCTAACCCCACTGTCTTAGCACATCAAGCAGGCTTTATTTCAAAAAGGAAAACACCATTTAGCTTTCAAGAATGGAAAAAAAACAAAATTTCAAAATAAAAGTCCTTGCTTAATTTAGCATATTACAAATCCACTCTTTAACTCGAGTTAGATTAATTCAGTCTGCAAAACCAAAAGAGTCCAAAATAAACTCGCAATAAACTCCAGCAATATTCAGATAATACTTGCTTTTGTGATGCAAACTTCCATAGGAGCATAATCAGGAGTCAGCTCAACACTGGTTTCAGGGCTTGTTTCTAACTCCATGGCCAATGGTTCCTCAGTCAGACTGGCAGGTGATTCTCCTCCAGCCTCAGTAAACTCCATGTTCTCTGGAGCTGGACTGCCATCAGGAGCTCTCAGCCCTGAGCCTTGCGACCTTCCCTGCTGCTGTTCCTCTCTGTTCTGATTTTCTAAGAGCCTAGTCTTCAGGGAGAACAGCTTGCAGCCTCCCCAACTCTCAGGTGGAAAGGATTTCCGGTAATTCACCTTGTGATCCAGAGGGGGAAGGGAACCTAGCACTGCCGCTCTCTTACTCCCTCTACAGGCCCTAGAAGAAAATTTGGTCTGAGAGGCAGAAAATGGGGAATAAGACAGATTCTGGGCAGGGTCTGGATTTGCATTGGGACCTATACTAGCAGGCATAGTCTGCTTATCACAGTATCCTCCTGCTGCGATCGTCGGCGGGGGGGGGGGGGGGGGTTCTGTCGGTAGGAAGGGCTGAGCACCTTCCTGCCGGCGATCGTCAGGAGGGCGGGTTCTGTCGGCAGGAAGGGTTGAGCACCTTCTTGCCGGTGATCTTAGGGGGGAATTGGGGGGTCCGGCAGGAGGAGTTGGGCATCCTCCTGCCGTCAATCTTCGGTGGGGGCCGTTGGAAGGGTCCGGGGAGGGAGGTTGGGCATGTTAAACCCGATTCTGTAACCGGCGTCTGCAACATGGATGTCGGTTACAGAATCGGGTTAACTTTGGGCGGGTGTAGGCCTGATTCTGTATAGGACGCCCGGGACCGGCCTCCTATACAGAATCCGGGCCTAAATGTATACTGTAATAGAGAGAGAGTCCATGCAGATTAAGGGTTGAATTCAGTGGTTTATGGACATGTCCTATTTATTTATTTTGTTTTCTATCCCATTCTCCCCAAAGAGCTCAGAACGGGTTACAATATAACATACATGATATGCATAACATACATAACATGAGTAGCATAGTCAGACGGGCTGCAATTTGTTGTCCTTTTGAAACATTGAGTTCATCCTCACTATACCTAAACAGAGGATCTAGTGCATGGCATTAGGCAAGGGGATTTAATAATAATAATAAATTTTATTTTTATACCACAGTACCTCTCAGTTCTATGCAGTACAATAATGAAAAGCTGAACAAAACAGTGATAATACAGCAATAACATTAAAATTCATAATAACAGCCGGCAAATTTATCAAAAGAATAAGTTTAACATTTTTGCTAAAAGCTAAACGAAAACAGCAATAGTACAGCAATAACATTAAGATTTATGACGTCAGACAAATTTATAAAAAAGATAAGTTTTAACATTTTTCCTAAAAATTTGATGGGAATTAGAAGCCACAATTAAACCACTTAGCATTTTACTCCATTTGCCAGCTTGGAAAGATAGAGTTCTTTCAAAGAATCTTGTATATATATATCCTTTTAAGGATGGAAAAGAGAAGAACAGGCACTTGTATGACATTCATTACCTGAAAGTCTGAAATGGTTCAACATACAACATGATGCATTTCCAAATAGTCTTATAACTGATACAAGCAAATCAGAAAAATATTCTCGCCTCAACAGGAAGCCAATGCAATTTCCTAAGATAAGGTGTTATATGTTAATTTTTCTTCAAGTTTTAGATCAAACGAACCACCATATTCTGGATAACATTCGTCTTCCTAATAATTTTTTTATAGGAGCCCAAATAGACAATATTACAATAGTTTACTGGCCCAAAACCAAAGACTGCACCAAGAGTCTGAAAGTTGAAATCGAAATACAATTTAATAGTACAGAATTTCCAGAGAACAAAAAAAAACAAAACACTTTTTTTAACCAAGGCATCTACTTGAGCATCAAATGTCAGAGAACGATCTAAGATGACTCCCAATATTTTAATAGTAGGATCAACAATATAATCTATTTGACTTAACTTCAAGGAAATTGCCTTTCTTTTATCCTATGGGCTTCCCAGAAAGTGAAGGTGAAAAGGTGAATTTTTATTACTTTGCTAAAGTTTAGGAAGCCTTCAAGTGACCTGATTTGTGGGGGTAGTTGATTCAAGTAGCTTACAAAATATGTCAATTCATTTAATATATACTGTAACCTACAGAAATTTGATCACATTACTCAGTACTTGAAAATAGCACACTAGCTGCCAATTCCCAATCGTATTGCTTATAAAATACTATTACTAACTTTTAAAGTTCTGCAAACAGATGAGCCTCCTTATCTAGCATGTCTTTTGAATTTATATGTGTCTTCAAGATCTCTCAAATCAGAAATTTTAAATGCTTTATAGTACTGTGAAATAGTACACGAACACATTAGAGCTGCAACTTTTTCCATGAAGGGCCCTCAACTCTGGAATGGTTTACAGTTAACAACTAGATTGCTAGGGAATTTGAATAAATTTAAAATAGATTTTAAAATATTTCTCTTTTCCGATGCATATGTGTATGATAAGGGGTGGTTTGATATGGAGAGAACCCAGGAGACAACAGACTAGATAAATATGAAATACTGTAGTTTTATGTTGCTGTTTGATTGAAACTTTTAGTTAATCTTATTTTGATTACTGTTTTTTAAAGTTTTAAATAGACTATGTAAATTAGATAGCTGGTTTTTAGAATGTAAGCCGCCCAGAAGGCTATGACCCTTAGCACGGGATAGAAAATTTTAATAAACTTGGAAACTTGGATTGTCGCTTGGAGACCTATTTGGTATGTATTGAGGAAGCTTAGTTGACATGTAGCCAGGTGCTATGTTGTGCAAGGACTTATATGGCAACATCAAGAGTCAAGTACAGTGGTGCCTCGCATAACGGCCGCCTCGCACAGCGAACGCTGCGCACAACGAACTTCTTGTCTTGATCCGTACAACGGACTTCGTTTCACACAACGAAGTCGCCCGAGCTGCATCGCTTAACTGGCGCTACATATTTTAAACCTCCCCCCGCCGCCACCGCATATTTTTAAACCTCCCCCCGCCGCCACCGCATATGTTTAAACCTCCCCCCGCCGCCACCGCATATGTTTAAACCTCCCCCCGCCGCCACCGCATATGTTTAAACCTCCCCCCGCCGCCACCGCATATGTTTAAACCTCCCCCCCGCCGCCTGGGCCTGCGCTGATCTCTGAATGGCTGCAGTCAGCTCTCGCGGGACTCACAAGAACTAACTGCAGCCAGCTCTCGCGGGACTCACAAGAACTAACTGCAGCCATTCGGAGATCGGCATGGGCCCACACAGGCATGCAGAGGAATTGCTCCTGATCTCTGCGCTTCTGGCCTGTACGCCACTGGCTGGGAAAGATGGGAGGAATTAAAAAAGGTACTGGGGAGTATGTGGGGGGTGATTATAATACACAGCAAGGATCAACAAAACCCCTGTCTCCCCTCCCCTTCACATATATCCCCTCTATATCATGCTAACAGCTCTAACAAGGTAAATTTATCTTTTTTTATGTCATCTTAGCATATTTTATGCTACAGAACGAATTTTTTTTTTTTACATGTATTGTTATGGGAAAATGCGTTTCACATAACGAACTTTTCGCATAACAAACTTGCTCCTGGAACGAATTAAGTTCGTTGTGTGAGGCACCACTGTATTCCTAAGCTGTGTATTTGGTCTTTTACAGTAATGGTGGTCGATTCCCAGAGAAGAGAGGGCTGTAGTAGGTGCAGTGTTCTTTGCAGATCCAAAGGAGTTCTATTTTAGAGGCATTTAGTTGTAGCATGTTAATGATCATCCATTTTTAATTTCCTACTAGGAGATGTCATAAAAGAGGTGTTAAAGTAGGCTGGAGGTTGGGATGAAGCAGAGAACCCTACTCTGAGTAAGCAGAGAAGGAAAAACAGGCAGAGGAAGAGGCTCCCTGGAACTGAATTGCAACAACAGGGAGAACCACGGCTGTCGGGGCCACGAAGGAGCTATAAGAATCATGGTGGCATACGAAGACTTGAGCTTGATGAGAGTCTTCAGAATCAGAGGGATTGGAGGGAACGCATACAGGAACTCGTCCGTCCAATCCAGAAGGAAGGCATCCGCCTCGATCCTGGAGCAGAAGCGGGGCAACTTGCGATTGTGGGGGGGACGCGAACAGATCGACGGCCAGAGTCCCCCCAACGAGCAAACACCTGATGCAGGGTTACGGAGTGGAGAGACCACTCGTGCTGCAAAAGACGACTCAACTTGTCGGCCAGACAGTTCCGCCGGCCCTGAATGTAGACAGCATGAAGGAAAATGTTGCAGCGAACGCCTAATCCCAGAGCCCCAGCACCTCCTGGCACAGGGACCTGGACCCCCCCCTCCTATTTGTTGATATAATACATTGTGACCTGGTTGTCTGTGTGAACCAGCACCACTCAATCGCGAAGCAGATGACAAAAAGCCTTCAGAGCGAAGAAAATTGCACGAAGCTCCAGAAGATTGATGTGACAAACGCGGTCGGGCCCGGGACCAAAGATCCTGGGTACGCAGACTGTCCAGATGATCCCCCCAAGCATAGGTCGACGAGTCCGTCGTGAGGACCTTCTGCGGAGGAGGAGAATGGAACAGAAAACCTCTGGAAAGATTGGAAGAGAGCGTCCACCATCGGAGAGACTTCCTCAACAAAGGAGTCACGACAATGCGTCGAGGGAGAGGATCCCGAACCTGGTTCCACTGGGATGGCAAAGACCATTGAGGAACACGGAGGTGAAGTCTGGCAAAAGAAGTCACGGGAACCTTGAAGGCCATGTGACCTAGGAGGACCATCAGAAGCCCAGCCGGCGCCGAGTGCAGATGGGACACCATTCGGCACAAACGGATAAGGGCCCCCCGATGAGGCCGAGGCAAGAAGGAGCGGAGATGCACAGTGTCCAGGACTGCTCCGATGAACTCGAGAGACTGGGAAGGGCAAAGGTGGAACTTTGGAAAGTTCACCTCGAAGCCAAGACTTTGAAGGAGCAAGATCGTCTGCTCCGTCGCTCGTAGGACTTTGTTGCGAGAGGACGCCTTGATCAACTAGTCGTCGAGGTAGGGAAACACCTTCAGGCCACAGAGGCGCAGGGCTGCAGCCACCACAACCAGACATTTCATGAAGACCCTCGGAGAGGCCGCCAGGCTGAAGGGAAGAACACGATACTGGAGATCCCCCACCCGGAATCTCAAATATCAGCAAGAGGCCGAGTGTATCGGAATGTGCATGTACGCCTCCTTGAGGTCCAGTGAGCAAAGCCAGTCTCCCTCGTCCAAGAGGGGATACAACGTGGGAAGCATTCTGAATCGTTCCCGGACCAGAAACTTGTTCAGAGCACGGAGGTCCAGGATCGGACGCAGATCCCCCGTCTTCTTGGATACCAAAAAGTACCGGGAATAAAATCTGGAGTTCCTCTGTTCCATGGGAACCTCCTCGACCGCCGAAGGCGAAGAAGGGCCTGAGCTTCCTGCAGAAGGAGAGGAAGCTGAAACTAAGCAGAAAGAAACTCTCTTGGAGGCAGGTCCGGGGGTACGCGACTGAAGTGGAGGGAGTACCCCTCCTTGATGATAGACAGCACCCAATTGTCGGTGGTAAGATTTTCCCACTGGGCATAGAAATGATGGAGATGACCCCCAATGGGGAAGGGGGAAGGCTCCAGAAGGAAGGGAGCCCAAAGGCTTGGACTGGAATTGTCAAAAAGACGGCCTGACCTTCGCCGGGACCGACGGCTGAGTCTTAGGCAGCCATTGCTGTTGCTGCTGTTGCTGCGGAGGCCGTTTCGAAGGAGGCCTAAAGAAAGTGGATACCTCCGGAGAGGAATTTTATATTGGCGAGCCGGAGGGGCCTTAGGTTTAAGTTTCACCAGGGACACAAAGGACCGCTCATGGTCCGAGAGGCGCTTCGTGGCTGCCTCTATGGACTCATCAAAGAGCTCATGACCCACACACGGGAGATTGGCAAGACGATACCTAAATATTTCATGAAGTCCATTTGAATAGTAAAAGGAAATTGAGCAAGATCTTGTTTGACTATGTCATAGTGAAGGGGTGTACATTCTGTTTTATCCCAGTTAATTTTATAGGCAGATATTACAGAAAATGAATTTAACAAAGAAAGAATATGTGGAATGGAGGGAATGGTAGTATAAATTAGTAGATAAAAAGGAAAGAAGAAGGAATCTTGCCTTAAAATATGGGAGTATAAAGTAGTAGATCATCTTCATATAAGGACAGATTAATTTTATAATCACCAATAGAGAATCCAGAAGTATGAGGATTTTGTTTCATCACCAGTGCAAGTGGTTCAATAGCTAGATTAAATAACAAAGGAGAAAGGGGACAGCTCTGTCTTGTCCCCCTGGACACGGAGAAGGCCCCCAAAGTCAAACCATTAACCATGACTTTAGTTGTAGGGTTTAAGTATAACAATTGTATCATATTTATGAAGGGCTCTGGGAAACTGAAACACTGTAATACTTTAAAGCGATAAGGCCACTCAACTCTACTGAAGGCCTTCTCTGTGTCCAGAGAGAGGACAATATATTTAGTTGGGTGGTTTGAAGCTAAAGGGAGAATATTACAAAATAATCTTGCATTATTAGAGGTCGATCTATTAGCCATAAAACCACATTGATCAGTGTGTATGATAAAAGACAGTACAATATTTAATCTGTAAACTAAATTGTTTCATAGATTTTACTTTCCAAGTTAATGAGTGATATAGATCTATAATTTGTAACACGAGATGGGTCTTAATATCTGATTTCGGTATCACAATTATTTGGGCTTCCATGAAAGTGTCAGAAATGGATTGGGTAATATTCATATGAGTAAACAGGGTCTTTAACAAAGGGCCAAGTTAACTTTACTAAATGATTTATAAAATTCAGCAGAAAAACTGTTGGGTCCAGGAGACTTATTCAGAGGGAAATGTTTAATTGCTTTATTAATTTCATCTATAGAAATAGGTAATTCTAATAGTTCCAATTTGTCTCTAACCAATTGAGGAATATTAAATTTGGATAAGAAATTGTCAAAGAAAAAGGAAAAAAGAACAATGAGATAGATTTTGCTAATGTGACTGCTCTTCTTGAACAAACAATAACAGCTGACACTAATAGAGCAACACTCTTGGTCTCATTTGTATTTGAGCAGGATGTCAATATGATCTTGAAACTATATTTTTAAAACTCACAAAAATTATTTGGGGAACAGAAAATATGGATATATCCTGATGTTGCTAAGACCACTCAAGAAAGGAGGAAAGAATTTCTCTTTTTGCGCCAAGAAACAATCAAATTAGGTGCTACGTTCCTTTTGGCGTACCCCTGCAAGTGCCTGGTTAGGTACCTAGGAGTCAAGTATACTTCTTTTCTCCAGACCTCCTGAAGGAATTTATAGATGTTAAAAAGATCATCAAGGAATGACTTTAGAAGGGTGTTGAAGTAAAGCAGTTGTTTGATACATTAAGCCTTTCTTAATTTTATTTAATTAAATTCCTTTTTGCATCTCTCATATAATGTGCCCACTCACCCTAAATTGTGGTCTAAGAAAGGGATTATTATGATTGATTGATGTAAATTTGATTTCAGATGCCTTGTTTTGATTTTCCTCCCTGTGTTTAATGTTGCAAGATTTACTCTTAAATTGTCAATTTCAGTATCAGATGCAGAGAGTTCACTAGAATATAAATTATCCCAGGACAAGCAGGCAGCATATTCTCTACACGTGGGTGACGTCATCAACGGAGCCCCCTAACAGACGTTTTCGCAAGCAGACTTGCTTGAAAACCTTCAAGCTTGCGATTGGCCCGTGCGTGCGTGACCCTCCCGCCCTGCCTAGGGCATGCGTCTCCTCATCGTGTCCTCAGTTCAGTGTTTTCTGCCGAGCCAGAAGCACTGCTCCCTTCCTGCGCGCAATCTTGTTGTCCCTCTTGCACCGCGGCTTTCTTTATTATTTTTGTTTAAGTCGCTATGCTTGTGTCTTTATTATTTTCATTTTTTTTTCAGTTTGTATTTTTTGACCGGGTTCCCAGTCTTCCTCTGGCCGCTTGGCCTCGTGGGGCCGCAGCCGTACTTCTTCTTATGTCCCAGTCTCGTTCGGGTTTTAAAAACTGTACTCAGTGTAACCAGGTTATCTCCATCACCGACCCCCATCGTTGGTGTGTTGAGTGCCTGGGTGCAGAGCACCACGCTGAGTCGTGTCCCTGTTGTGGGACTCTACAACCGTGGGCTCTTCGTCGAAGGGTGGCCAAGATCCTCCAACTCTTTGGCCCCATGGATCCTGCGGGGCAGGCCTCGAGCTCGGCCTCGGCACCCTCGTTGGGCACCTCGGCCTCAGCTCCGTCTTTGGGTACCTCAGCTTCGAAATCCTCGGCCTCAAAGTCCCCGTCGGCTTTGAAGGCTCTGGCCTCGGCCCCTTCTGCTACTCTGGCCTCGGGTAAGTCTCCTCTTTTCTCCTCAGGTATGCCGGCAAAGAAGCCTTCTTTGGAGTCTCATACTAACGCCGCCTCATCAGCGCCTTCGAGACATCACTCTAAGCATGCCTCCTCACGTAGGGAATTATCTTCCTTGAGGTCGCCCCCGAAGGAGCGCACTGATGCACCTCCGACCCACCTTCCTTTGGTCTCGGTGCCTATATTCAAGGACATGCTTAAGGCTTAGCACACAGCTTTCCTCGGTGGTGAGCCAAATAGTCCCGACCTCGACACCTGTGGCCTCGGTCTCGATCCAGTCGCGGTCTGTCCAGCCTGAGCGTCCCCTCGTTTCTCGAGACATCGCACGCAATACTCGGGTTCCCTCAAGCGATTCTTCCTCCCCTGAGGCGCTTGGGACTTTTCGGGGGTCCCGGCCGGGGGCCCGTGTTTCCCCCACTACGGGGGCGAGGCTTGCCTCTTCTAAAAAGCCCAGGTCTTCACCGCCCGGTCGGGGCAGGTCTCTGACCTCGAGACCGTCCACGCACATGCTTGTCCTCGAATTGGACTCTAGTGTGTGTTCCCCATCGAAGAGCTTGCCGGCTTCTAAGGGGACTGCTTCGAAGCTTGTTGGGGATTTTCCTATGCCCCATCTTCTCCGAGGTTCTCTCAGCGATTTCTTCGGACTCTGGGGTCTTCCCCGGTCCATTTGGCGCAGGGCCGTTCTTCGCCGCCCCCTATGCACCTTAGTCGAACCTCTTCAGTCTCACATTCACGGGACTCTGAGGCTCCGGCTTACTATTCCAGGGAGGTTTCTCCCTCGTTCTCAGCTGCGCCCCGATCTAAATCAGAGTCTCCTCCGGAGGATGCTTCCTCTTCTCGGAACGCCTCCTTTTCTTGTTTCATCTCTGACATGGGGCAAAGCTCTGAACTTGACTCTTCAGTCTGACTGCCGCTTTACCCAGGAATGCCTGGCATAACTGGGAGTTGACCATATGCCTCGCAAGGCTCTTCACCTTCCATTGCATCAGGTTCTTCGGCAAACATTCCTCCAAAACCTGGAGACACCTTATGCTGTCACTGCCAACCCCTCCAAGTTGGAGTCCCTTTACTGGACTACCCCGGTTAAGGGGTTTGAGGGTGCTCAGCTTTCCCACCAATCCTTGGAGGTTGAGTCTTCATTAAAGAAGTCTAATCCCTCAAAGGTATATGCTGCCGTCCCTCCTGGCAGGGAGGGCCGTACGATGGACAAATTTGGTCGCCGTCTTTATCAGAACTCGATGATGGCGAACCGTGTTCTTAACTATAGTTTCTTCTTCACGTCCTACATTCGGTTCTGTCTTGATGCCCTCCGCTCGTTCCGGGTGGTCATGCCGGAGCCTCAGCATCAGGAGTTTCGTCTCCACATGGAGACCCTCTCCCAGCTCCGCCTGTATATGTTTCAGGCCTCTTACGACGCCTTTGAATTGTCCTCGAGAGTCACAGCCTTTGCTATCACTATGCGTCGCCTTGCTTGGCTCCGACTTGTGGATTTGCATCCGAATCTACAGGATATTTTTTGTCATACCATTACTGATACTGTTACTAAAAATATTGATTATCTTCTAGCCTCACTGAAAGATTCTGTGTCAAAATGGTCTCTTTATCTGAGTTGGTGGGGTCGTTTAGAGTTGATAAAGATGACCTTGAGGTAATTATTTATTATCTATGCGCCCTATTAAATTTCCTGTAACGACGATTAGACAACTCCAAACAATCCAAAATACAGCTTTGAGACTCATCTATTCATTGAGAAAACATGACCACATCACTGAAGCCTTCATCAACTCACATTGGCTTCCAATCCAAGAAAGAATCCAATTCAAATTCTACTGCATATTATTTAAAACCCTACACGGAGACAGGGTTTTTTCTACCCTTTGTCGTCTCTGGTTTCTGCTTTCATCGTCTTTTCACTCTCTTCCATCTAGCGTCTGCCCTCTATCTCTTCAATCCAGCATCTGCCCCTTTCATCCACTATCTGCCCTCTTCCCCTTCCATATGGTATCTGCCTTCTTTCTATGCCCCTTTCCATCCAGCCTGTGCCCCCTCTCTCCTTTTTACATGATTCATTCTGCTTTCTTCATTTTTCTCTCTCCTACACCAGATCTAGCATCTTTGTCCCTCTCTCCTTATTCCTCATCTGACTTTCCCAACATCAATCTCTCTCTACTTTCTCATTCCTCTGTCTCTCCCCTTTCCCTCATCTGATCTCTCCATTCCATCCTGACTGCTTCCCCTCCTCTAATCTCCCTGCCAGCTGTTTCCTTCCTATTTTCCTCCTCCCCTGTCCAGCAGTACCCCTTCTCTCTTTCCTCCTCCCCTTATCCAACAGTAACTTTCTTCCCTTTCTCCCCTGTCCAGTAGTACCCCCCTTCCCCTTCCCCTCCCTTGTCCGGAAATACCCCTTCTCCCTTCTCTCCTTCCATCTGCAGCAAATATTTCCTCTCTTTAGGCTAGCGGCAGCTCTGTGTGCTTTTAACTTCGGCACACAGCTGCCCCTAAGCAGTAGTTTAATCGCGGTTTCATGAGGCAGCTTCGGGGCCTTTGCTAGGCTGGCCCATATCACATCATCAAAGCAGGCCGGCCTAGCAAAGGCCCCGAGGCTGTCTCATGAAACCGCGGCTAAACTACTGCTTATGGGCAGCAGTGTGTCAAAATTAAAAACACACAGAGCTGCCACAGCTGGTCTGGGGTTGCGGAGACAAAGGCAGGAGGCATACGCGGCAGGAGTCCCGGCATACGCGGTGAAAGGCAGGAGTCCTGGCATAGCAACAGCAACAGGAAGTCAGCTGACGCCGGCACCTTTTGCTGCAGCAGGGACCAGAATCCTTCACGGACCGGCAAGATTTTTTGCGGATCGACACCGGTCCACGGACCGGCGGTTGAAGAACACTGCTCTAAAGCACAAGTGTCAAACTCAAGGCCCGTGGTCCAAATCCAGTCCACCTGGTCGTTTTATGTGCCCCGCGGTCCGATGCCCCCAGTTTTATCTTGTGGTCGGCTCCCTCCTCCTCACAGCTGTAATGTGCACGGAGCCGCATGCAGCGGCACCTCGCGCATCACATATCTCATCCAGAAGCATTCCCTCTGACGTTGTTTTCAAGTTAGTGTTTGACTTGAATTTTGAGCATTTTAATCTGCTGTCTATTTTTTGCACTAGTCAGGAAGAAATACATTTGTTTCTTTTTCTCTGGGGGTTGTACTGCATGCAAAATCTTCAATCTTAGAGTGTTTTTTTTAAATATATTAGTACTTTTAGTTTTTGATCCCGTATTTGCATAGGGGTTATCTGTGTTCTGGTAGGAATGAATGTTGAGAAGCATACAGTGTGTTTTGTGTAGTTTAATTTTGTGGTTAACCAATACCATTATGTGTTAATAAGATTATATTGTATATGTATATATAAGAAAAATGAATGGAAAAAATGGTGTTATAATTAGTATTATTATGGGACGGGGTCTAGGGCAGAGACTGGGCAGGATCTGGGGCGGAGATTGGGCGGGGTCTGGCCCCTTAATGTGATTGAGTTTTACACCCCTGCTCTAAAGTATACATATTGAGATCTTTAAGTCTATCCCCATACACCTTAAATTGCATTGCAGAGGCGCAGCCAGGGTTTGTACCCGCTCCAGCATTTGGAGCATTGGGGCCTATGGGGCCGAAGCTCTGACTGATGAGCCACGACAGGGGTCCCCCCCCCATATGCCTTATAACAAAGACAACACACCATTTTAGTAGCCTTCCTCTGGACAGACTCCATCCTTTTTATATCTTTTTGAAGGTGCGGTCTCCAGAATTGTACACAATATTTTAAATGAGGTCTCCCCAGTCTTATACAAAGGCATCAATACCTCCTTTTTCCTACTGACCATACCTCTTCCTATGCACCCTAGCATCCTTCTAGCTTTCTCCGTCACCTTTTCAACCTGTTTGGCCACCTTAAGATCATCACATATAATCACACCCAAGTCCTGCTCTTCTGTCATGCACATAAGTTCTTAACTCCCCTAAACTGTACCATTCCTTTGGATTTTTGCAGCCCAAATGCATGACTTTGCATTTCTTAGAATTAAATTTTAGCTGCCAAATTTCAGACCATTCTTCAAGCTTTGCTAAGTCTTTCTTCATGTTTTTCACGCCATCCTAGGTGTCTACACTATTGCAGATTTTGGTATCATCCGCAAAAAGGCAAATCTTACCTGACAGCCCTGCAGCAATATCACTTATAAAAATGTTCTTGACCCAGTCTGTCATTTTGGGGACCATCCTGAGGGTACTCAGTTTATTTATTAGACATCTATGTGAAACCCCGTCAAAGGCTTTGCTAAAATCTAAATATATCACATCTAGTGCATTCCCTCTATCCCATTCTCTGGTCACCCAGTCAAAGAAATTGATCAGATTTGTCTGACAGGATCTACCTCTAATGAATCCATGTTCCTTTTATAAGTCAATAGATACTATACTCCTGAAATTTCTTTAGAACTCTAAACCTACCAGAATTGCTGCCCAAATTCTGAAATTACCAACATTTTCCGGAGGTGTTAATTTCCCCAACTTCAAAAATCATCATACTGCTTATATTCTCAGTAAAGATTTTCATTGGTATCCAAGCACTGATAAGGATTAAACTCCCTCTTGGATATCTTTAGAGAATGTCCCAAGTCGGGATACTCCTCTATTTGTACTATCAAACATATCTGCCTTATCTAAATCTACTATTTCTCATGTTATACCCACTACAATTTTCTCTTTTACATATTTAAGTAAATGTTTACCTATACTGTCTGATACTTCCTCTGACATGGTCATTTGGAACAATTCATCAGTTCTAATAGATAAATCTCCAATTGATTGGTCTATATGGAAAAAGTGTAATTTATAGTACTTAAGTCAATTATTATTGGTACTTTAAAAACCTTTGACCAGTTGAAAAGAGGAATTCCACCTACTAGATTCTCCATTATTTAAGTGGTATCATAAGAACATAAGAATAGCCTTACTGGGTCAGACCAATGGTCCATCAAGCCCAGTAGCCCATTCTCATGGTGGCCAATCCTGGTCACTAGTATCTGGATAAAAACCAAGGCGTAGCAATATTCCCAGCTGCCGATTCAGGGCAAGCAGAAGCTTCCCCCATGTCTTAATAACAGACTATGGACTTTTCCTCCATAGATCTCATGCATATTCATTGGGGAAATTCTGAAAATCCAACTGGATTCCGGCCCTCAGGGAGGGACTTTGAGACCCCTGAGCTACGCTATCCAATCTTACCACATCCTCTGCCAACGCCTTCCAGAGCTTAACTATTCTCTGAGTGAAAAGAAATTTCCTCTTATTGGTTTTAAAAGTATTTCCCTGTAACTTCATCAAGCATCCCCTAGTCTTTGTAATTTTTGACGGAGTAAAAAATCAATCCACTTGTACCCATTCTACTCCACTCAGAATTTTGTAGACTTCAATCATATCTCCCCTCAGTTTAGTGTCATCTGCAAATTTAATCATTTCACTTGTCACTCCAATTTCCAGATCATTTATAAATAAATTAAATAGCACCGGTCCCAATAGAGACCCCTGCGGCACTTCACTGTTTATTCTCCTCCATTGAGAAAAATGACCATTTAACAGTACCCTATCTTTTCTATCCAATAACCACTTCCTAATCCACAACTGTCACATGTGCTGCTAACTCAAAATTTACCTAGTAACATACATAATATGAGTTTACTTGACTCTTATGTTCTTAAAGATTTCAAATTTATAAGACTCTACAATTATCAAAAAGAAACTTCTGTATTGGCACTCAAACAGGCTTGGGAAAGAGATCTAGAATCAACCTTGTCTCCTAGATCTTCTTGCTCCTCTATTACACAATCATTATGGACACCGAAAAAAGCCAAGTTATGTAATTCCTCAACTACTGCTGTGTTGGTCATGTCACAAGGAAGTAGGTACTTGCAACAATCTTCAAATTTTTTGGACTGACATATGGTCTAAAATACAAGCTATTCTTAAATTTACAGATTCTCTCTCTCCCCTGAACATATACTCTTTATATTACAAAATACTGGCTCTTACCACACAACTTTCTGATGATGACAAAGCCCTTTTTGACTTCTTTATTTCCATAGCTTTAAAATATATCATTAGCAACTGGAAAGATAATTCTCATTGATCATTAAACATGGCTATTGATATACAAAAAATATAGAGACAATCTAATTTTTTGGGGTGCCTCACTATATACAAGCATATATACATTTCTTGTTCTCTTTATGTTAATGTTTATGAATCTTTTTGTATTGAAACAATTTAAAATTTCAATAAATATTTGAAAACAAAAAAAGAATTTACTATTGTGCTTCCCTAGAGCATACCTTCTTCTCTTTAGTGTGATAAACGACTTCATTTGTAATACAATACTGTAACCAGCCCCTCTTTCTATATGAAGGTACTGTATGTCTGAAATAAAGGTATACCTACCATACAACCTATTAAAATATTTGTAATTTATATCCTGCTATCTTTTCTAAATAATACTTGCGTTTTAGTAGTATTATTTACTTTGTTACCAGCAACAAAGCAGCAGCTAAAATGTTGATACTTTAGTTATATAGCACGAAAATATTCCCGTTGCCTTACAAAGCACTGACATTTTTGCAACAACTAATATTGCAGGCTTTTAACTTGCTCACACATCAACCCTAAAAGAGTTACCAGATTAACGAAACTACCTGAAGTTGTCTTGAAATATTCTATCCCCTTGTGCTGTTGTGTTGTAATTGGAAAATGTCCTTAAGTTCTGCAGAAGAATGAAACACCAGTAACTAAGTTTACCCTGTCATATCTGAGCGACGAGACATTTTCACAATCTATTCCATTCCACAGCCACGTTGAGAAGAAAATTGAAAAAGCCGTCCTTTATTCTTTCTGTGTAGAATAGTAAGCCATACTTACAAAAACACTTCAAAAAAACTGTGTAAATCACACTAAATCATCTGCTATCAAACACGCTTTGTTTAAGAGTAAATAGTAAGCCTTAACATCTTTGTGTACTGTTAAAAAAAACCACCCCTTTCCAGCTACAAGTGGACACTCTCTCCGAAGTAGGAATGAAGAAAGGCTACAAACTGGAATGCTGAACGAACGATGAATTTCAGGAAACAGTAGCATCCTTTAATTCCATCTTAATTATAAAATACGTATATCAGAACAAAAGAATAAAAACATAGAGTAAAAGGCCTAAAGTGAGCAAGGCAGCACCCTTAGCTCAACTAAGAAAAATATATTCCACCCCAACCTTGCCACAAAGGACCTAAAAACTCGTCACATCCTAATGAGCGTTGGAAAGGGGTACGACACCAGGACCTTGACCCCGACCAACCTCTCTGCTGCTCTCCACTATGTTGTCCCTAAAAGGCTGACCAGATGTAACAACGAAATGATACCTTCACTCCACCGCTGAGTTTGCGAGACTGAAACTGCCAAATCAGCATCTGCATACAGCAGCGTTGCCAGGTTACCGGTTTGTCCACCAAATTAGAATCTTTTCCCGTTTTCCTTTTTTTTTTTTTTTTACCGTAGCTCCTGCGACTACCAGAAAACGAAGATAGGGAAGCAAGGGCTACACTCTTCCGCGCGTGCACATCAACACAAAACGTCACTGCCTGCCTGCACACCGACAGCCTGCTTCCGTTTCCGTGGTCCAACTTGGCGCATGCGCCTTGGCGGCCTCCTCTAGGGCAAGGCGCGGGAGTAGTAACTGGAACGTAATGGATTAATTATGTTTCTAAACCGTGATCTCTGGTCTTTCTTCCCGTTGATGTAAACCTGCCTGTCCATAAGCTGGCCCTTCTGCACGTGAGAGAGGGGCTTGCTATATCTAAGTCTATGCAAAACAGTGTTGTAATTAATAGTAGTAGTAATCCAGCGCCTCTCACTCCTCTTGCATTCTGTGTACAGACTGCAGCCTTTTCCAGGACAATACTGTAATTTGTTTGTCAGTTTTCGCTCTTACCACATTGAATGTTATGATTAAGGTTACCAGATTTCCTCTTACAAAATGGGGACACGTGCCCGCCCCCCTCGTGCCCCCAGCCCAGCCCCCACACGAACCTGGTCTCTTCTTCCCTGAGCCCAGGGCATATCTGGAGGGCCTCCATGTGACCAAGCATGCACAGTAGTGCTGTCTGATTCAAATCAATTCACCTCGGTGAACTAAAGTAACAACAGGAATGGCGGTGATCGGCTTGGTAGAAGCAGCGTGACCTGTCCCTCCGGGGTCTTCCCTCTGCCATGATGAAGCAGAAGAGGGAAGCCCTGGAAGGCAGACTGCGAGAAACCTGTTCACCGCCACTTTAGGAGGCACGAAAGAGGGTGAACATAAGAACATAAGAAATGCCATCTCCGGATCAGACCTTCGGTCCATCAAGTCCGGCGATCCGCACACGCGGAGGCCCTGCCAGGTGTACACCTGTCGTAATTTATAGTCCACCATATCCTTACATGCCTCTCTTAAGGAGATATGCATCTAGTTTGCTCTTGAAGCCTAGGACGGTCGATTCCGCAATAATCTCATCTGGGAGGGCATTCCAGGTGTCAACCACTCTCTGAGTGAAGCAGAACTTCCTGACATTTGTCCTGAACCTGTCCCCCCTTAGCTTCATTACATGTCCTCTAGTCCATGTCAAATTGGACAATGTAAATAATCTTCTCTGCTCTATTTTGTCGATTCCTTTCAGTATTTTGAAGGTCTCGATCATATCCCCACGCAGTCTCCTTTTCTCAAGGGAGAATAATCCTAGTGTTATAAGTCTGTCCTCGTATTCCAGTTTCTCCATACTGGTGGGCTGTGGGTCAAGAGGTGCTGCACAAGTAGGGTTACCCCTAGCTTCGCCTCTCCCCTAGACGGTTGCCTGTTGTGTGCAGTCAGGGCTGTAGCAAGCTATAATTGCACCCCGTGCGACTTGCCCTCCATTGCACCCAATCTTTTCTTGCACTGCCCCCCCCTTCCCTATGATATATCAGACTTCAGTTGTGAGTTTTGTACTTTATTCAAAATTAAAAATACAATCCTTTTTTTATACTTTTCTAATCATGTTGGTCTCAGTCTCTGCTTTAATCTATCTTCTCTTAACTCTCCTAGCAGGGTTTTGTGTTCATTTGTCATTTTTCTACTACTACTATTATTATTATTTCTATAGCACTACCAGACGCATGCAGCGCTGCACTCTTTCCTCCTGTCTTCATCTCTTCTACTATATCCATCTCTAACATTGTTTTTTTCCCTCTGTGTTCAGTTTATTTTTCTCCCTCTTCATCCATTCTTACTCTAGTCTTCAATGTCCCTCTTTTTACTGTCTACCTACAGCTTTCTAGCTCGTCTCTCACACCACACTTCTCATTTCCCTTCCTCTTTTCCCCACTCTTTCACTAACTCTACCATCTATTCCCTAGCATGTTCTTTCTCTCCCCCCATGCCCTCATCACCTTGCACTTAGATTACTGCAACACAGGTCTTCCGTTCTACCATTTTTCTCCCCTTCAATCTGTCCAGAATACAGCTGCACAACTCATATTCTGTGAGAGCCGCTATACTCATGTTACCCCTCTCCTAGTCACTTCATTGGCTTACCATCTGTTTCTGAATACAATTAAAACTCCTTTTACTGACTTACAAATGTATTCACTCAGCTGCCCCTCACTATCTCCCCCTATGTCCCCCCCCTTGAGCTCCGCTCAGCTGATAAGTTCCTCCTATCTATGCCCTTCTCCTCTATCAACTCCATCACTCCATTCTGCTGGATCTAAATCCCTCCTTCTGCTTCCTCTGTATCTCTCCCTCTCTATCTACCCCCATGTCCAACACCTCTCTCTCCCTTCCTTGTGCCCTATGTCAAATCTCTCTGTTCCCCTCCATGCACCATCTCACCCTTTCTCCCCTCCATTAAGTGCAATTTCATCTTCTGCCCTCACCATGCATGTCTCCCTCTCTTCCCCCCCATGTCACCATCTTTCCTTCCTCTCACCCTCCCATCCCCGTGCCAACTTTCCTCCCTCTTCCCCCCCACCTGTGCTACCACCTTTTCCTGAAGTTCCTGTCACCCCTTCCTGCCCCTGTGCTATCAACTTTCCTTCTTACCTCTTCCCCTTGTTTTACGATACCACTCGCAAATCAATTTTTTCAGTCACCGTCCCCTCTGTGGAATGCCCTTCTATTAGATCTTCGATTAAAGAACTCTTGAAAATTTTAAAGCTAAACTTAAAACTTTTCTTTTTAAAGATGCCTATACTCTTTAGTACCAGCTTTCACTTCTCAAACTCTCAACTCTCGTGAAACCTTGAAAAAACAAACACTTCTTTTGAAGGATCCCCACCCTTATGTCTCACCACTCCCCATTTACCTCCCTTTTTTACTAATTTTACTTCGATGTATTTAAAAACTTCCCCTCCCCCAACTTCCCTTTTGTTTCATGTACATCAATGTGAACCCATTTTAGTACTTTTAATATTTGATAAGATATTGCTTTTATTTACCTTTTATTGCTTTTTATATTGTACACTGTTTAGACACTTGTTTTGTTAGACGGTATAGCAAAAATAAAGAAACTTGAAACAAGCTTTCCTTCCTGAAGTTCCTTTCACCCCTTCCCTTCGCCACTAATTTTCCTTCCTCCCTGTGCCACCTTTCCTTCTCGAAGTTCCCTTAACCCCTTCCCTCCCCCTGTGCCACCAACTTTCCTTCCTGAAGTTCCTTTCACCCCTTTCCTTCCCCTGTGCCACCAACCTTCCTTCCTCTTACCTCCCCATGCCACCAGCTTTCCTTCCTGAAGTTCCTTTCACTCCTTCCCTTTGCCACCAACTTTCCTTTCTCTCCTCCCCTATACTCCAAGGTTTGCTTCTTCGAGTCGCGGTATCATTAGTGACTCTCACACTCTGCCTGCCGCTAACCCGGAAGTCTCTCCTCTGCTGCAGAGAGACTTCCGAGTCAGTGGCAGACAGAATGTGGGAACTGTGGCTGCTCCCAGCCTGCCCGCTAGGGCTTCCCTCTGCCACATCATCAGTGATGCAGCAGAAGGAAGGCCCCAACAAGCAGGCCGGGTGCAGCCTGTTCACCGCTGCTTAGGAGGCCCAAAAGCTGAGATCTAACTGGGGGGAAGGGAGGTCAATTGGCAGGTTGCCGCCGCCACAGACATAGCCACCCATTGCTGCCGCACCCCGTAAACACTGAAACGAGAGCAAATAGGAAAACTGCCAGGACACCCCAACAGACCACCAAAAGGAGAACATGTCCGGGGAAACCCAGACATCTGGTAACCATATGCACAGGAGAATAGGAAGGAGGAAAGCTGCTGCATAAGGTGATAGGAGGGATGGAAAGCTGCTGCATAGGGGGGAGAGGAGAGAGGAAGAATTGGTGAAGATGGGATGGAGGAGAGGAAGGGAGATACTACTGAGGTAGAAAGGAGTGAGAGGGAGATATCCTACATATGGTGGAGGGGAGGGAGACATGCATGGAGAAGAGAGAGGAAGAAATGTTGGACATAGGGTAGAGGCTAGGGAGAGATGGTATATGGGGAGAAAGAAATGGTGGACATGATAATGGAGGGGAGGAAGGAAGAAAGAGATGCTGCATGGAGGGGAATAGAGAGATTTGACCCAGGGGACAAGGCAGGGAGAGAGAGAGAGATATGGTAGACAGTGGGAAAGAAACGAAAATGTTGTATATGGCAGTGGAAGGGAAGGAAGCAACAAGAAAAGGTAAGAGGGATGTCTTTTCAACGTCTGGCTTTGTGATTCTCATACTGGCTGTTAGTACCTTCTCTGCTACCAATTGCATTTCTCAATAGCTGTCTTATTTTCTGCATATCATTGTTTGCATTTGTCACATTATATATTTGGCATTTCTCTGTGATTGGTCATTATGCTGCATCCACAGATTTGCTTCTTTTTGTTTTATCAGTTATATCTCATGCAATGCCCTATGATTTTACTTGTTCCTTTATATGGTTTTACATACACCTGCAGTTGCTCTTATGATTAGATTTTTATATTACAGTGAAACCTCGGTTTACAAGTGCACCGGTTTGCGAGTGTTTTGCAAGACAAGCAAAACATTCGCAAAATTGGCGCCTCCGAAATTGAGCTTGATTCAATTTACGAGCATCCCCCCGCTCGCGTCACACCCCCCCCCCCTCCATGATCTGGCACCCCCCACACACCCACCCAAACACATTGGCTTACCCCCCCATCTGGCACCGGCATCAATGCACAGGACATGCCGGTGCCTGAAAATCTGCTGTCTTCCTTTTGCTGGGCCTTGAGCATCTGCATATGCTCAAGGCCTTCTAGTCTCACTCTCTCTGAGTAAGCCAATGTGGGTGGCTGGGGGATGCCAGATCACGGTGGGGGGGGGGGGCATGTGAGCGGGAGGGATGCCAGATTGCGGGGGGAGGGGATGTGGAGCAGCGCCGGTGGCCTCGGGGGGGGGGGGGAGGGTTAAGGTGGAGCAGCGCTGCTGGCCTCGGGGGGGGGGGGGGGGAACGTATCAAGTGAGTTTCCTTTAATTCCTATGGGGAAACTCGCTTTGATATACGAGTACTTTAGTTTACTAGCATGCTTCTGGAACGAATTATGCTCGTAAACCAAGGTTCCACTGTATTTATTTTCCATATTCTAATGTTATCTCCATGCAATTTGTTTCTATGCAACATTTTATGATCTTAATATGTTCCTTGACTGCTGTCATATGTATTTGTGCCCTTGATATTTTCTGGTTAGATATTACAGTATATTTCATCAATAGCTTTGTGTCATTGACCTTTATATTTCACACAATGCCTTATGCTTCCATTTGTTCTTATATGTATTTTTATTGGTTTTATGATTACAATTATATCTTCTACTAATACCATGAATAGGGACCACATCCACTCTTCTCCAGTCCCTCTCCAAAGATTTGTTGAACAAATAGGACCCACCAGAATCTCTCTGAGTTCCCTCAATATCCTGGGCTGGATCCCATCCGGTCCCCTAAAGGTGTCTTCTAAACACTAAAACTGGAATCCTTGTTGGGACTTTTTGTTTTGCATAAAGACTTCATTATTGGTTGAAAAGACATCCCCCTTGCCTTTTCTTGTTGTTCTTTTTGTATCTTAAGGTGAGGGGCTCTTCTGCCTGTCTGCCAGAGGAAGGGAAGGTACAAAGATGGAAGATGTATGGTGAGCAAGGAGAAAGAAGAAAATGTCAAATGGGCAGGAGACCCTGACAAATGAGTCTCATTTGAAAGGAAACTCTGCAATGAAAGAGTGGTAGATGGGTGTAATAATCTCTCAGAAGAGGTGGTGGAGACAGAGATTGTGTCTCAATTCAAGAGGGTCTGGGCTAGGCAGGTGGGATCTCTCTGAGAAAGAGATAATGGTTACTGCGGGTGGACAGACTAGATGGGCCTTTTATCTGCCATAGGAGTAGAATACCACTCTATCAGACCCTACACCTCAGTATACTCAAACTATTATTATCTATTTTTTATAATTTTTATAGATTTTTGTACTTATCCAACTAAATAGCCTCAGAAATGGAGCCTACGCATAGCGACACAGTCATCAACTGAGAAAATCTGCATAGTATACATGCTCCTGCTCCAATCATTGGCCTCTAAATCTAATGTTATCAAACATCTTATATACTTGCTGAATTTACTAAAACTTAATAGAGTAACCCCACACTCTAAAGTGCTATAGACTTAATGGCATTAAATTGGGTACTACATATCAAACTACTGTGTGTAAAGTCCAAATTTGAAAAACTCGACCAAGCAACTTATCTTGTTAGTTGAGTGTTCTTCATTGTCGAAGTTTAAGCAATAAAATTCTCAAAACATTCCGTTCACCAACGCGGCCAGCGTTTCGCGGGTATATTATACAACCGCTGCGTCAGGGCCATCGGAACATTCACACACACATCCTAACTGATTCTACTCCGCCGCCTCCTCCGACATAAAGTCTCTTTTTTTTGCCGGCATGAGAAAATACTATTTGGCAGGAAATTTGCTCCTCACTCTTTGCCGCATTTATGCATTATTTGTGGCTAGTCTGGCGATGGTTTGGCCGAGCTGCACTCTCCATCCCGACGGAACATCTTAACATTAGATTTAGAGGCCAATGATTGGAGCAGGAGCATGTATACTACGCAGATTTTCTCAGTTGATGACTGTGTCGCTATGCGTAGGCTCCATTTCTGAGGCTATTTAGTTGGATAAGTACAAAAATCTATAAAAATTATAAAAAATAGATAATAATAGTTTGAGTATACTGAGGTGTAGGGTCTGATAGAGTGGTATTCTACTCCTATTGCTTGTATTTATAGCTAATACCACAGGGTTATATTACATTAGGTTTAATACTAGTACATTTTATCTGCCATCATGTTTCTATGTTTCTAACTGAAGACAAACAGAAACCAGAGCCTGGGACCAACATGATCTGAGTAATAAAATGACTAGACAACAAAGGATAGAAAAAAAATTTATTTTTTGAGATTACAATATGTCAGATTTGAAATGTGTATCCTGCTATATAGCTGGTGTTAGACAGCAAGCGTGAGCTAGGACTTAAAAGTCATAAGTGTGTGGAGCTCAGTGGTGAATATCTAGAGTAATTTTTTTTTCTCAGCTTGTTTGTTTTCTTTACAAAGTCGCGACTTATCAGCACGCTTTCTGAATGTAAAAGAAAACCGGTGATAAGAAAATATGGTTAAAACCAACTCGTTTTGATACGATCCTTTACTCTGGTACTTGGCGTCTTCACACCACGCTGAAAAAAGTTATATTTGGAGCAACTTAATTTCATGCTTTCTCTATAAACATGTTTACACCCAGTTTGTCCTTAACTGCGCCTCCAAGACTATGCATACAATTACAGTATTTGTAGAAATGGCGTATTTTTCCCCCAAAAATTATTTATGTACCGGGCGTTATAGGATCTGCATCCATGCTGATCTTATTATTTACCGGTTACCGCTTTGGAAGTTTAAAAAACAAACAAACCCAAAATGATTAATTAGAACTGTGCAGCAAGTCCTTAATTCAGCACAGCCGATAACACGTGCGCAGGTTAGCGACATTAGGGATCATCACCTGATTTTTTTAAAAAAATAAGCGTCAACGGATGCCGCCACGAAAGTTAAGCTGTGGCGTCTATCGTGGGCGATCTCAAAATTGGAAGTAGAGAGCTGCACAAGAACGGGGTTTCAGTGAAAGTGAATGAACCTCTCGGAGACCACCTACCTACACCGTGACTTCTAGGAAGTCCAAATACCGCCTCCTCCTCTTTTCCGCCGCACTTGTTTTCCTGCATCCTGCCTGCAGTCAAACGCAACTTCCTGTTTCCGGCAGGGCAGTACAAGTTTGAGGGCAATAAGTTGCGTTAGAGGGAACGGATGCCAGCGAAGTAAGGTTGCATGAGGAGGAGGATGGGGGTGGGTGGTCTCAGGTATGGCTTTTAATGAGAGGATAAGATGGAGGGAGACGTTCCTCAGTCTCTAAATGCATGTGAAGAGGGGTGCTCTGTATGTGACTTGATATCTCTACAGAATATGTCTCATAGTGTCCCTATAATAACGTGTAGGAGGGATTATGTACTAAATAAGCATTTTCACAGTATTGTCTCATTGACTCAGTGTTGGAAATAAGTTTATATAAATTCAATTGTAATAATTTTGCATATACTGAAAACTCATTTAATTTTAAAGTTTTCATTTTGGAACCGAGTTTTTTTAAAAATCGGGATTCTTTTTACTCTGAATTGCTGTTTAACATTAAGGTTCAAGAATATGTATGGCAAGAACATATATGCTATGCTGGGTCATACCATTGATCAGTTGATCCCAGCATCCTACCTTCAGCGAAGGTTGATTGTAATTTAATTATGTTTTGTTTATAAGTTTACAAAAGCTATCATAGCAGTGTACATCTAGTTATAATCACCTTATTCTTCCTCAACAATTCTTAAATGGTCAAATATTTTTAGAAGGGTTTATCTTCCAATTATTCTTACTTCTACAAAGCAGCAAATAGAGCCCTGAAATCCTAGGATATATTGTAATGTTAAACAATAAAGTTATGTCCCCTCCTGTATCTACCCATAATATTGATCCTTTCTTTAAACATTCACTACAGTCAACTAGTGATGCTCATCAAAATTGAGGTGATATGCTCGCAAAAGCTCACAAAAATTACAAAGTATTAAGGAGATACCTTTTAAATAATTTGGGTTTCTTTATTTCATATATACAGTATTTTTTCCTGATTTACTTGTAAAGATTGTCAATGTTAAAACATAAATAAATAAAAAAGCTCACAAAAATTCACTTGCTTTAACAGTCCTATTGCTGAATACCACACAAGCTACATCCATCTCAAACTCCTTTCTGAGAGACTTAGGGCTCCTTTTATGAAGGTGCACTAGGGTTTTTAGCGCACGCACAAAATTACCACACGGTAGCTGAAAATGTACCGCCTCCTAAAAAGGAGGTGGTAGTGGCTAGCGCGCTCAGGAATTTAGCTTGCGCTATTGTGCGCGTTAAGGCCCTATTGTACCTTTGTAAAAGGAGCCCTTAAATACAGAAGATTGCAATCTAATCTGAAATTATTACAGTATATAAAATTTTATAAATCTGCTGGGCTAGGCCATAGGTGCCTCAGATGGAAAAAAAATGTCTTCTAATAACTGACAGAATTTGAAACTTCATTGTTAAAGTACAGTATGTTTTATGTTTATTTAAAACTTCATATGTCACCAAGCTGGGCATTATCAAGGTGACTTACAAAGCTAAATCAAGAAAAGAACTCGATAAAATAATAGAAAAGCTCCCTCACACTCGTACAAGAGCAAAATGTTCTAAACATAAATTTGTGATTGTTTTCAGCCTAAAATTTGGGCCCTCACTTGGAAAAGCAAAAATCAATATAGTAAGGGATCAGTTTTGTAATGTATCTAACCTTTTGGGTAGGATTGTCCAGAAAAACCTAAAGTTGGGGAAAAAAAACTATGGAAATTGAAGTTTTCCCAATTAATTTGATTATATTTGATTGAAAAATAATGCCCATCCTGGAATCGCTCAAAGCCACTGATAACTGGCATCACCACAGACCCAGTTCAGCATGAGGTCTTGTTGCAAGGAGTTAAACAGCATTGCAAGCTTTATCCTGAATATCTCAAGATGACATCGAATGTTTGAGGGGTCCTTTTATTAAGGCATGCTAGTGCATCTTAGCACGCACTAAATGCTAACATGTGTGAACGTATCCATTATATCCTACCATGTTTCCCCGAAAATAAAACAGTGTCTTATATTTGGGGCCCAAAAAAGGCACTAGGTCTTATTTTTGGGGAATGCACATGACAATCTCTCACTTCCTCTCCTTTATCCCAATTCTTCCTCTTTCCTTTCTCTCCCTCACATGTGCAGCATCTTTCCTCCCCTCCCTCCCATCTCCCTGTGCAGCAGAAGTTTGCCCAGCTTCTATCCTTCCCTCCTTCCCATCCCTTGTGCAGCTGAACCCTTGATCAGCCCCACCCCCACCGCACAGCCAAACCCCTGCTGACCATCCTTCCCTCCCTGCCGACCACGAGCGAGCCCTATTTTCAACCGAAGCAGTGTCGGGCTGGTAGCACTCTAAACAGGCTGCTTGGCCTTGTCCGTCAGGGATTTCACTCTGCCGCATTACTGATGACGGCAGATAAAGACCAAATGGCCCATCTAGTCTGCCCATCCACAGTAACCATTATCTCTTTCTCTTTCTGAAAGATCTCACGTGCCTATCCCATGCCCTCTTGAATTCAGACACAGTCTCTGTTTCCACCACCTCTTCTGGGAGACTGTTCCACACATCTACCACCCTTTCCGTGAAAAAGTATTTCCTCATATTATTCCGGAGCCTATCACATCTTAACTTCATCCTATGCCCTCTCATTGCAGAGTTTCCTTTCAAATGAAAAAGATTTGACTCATGCACATTTATATTACATAGGTATTTAAATGTCTATCATATCTCTGCTCTCCCGCCTTTCCTCCAAAGTATACAGATTGAAATCTTAAAGTCTGTCTCCATACACCTTATCATGAAGACCACACACTATTTTAGTAGCCTTCCTCAAGAAATTTGCTCCATTAAGCAAAAATAATAGCAAATTTTAAGAAAAACAGTGCTTTAGGTAATCGGTGGTTTTGAGCAACTCTAGGATGGACTTTAAAAAATTTTCTTATCAATCGCAATCAAATTAATGGGGAAAATTTCAGTTTCCATGGTTTTTCCAACTTTAGGTTTTTCTGGACAATCTTACTGTTGTGTCGTAGTTTCTACCCTCACCCTTCATTGGTATGTAAGACCAAGTGAAAGTGAAAAGGTTTTCAACACCATCTTACGTTTATTTAAAGTTTGTTTCTGATCTATTAACTCTTGAAAGCCTGTTAACTAACCCACCCCCCCAAATTACTATCTCATGGGTTACTGCTCAATGTGCTTTTTGCTCCATTGGACACCCATATCCTAAAATCCTGCATAGATCTTACAATTCTCTTATGCACATAAGGAGCAAAAGGAAAGTTCAAGAAAGGTGGTTAATGTTCATAAAAAGCTTTGAGTTATAGTGAGGATCTTAAAATTAATTCTGTATCGAACTGGTAATAGGGATAACTTTTGAACAGCAGGGTAATGTCAAATTTGTGGTTGTACTGTCTAATTCCACCCCTAAATTTTGTAAGCAGTCTTGAACACTTAGCTAAGGCCTTCTTTTATCAAGCTGCGTTAGGGTTTTTATTGCCGGTCAGAGCTTTTATCACAGTGGCTTGATAAAAGAGGGCCTAAAATTTTCACTAGAAGATTATTGAGTGACCAGTCTCATAGGCAATTTATGAGCCTATACAGTACCTGTCATGGAGATTTTACTGCAGTTTGTTCTGTAATATGTTTACTTGCACAATTAAAGGGGTGATTGCAAAGTACATTTGCCAGATCTTTCCTTAGAGAAACCAAAAATTGGATTTCTGCAAAACTATGGTATGTACCACTGGTCTCGTTAAAAACCCTTTCTATTGCTTTTAAAAGAGATTATGGTGCCCCCAGGTCATCCTATAGTTTGTTTATTTATTTATTGGGATTTATTAGCCACATTTTCATGAAGAGATTCACCCAAAGTGGTTTATAAATACGTTAAAGGCTGGCTTACAATCTAACTAGTACCTGGGGCACTGGAAGTTAAATGACTTACTCAGAATCACAGGAAGCAGGCTTGAACTCTCATCCTTAGGGTGCGGAGGCAGCAGCTCTAACCATTAAGTCACACCTCCTCTCCTAGTAACTCATAGAAGATTGGTAGTCTATTATAATTGATTGCTGCCATCCATCAAAAAAAGATGATATCTGTGCAAATACTTTACAACCAATTGCCAAATTTATCAACAAAAAATAATCTACAGTTATCAAATGCTGCTTTTCAATCTAATAATGCCAACTCTATGGGTGAATTTATTTATAAAGGCTGTTAATAAATCTAAACAAATAAATGTATACCTTTATCTAATAACTGTAATAATAATAAATAAATTATTTATATACCATCTTGGACTTTATTTCTGGAATGGTTCACAATATAAGAACCTTTAGTTGTAAACAATTTTTATTGATGGTAACAAAATAACAGCAATCAAATACAGCAAAACATTGTACAATACATGAGAAAACAACCATTCCAGCATAGGGAAACAAATATCAACCATATTTACATAAAGTATAACTCTGTCTCTTTCCCTCCCATCCCCAAGAACACCCATGCACTCTCTTAATCTGAAAGATTCCAATTCAGATTCTATTCCCCCATTCATTCTTAAACAGCACTTTTCTATTTTTGGCCTGTACATTCTTAAACTCATTGACGCTAGTCTTACCTCCACAACATTACCAAAAGCTTGGAAGCATTCGCTTATCTTTCCCGTTCTCAAAAACTACAAAGGATCTACTCAGGAATGTTCCAACTAGAGACCAAAAGCCAACCTTTCATTTTTAGCAAAATTAACAGAAAAGATCGTATTCAATCAGATTTCAGACTTTGTCGACAAAACACAAATTCTCCATTCCAACCAAACCGGGTTCTGACGATAAACAGTTCATTCATTCCATTGATCCTTCCAACACCTCCATCATTAGCAGTATCAATTCTAAACTAGATAAAATTAGGCTAGGGTTAAATGAAAACATGCTTTCCCTCAGTATTTCTAAAACCAATTGTATCCTTTTTCCTTGGAAAGAGAATATTCAACTCACAGCACCTTTGGCCATCGACAATACTCCAATCGAACTAATCAGTTCAACCAAAATCTTAGGTGTTATTATAGACAGTAAGTTAACTTATCACCCGCAAATTTCTGCAGTAGTCAAAAATTGTTTCTATAAGTTACGAATGATAAGATCCTTGGCAACTATTCTGGACCAACAATCTTTAAATATCCTTATTCACTCTCTCATCATTTCAAAAATAGACTACTGCAACTCACTATATAAAGGTTTATGCCAGAAAGATATTAGACACCTATAATTAATCCAGAACACTGCCATAAAAGCCATAACTAATTCCAAAAAATACAATCATGTCACCCCTCTATTATAAAAAAAACTCATTGGCTCCCAATTCCCCATGGAATAACTTATAAAATAGCTATCCTCACATTCAAAACCCTACAATCCAATGAACCCACTTTCATTGATAGAATCCTTATCCCCCATGATCCTCCCAGAACTCTGAGATCCACCTCTCAACATCTTCTCCACGTCCCCTCCTTAAAAATTATCGGCACTCGTCGAACCACCTCTTTCTTGGTTATAGCCCCCACAATCTGGAACTCTCTACCAAATACCCTGAGGGCTGACCAAAAACTTAGATAAATTCAAAGGCAGATTAAAGTGTTTCCTTTTCAAAGACACCTTTCAGTAATAACCTCTTCCTTTTATCTCTTACTTTTCCTATACTCTCTCCACCTCCAGCCTCTTTATCAAAGAGGACCTTCTTCCTCCCCCTCCTCGTGTTTCTTCCCTCTCTATGTTTCTTTTCCTGTAAATATTGTATTTCACTAAAACTTACCTTTTTTATTTTAAGTCCTTAATTTGTCCTTTCTACATGTCCTTGTATGTCTCCCCTTTGTTTTTAATATTGTAAAATACTTAGAATTCATGATAGGTGTTTCAACAAATTTTAATAAAACTTGGAAACTTGCAACATCCCAGAAACTTCAAATCGCTTCCGCAAACTAGTTGCCCTCCGTTCTAACTGTAAGATTTCAGTATACCATGCCCGCTTCTGGTGAGCTACATAAGCTAAGATGTTCACCCTTAACACTGCTTTCGCCACCTCCCAGTAAAGAATAGGATCATCTCGGTGTACTTGATTATTTATTGACAGACTTTCAATTTCTGAAAAAGATATTCCTGAAAATGTGTGTCTCTATATAAATAACAAGGAAATCTCCATCTACTCCGCCCTACCCTAAGATTCCTCCAGTACCACCCAAGCATGGTCCGATATCTCTATAGGTCCCATCTCCATCCCTTATGTCCTGGAGCAGCTGGCAGGAGATCAAAATAAGGTCTATGCGGGAAAGGGTGTCGTGCCTGGAAGAGATGGGAATAATCCCATTCCAAAGGGTGTAATACTCGCCATACGTCCACCATGTTTAAAGTGGTGGTTAGCAGAGAAGGTCCCGTAATGGACTTGGATGTCTCTCTACCCACCATGGGCACCTTCCCAAAGGTCAAAAGCTGATTTCTTAAATGCCTAAAGAACTTGCTGCTTGGATTGTTAGACACACAAATGTTACAGAGAAGTAAATGTTTTCCAGTAAGGGTAACAGAAGCAGTGACATAGCGCCCATTTGGATCTCTCACCACCCGGTGGGTTTCCAGGAATGTCCCCTTTCATATCAGAATCACTAACCCTCCCTCCCTTTCTTATGAGCAGCTAGGGCCTCATAATGACATCCCACCTTCCATCTACATAATTTGGCATACTCCACTGATGTTAATCTTTTTTCCTGCAAAAAAGCTATGGTCGTCTGAGTGCGGTTCAACAACTGTAAAATCTTAGAATGTTTGATTGGAGAGTGTATACCCCCCACATTCCATGATGTTAATTTAAAGTCCATAACTAGCTAAGGCGGAACTCCCTCACTGGAATAGAAAAAGAAAAATAGCACCACAATGGCATCCTAGCAAGCAGCCCCCCCCCAGACCAATCCGTATCATATGGGTTATCAGGTCCAATGCCCACTAGCAAACCCCACTCTTGACCCCCCTCCCCAACCCAATCTGCTAACGAAAAACCCCTCAGCACCCCCCAACTCCCTCCTCCTCCCCTCCCCCAAAGAAATGCCCTGCACCATAAATGGCGCAACTTCCAAGAAACTAATACACCCTCCACACAGGTAATTGTGAACTCCATTCCCCCCAAAACCACCCTAACAGGCTAAACACATGTACCCCCAGCAAACAGAAAACCCAAGAAGGAAAGAACAATTATCATACCCAACCATACCAACACACATTCTACCATCCCAACCATGGCACCCTGACTCACCATGAGAATTCACAGGAGCCATTCAGGAAACTGCTTAGCACCGAGCAGCAGTGCCAAAACACACTCTTGCTCAGCAGCTGAAGCCGGAACTCATGGCAGCAACCGACCTGGTTAGTAGCAGGGCAGGAGCGCGGAAAGCTCGCTCCTGCCTACTACACCTCTGGACCACCAGGGATTCCAGCGGCAGAGGGGGTACGATGAACAGGGCAAGGAGGGGAGACAGGGTGGAGAGCTTGGGAGGGAGGATAGGGGGCTGGGTGCAGTGCTTGGCAGGGAGGGGGCTGGGTGCAGAGCCTGACAGAGGAGGGAGGGGGCGCAGAATGCAGATCCTGGCAGGGCAGGGCACTTGAATATTAAGCCACCCGACATATATTTGAGTCAACTATTTTTCTTCCTTTTTGGGGGGAAAAATGGTGGTCTCGACATATTTGGATCGCCTTATATTCGAGTATATATGGAAATGTGTGTTTTATATTTCCTGGCCTGCTAAATATATAGCTTATGTATTTAGCATATGGAAAAATGTAAACTCCTTGATAGCAGACTATCGGCCTCTTTTACAAAGCTGCACGGCAACAGCCCCGAAGCCCTTTAAATCTATGGGCTTCAGGGCCGTTAGCGCAGCGCAGCCACTAATGCGGCTTTGTAAAAGAGGCCGTATGCCATGAGAATTACTGCCTGTGACTTTGATGAAATGTCTGTATCTTTGCCCTGGAATGTCTAGTTGTAATTGTGGGCAGTCATCTTATGTAGAGGCTACTGCCAGGGGGGATTTTCCTGAAGTGTTGCCCAGTCCAATTTTACTTCTTGAGTGAAGAAATAACACTTGTCCATTTGGGATATCTGCTCTTGATATGATCATCTTAATGATAATAGCAAAGTGCAATATTAGCTACAAATAGGCATCAAAATACGATAGTGTCTTCCATAGAAATCTATAGACATGAAACACATTCTGACTGGATTCAATTATAGATTCATTTGCATTTCCCTGGTGTCCCACTACTACCCCCTGCTGTAAATAATATACAGATCTATAGGGTGACTTGTGTTAAACCTAACACTGATTTATTACATTTCTTTCTATATGTCTTACTTTACTTCTAATGTAATAACTTCCTCTTTTACTAACGCATAGCGTGAGTTTTAGCACCGGCAGCAGCGGTAACTGCTCCAACACTCATAGGAATTCTATGCGTGTTGGAGCAGTTACAGCCACTGCCAGCACTAAAACCCATCCTATGCATTAATAAAAGAAGGGATAAATTAATGATATGCAAAAATCACTGAAATAAAACCAAATTGTACTAAAACAGAAGTAAGTTTCTTTTAATGTGCTAAAATGGAAGTCTGTCTGAGTCTATGGGAAATTAAAACTTTTACTTCCCCAATAGCACTGAATATTTACTACATCTTTGGAGGTGAAAAACAAGTTTGCACTAAACTTTAGGAATGTTTCCTGCATTATTTTTAATAATGTATGTAGCTCACTACCAGGTATCAGCCTTTTAGTATAGATTTATGGTAGAGGAGATGTAGGCTCTCTGTAGGTACAGCCTACATCCCCTCTATCCCTTTCAATGCCCATTTTGTTGAATCTGATTTTGAAGGCTTTCTTCCATTCTTTGTTTACATTTTAAATGCCCTTGATAAATCCAGCGTCAAAAAGCAGCACCCTGTTGCTTAAGTGCAGTGGCTAGCATGGGAGGGAATCAAGAGAAGGTTGAAGGAAAATGTCAGCAAGTAGTCTTTTGATTTCTGATTGATGTCCATTTCGTTTTCTATTTCTGGTGATCTGGATCCGAGTACTAGTTATCTACTAATTTGCTTAGAATGTGGCTATTTTACACTCGTTTCCAAAATGTTTTGCATTCTGTGTGGGAAAACCATGCTGCTCTCCATCTGTTTAATCCATATTCAATCTCCTTTGAATGCTAGAATCCTGTAAGTATGACATACGTTCCTACAGAGGAGGAGAGGAGGATCTTCAGAGAATGTAATGAGGAGAGTTTCTGGTACAGGTGTAAGTATATTTCTTCTAAGATGTTTTTGTTCTCCTTACATCAGGGGTGCCCACACTTTTTTGGCTTGCGAGCTACTTTTAAAATGACCAAGTCAAAATGATCTAACAACAATAAAATTTTAAAAAACACAAAGCACACTGTACGCAGAGAAAATGTTAATTTATCATTTGTGTTCAGGGTTTTTCAAGGCAGATGACTTTAAAATATGCAATGTCACCTCAGTAACAATTATAGAAAAATAGACAAATATACCCCCTCTCCTTTTACTAAACCGAAATAGCAGTTTTTAGCCCAGGGAGCTGCACTGAATGCCCCTCACAGCTCCCAACACTCATCGGCACCCTGCACTAAATACCACTATCGCGGTTTAGTAAAAGGGGGCCATAGTGCAAAATATAGACAGCAGATATAAATTCTCAAAACGGATACATTTTGATCACTAAATTGAAAATAAAATCATTTTTCCTATCGTTTTGTCTGGTGATTTCATAAGTCTTTGGTTGCACTTCCTTCTTCGGTAAATTCAATGTTTATTTATTTCTTTCGGCCCCCCTCCACTTTTTTTCTGTCTCTCTTTCTTTCTCCCTCCCCTTGCCCCATCTTTATTTCTGTCTTTCTCTCTCCCCCTGCCTGTCTGTCTGTCTTCCTCTCTCCCTGCACCCCCCAAGCCACCATGCTGATTTCTCCCTGCTTCCCTGAGCCAGACCTGGTGCATACAAGCACCAGGCCCACAAACCTTCCCCCCTCTCCTGACATCAGAGAGGAAGTTGTAAGCCAGCCAGGCAGCAATTGGCTGGCCCAAAACTTGCTCTCTGACGTCGGAAGTGAAGACTTGTGGGTCCAGCGTTTGTACGCTCCAGGCCTGGCTCAGGGAGGCAGGAAGAACAAGATCGCAAAGGCAACTTGATCGACTTGCGTTGCCTTTGTGATCAACCATTTGGGCATCCCTGCCTTACATCATATGCCTTTCTGTTTCTTTCATCCCCACCACTGTCAGTGCACCTGTCGAAAACCATATTTATGACCTTTAACTTGGGCACACATATTCATCCCCATTTTAGAAATGACATAATAGTCAGAATTGATATATCCAGGTTAGGATGTCTCAAGTTTCACCACAATTTTAGACCAGCCTGTTCTAAAATAGAGGAGAAATGGATGTTTGTGCTATAACAGTTGGCTGGTTCTTGACATAAAGGGAGATGTTGTTAGACAGCTTCCTTTCTGTTTTGTATCGTATCCCTTCTCTCAACATTGCAGCTTCAACTTCACCCCTCCCCAACATTGCAGCTTGTCATAAAAACATAAGAATAACCTTACTGGATCAGACCAATGGTCCATCATGCCCAGTAGTCCGTTCTCATGGTGGCCAATCCAGGTCACTAGTACTAGTAAAAAATTGTTAGAAAATCACTTTTTCTTCATACTTTTTCTACTAGTTATAACAGTGTTATCTAATCATTGTTTTGTTTTGTTTTATCTTACAGCCCTTCCTATTTCTGCAGTGAGCATGTTTGTCACACAGTTCCTAATTTCAAAAGGTATGGTTTTAAATGTCATTTCTAGTGCAATAGGTGAGTCATTCTAAACATGTAAATTGTCTCCCAATGGCAATGTGCCATATGCAGAAGGAATCCACTCTGGATTTTTTTCTGTAACTCTCCTTTACTCTAGTTTCACCTGCAGCTCTAGCATCACCTGCAGTTTTTCCCTTATGCACGCGTGCCTGAAAGAGTGTTTCTGTTCTGCTCTCCCTTTTTTTCTTATTTTATTCGGTGTTTTTGTCCATTTTTCAGGATTTATTTGTGCTTGGAGCGTTTCTTCAGCTCTGCCTGTGCAGAGAAGAAGCAGACTACTACTACTATTTATTATTTCTATAGCGCTGAAAGGTGTACGCAGCGCTGTACATTTTAACATACAATAAACAGTCCCTGCTTAGAAGAGCTTACAATCTAATTTAGACGGGACATTTCAGGGTTGGGGAGGTTATTTATTTATTTATTTAGATTTATATCCCGTCCTCCCAGTAGCTCAGAACGGTCTACAAGTAAACATACACAGTGGAAGTAATTAGACAAATAAGATGTACAATAGGTTTAGATGCTTGGACATACAAGACTGTGCAGTATTTTTCAGAGTACAAACAATTTTTCAGAGTACAGACAATTTATCAGAGTACAGACTAAGAGAGGACTATACTGAAATTTAGGGAGAAGTTAAATAGGGGAGAGAAGAGAGAGGTGGGGTTTAAGGGGGGGTGTAGACTGAGGGAGACCTTTAGTTGAAGAGGAGGGTCTTTACCATTTTACGGAATGTCAATAAAGAGTTCTGTTGCCTGAGTTGGGGGGGGGGAGTTGATTCCAGAGATGTGGGATGAAGTGGCTGTAGGATTGTTTGCGGGCCGTTTCTGAGAGGAGGGACCTTCCAGGGGGAATGCATAGGCGTATTTCCGATTTTGAGCGGAGGGTGCGAGTGGGGGTGTAGATGGGAAGCTTGGATTTTATGTAGGAGGGGGTGGTGGCATAAATTCTCTTGTGGGCTACTGCTAGGACCTTGAAAGCACAGCGCTGGCTAATTGGGAGCCAGTGTTCAGCGCGGAGTGCTGGGGAGACGGGATCATGGTAGTTGAGGTTGTGTAGGAGGCGGATAGCTGCATTTTGGACACATTGGAGGCGTTTGAGATTATTTTTGGTTAGTCCATTAAGTAGGGAGTTACAGTAATCCATTCTGGAGAGGACATATGCGTAGAGGAGTTGGGCGAGGTCAGGTGTGGAGATGTAGGGTTTGATCCTTTTCAGTTGGCGGAGGTAGTAGAAGGAGGTGGAGATTACTTGGGATATGCGGGCAGATAGGGATAGGTGTCCATCTAAGGTTACTCCTAGGCTGCGTACCTGATCTGTTGCCGTTAGTAGAGTGGAGTCCCATGCTAGGGTAGGACGTGTGAATTTGATGCTTTTTTTCCTGATCCATAAGAGTTCTGTTTTAAAGGCGTTTAGTTGAAGTTTGTTGTTTGACATCCAAGTTTTCATATCAGAGAGGCAATGTTGGAGGTTAGTAATTTGGGACGATCGGTTCTAGCCTAGTGGGAGGAGCAGCTGGATGTCATCTGCATAAGAGTGGATTTTAATGCTATATTTCTGCGCTATATCAATGACAGGCCTGATGTAGAGGTTGAATAGGAGGGGGGATAGAAGGGCGCCTTGAGGAACACCATATTTGATAGGCTTGAGGCGAGATTTGTGTGTTCCTAGTAGGACACACAAATCCTGGGTCCTTTGATGGAGGAAGGAGGTGATACATTGGAGGGCTGTGTCCTTGATTCCGAGGTCATAGAGTCTGGATGTGAGGAGGTGGTGGTCGACTGTGTCAAAGGCAGCGCTGAGGTCAAGTAGGACTAGTAGGGCATCACTGCCTTTGTCGAGTATTGCCCAGCTGTCATCAATGATATCAAGGAGTACTGACTCTGTGCTGTGGCCTTTTCGGAAGCCGGACTGGACAGGGGATAGAGCAGCTTGTTCTTCAATGAAAGGGTGAAGTCGGTGGAGCACAATTCGTTCAAGGAGTTTGGAGACAAATGGGAGGTTGGAGACTGGGCGATAGTTGCCGGGTTCGTTAGGATCAAGGGTGGGTTTTTTGAGAGTGGGCTTGATAATAGCTGACTTCCAGCTGAGGGGCACAGTCCCAGTGGTTAGAGAGGTGTTAATGATGGGGAGGATGGATTCTGCCATGGCGTCTTCTGTGGACAGCAGGAGGTTGGATGGGCAGGGATCGAGGATGGTGTTGGAGGGTGTGAGTTCTCTCAGGGTTTCGAGAACCTCAGCATGAGTGGCCGTATGAAATTGGGAGAGAGTGGCGGAGGGTGGGGTATTTGGAATCGGTTGGGGCTGAATAGGAGTGGGTTTGGTGTTGGTGTCAAGATTATCTCGGATGGTTTGTACTTTGGACTGGAAGAAGTCCGAGAGAGTCTCGCTATCAAGTTCAGTTTGGTTGTTGTGACTTTTTCTTTGGGCGCTGGTGAAGAGTTGGTTTGTGAGGGTGAACAATTGTTTGGATCTAGAAGGGGCTAGTTGTAGGAGGCGAGAGTAGTAGGTCTTTTTTGCTTCTAGGATGGCAGCTTTGTAGGTGATGGATATGTTATTCCAGTGAGCTTTGGTTTCTGAGTTCGGGTGTTTGACCCAGATCCTTTCTGCTTTCCTCAGCGATCGTTTTATGGATCGGAGGTCACTGGTGTACCAGGGAGCAGGTGCTTTGTTGGTGATTATTTGGGTTGTTTTTGTCTGGGCGAGGCTATTATAGAGGGATTGGATGTTGGAGTGCCATGCGGAGGCTGCCTGGTCAATGGAGTGGGGATGTTGGGTGCAGGTATCATTTAGGGTGCGAATGCCCGCGACCATAGCTGGAGGGCTGACTGAGTTAGGGAGTTGACGTAGGGTGGGAGGGGTAGGGTCTTTACGCGGGGCTAGGGTAGTTTCGAGTGGGAGTTCGAATTCAATGAGGTGGTGGTCTGACCATGGGACTGGTGTGGTGGTATAAGTTGTTTGTTGGGGCTCTGCAGTTGGGCCACTGAGGGTGAAGAGCAGGTCTAAGATGTTGCCTGCTGAGTGCGTGGGGGTGGTTATAGCCTGATGAAATCCCAGGTCGGTGAGGGAGGAGAGGAAGTTGTCAATTTGTCCTGAGGTGTTGGGGTAGTCTGGGAAATTGAAATCTCCCAGGATGGTCACGTGTTTGTGTGAGATGGATAGTTCAGTGATGAATTCGAGGAGGGTCTCTAGGGTATCTGCTGGGGAGCTAGGGGTTCTGTAGAGGAGTATGAGGGCAATTTTGTGTTTGTGGCCTATGGTGAACGCAAGTGCTTCTAGGGAGGGAATATTGATGGAGTTTATCAGTTTTGGTGTGGCAGAGGTCTTGACAATGGTAGTCACTCCACCTCCTTTCCCAGAGGTACGTGAACAGGCTAGGGCCTGGTAGCCTGGAGGACATAGTTCGCCTAGTGTTATCCCATCATTGTCTTGGAGCCAGGTTTCAGTGATCATGAGGGCGTCCCAAGTCTTGTCACAGATGAGGTCATGTAGGAGGAAGGATTTGTTGTTAACTGATCTTGCATTGATGAGTGCCAGTTTGAGTGTATTGCTGGAGGGGGCTTGTTGGGAGGGAAGAATGGGGATGAGGTTGGCAGGGTTTCTGGTACGGCATTTTTTAGGTTGTGAAGAGAGATCACCGTATCTGCCTTGGCCTGTAATTATGGGGATGGTGAAGTATAGTGTTGTAAGGAGTGTAGGGGAAGTGGTGGGAGTGGGGGTGGCTGGGAGGGTGGTTTGAAAAGTGGTGGGAGGGGGGCGGGGAAGGTGGTGGCTTGAAGAGTTGGGGGCATGGCAGGAAGGGGGATTGGGTGTTGGATCGGATGGAATTCAGGAGAGTCTCCCTATCAAGTGCTGGCTAAGTCCTACTGTTGTAGCTAAGCCAGGAGAGGCTTGGGCAATAGATGACTAACAGGAAAGATTGCGCAGCCAAGGTTTGTGTGTAGCCCAAGGATGTGCTGGGGGGGAAGTAGGGGCAACAAAAGTGAATACTGGTAAACCTTTGGCAATAATACAGTTTGGCACTAAGCAAAAGCATAAACAGTAATAGAATTTGGCATCTAAACAGGAGCATAGAAACAAGAGCATAGACAGTAATAAAATTTGGCACTAAACAAGAATATAGACAGGAATAAAATTGGAATCGGGCGGAATCCGGGTTGGGAGGGTTAAACAGGGGAGAGCTGTGAGAGCAGGAACGGTGGTCTGTCGGCCCTGAACACAGGGCAAAAGAAGAGGAGTGAGCTGGTGGGCGGAGTCAAGCCCGATGTCACGCTGTGCTGCAGAGTCGGGCTGAGGAAGGAGGGACAAAATGGAAGCCTTCTTCCTCCTTCCTTTGCCTGCAGAAGAGCAGGAACGGTGGTCTGACGGCCCTGAACACAGGGCAAAAGAAGAGGAGTGTGCTGGTGGGCGGAGTCAAGCCCGATGTCACGCTGTGCTGCAGAGTCGGGCTGAGGAAGGAGGGACAAAATGGAAGCCGCCTTCCTCCTTCCTTTGCCTGCAGCGGAGTCAAGCCCGATGTCACGCTGTGCTGCAGAGTCGGGCTGAGGAAGGAGGGACAAAATGGAAGCCTTCTTCCTCCTTCCTTTGCCTGCAGAAGAGCAGGAACGGTGGTCTGACGGCCCTGAACACAGGGCAAAAGATACCTATAGTGGGTATAGGTATCTGACAGCAGTGAAAGGGAGTTTAAGAGTTGAAAATAGTTTCAAAAAGTGAGGCAGGCTGCAGCACATTTCCAGCACAGGTCATAGTGAGTAAGGCTGTCATAGTCTGTGAGGTGATTTGGGGCAGAGGGTTCTGAATTTTAAAGTTTTGAGGGTTTCTATGTGTCCCCCTGTGGTCCCCCACCTGACAAATCCTAAAATCGCCTTTTTGAGCTTTCTTAAGCTTTTTAGTGGCCATCTTGGATTTTTAGTGATATTTTTTTCAAAAGCTTTCTCCTCTCTCAAATCTGCAAATTTTACTTCAAAACCTATTGGGATGGAGTCCTTGGACTTTCCTACTGTGAATTCTTGTCAGGATTGCACAAATTTAGCGCCTCAGGAGCATCCTTGCGCCACATGCCTTGTGGTGTAACTGGAAGAGGCAGCAGCACAAAGCTTAATCTCTCCCCTGACTAAGCAGGTGTTGAAATGCTTGTCTAGCCCTTTGGGATGGCCTTCTTTGTTTTTGGGGCTCGGCACGGCTGAAAGTTCCATGCGCAAGGCTGCGGACTCTCTGCAGCCCAAGAAGCGCAAGGTGAAGTCACCAAAGGGTGATTCAACGCCCCAGGGTATGGAGGCCTTCATAGAATTTATGAAACATCTATAGCATACATTTCCGATCAGTTGTTCTTCCCTTGCGCAGTCCCGCTTCGCCTCGGATGTGTCTCTCAGTACCATGCATCCTCTCAGTCAGCTACTGTTCATGGGTTGGCTGACCTTGTTCTGGGAGATCCTTGTGATGATGACCAGTTTTCTGACCCTCTGTTTTCCGGTGGAGCACTTCCCAAGGCGGGGGACCCGGGCCTGTATGCTGGATCTTCAGATCTTTTAGGAACATTGGAACCAGGGGATGATCCTACAGTTCTGCGTTTTAGGTCTGCGGCATTGCTGGATCTCATCTCAAAATCTTTGCAGGAGTTGAATTTAATCACTCAGCCAGCTCCATCCACCGCCTCTTCTTGGCTATGTGGTGTGCGCTCAGTCTTCCTCCTTTCCCTTGCATCCTGATTTGAGCATTATGATCTCGGAGCAATGGGACTCTCTAGAGCAGTGGTTCTTAACCTTGTTGGAGGTACTGAACCCCACCAGTTTCATATGCGTGTTCACCGAATCCTTCTTTATTGGAAAAATAAAATATGATTTTTACAAATTCAAAACATAGGTATACAGTGAGGGAAAAAATAATATCAATTTTGAAAACAAAAAAGTTCTCCTATATTTCGAATAATAATAACATAATGAAATTTACTGCAAATCAGTGTGACTTCTGCTGTTGCCTCTCAGAGACCAGTTCAGAAATGCGCGGCTTTACCTTGACAAGTGCCACTCTCATGTCATTTTCGCAACAAAGTCTGTTCCTTTTCTTCGTTTTTATGTCCAGCATCCTCGAAAAGGATTGCTCGCAAAGATATGTTATAACAAACGGTATGAAAATTTCCAGAGCTTTCTTAGCAATAACAGGGTACGTTACCAATTGTTGACACCAAAACGTTGAGAGCGTTGTTGTTCTGAAGAGTTGCTGTTGAACCTGGCTCTGCTGAATTTCAATGATTTCATCGAGGTATTCATCATTGACATCTGTTGTCTCAACACTAAACGTGAATGGCTGTCTCACCCATGCTGGATATGACTCTCTTGTAGGGAAGTATCCGTCGAGAGACTTTGCAAGCTCATCTAAGTGCGTGGCAATAGTTTGCTTCAGTTCCGCGGGTACAGAAATGTCTCCGATTCCAGATACATCTTCGATCTTACTTACACAGTTGTCTAGCAGGGGAAAGTTTGCGAAGTTATTGTTTTCTGTTCGTCGTTTCCATAATGGTAGCTTTTTTTGAAAAGCTTTCAGGTTTTCTTCTGCTTCGATGATGTTGACTCCACCACCCTGTATCTGCTTATTGAGATGATTGAGAGCTGCAAAGATATCAGCCATGTACGCTACAATGAGAATGAACTCAGAATTTTTGAAGCAATCTGCATGATAATGTTGCTGCTCTTGCAAAAACAGAGCTAATTCCACACGCATGGCAAAAACACTATTCAGCACCTGTCCCCGAGATAACCACCGAACGTTAGAATGGTACAGAAGTACCTCGAATTCAGATCCCATTTCTTTACACAGCTCCTTGAAGATGCGGTGCTTCAGAGCATTATTTCGCACATAGTTCACGCATTCCACAACAATTTTTAAAACTTCTGCCAGTTTTGGAGGCAAGGTTTTTGTTGCCAACGCATGCCTGTGCAGAATGCAATGCGTAACAATGATGTGTGGTGCATCGGCATTCACTAGCGCACCAAAACCGGACTTTCTTCTGAGCATGGCTGGAGCTCCGTCCGAACAAACTGCAGAAACCATATCCCATGAAAGATTGTTGTCTTTGAAGAAGTCATCCACAAGTTTCTTCACATCAGTTGCCTTAGTTGTTGTTGTAAGAGGCTTACAAAATAAAAAATCTTCCTTTATCACGTCGTCTTTCACATAGCGCACGAATACTGCAAGCTGGCTTAGATTGGAAACGTCTGTGGTCTCGTCGAGTTGAAGGCTGAATTTTGCCGGGCTTGAAATCAGATCTGCAACTACTTGAGCCAAGATGTCTTTGCTCATGTCCTCTATTCTGTTGCTGATGATGTCATTTGAAAGAGGAATTTCAGATAACTGAACTTCAGCCGCTTTTCCCAGCATGATATTCGCCATCTTCAACACAGCTGGTTTTATGAGTGTTTCACCAATGGTGTGTGGTTTGCCCTGCTTTGCGATCAGGTAAGCAACTTCTTACGATGCTGTGAGGATCGGTTTGTTGATGGGTACAAAGCCGAGAACAGGCAGAGTAGCCTTTTCATCGAATCTTGCTCTCTTCACCTTGAATTCAGCGAGCGTTGTGTTCTTGTATTTTCCATCTCTATGCAGCTTAAGGAAGTGTTCCCTTAGTTTTGCCGGAGCTAGACTAGAATTACTCAACTTGGCATTGCAAATCATGCAATTAGGACGCTGACTCCCATCACGTTCTGTTATACATGTGAATCCATATTGTACATATTCGTCCGACCACTTTCGTATTAAAATATTAAGATAGGTATCACACGACGTACCATCACAACAGTTACAATTTGACCACTGTGCGCATCAAATCCCCTGCAGCACAGATAGGCCAAGCGATGTTGCGTGATCACTTGCAACCAATTATGGACAAGCGGGGCGTATCATCACGAATCATAAGCGCTTCGGTCACGTTCAATCATCTATCAGTTAAATCACAAATTTTGATCAGGAATTGATTGATGTATCTAAGGCGTTAGTTACAGATTGATAGATCAAGAAACCGAGTACACGATCAGTCTTGATCAAAATCACTGAATAACTGATAGATGATTGAACGTGACCGAAGCGCTATATGAGTCGGAGATGTGTTTTGACCTCCGCCGAACCCGCGAGACTGACTCACCGAACACCTGGGGTTCGGTCGAACCCAGGTTAAGAACCACTGCTCTAGAGGGAGCCCTTAAGATATCGAGAGCCATGTCTCGCCTGTATCCTATGGCGCAGGAGTGCCAGCAGCTTTTTGGTCAGCCTAAGATGAATTCTTTGGTGGCACAAGTGACTAAGCACACCTCTCTTCCTGAAAAGGGTGGTATGGTGCTCAAAGACATGCAGGACCACCGGGTGAATGTGGTCCTCAGGAGACTCTTTGAGGCGGTGGCTTTAGGCATAAAGATTACTTCCTTTGTCACATGCACCTGTCTGTCTTTGCTGGGCACTCTAGAGAATGAGGCTATGGAGCCTCCTCAGCTTCTTTTAGCTGGGGGGAGGGGATTATGTTGCTTACACTTTATATAACTTTATGCAGGTCTTAGGTAAGGTATCGACAAATTTTATTTCTGCTCGCAGAATGCTCTGGATCAGGCAGTGGGCTGGTAATTCCACCTCTAAAGGTACTCTTGTGCGGCTATCTTTTTTTAAAATTTGGCAAAGGCCTGGACGACCTAATGAATTCCGTGGTGGGCCGTCACCCTAAGACACTGCCTGACAGCAGACCCAGATCCTCTAGAGCAGTGTTTTTCAACCTTTTTACACCTATGGACCGGCAGAAATAAAAGAATTATTCTGTGGACCAGCATCAGTCCGTGGACCGGCGTTTGAAGTACACTGGGCTAAGTCGTGGGCCAGACCCTGCCCATTTCTACCCAATGTCCACCCCAGACCCCTCCCCCATAATAGTACTAATTGCACCTTGCACGTCCCGTACCTCATCTGGAAGCCTTCCCTCTGACGTTGCAACGTCAGAGAGAAGGCTTCCGGTTCAGGCACAGGACGCGTGTAGGAGCCACTGCCTGTGGCTTTGTGCACTGAATCAGTTAGGAAGAGGGAACTGGCTCTAAGATAACGCCGCATCGATCGCACCATGGATCAGTGGTTGAAGAATACTGTTTTAGGCCTGATGCACGTGCTGGCCCTGTGGACTGGCAGCAAATTTCTGTGGACCGGCACAGGTTGATGGACCGGTGGTTGAAGAACACTGCTCTAGAGGTTTGGGACATTCTACTTTTCGTGGCTCTAGGCATTCCCGCCCTTATTCCAGTTCCACGTCTCAGAAATTTTCCCAGGGTTACAGTCACAGATTCTCAGGCTCCAGGTGTAATCAGCCCTCCACCTTCCGTGCGGCTCCCTCTGCCAAACAGGTACAATGACGCCAGGCCAAGGGAGGCCTCTTTGCATATAGGAGACAGACTTGCATCATTTCTGCAGGCCTTGGTGCACATCACATCTGACCAGTGGATTCTGGATATCATTCAGGCTGGCTACAAGCATGAATTTGCTTGGCCTCTGACAGATTGGTTTGTGGACTCTCCCGTGAGGTGCCCAGACAAAGTGGTCAAAGTGCAAGCCACTGTATAAAGATTGTTGGATATTCAGGCCTTTGAACCAGTGCCACCCGAAAACTTGGGCACATACTCCATATACTTTATCGTGCCAAAGAAAGGCTCAGATGATTGGAGATCGATCCTGGGTCTTGCGCACGTCAGTGCAGCACTGAGGGTCCCATTCTTGCGCATGGAGACATAAGAACATAAGAATTGCCGCTGCTGGGTCAGATCGGTTCATAGTCATTCGCATGCTGGACAAAGACACGCCGACATTTGAGCCCAGACAATTCTGCGCAAGACTCCAGCGTGCTGCCAGAAAAGTTAATTTTAAAGAGCTCCGATGGGGTGTGTGAGAGGGGAAACCCCCCCCCCCCCGTTTACTTAATAGTGTTCACGCTACCATTGGGGGGGTTTGAGGGGTTGTAATCCCTCCTTATAGAGGAAACTTAACTTTTTCCCTTTTTTTTTTTTAGGAAAAAGTTACGTTTTCTGTATAATGTAGGGGTTGTACCCCCCACACCCTCCCCCAACGGCAGTGCGAACAGTATTAAGTAAAGTGGGTGGTTCCCACCACACACACCCCTCCCCATCGTAGCTCTTTAAAATTAACATTTACAGCGGTGCACTAGAGTCTTGCGTGCAATTGTCTGGGCTGAAATGTCAGCGTGGCTTTGTCTGGCGCGCTTTTGTCCTGTCACTGGTCAGACCAGTGGTCCATCGTGCCCAGCAGTCCACTTACACGGTTGCCCTCTGGTCAAAGACCACCGCTCTAACTGAGACTAGCCCTACCTGTGTACGTTCTGGTGCAGCAGGAACTTGTCTGACTTTGTCTTGAATCCCTGGAAGGTGTTTTCCTCTATGACATACTTCGGAAGAGCGTTTCAGTTTTTTTACCACTCTGTGGGTGAAGAAGAACTTCCTTATGTTTGTACGGAATCTATCCCCTTTCAATTTTAGAGAGTGCCCTCTCTTTCTCCCTGCCTTGGAGAGGGTGAACAACCTGTCCTTATCTACTAAGTCTATTCCCTTCAGTACCTTGAATGTTTCGATCATGTTCCCTCTCAATCTCCTCTGTTCGAGGGAGAAGAGGCCCATTTTCTCTAATCTTTCGCTGTACGGCAACTCCTCCAGTCCCTTAAACATCTTAGTGGCTCTTCTCTGGACTCTTTCGAGTAGTACCGTGTCCTTCTTCATGTACGGCGACCAGTGCTGGACGCAGTACTCCAGATGAGGGCGCACCATGGCCCGGTACAGCGGCATGATAACTTTCTCCGATTTGTTCGTGATCCCCTTCTTTATCATTCCTAACATTCTGTGTTGTCTATCATAGCAGCGGTGGCCCCAAGAGAGTTCCTTGCCTCTCTGGATCTCACAGAGGCTTACTTGCATATTCCCATTTATCAGTTGTATCAGAAATTCCTCAGGTTTCATGTCCTGGGAAATCATTGCCAGTTTTCAGCTCTACTTTTTAGCCTGGTGATGGCAACTTGTATCTTCACCAAGGTGATTATGGTCGTGGCAGCTCATTTTGGAAGATGGGACTGCAAGTGCACCCGTACTTGGACGATTGGCTGTTCAGAGCCCCCTTGTTGGCTGTGGGTCGGTGCACGGTGGATCAAGTGGTCCAGGTCCTGAAGGGCCTGGATTGGATTGTGAATTACAGAAAAAAATTTGACCCCCCCCAACACAGTCCCTGTAATATCTAGGAGTATTGTTCAACACGGCAGCTGGCCAAGTTTATCTTCCAGAGGCACACAGACAGAAGCTGTGCTATCAGATTTCTTGTCTTCTGGACAAAGCTGCTCCGACTGTGCGGGACTATTTCCAGGTCCTGGGGTTCATGGTGGCCTCCATAGATGTGGTCCCTTGGGCAAGGGCACATGTGCATCCTTTGCAGCATGTGTTGTTCTCCTGCTGGGCTCCGTAGACAAAAGAGTTGCAGATGGCTCTTCCTTGGACTCTGGAAGCCTGGGCCAGCATGAATTGGTGGCTTCTTCCGCAGTCTCTCTCCAGGGGCATGTCGCTATAGATTGCGTCTTGGGTAGTTGTAATGACAGATGCAAGTGTCCACGACTGGGAAGCCCATTGCAACCATCGTCCTATTCAGGGCCATTGGACAATATCAAAGAAATGGTCAATCAACTGATTGGAACTGCGGGCCATTCGCTTGGCTCTGGTGACATTGCAGTTGACTCTGGAGGGCCAAGTGGTCCGCATCTTCTCCAACAATGCGACAGTGGTGGCATATGTCAATCGCCAGGGTGAAAACGTGCTTCTCTGGCTCAGGAAGCCCCCTGCTTTTTTCTCTGGGCCAAACGTCATCTCCAGGCCCTTTTGGCTGCGCATGTGGTAGGAGTCGACAATATTCAAGCACATTTTCTCAGCAGACAGAGCTTTGATCTGGGTGAGATGGTGCTGTCCTTGGCGGTGTTTCAAGCCATTGTGCGGCGCTGGGGTCAGCCTCACTTTGATCTAATGGCCATGGTGAAAAACTCGAAAGCCAACTGATTCTTCAGTCGAAGATATTAGCCTGGAAACGAGAGCTTAGATGCTCTAGTACAGCCGTGGACGCAGGGAGTTCTACCGTACATTTTTCCTCCCTGGCCCATGATAGGTCAGGTCCTCCACCACATTGCAACTCTTCAGGGAAGGATTATTTTGGTGGCTCCAGAATGGCCTCAAAGACCATGCTATGCAGATCTGATGCGTCTTCACATAGATCTCAGCTGTCAGTTGCTGTTGCTCTCAGATCTTCTCTCTCAAGATCCAGTCTATATGGAGGATCCTACTTGCTTTGCTTTTATGGTATGGCTATTGAGCGCGAAGCATTAGAGCTTAAAGGATATTCTGATGTAGTCATTTCTACTCTTCTGAAATCTAAGAAGTCAACTACTGTGTCGGCCTATGCTAAGGCGTGGAAGACTTTCCAACATTGGTGTGACCAGGCCAGTGTGGAGTCGAATTCTCCAGTTTTAGTGGTGCTAGCCTTTCTCCAGGCGGTCCTTGATAAGGGCCTTACCATGGCTTCCCTTTGGGTCAAAGTAGCTGGGCTCTCTTGCTTCAGAGCCCAGGATCATTGTCCTTCACTTGCATCTCACCATGTTGTGGCCAGATTTCTGAAAGGTGCTCTTTGTATTGGACCTCCAATCAAACTGCCGTTCCCTTTGTGGGATCTTAACTTGGTTTTATCTAGTCTCATCAAGGCTCCTTTTGAACTTCTGAAAGATGCTTCTCTCTTGGACCTGACGCTAAAGTCAGTTTTTCTGACCTGACGCTAAAGTCAGCGAAATGTGTCTCGGATCTCCAGGCTCTGTCTTGTAGAGAGCCTTTCCTGAGGATATCAGAAACAAAGCTCTCTCTCTACACAGGTCCTTAATTTCTGCCAAAGGTGGTGTCTGCATTCCATGTTAATCAGGAAGTGTGTTTGCCTGTTTTCAGCCTACTGGTTCTAAGAATCAGGACCACATTTTGCAGAAATAGAATGTCTGCAGAGTTCTTCCATGTTATCTGGAGGTCACAAATGAGTTTCTCCTCTCTGGCCATCTTTTTGTGCTAACTCATTCTTCTAAGCAGGGTGCCCCCACTTCCAAGGCCACTATTTCTAGATGGATACATAAGGCCATTTCATCAGCGTACATTCTTTACAGTAAACAGTCTCCTATTTCGGTTAAAATGCATTCTGCCAGAAACATGGCATCCTCATGGACCAAGGCTAAGGTGATCTTCTATGAGGAGATTTGTAGGGCAGCTACTTGTTCCTCTCTACACACGTTTGCCAAATTCTACAGAGTGAATGTGGCAGTGAGACAGGACTCTGTCTTTGGGTCCTCGGTCTTGAGGGTCGATGCAGTCAGCCCACCCTAGCTTTTTGGGTCTGCTTTTCATGTTCCACTTGTCTAGAATATATCACCTATTGCACTGGTAAAAGAGATTATGTCCTTACCTTGATAATATCTTTTGCAGTAGATAGGTGAGACATTCTAGACTCCTGCCTTGTCCTTCCTGCATCTGCCTTCTGTCTCTTCTGTTATGCTTCTCCAAGTTGATTCTTGGATGCCAGTCAGTCCTTTGGACTGAGAAAAATTCTGTATATTTATTTCTAATGCATGCAGGGGTCTTTCCTGAGCTCCTTTGATGCTTTTGTTTGCTGTTTCATATAGAGATTACACGTTGCTTCTTTGAACAGAACAGTTGTTTTCGAGAATTTCCCCCTTGATGTCTATACTTCATGTTCTCTGTTGGAGCTCTTGCTGCTTGGGTAATAACTGCAGTGGTGTTATAGCTCCCAGTGAAATAGAGGAGAGTCGCAAAATCAAAATTTGGAGTGGATTCCTTCTGCATACAGCACACAGCCATTGGGACATGACCCACTTGTCTAGAATGTCTCACCTATCTACTGGAAAAGATATTACATAACATAACATCTGTTGTTGATATTACATAACATAGTATCTCTTGTTGTTCTTGTTGTATACCGTCTTGAACTGAAAAGGTATGACGGGATAATAAATAAAGCTATTATTATTATTTGTATACCACAAAATAATGAGGATCCTTGCGGTTGACAATTAAGAAGAGCTGAACATCAGGCAGTGAATTACAAAAAGTATAAGATGGTCAATTAGAAAAATTTATCGTATAAATAAGCTTTTAACTGCTTTCTAAAGTTCATATATGAGGTAGAAGTAAGAAATAGTTGAAAGAGAACAGAATCCCAAATAGCTGTTTGATATAAGAGCAGTCTTTTATGAAATCTTTTGTAACGGCATCCCCTGACTGATGGAAAATGGAACATTGTTGAAATACACGAAGAGCGTTGAAAACTAGAAAAGTTAAAATGATCCACTAAATACCCTGGAGCTATACCATGCACCACCTTATAATATACCTTCAAAAAATACTCTAAAATAACCTCTTCTCATTTACTCTCTTTCATTTCTCATTTATCACAGTCATATTAGCCGATCTGCCATAGACCTCAGAACCACTACTCCTCCTTCCGTTATGATATATTTCACTGTGGAGCTTTCTGTGCAAATACTCACTGGTCAAAGGCTTTACAGCTTTTTACATTCATATGACTTTCCACATAAAGTTCTCAATTACTATACTTATTTAGATTTTAAAATTTTGAATTTTAATTGAAGCTTTTCACTTATCTTATAGTAGTATATATTTCTTTATAATTTAGCGATTTGCTGTTGGATCCGACATGTTTCACCTCAGCTTTGTCAGGGATCCACTCGTTACCGCTGTCATTCGACGTACTCATTCATATATCTGTCTATTACAAGATGCACCTTATAACATAAACATCCAAACTTAAACAGCACCCTTGCCACAATGGGAAGCCAATGCAGCTCTTTGCAATATGGGATTATATGATCTGCCTTTTTTAATCTAAAAATTAAATGCACCGTGGTATTTTGTATCAATTGCAGGCGATAGTTGGGGGGTTTTTAAGACCCCCCCACAAATATACAATGTTACAGTAATCCAATATTCCCAAAGGAAGTGATCAGACCAATAGTCTAAATCAGGGGTGTCCGGTGAAGTATTTTGTGCAGCCCCGTTCAAGGGCGATGCAATGTTTTCCTCTGTTGCCCCCAGGTGTTTACTGTCTTGCAGGCACCCTCCTCTGTCTTGCTGCAGCGTTTATGCATTTGTGCAGCCCCAGAAACATTTTTTCGACCAATGCGGCCCAGGGAAGTCAAAAGTTTGGACACCCCTGGTCTAAATGATTATCTAGTCTAAATATTATTAAGGTAAATTCATAATCTCTTTAAAATCTGTTTTTGGAGATCTTGCCGGGTACTTGTGACCTGGATTGGCCACTGTTGGAAACAGGTTATTGGGGTTGATGGACCTTCGGTCTGTCCCAATATGGCAATTCTTATGTTCTAAAGAAGCCTACACTTGTATATCCATCCTAACTGCTCACTTTCAAATTGGATCTTTATACTTCCAATACAAAGTCCTGCCATTTGGACTGGCCTCAGCTCCTTGTATCTTCTCAAAATGCCTAGTGGTACTAGCAGCAGCTCTTCGCTCTTGGGGATTTCACGTTTTTCCCTAGTTAGATGACTGGTTGATTAAGGCTTCATTATCACTACTAGCTCAGTATGCTGTCAGCTCCATAGTTCATCTGCTGGAGCTGCTAAGGTTTGCCGTCAACTACCAGGAGTCACATCTGTGCCCTTCTGAGATGCTCAAATTCATAAGTGCTCTTATAGACAATACTCAGGGACGAGCTTTTCTGCCGCAGCAGAGAGCCTAGAATCTGATTCATCCACCTTTCCATGCATTACTGCATGTCAGATACTGTGCCTTCTGGGATACATGGCATCCACAGTCCACTTCACCATGTTTGCATGTCTTCACCTCAAAATCCCACAATAGATCCTGTCAACCCAATGATCTCAAGCCATTGGGCATCTGTCTGCTCTAATCCAAATCACATCAGACCTCTACTATTCCCTCCACTCGTCTTCCCTTTCGGCCCCCTCGCCACCACAAAGTCCTAATCACAGTTGCTTCAATGTTAGGGAGGGGAGCTCATCTGGATGGCCTCCATAGTCAAAGACTGTGGTCTCAAAAATAACAAATTCTCCATATCAATCTTCTCAAACTACAAGCAATAGGCAATGCTCTCAAGACACTCCAAGACCATCTTCACCAACAGGTAGTCCTCATTTGAATCTACAATCATACACCTTGTTCTACCTGAACAAACAAGGAGGAACAGGCTGTCACCCACTTTGCATGGAAGCAGTTCAGATTTGGACTCATATTGAGCAGACTCCTTCAACCCTTTGAATGGTTTCTCTGTATAACTTTCTTGTATCAGATTTTCTACACATGGAAGACAATGTACATAGATTTCTTTGCTTAGTCTCGCAACAACAGACTTTCACTCTTCTGCTGCAGATTTTCTGTCCCCAATTGCCTAGAGTCAGATTCCTTACTCCTCCTTGGGAAAACAGATTCCTCTATGCATTTTCACCAATCCCTGCAGATGGAAAAAATTATATGTTAAAACACAATTCTAACTGTCATTCGCTTAATGTTATCTTTGCGATTCAATGTCCTTGTGAGCTCTTATATATAGGCCAGACATCATGAACTCTAGCAATCAGATTGACCGAACATAAAAGTTGGGTGAACACTCGTAAAATGTCAGCTCTGATAATAGCCCATTGTGTAGAGCATCAACATAATTTTAATAATTTGAGCTATTGGGTGATTGAAAAACTTGCTCCATATTTAAGACGAGGAGATATTAGAAGATTACTATGGCAAAAAGAATATCAATGGATTAGTCACTTACGAACCCTGGACCCTTTAGGCTTGAATATCCCCTATGAATGGCAACCATTTTATTGAAAAGATAGTGTTCCTGCTGTCCAGTCTTTGATAACAGTTTGGTGATCAGGTCATGTATTCAATTTTCAGTGATGTTTCTGCAATTTTTTCAGTTATAGTGATGTGTTTTGATTTTTTGATTTTTTTTTATTATTGGAAGGAGTTGATGATATATTTTTTTTTCATATTTCCTTTTTTCCTCCTTATTGGCTGGTGCTTAGCATATCACGCATCACATTTGTATTGATGTCATGACTAGAGAATGACACGGTGGCTGTTACCCGCGGCTAGTCGTGGGTAATTGCGGGTAACCCGCCAAAATAGTGAGGGGGAAAAAGTGCTCACTGCGGGTACGGGGACAAGGCCATCCACTGCCCTGTGGAGCGGTGAATGGCCTTATCCCCGCAGTTAAGGGAGGGAATGCGCACGGTCACCAATCGCGCATGGTGGTCCAGGACAGGGACAGATTTTTTCCCTGTGTCATTCTCTATTACTCATGCACTGACACTAGAGGAGGAGGTATAGCCACCATTATTAAATCCAACCGCTACCCAAGACTGACTGACACTGAACATCTCTTTCTCTAGTTCAGCAGCCAGAACTTTGATTTATAAGGAAGGAATAAGCTAAATATTGTAGTACTGAGGCTTGTATGGATGCTACAGGGACGGGGCAGGGACAGTGGTCGCGGGGACGGGGTGGGGACAGTGGTTACGAGGACGGGGCGGGGACAGTGGTCATGGAGACAGGGCGGTGACAGGGACAGTGGTCGCGGGGACAGTGACGGGGACAAATTTTTTCCCCGTGTCATTCTCTAGTCAAGACGCCCGGCTCTCTCTTTTTCAATGAGCTGGGTGCGTCTCTCATTCCTGCGGCCATTTTGAGGGGTGCTATTCCTGTTGGTCTGCTGTGTGAAAGCATTTGGAGAAAATAATGCTGAGCAAAATTATACAAAATTTTTTTCCCCTGAAGCAGCCTTGGTGAGGCGAAACAGAAGTGCTTTCTGTTGGGAATAGGAATAAGTATTCTGGAATATCAGATGAAGAAACTACCTCTGCTTTGAGAGAAACTTTTCAAGATAAGTTTGCCATACTTTACATGAAATTGAAATAACTCTTTTGCTCCTGGCTGTAGTCATTGCAAATTGTTTTATGCAGAATTAACCCTTTGTTCATATACAGTGACGAAGAAGACAAAAAATGAATTTTAAAAATAAGTTTATGAAGTGAAATGAAAGATTGATTAATTAAATATACATGTACGGAGTTTTTTTCAGACCAGTGATGATACGGGTGGCTTAGGGCAATAGTTCCCAACCCTGTCCTGGAGACCACTAGGCCAATCGGGTTTTCAGGCTAGCCCTAATGAATATGCATGAGAGAGATTTGCATATAATGGAAGTGAGAGGCATGCAAATCTGCTCCATGCATATTCATTAGGGCTATCCTGAAAACCCGAATGGCCTGGTGGTCCTCCAGGACAGGGTTGGGAACCACTGGCTTAAGGTACTGTGTAGTCCCGGCTGCCCGTGTATGAGGCCTGTTTTTCTCCATTTTTTTGTATTTATCATTTTTCTGTCCCTTTTTGTTTTTTGATTTGGTATGAATGCAGTTTTTCTGCTAAACTAATATACAGTACGCTTTCTTTTTGATTTTTTGTTCAACTCAAACTTTGTCAAGAGTCTTATAGCACCTCGTGGGCCATGTCAACTGTGGTTCCCACTTTATCAGCAGCTCTTGAAACAGGAACTGTACCGCTTGTACACATTCTTCATGCTGCTAACACAGAACAATAAATCTTTCCTTCATCCCAATCCTCACTTGTTAGCTCTCACTCTGTTATGGATTTCCTGTCCTATTAACCCTCTTTCTTCCTCCCCTCTTAAAGTCAATCAATTTGTACCTTTGCTTAAACTTTGTAAACCGCATAGAACTTCACGGTATTGCGGTATATAAGCTGTTGTTATTATTATTATTATTATCTTCTCTATACAAGATTCTAACATCCAAAGTTCCAAGCCAGGTTCATCTCAGAATTCCACCTTAACCATTCTATAGTTCAGCCTGTTTTCTTTTTGAAGCCACATTCTCATCCAAGTGAAGCAGCTCTTCACACCTTGAACTGGAAACGTGCATTGGCATATTACCTGGACCAAATTAAATCTCATAGAAGACTTTCTCAGTTCTTTGTGGCTTTTGACCCAAACAGACTTTGAGTGCCTGTTAGCAAGAAACACATCTCCATTTGGCTGGCAGACCGTATCTCCGTGTATACTCAAGCTGGGCTGAAGCTACAAGGCCATGTAACAGCCCACAATGTCTGAGCAATGGATACTTCGGTAGCTCATTTCCACTTTGCATCTATTGAGGACATCTGCAAAACAGCTACTTGGTCTTTGATTCATACTGTCACCTCTCACTACTATATAGAGCAAAACTGTAGAAGAGACAGTCAGTTTTGACAAGCAGTTCTGCAGAATCTTTTTACTTTCTGAGTTCCAACTTTTCCTCCAATCTACATGGGTTTCGCCAGGCTCCTGTATGTTTAATATTTAACTTTTTCCAGAGACATGATCCTGGCAGCTTATAAGTCCCACTTGTGAGAATATTATGCCTTCTTGTCCTTGGAGAAAACAAAGATACTTACCTGTAGTAGGTGTTCTCCAAGGACAGCAGGCGTATATTCTCACAACCCACCCACTTAACTTTGTTACTGAACTGCAGATCATTCAAACCAATGGGTGGGAAGGCACTGGCACATTCACAGTACTTGCACTGTCTTAAAAAATTTAAAGTGACAGTGCACTTGGTAGTGTCTGTACCAGGTTCCGTGGATGACTTCACCCACATTCTACAGATAAGTGTCTCTGCTTTTTCTAAGCAGATTAGCCTTGAAGACCTACCTTTTTAAGCAGGCCTACCCAGACCAATGTTTAAACAACTAGTTCATTCAGGCCTCTCCTTTGTCCGCTGTGCAGTTTAGAAGGTACTGAATCATTCTGGATTTTATCTAAATTTTGATTACCTGTTTGATCTTTTTCTTCTGCTGTCTTTTTTGTCAAACTGATTTATGCTTCTTTAACCTTGAAAGAGACCTGGGAGTGATGGTAGACACAACACTGAAGGCGTTGGCGCAGTGCGCCACAGCCTCAAGGAAAGCAAACAAAATGTTGGGTATCATTAAGAAGGGTATCACGACCAGGACAAAGGAAGTCATCCTGCCACTGTATCGTGCAAAGGTGCGGCCGCATCTGGAATACTGTGTCCAGTACTGGTCGCCGTACCTCAAGAAGGACATGGCAGTACTTGAGGGAATCCAGAGAAGAGCAACTAAGCTAATAAAGGGTATGGAAAATCTCTCATTTACTGACAGATTGAAACAGTTAGGACTGTTCTACCTGGAGAAGCGGAGACTTAGGGGAGACATGATAGAAACCTTCAAGATCCTGAAAGGCATAGAGAAAGTAGACAGGGACAGATTTTTCAAATTAAGGGGAACCACAAGTACAAGGGGGCACTCGGAGAAATTGAAAGGGGACAGGTTTAGAACAAACGCTAGGAAGTTCTTTTTCACCCAGAGAGTGGTGGATACATGGAATGTGCTTCCAGAGGCTGTGGTAGACAGGAGCACATTAAAGGCTTCAAAGAAGGTTTGGATAGGTTCCTAGAGGACAAAGGGATTGAGGGGTATAGATAGGTGTAGAGGTAGGTTATAGGGATAGGAGTAGAAGTAAGTTATAGGAATAGGAGTAGAGATAGGTTATAGAGCTAGTCAGGGACCACTGCTCAGGCAATGGGCCTGATGGACCGCCGCAGGAGCGGACCGCTGGGCGAGATGGACCTCTGGTCTGCCTCAGTGGAGGCAACTTCTTATCTTCTTATGTTCTTATTTTGATGTTTTTATATAAACCACCCTGTTATGCATTTCAGGAAGGGTGATATATCAAGTACAAAAAACCAAAACTATCTCCTAACATAGTAACATAGTAACATAGTAGATGACGGCAGATAAAGACCCGAATGGTCCATCCAGTCTGCCCAACCTGATTCAATTTAAATTTTTTTTTTTTTTTCTTCTTCTTAGCTATTTCTGGGCGAGAATCCAAAGCTTTACCCGGTACTGTGCTTGGGTTCCAACTTGCCGAAATCTCTGTTAAGACTTACTCCAGCCCATCTACACCCTCCCAGCCATTGAAGCCCTCCCCTGCCCATCCTCCTCCAAACGGCCATACACAGACACAGACCGTACAAGTCTGCCCAGTACTGGCCTAGTTCAATCTTTAATATTTTCTGATTCTAAATGTTCTGTGTTCATCCTAACGCTTCTTTGAACTCAGTCACAGTTTTACTCTCCACCACCTCTCTCGGGAGCGCATTCCAGGCATCCACCACCCTCTCCGTAAAGTAGAATTTCCTAACATTGCCCCTGAATCTACCACCCCTCAACCTCAAATTATGTCCTCTGGTTTTACCATTTTTCTTTCTCTGGAAAAGATTTTGTTCTACGTTAATACCCTTTAAGTATTTGAACGTCTGAATCATATCTCCCCTGTCTCTCCTTTCCTCTAGGGCAGGGGTCTGCAACCTTTAAGACATAAAGAGCCACTTGGACCCGTTTTCGAAAAGAAAAAAAAACTTGGAGCCGCAAAACCATTATAAAACAAATCTAACACTGCATATATTGTTTCTTATCTTAATGCTATATACAGGATCACTAAATTGAAAATAAAATCATTTTTCCTACCTTTGCTATTTGGTGATTTCATGAGTCTCTGGTTGCACTTTCTTCTTCTGACTGTGCATCCAATCTTTCTTCCTTTCTTTCAGCCTCCTGTATGTTTCCTCTCCTCCAGACCTCATTCTCTCCCCCAACTTTTTCTTTCTGTCTCCCTGTTCCCCCTTCTTTCTGACTCCCTGTCTGCCCCCTTTCTTTCTTTCTCCATGCCCTCCCCCAAGCCACTCGGTTTGCTGCCACCGCCATCGGGGAACAGCCCCCAAGCCACCGCCGTCCCAAGCTTTCCCTGCAGAAGCGTCGCGCTGACCAGCATTCCGCTCCCTGACGTCAATTCTGACGTAGGAGAGGAAGTTCCGGGCCAACAAGGCATTTCTCCTCATTCCATCCAGCCTGAGCCCCATCTCTCCTTGATCCAGCATTTCCCTTCTGTGTTTGTCAGAATTACCATTCCACCTATTTTCCAGCATCACCCTTCTTTGTGTCCATCTCACCTATATCCCTATCTCACCACTTTTTCAGAATCTTCATTTGTCTCTGTCCTTGTCTTTACCCCATGTTCACCATTTGCCCTTTCAATGTCTTTATCTCCCCCCTACACACTTTTTCAGCATTACTTCTATGTCTCTATTTCACCTCCTCTTCATGTCCCCTCTGTATCTCTATCCTTATTCAGTAGGTCCTGCTTACCCTTTCTCTTCTTTGTGTCACTATCTCCATTTTCAGCTTTCCCCCCTTTTCCTTTGTTACTGCACCCTGTAGCTAGAATCTTTCCACCCTCCCTCCACTCCGGCCCAGCCCAGTATGAAATATTTCCTTTTGTTTCCCTCCCCTCTCTCTTTCTCTCTCTCTTCTCCTCCCTCACCCACGAGTCCTGCATCTGGCCCTCTCCCTTCTACCTGCACCTGGCAACACCCCCCTGCTCCGCGGCTCTCTTCAGCAACTCGTCAGCAGCGGTGATCAAGACAAGCTGCCGACATCGAGGCCTTCCCTCTACGAGTCCCGCCTTTGTGGAAAAAGGAAGTTGAAACAAGCGGGACTCGCAGAGGGTAGGCCCCGACGTCAGAAGCTGCTGCTGAGTTGCCGAAGAGAGCCGCGGAGCAGGGGATGTGGCCGGAAGCAGGTAGAAGGGAGAGGGAGATAGGAAGGCTGTAGATCTCCGGAGCATGATACCGACCCCGGCCAGGATGACTTCTTTTTCAGGCACCTTACAAGTCCAGCGTCGCGGGGGAAATAGCCATGCTGAGCAGTGAGCTCAGCACTACACAGATGAAAGCCTTGCTTGCTGATTGGTCCGGCGGCACGGCGGGGCGGGGCCGCCGGACCAATCAGCAAGCAAGGCTTTCATCTGTGTATGTGCTGAGCTCACTGCTCAGCATGGCTATTTCCCGCCGCGACGCCGGACTTAAGCTGCATGCCTGCGTGACACACTACCGGAGCCGCAGCAAAGGTGGAAAAGAGCCGCATGCGGCTCTGGAGCCGCAGGTTGCCGACCCCCGCTCTAGGGTATACATATTCAGGGCTTCCAGTCTCTCCTCATACGTCTTCTGGCGCAAGCCTCCTATCATTTTCGTCGCCCTCCTCTGGACTGCCTCAAGTCTTCTTACGTCTTTCACCAGATACGGTCTCCAAAACTGAACACAATATCTCCTGTTGCTTGAAATTAATTGTGTATATGTGGGTCACTTCCAGGGAATGGGTATCTACAACTTTGTTGTGTATGTGTTAAAAACCAATTGCACAGAGATGGCCAATTTGTAAGAAGGTGTAGCTTGTATCTTAGGAAAACCAATAATGAGGAAAACTCATTCACATTTTAAAAATTGCACAAATGTGCTACCTGGTACAATGTTCTATTATGCTTCATTACAATTTTATTATAGGTTAATAAAGTCTCCTTTTATCTTTAGGAACACTGACCACGTCTTCCAGGTTTGGCTCTTTTCCAAAAGTTGCATGTAAGTTGACAACATTCTTTTTGCATCTTCTCTTGTGTCCTTTCTGGAGTTAAGTGGCAAGATCTTGATATGAGGCACAGACTGCTACTACTGTTTATCATTTCTATAGTGCTAAAAGGTGTACACAGCGCTGTACATATTAACATTCAATGGAGTGGAGGAGAGTGTGACGTAGTGATTAGAGCTACAGCCTTAGCACCCTGAGGTTGTGGGTTCAAATCCTGTGCTGCTGTTTGTGATTCTGGGCAAGTCACTCAATCTTCCACTGTCCCAGGTACATTAGATAGATTGTGAGCCCACCAGGACAGATAGAGAAAATGCTTGAAATACCTATATGTAAGAACTGCTCTGAGTGTGATTGTAAAATTACAAAAAGGTGGTATACAAGTTAGAGAATGACACGGTGGCGGTTACCCGCGGATAACCGCGTTTAGCCGCGGGTAACCCACCAAAACGGTGACCAAAAAAAATGGTCACTGCAAGTTCGGGGACAAGGCAATTCACCGCCCCGTGGGGCGGTGAATGGTAGCACGGGGCGGTGAACCATCTGGAACATGCGGTGAACGAGCGGCAGCCCACTCTATCCCGCCGACCATGCATCTCCCTACCTCCCTTCTTTTCCCTTACCTTTTCTTGTTAAAACGCGCATTTTCTATAAGGCTAGGAGCTGTATTACAGCCGGAGGCTTGAAGTCAAGTCGCGTTGCACACTGGAAAAAGTCTCCTCTGACGCAACTTCCTGTTTCCGGTTGCATCGGAGGAGACTTTTCTAGCCGGCACGACTTCAAGGCTCCAGCTGTAATACAGCTCCTAGCCTTATAGAAAACGTGCGTTTTAACAAGAAAAGGTTAGGGAAAAGAAGGGAGGAAGGGAAATGCACAGCTGGCCGGTGGGAGAGAGCTGCTGGACCGCATGAAGGGTGCTGGGGGTGGGGGGATGGAAAGGAGAAGACGGGGATGGGGCCGGGGCGGTGAAAGAGACAACAGGGCGGTGAAGGGGACAGCAGAGACGGGGACGAGGCGGTGAAAGGGACAGCGGGGACGGGGCGGTGCAGAGGATGGTGGTCCGGGGACGGGGCGGTGACGGGGACATAATTTTTCCCCGTGTTATTCTCTAATACAAGTCCCAATCCCTTTCTCCTTTCCTTTCCCTTTATACACTTCTTATAGCCTAAGCAGATTGCATTCAGGCTCAAGTATTTTCCCTATCTGTTCTAATGGGCTTATAATCTAACTAATGTACCTGGGGCAATGGAGTGTTAATTGACTTGCCCGGGGTCACAAGGAGCAGTGCTAAACTTGAACCTACAACCTCAGGGTGCTCAGGCTGCAGCCCTAATTACTAGGCCACTCCTCCACTAGATATCTTTAGGCTAATTCAGATGTGTCTATAGGAAACCCCACTGCATTACAGGCACCAGCTGCAAGTTTACTACACAATTGTTATCAACACTTTTGGGGGGTAATTTTATAAAGTATTTTCATGTGTAAAGCATGTTTTACACAAAGAAAATAGCTATTATGAAATTATGCAGGGGTATAAACATGTACAAGTATGCATACTGTGGGACAGGATCCTGCTTAGGCCTAACTACCCCAGTGAATCTCTGTCCCAGAGTTGAAAAGGTTTATGGAACACTGCTCTCAGTGCCTCCCCAAAAATGCACACAGACTTCTCTAGTAGAAAACCAAAACACTTTTAATAGTGAATAAAGAATTCTTGGTCAGAATGGTCAAATGTGGCACGAGCAGTAAAGTCTCTTGGTCAAAATAGCTCTTTCTTATGGAAAATAAAGGTTCATAAGATTCAAGTACTTTTGCTCTGGATATAATTTCTACCCTTAACTCCAGGTAAATCTTTAGGGTTTTACACCCTGCACACATCTTTTTATTCAAGAAAGAAAATGTTCAGGCTTCTCAAATGAAGCTATCAGCACTTTTGAGTTCCAGGCTTCCAAACTTCCCAAAGCACAAACAGTCATGTAAAACAAGTTTCAAAACTCAAAAACTTTTCTTCTGAACAACTCAACTTGCCAGACAGGTATAGTCTATTCCTGGGCTTTAATCAAAACAAAATACTTTTCTATCAGTGCACAAACACTGGCTCTTGCTGTTGCACTGCTTAGGTAGAACCAGGGTTCCCAAGCAGGCTGGGTGGAAATAGCCCGTATACCACAAGTGTTAGCCGCCCTCCCAAAGACAGACTTTTGTTCTCCTTTCCACTCCCTCAGCAATGCCATAAGCAGAGCCCACACTGTTCCAAACAAAATAACAAAGCCAAAATGCTGTTTCTCTCCACAGTTCACTGGGTGGCGGGACACATCACACTAACGTTACCAGCACAAACTCTCATGCAGGAAAAACACAAAATAGAAAAAGAAAGCTCCAAGCACAAATAAGCTGTTTGGTTTTGTAGCCTATTCACAGACCATATATTCTTCCTCGAAGTCAGGCAAATCAGAATCCTGAATATACTCCATAGGACACTGTTCCTGCAGCCTCTCTGCACCTGGGTCAGCATTACATTCAACTAGTTCCTCCATGTCATAATCATTAGACTCTAGGGGGAACTGCTTTGTTCTGTGTCCTACGTTGCTGGAAGGGCATGCTTCTTTCCCAGCCTTCATTCAGTTTCGTGCTTCAGCTGTACCCTCCTCCTCTCTGAAGAGGGAAGCTCAAGAAATGGTATTTTTGGCATGAAGCCCTGCCCTCTCCTAGCAGGGATAGATACGTTCTTAAAGAGCCCTGCTGTCAGCTGGAAATCTAGTCCTGACTAAGGTTGTGCACAGGATGTATTCTAGTTTCAGGATATTTCACAGTACTCTTAACAGGGTTTCTAATGGGGCTTACAGGATCTTCCCCATATCTGCAGTGGAGCTAGCGGGATTCCTATCACATTCCCCCCAAATCTTACCCCAGGTAAGAGATGGCTTATTGGAAGAAAGTTCTGACAAGTGAGATAGGATATCAACATTAATATGTAGTTTCGCTGGTCCAAGGAACACCTGAAATTTATAATCCTGGAGAGCTAGGTACCAGCAGGTAAGTCGAATATTGTTATTCTTAATGGAATCCAACCACCTGAGAGCGGCATGGTCCATGACTGGGGTAAAAGCCCGTCCAATGAGGTGATGATTCAGGCTGGTCACGGCCCACTTCACTGCCAGACACTCTAACTTGACCGTGGCATAGCTACATTCATTAGCATGCAATTTCCGGCTAAGGTACAGCACAGGATGTTCAGTGCTCCCCCCCTTCCCCCTCACACACACACTTTTGGGAAAGTATGGCCCCCCCAAATCAGACCCCAAAGCATCCATCTGTAACACAAACAGCTTCTGAAAATCAATACCAGCTAGAACTGGTTCCTCACACAAGCTGTTCTTTAAGGTCTTGCCAAGCCCATCTCCCTTCAGGGTCCCACTGCAACCTTTCCAGGTGGTCTTTGCGCAGTATGTTGGTAAGGAGAGTGGCTCTAGTAGCAAAACTAGGGACAAAGCAATGGTAATACCCAAGGTCTAAGAACCCCCTTAACTGCCTCTTGGACTCTGGTAAAGGAAAATCCCATACGCATTGTACTTTGTCCACTAACGATTGCAACTAGTACAAAATGCAGCGGTTAGACTACTTTGTGCACTGAAGAAGTTTGATCACATAACACCTTCCTATTGACTTCTACACTGGCTGCCGATGGAGGCATGTATGAAATTCAAGTTTGATTGTTTTTGCTTCAAGGTACTTTATGGCTTAGCCCCTAAATACATAACAGACCTTTTCTCTTTCACAACCAACAGACACAAACGAAGCTCACACCAGAACTTTGTTTCTCCATCGGTTAGAGGTTGTAAATTTAAAAGTCATCACCAACATCTTTTCTCACATCAAGCAGCACTCTGGGGTAAAGACCTAGAACAATTACTCATGCCTACTACCTATAGGGAATTCAGGAAACGCCTAAAAACACATCTGTTCCTCAAATATTTAGGAAACCAACCTATACAATTTTAGTCCTCAACAAATGATCTCTAGAACTATCAATCACTAAGTCTGTACTTTGTTTATTCCATTCAATCTGTAACATTTCAAATCATTGTAAACCGCATAGAACTTCACGGTTCTGCGGTATATAAATTGTTATTATTATTATTATTTACAACCACATATCCCAAGTATTTCACTTCCTTCTACCCAATGGCGGATTTCTTTGGATGTACAGTGAATCCCGCCCTCCATAATGCTTCTAAGACTTCCCATAAGTGTCCTATATGTTCCCTCCAGGAATTGGGAAATATTACCACATCAGCCCTGTAAGCTGCTGCATGCGCTTGTTGTCCATGTAGGATCTTGTTCATGGCTCACTGACATGAAGTCGCATGCACCGGAATTGATACAGGCCCTGTGAAGACTGGAAGGCTATCTTGGGTCGGGCTTCCTTAGTCAGTGGGATTTGCCAATATACCTTAGAAAGATCTAAAATGACAGGTATTGAGCCATTCCTAGCTTGTCCTATAGGTCATCCACCCATGGCATTGGGAAGGTGTGGATTGCAGAAACCTTATTTACCTTGCGGAAGTCTATGCAGAATTTCCGGGTTCTGTCTGGTTTTGGGACAATCACAATGGGGCTACTCCAAGGATTGCAAGATTCCTCAATAACCCCTAGGCACAGCATCTCTCACCAGCTCATGGGCAAACCTCTCTGTTCCTCTGACATCCTATAAGGCCGTACCCTTACCACCTTCCCTGGTATGATTTGGATTTCATGGGTAACAAGAGTGCGGCCTGGAATGGGAGATAGCACATCCTGGAATTCCTCTACCAACCGCTTCACCTCATGGGATTGTTTCCGGGTAAGTTTGGGGTTAACAGTAACCTCCACCTTTTACACAAGGCCCTCTAGTTGTGGCCCGAGCTGTCAAGGTCTTCCGCTCCTTCCATGGCTTCAGAAAGTTGATTTGATACATTTTACAACGCCCTTTCAGATCCTGTACCTCATAATCTACCATTGTACGTTGCTGGGTGATGATGTAGGGTCCCTTCCATTGAGCCAGGAATCAGTGAGGGTCATCAGGGACTAGATCAAACACTTTCTGGCCAAACTGCAGCTGCCTGACTTTGGACCCCTTGTCAAAATATAGCTTTTTTCGGGCCTGGCTTCACTCCAGACTTTGATGTCCCCTTTCCCTCAAGGTTTCCAAATTCATCTTCAGATAGGAAATAATGTTTGAGGCTGGCTCATGCTGGGGATCCCAGGCTTCCCTGAGCAGATCCAACAAGCCCCTAGGTGGTCTTCCAAACTTCATTTCGAAGGGCACACCCCCAGAGAATTCTGGACCTTCTCTCTGGGAGCATATAGGATAAAGGGTAGGTACAGGTCCCAATTACGCAGGCATTTCCTTCCCAGTCTTTGCAACATTCATTTTAAGAACTGGTTAAATTGTTCCACCAGGTCATTGCATTGGGGATGGTAGACAGCCATCTTCAGGTGGCATACCCCAAAGGATTCCCAGAAGCACCTCATTTCATGAGAAAGGAAGTTACTGCCCTGATCGGTGAGGACGTCACAAGGAAACTCCCACCATTCAGAATAATTTGACCAATTCACTTATGATGTTCTGGGTCGAGATTTTTCTTAATGGAAAAGCCCATGGGAATCTGGTCCCAAAGTCCATTACCACACAAATATAACTGTACCCTATAGGTGTAATTTCCAAGGGACCAACTATATCCATTCCCACCTTACTCAAAGGGGACTGTATAGTAGGGATGGGTATTAAGGGAGCTTTGCTCGGGCAGTAATGTGCTAACTTTTGGCAAAAGGGACATGAAGTGTAAAAGGTAGCCATATCCTGTCCCATCCCCGGCCAGTAGAACCGCAAAGATACTTGAACACAGGTAGCCTCTTGGGCTTTATGACCAGACATAGGGTGATCATGGGAAATCTGGAGGACTGTATTTCGAAACCCTTTTGGTACCACCAGTTGTTCCAATACCTCTGATTCCCCCTCCTTCTGGGATTCCTTATAGAGCAAACCCTTTCTCCACCCAATTGACACCTTTTTCCAGGCCCTGGCTCACCCATTGCCATCCATCCCTCAGGGAAGGGTCACAATATTGTTCCTCCTTAAAGGTAGGAAAAGGCTCCAAAATATCAACAGGCAACCATGGCATACAGCCCACCATGGCTTACAGCCTGCCTGCTAGGCCTCCTGCAACCCTTGGCTTTGTTGGCGTTTCAATTGTTCTCTACTCTTCCGGGGTCTCTTGGATTGAGTATGAGAGCTTTCACCAAAGACCTCCTCCTGGAAGGGAAAGGGAGAGGCTTCTTCCCCAGAGGATTCCTCCCTTCTTCCTCGGCTTGCCGCATTTGTGCCCGAGTAGAACCCAGCCCTCTCTGCAGGCTAACAACGAGTTCATCCCCCTCCAATCCCTCCCCCAAATCACAGATTATGGGGCCCAGGGAACCACAGATATCTTTAACTTATGGAGACATTCTTGGTATTTAACCTTAGCCTCTCTTAAGGGATAATGTACAGTGGCCCTGTGGACACATTTAATCCCCACCTGTCCAACCACTGGAGGTTCGGGATGGCCCCTTATGGCCTCCCGCCACCAGGTTATAGCAACCATGGACTGACTAGCCCCCATGTCCAGTAATGCCTCTACTATTTGGCCCTCTTATTTGGACTAGGTGTTTGTAGAGAAAACTCTTTACCACACCTGCTCCCATTAGGACCTCCTCCCTAGGCAATCTACAATCATTTTGCAAATGCCCTGCTTTCCCACACTTATAACATGTAGCCTCCTTCCTAGACCCTGCTCGCTTAACAAGGGGCAACCTAGGTGATATACCCAGAGCTGCCACTCGCTTCACCTCACTGTCAGGGAAGGCTTTACTTGGGGTTCTAAACAAAAAACAAAACTTCAGAAAATGTACAAGGTGCAGGAATTTATTCAATAAAAGTCATAAAATCATATATAAAAACATCAATAAAATGATTATATCCAAAAAATGTTGTCATGCGTACCAAACCTAGCACGGTCTGTGTTGGTTTCTTTTGTTTTGCTTTACTTGGAGTTCTAGCATTCCCCTCCGTCCCAGGGTATGGTCCACTTGCATCAAGGTAGTTTACAGTTATTTTTACCACTTGGGCAAGATCTTTACCTCCTTGCTTCCTGATCCACCCCTGGACATTTTAGGCAAAGCTTCAATGTACTGTTCCCGAAGGCTTTTGGTGAACAATGCCTGTGGGTCAGTGAGGCAGCCTTGCACTCCTGCTGTCAGCTGGAACTCTAGGCTTTCTAAAATGGGCAGGCTCCTGACTAAGTCTGTGTACAGGATGTATTCTAGTTTCAGGATATTTCATAGTACTCTTGACAGGGTTTCTAATGGGACCTACAGGATCTTCCCCCATGTCTGCAGTGGAGCTAGCGGGATTCCTGTCATAATACTGTTGTCTTTATTAAATAGCACACAGTCTCCTCCAGCTTAAATATGTTTCTGTTATAGGGAAAAATGTTAAATATATATTTGAATAGCCCTTTATTGTTGTTTAACTCTTTATTTGGCATTGTTGCTCAGAAGCAACAAGTGTCTTCTATGGTTCTTATGGGAGATCTGCATCTCCAAGTGCCTGTGTAATTGGCACTGTTGCTCTTTTTCACCATCAAGTTACATAAAGCAGCCGTTTTGCCATCTGCCAATTAAAGGGTTAAATATATACTTGACCATCCATAGACATTATATCTTATTAACTATAGAAGCTGGATCATCAGCATTGCCCCTTATGAGGTATCGTGTTTACATAAGGTTCTTTGCACTCTTATTGTCATCAATTCCTTGCTTCAGCTGAAGTATCTTTTCTATAATTTTCTTAGGTACAAAAGTCTCCTTGAGTATATTCTGAAATCTTTCTACAAAAATATTTAAATATCAGTCTTAAATGTCAGGGACTGTGTTCTGACTTGAATCATATTTCTGAGGACCTTCTTAAGAGATCAGACACCACAGGTGACCCTTGAGGGGAGGAATACTGGCCAAGTACCTAACCCTCAGTAAGCCTGATTCTAACAGAGAGGTTGTAGAGGCTTAGAATTAAAGATAGTTTTTCAAACCAACGTGTGAACCACTGCCTGGGAAAGGTAAACTTGAGTTTCAGTAGGTTATATCATTGTAGTTCTCTGTTTTTTAACTCAGCAAAATCAGTTAGGTAATAGTGTAGCCTTTAGAGTTTCTGTTAGGGTTTAATACAAAACAGTGTTTTAGCCTAGATTAGTGTTTTAGGTTGCAATTCAGGGCATAATATCAGATTAGGGCTCAAATAGCTGTTGAAGAAAGGCTTTGGTGTTAATTTAATTCCCTCTCGCCTACCCCAAGGCAGAGTTTTTTTGATTTATAGGCTCTTCAGCCAACCAGGAACAGGGAATTAATTTGATAGGATTTTTCTGCCATTTCTTTATTCTTCCAGCTGTAAGTACTAGTGCTGCCCGATTCAAAATTCAAATCGATTCACCGATTCACTTCGGGTAAATCGATTTGAATTGATATAAAAACAAAAAAAATCGTCCTTCCGATTCAGTGAGTGACCCTGCCCCCTAAAGCAGGAGTGGCAGTGCTGCCTCTTGTTGGCTGGCCACTGCTGCTCCTGCTTTAGAGGGTGAGGGGGGAAGGTCAGTCGGGAAGTGCTGGTGTCCGACTTCCCCCCTGGCCTCCCGCACATCCATTTACCTAATATCAGCAACCTGCAGAGAAGATCACCGGTGCTAGCGATCTTTGCAAGCTGCCATAGGCCTTCGGAACTGTTTCCTCTGCTGTGATCCTGCCTCTGATGTCAGAGGAGGGGCAAGACTGCGGCAGAGGGAAGACAGCTCTGAAGACCTATGGCAGCTTGCAAAGATCACGAGCACTGGCGATCTTCTCTGCAGGCTGCTGATATTAGGTAAATGGGGGAGGTCGGGGGAACACACAGGCCTTCCGGGGGGGTGCTGGTGCTGGTGCAGGCCTTCAGGGGTTGGAGGCAGGCCTTCAGGGGTGGGGTGCAGGCCTTCAGGGGTGGTGGCACAGGCCTTCAGGGATGGTGGCACAAGCCTTCAGGGAGGGTAGTGCAGGCCTTCATGGCTGACAGACCTTCAGGGGAGGGGGGCCCTGGTGTAGAAGTACACGGAGGGAGGGAGAGAAGGAAGGGGGGGGTTCAAAGAGACGTGCATATGCTGGACTTTGGGGGGGAAGAAATAATGGGTCTAAAAACAGAGAAGAGGGAGAGAGATGGTGGACAATGGGATTTAGGGAGGGAAGGTACAGAAAGGGAGAACAGTTGGTCACAAGGGATGTGTGGAGGGGGGGATAGAGATACTGGATAGGAGGGTAGTTGGGAAAAGAAAGGGAGAGATGGTGGACCCTGGGGTGGTGGGGAAGGAGGGAAAGATGCTGGATGAAAAGGTAATTGAGAAAAGGTGGATCTGTGGATGGAGACAAAAAAAAGGAAAGATGCCAGACCTCCGGGGGAGGGAAGGGAAATGGAAGGGGAGGACAGAAATAGAAGATGGATGGTTAGCACAGAGAAAGAAGGAGACCCTGGCAAGCAAGTTATCAGAAGACAACTAGAGCCTGGGACCCACAAGATTTGAATAATGACCAGACAACAAAAGGTAGAAAAAATAATTTTATTTTCTGTTTTGTGATTACAATATGTCAGATTTGAAACGTGTATCCTGCCAGAGCTGATGTTAGACTGCAAACTTGAGCTAGGATTTAACAGATAGAGGAAAAGTCTTTTTTGTTTGTTTGTTTATTTTGTTTACACCACAGCGCCAGTGTGGTTAGGAGAAGGCAAAGGGGGTGAAGAGGCTATAAAACAAACCCACCAGGATTTTTGAAAAAAACACCCACTTGGGCAGGAAAATCGAATTGAAAAATCAATTCAATAGTCTGAATCAAATCAAAATTTTTTTCCTGAATCAAGCAGCACTAGTAAGTACTTCTGCACCACAGTATGGCTGAGAAACATCTAATCATCAAAGCTGCTGCTCAGGTTACAACTTTTATCTCTGTGCAGACAGAAAATGTTACCCTGGCAGAGGGAGTGGTTCCATGTGCAAGCTGTCTTCAGTTTGAATCTCTCATGAAGGAGGTAAAGGAACTGAGAGAGTAGGTGGCAAGACTCATCCATGAGAATGAGAGGTACATCAATGAAATAGTTCATGAGGCATCAAAGATTTCCAGCAGTAGGGAAGAAGAGGCTGTGCTGAGGAAAAGCAGCTGGACTCAGATTACGGAACACTTCAAAATTGGTAGTCACTCTCCCAACCCTTGAACTGAAGAACCAATATGCTGTCCTAGAAGTGGAGGAGATGTCAGCATCCCAAGGAGAGGAAGAGCCAAAGCTTGAAATCCCAAAAATTACTGGATCCGTGACCACTAGGAGGCATAAGGTAGTGGTAGTTGGCAGTTCTCTTCTGAGGGGTACAGAAGCCTCCATTGGCAGACCAAGCATGATGTCACGAGAGGTATGCTGGTGCCAAAATCCAAGATGTTTCAGAGAGCCTGCTGTGACTCATCGAGCTTGATGACTATTATCCAATGCTGCTCATCCATGTTGTACAAACGATACTGCCAGATACCCCTGCAAACTTATCAAAAGCGACTTTGTGGCTTTGGGAGAGAAGGTGAAGCAGACTGGTGCACAGGTGGTATTCTTGTCCATCCTCCCTGACGAGGGTAAAGGCCAGGGCAGAGAAGCTCACATCCTGGAGATGAATGTGTGGCTACTTGGACAGTGTCAGCGAGAGCATTTTAGCTATCTGGACCATGGGATGATTTTCCAAGGCCTGCTGAGTAATAATAATAACTTTATTTTTCTATACCGCCATAGTCAAACTGACTTCTAGGCGGTTCACATAGAAAGAAGGCTGGACAATCAGGGAATTACAAAATGCAAGAAGAAGGAAGTTACATCATGAATTGGAGAAACATGGTGAAAGAATACATGAGAGAAGAAAGATGTTACATAATACAATGGGGTTATAAGGTGAAGGGGGGGAAAAAAAAAGCAAACCTGAGAGAGGTGATCTCATTAAGCAAGGAATTTGTCAAATAGAACGGTTTTAATTGATTTTCGGAATGTGTTGTAGGTTTGCCTGGCTTTATTTATGTGATTTCCCAGCCAGGATTGCTGTCTGTTTGCTTGGAACATGAAGGTTCTGTCTAGGAAGGATTTGTATTTGCAGCCTGTGATCTTTGGGTATGCAAAGATGTTTTTGTTTCTGGTTGTACGTGTGGGGTTGTGTAGAGTGAAGTGTGTTTGCAGGTAGGAAGGTGCTAGGCCCCAGACTTGCTTGAAGCAGATACAAGCAAATTTGAACAGTATTCGCGCCTCCACAGGTAGCCAGTGTAATTTCTTGTAATAGGGGCTAATGTGGTCTTTTTTTCTCAGTCCGAAGATCAAGCGAACTGCAGTGTTTTGCACTAATCTTAATTTTTGTACTGTTTTTTTTTTTTGGATGCCCAGGTAGGCGATGTTGCAGTAATCTAGGGTAGATAGGATCAGCGACTGCGCCAGTAATCTGAATGATGTTGTGTCAAAGTATTTTTTAATAGTTCTTAGCTTCCACAACATGTAAAAGCATTTCTTCACTAGTAGGTTTGTGTGGTCAGTCATGGTTAAGTGAGTATCTAGAGTGATGCCCAGTAGGGATGGGGGTGCATGTTTCAAGTTTTATTTAAAATTTGATAAATCACTTAATCAAAATTCTAAGTGATTAACACAGTTTAAAAAAAAAAATTACAACATACAAAGGACATATAGGACTTACTGTGCCAAAGGGAGAGGAGGGTAGGAAATACAATAATGGATAGGAAAGAAGAACAAGAAGGGGAAGAACAACAGGGTAGGTGAGTAGCAAGAAAGCAAAGGTAGAGAGGAAGACAACTAGAAATAAGAGAGAGAGATTGGCATAAAAGATATGACAGCAGGAAACATGAGAGAGAGAGTAGCTTTGCAGAGGGGCGAGAGAATCGATTGTAAAACTGAGATCCTGATTTAAAAAGCTGTCAAAGAAGAGAAGAAGTGTATTTGGCAGCAGGCTGGCTAGTCTACTGAAGAGGGCTTTAAACTAGAAGTAATGGGGCAGTGTGATCAAAGCCCCCAGGTGAGTATAAGCCCTCTACATTGAATACCTCTACACGGATTGGAAAAGGGGGCAATGTCTGGAAAGCAGTATATACTAATGCTCGAAGTATGGAAAACAAGATTCTGGATCTAGAAGCTGTGATGGAAGAAGATGAGTTAGGTATAGTGCCGATTACGGAGACATGGTTCACAGAGAACCATGACTGGGATGTAGTTATATCTGGCTGTAATCTTTTGAGGAAAGACAAGATTGGAAGAAAAGGAGGGGGGAGTAGCGTTATATGTTAAAGATCATATTAAAGGCACACAATTGCAGGATATGCAGGGCAAGGAAGAGGTACTGTGGATCAATTTGGAAAGAGGGAATTGTGAATATATTTACATTGGTGTGATATACAGGCCAACTTCACAGACAGAAGAAGTGGACAGAGATTTAATAGTAGACATTCAGAATATCTAAAAAAAAGGGAAGTTTTACTAATGGGTGATTTTAACATGCCAGATGTTGATTGGGATATCCCTATTCTGGGGTCTTCTAGAAGTAGGGAGGTCCTGGATTCTCTACAAAGAGAACTGTTCCAGCAGTTGGTAATGGAACCCACGCGGGAAGGGGTCATACTGGACTTAGTGCTTACAAATGGGGAAAATGTTTCTGATGTTAGAGGGGGATCATCTGGCATCCAGTTATTACTGCATGGTACAGTTTAATATTAAGATGGGTAAAGAGAGGGCTCATTCAAAAGTTAAGGTTCTAGACTTAAAAAAACTAACTTTGTTCGAATGGGGATTACATCAAGTAATTGTCCGGATGGGAACATCTGGAAGGAGTGGAAATGCAGTAGGCAAAACTGAAAGGAGTAATTGTAAAAGCGAGTAAGTAAAGTAATTGTAAGGCAAGTAAGTAAAAGTAAGAGGAAATTAATAATAATAATTTTATTCTTATATACCGCCATACCCATCGAGTTCTAGGTGGTTCACAACAATTACATTAGGATCTGCATTGACATGCCGATTTACAAACAATATATTGGATTTATAACACCTTCAGCCGAACATGGCTGAGGAAGCGGAAGTGGGAAGGAGAGAAGGAAGAAAGCGAACAATAGAGGGGGGGAAGGGCCGAATGGGCCGATTTACCACAATTTATTGGATTTACAACAACTTTAGCCGAACTTGACTGATGAAGAAGGAAGCGGGTAGGGGAGCAGGAAGACAGCGATCAATAATGGGGGGGGAGTGGGTCGAACGTGTGGCCAGGTAGTTCCGGAAAGGGGGCGTTACGGGGCTTGTTTGTTGAATAGGTAAGTTTTGAGTGTTTTTCTGAAGTCGAGGTAAGTAGGGGCCTCGAGAATCATTTGGGCGATCCATGGGTTCATCTTGGCTGCTTGGTGTTTCCCCAGCTGTATGAGAAAGCGTTGTTCTGGTGTACTTTGTAGGATCTATTTTTTAGGAACCCCTGAAACCAGTTGAGGACCTGATCAGAGATACCAATGTGTGTCAGACATTCAAGGAGAATAGTGTGGTCGACCAGGTCGAAGGCACTGCTTAGGTCTAGTTGTATAATCAATGCACTAGAGCCTTGACTAAAGAGCGTGTGGAGATGATCAAGAAGGGTGGCTAAGATGGTTTCGGTGCTGTGGTCCGTGCGAAAGTCAGATTGATACTCACTTAGGATGTTGAATTTTTCTAGGTATGTGAAGAGTTCTACCTTTACTACCCCTTCTGCTATTTTGGTGAAAAGAAGGCCGCTTTGGTTCTCAAAAGTAGTAGCTGAGAAGGTCAGGAATAAGAGGTTAGCTTTCATAAACTACAAAAGATCACAGAAAGAGGAAGAGAGGCAAAAATATCTGGAAGAGTTAAGAGTGGCTGGTCATGTAGCCAGGAAAGCAAAGATGCAAATGGAAGGAAAAATAGCTGGGGAGACAAGACATTTTTTAGATATATTAGTGATAGGAAGAAGTGCAAAAGTGGCATTGTAAAACTCAAAGGTGAAGGAGATAAATATGTAGAAACTGATAAAGAAAAGGCCGAATTGCTTAACAAATATTTATGTTCTGTGTTCACGGCTGAAGAGTCAGGAGTGGGACCACCGAAGACAAACATGAATAGGGATGGAGGAGTGGTAGACCCTGATTGATTTTCAGAGGGTTGTGTTCATGAGGAGTTAGCTAAAATAAAAGTTGATAAAGCGATTGGGCCAAGTAGTGTACATCCGAGGTTGCTGAAGGAACTTAGGGAAGTTCTGGTGGCCTTTTCAGTGAGTCTCTAGAGTCAAGAGTGGTACTGGAGGACTAAAGAAGGACAGATGTGGTCCCTCTCCACAAAAGTGTAAGTAAGGAAGAAGTAGGGAATTACAGGCCAGTAAGTTTGACTTCTGTGTTAAGCAAATTAATGGAAACGCTTTTAAAACAGAGAATAGTGAAGTTTCTGGAATCCTGTGGATTACATGACCGGAGGCAACATGGATTCACTAGAGATAGGTTTTGTCATACAAATCTGATCAATTTCTTTGACTGGGTGACTAGAGAATTGGATAGAGGGAGTGCGCTAGATGTGGTGTATTTAGATTTTAGCAAAGCTTTTGACAGTGTTCCACACAGACGTCTAATAAATAAACTGAGTGCCCTTGGAATGGGTCCCAAAGTGATGGTCTGGGTCAAGAACTGGTTGAGTGGAAGGAGACAGATCAATGGAGATCGCTCTGAGGAAAGGGATGTTGCAAGTGGTGTGCCTCAAGGTTCTGTTCTTGGGCCTGTTCTTTTTAACATTTTTATAAATGATATTGCTGCAGGGCTGTCAGGTAAGATATGCCTCTTTGCGGATGATACCAAAATCGGCAATAGTGTAGACACCCCTGATGGTGTAGATTACATGAGGAAGGACCTAGCAAAGATTGAGGAATGGCCAAAAATTTGACAGCTAAGATTTAATGCTAAGAAATGCAAGGTTGTGCATTTGAGCTGCAAAAACCTGAGGGAACGATACCATTTATGGGGTAAAGAACTTTTGTGCACGAAAGAGGACTGGGACTTGGGTTTGATAGTATGTGATAAACTTAAAGCCAAGAACTTCACCACAGAAGGATTTTGTGGGATATAAGACCATAACCTCTTCCCGCTGTCACCTTTGCTTGAGGAAACTGCAGAAAGGGTCACTCTAGGACTAAAGATTACTTGAAACTATTTGTGGTTCATTTAAAGTTACTCCACAAACATGACCGGTATGGGAGGATGACAAGAAGGAAATCACTCCTAAACAAAATGCATATGATATATAGCATAGGACTTGCAAAGAAACACTTAGGGGACACTGTACCGATAGGGTGAAGGAATTGGAGGTCTGATGAGACCAAAAGTTGAACTTTATGATCTCAGTAAAAAGTGATATCTAATATAATAAAATGCTAAGCACGCATGCGCACTCTCACCCCGTGCTTCCCTGATCCCTGATCTGTCGCGCTGTGCCGGCAAGAGTGCACATGCGCGCTTACTACGTCATGCCGCTACTGCTGCCAGATCAAGGACCCAGGGATGAGCAGAAGACACCATCAGCAATTGCACTTGCTGGCCAACACCAGAGCAGGCCAGTGTGCCTCCACTGCAGCACCTGATCCCCTGATATATGAACCAGGACAATGATTTGCTGCTGAAACAAACTCCACCCCAGCATGAAGGGAAGGGTCCGGGTATTTTAAAATCTTCGGGCAGCCGGAGGCGGAAGGAAGCAAGCAAAAATAACACTTCTGGGCCAGGCAGATGGCGCGGTAAGGGCGAGCTGCACCTGCGTCGGAGAAGGCTTCCGACGAAGGCGGCGGTTGCGAGAGGAGCTGCCAGGAGCCAGCCAGAACGCGGGAAGGGGGGGACAGCAAAAGACTACTAGAGCAGGCCAGACCGCAGGAAGGGAAGGGGTAGGGGAAAATGCTGCTGCTGATGCACAGGGACGTGGAATGGGAGGGAAATACCACTGCTGTTGCACAGAGAAGTGGGGTGGGGAAAGGGAATGCTGTTTGATCCTCCGCGGCAGCTTTCAACTTAAAAATACATCCGGCACAGAATTAAACGGTCGCCAAAATAACGTTGGACATTGCTTGCGATCCCGGACGCTCCTCACACAAGCAACCTCTAAGCGCGGGCCACCCTGCTTTCAGCTTCTCCAGGCAGCAGCACGCCTATCCACAGCCAGGGAGTACTGTAAGGCCCTCTGTTGCTCTTCTGTCTGTCCTCCTCTTCTAAACAGCCAGATGCTGGACAGGGGAATCAGGTAAGGGTTCTGCAGTACAGGGGGAGCAGGGAAGAGGTGCTGCTGGACAGGGGGAGCAGGGAACAGATGCTGATTATCACGGGGGGGGGGTAACAGGAAGGGAGCCCTACTGCTGGACAGGGGGAGCAGGGAACAGGTGCTGCTGGGCAGGGGGAAGGTAAAACGAAGGGAGAAGGGCTGCTTCTGGACAGAGGGAACAGGTGCTGCTGGACAGGGGGAGGTAAAACGAAGGGAGAAGGGCTGGACAGCCAAGGAAAGAGAGAGGCAGAAAGAAAGGCAGACAGCAGGAGGGAGAGAGACAGAAAGAAAGAAAAGACCAGACAGAAAGCAGCCAAGGAGAAAAAAAGAAACACAAAGACACACATCTATTCTAGCATCCGTTAATGTAACGGGCTTAAAGACTAGTGTGCAGCATAAAACATGTAATCCCTAAATAGTAAAGGGCAGTAGTGGCTGCATTATGTGGGGATGCTTTGCAACTGGAGGGGCAGGGAGGCTTGTGAAAATTAAGGAAGATGATGTAAAGTCCTGGTAATTGGAGGAAAACCTGTTCCAGTTTGCCATAGTCTTTCAGCAGGATGGTGATCCTAAGAACAAAGCATAAACAACAGTGTAATGTATCGGCAAGAAGAAAGTTTATTTGTATTGAGCTTACATCTTTTCATTAAATGTCCTTGAGGGACCTATTCAAACTCCCAGATATAAATCCAATAGAAAATCTGTGCCAAGACATAAAGACTGTAGTCCACAGTCAACTTGAAAGGGTCTGAACTATTCTGACAAGAGGAATAATCAAAAACCGCATGATTAATGAAACAAACAGTTAGTGTAATGTTTTTTGAGTTATGTTTTTTTAGACAGCAGAATGTAAAAAAATGTACAGAGATGTGAAGACTTTAACAAGGCACCGTAACTAAAAAAAATGCCTCCAGTCACAAACTTTATTGAATAGTTTGACAAATACAAAGCAGGAAAATTATGAAAGCTGTGTATTCTTTTGAGAAGTCTCTTGCAGACCGTCTGCCTCTGGTAAGAGAGTTTCTCTGTACTGTGCAATATTGATATGGTTTGTTTCTTTATGTACATGTCTGATCTTTTTAAAATTTTACTTCTTTTTCCCTCTTAACCATTAAGTTGCTGGTGCCTGTGGATACATAGCAGGCAAAATATCCTACATGAAAACCTGCCAGGAAAAGTTCAAAAGGCTGGAGAATTCCCCTCTTGGAGAAGTTTTTCGACAGGGCTATGGATCTTTACCATCACAGTAAGTCTAGAGAGGTTTAGTTCAGCAACTATTTCAGGTTCTTGGAGCCACAGCTGCAGAGTAATCTGCCCAGTGGTACATGTATCCAGTTTACGAAAGAAAAGAAAGGGGGAGAGAAGGTTTTAATTTATACTCTATTGATTGCTTTCTGCAGTTTGATTGATGCCTTGATAATGCCAAATATTCAGTGTGCCTAGGTATGGTCCATAGATCCCCATACAGAGAATGATTAGGTTGAGAATAGGAATGAGAAGCAAAGTAACTCATCTGTGGCTACCAATTGTGAAGTCACTCTTAAGTATGCAAATAATTGAAGAACAATGAAAGCGTGCTCATTTTATTTTTTGAAAAGTATACATTCTTTCTCTGTACTAAGCAAGAGGGTATCTTTTTGGGTTTTATTTTTGTGGGGGAGAGGAAGGAACAAACTAATGTTATCCCTATGGCCAGAATTTCTTATTTACTAATACTGCAGTGTCTTGCAAACTTTACGAGCTGCGGCACACTAAACTGGTGGCCATGGCTCCTGGAAGTGCATGGACAACACCATGATGAAGTCACGCACAGATGGGGCCCTGAGCCGTCAGTGGGATGTGCTGAAAAAGAAGAGGCGCAGAGAGGAGGAGAGATGCCAGGGAGGAGGAGAGGCACTGGCGGCAGCTGCCTACAGGATGTGCCTCTTGCGGCGAGATGCATGTCCTATAGGCAGTCAGCAAATGCTGGTGCCTTTCCTTCTCCCTGGCGTCTTGTGGCACACCTGAAATCTCGTGCAGCACACTAGTGTGCCACGGCACATAGATTGCGATACTGTGTAATATTGTTTAGGCAAAAAGCTGATCGGGCCATGGCCTTATGTTCTACCCCATTTTGCTTCTTATGATCTACAACAGTGGTTCTTAATTCTGTCCTGGGGTCCCCCAGCCAGTCAGGTTTTCAAGATATCCCAAATGAATATGCATGAGCAAGATTTACCTATAAAATAGGTCTTAAGTAAAGGAAAGAACAATTTTGAGTTAAAAAATTGAACAAATAGAAAATTACAACCGAAGATTGAATCGGCGTCTGTTGAACTTTTTCCGAAGGCCTTGGGGGTTACACCTATAGATATGTGGGAAAGGTATTTAATTGAAGTATTAAAGTTTTCCCCTGAACATATACCTCCACTTAATAGAATTTATTATTTGCCGAGAAAGAAAATTGAAGGAACCGACCCAGGGGCAGAGGAACGTTTGACAATAGACGCTTTAAATGTTACTGAACTATTAGAAACTACTCTTTCCGAATCCACAGAGAGAGTCACAATGTTCATATCTTTTGTTTTCGAACAAGATATGAATGCAATTATGCGTTTATATTTCCGAAATCCTCAACAAATGTTTCTTGGAAAGAAAGTATGGATTTTTCCAGACGTCACGAGAACAAAGCAGGAGCGAAGAAAATTATTCCTAGCAATGAGAGTAGAGACTTTGACCCTTGGAGTGACATTCTTATTAGCATATCCATGCAAATGTTTAATCAAATATCAAGGTGTTAAATATGTCTACTATGCACCAGAACAGTTACGCACCTTTTTAGATTTAAAGAATCTTGCTACCCGGAATGTTTAAGAGTAGGAAGAAAAGAGGGGGTTATAGACTGTTAAGCCTTTCAAGAATATAGTTATTACTTATGCTTGTTATCTCTTCAATATATTCATCTTCTCCCCCTCCTGAGTTAGTGGTCTAAGAAAAAATGAATTTTTTTATTTTTTTTTTCTGATTGCTCTAATTGTGAGTTTATTTAATTTGTTTCTTTTCTGCTTTACTTGTACAAGAGGAATATTCTTGTGAATTATGTAAAATTTCAATAAATAAATAAATATTAAAAAAAAAAAAAATAGGTCGTAAGCATGCAAATTTCTCTCATTCATGTTCATTAGGAATATCTTGAAAACCTGACTGGCTGGGAGGTCCTCCAGGACAAGTTTAAGAATCACTGCTCTACAGTATGTGTGTATACATGCAAATACACTCCATTTTAATCAATATTTTTTAATCTACCCAACCAATATATCCATCTAACATTGGCAATAATGTCTCTTATGATGATGATTATTATTATTATTATTGTTGTTGGATATTGGAGAAGAGTAAAGAATACCAAAAAACCCTATACCTTTGCTTCATCGACTACAGCAAAGCTTTTCACTGTATGGATCACAATAAACTATGGAGAACTCTAGTGCAAATGGGAATTCCCAAACACACAACTCAGCTGATAGACAGCCTATATGAAAATCAAGAAACTACAGTGAGAACTGAATACGGTAACACTGATTGGTTTTAATAAAACGTGGCATCAAGCAAGAATGCATCTTGTCACCTTATCTGTTCAACCTGTACAGTGAAACCATCTTCAGAAAAGAAAATTTGAAAGAAGAGAGTGTCGGTTTCAAAGTTGGTGGCTGAAATATAAACAACCTATGCTAAGCAGATGATACAACGCTCATCACTAGAAGTAAATAATATATGCTGAATCTACTGAGAAAAGTCAAAGCCGAAAGTCATAACATGGAATTAGAATTGAACATAAACAAGATGACGATCATGAACACTGAATATGATGAAGATTTTGAGCTTGAAACGATAGAATAGAAGTTGTAAAGGATTTCAATCTCCTGGGCTCTTTTTTGCAAACAAGCTGCTAACAGAGAGGAAATACTCCATAGAATAGCACTTGGTCATACTTCAATGAAGACACTCGACAAAGTATTCAAAGGAAAGGAGGTAACACTCCAAACAAAGATCAGATTTGTCCACTCATTTTCTCAGTGGTCAGTTATGGATGCGAAAGCTGGGCACTACAGAAACAAGACAGAAAGAAGATTGACTCATTTGAGATTTGGTGCTGGAGAAAGATTTTAGGCATGCCGTGGACTGCCAGAAGAACTAACAAATTGATTCTGGAAGAGATCAAATCAGCTATGTCACTCGAAGCCCAAATGATGAAGTGTCAACTGTCTTATTTTGGTTACACCATCAGGAGAAAGAGATCACTGGAGAAGGACATCATGTTTGGGAAGATTGAAGGAACCAGGCGAAGAAGGCAATCTGCAATCAGATGGCTGGACACATTGAAAACAACCATGGGGATGATGCTTTAAGACCTTTCCAGACTAGCACAAAACCAATTTCTTTTTAGATCTGCAATTCATCAAGTCGCTAGGACTCGAGGATGAGTCGATGGCACCTAACAACAATAACAACCCAACCAATATAAGAACATAAGAACATAAGAACATAAGAAATGCCTCTGCTGGGTCAGACCCGAGGTCCATCGTGCCCAGCAGTCCGCTCACGCGGCGGCCCAACAGGTCCAGGACCTGTGCAGTAATCTTCTATCTATACCCCTCTATCCCCATTTCCAGTAGAAATTTGTCCAATCCTTTCTTGAAACCCAGTACCGTACTCTGCCTTATAACGTCCTCTGGAAGCGCATTCCAGGTGTCCACCACACGTTGGGTAAAGAAGAACTTCCTAGCATTTGTTTTGAATCTGTCCCCTTTCAACTTTTCCGAATGCCCTCTTGTTCTCTTATTTTTCGAAAGTTCGAAGAATCTGTCCCTCTCTACTCTCTCTATGCCCTTCATGATCTTATAAGTCTCTATCATATCCCCTCTAAGTCTCCTCTTCTCCAGGGAAAAGAGACCCAGCTTCTCCAATCTCTCAGAATATGACAGGTTTTCCATACCTATTATCAGACGTGTTGCTCTCCTTTGAACCCTCTCGACTAATGCCATATCCTTCTTAAGATACGGCGACCAATATTGGACGCAGTACTCCAAATGCGGGCGCACCATCGCCCGATACAACGGCAGGATAACTTCTTTCGTTCTGGCTGTAATACCCTTTTTGATTATACCAAGCATTCTATTCGCTCTCTTAGCAGCCGCTGCACACTGTACCGACGGCTTCATTGTCATGTCCACCATTACCCCCAAGTCCCTTTCCTGGGTACTCTTATTCAATAACATCCCTCCCATTGTATAGTTGTACCTCGAGTTTCTGCTCCCCACATGTAATACTTTACATTTTTCAATGTTGAACTTCATCTGCCATTTCGCCGCCCATTCTTCTAATATAAAGAAAAACAACTTAAAGACATAATAGATAGCATACTACAAAGATGTAAATTAATATGATATGACTATATTGACTGTGCTAGATATTATCATCCCACTTCTTTACTTAATATATATCGATCTATATCTCAACATATTCTAGAAGCTAATGTCCCACAGTCAGTGAAGAAAATCTTCCATTTCTTGGCAATATTTTCACAGTTTAAATTACTGGAAGCATTTAGAATGTTTGTATAACCATTCCTTGCATTGTAAGACAGAATTATCTTCATTTTCAAGCTTTGTTCTTGAAGCTTGTAAAGAAGTCTGCTAATTGCCCTTGACACATTTCATGCTTGGATTTTGAAAGATCTGCCAGCCTTTCTGATCTTATTTAGTAAATTGACTATTGTCTGAGGGAACTGTGCTTATTTATTTATTTCAATTTCTATCCTGTTGTCCCCAAAGAGCCCAGAATGGGTTACAAGTTTAACATACATAGTATCTACTCCTTATCTCCTCTAGAAATTACCAGACATCTTCTTCATGTAATACGTTTTTTTGTAATTCTTTTGTAATCCGCCTTGAACCGCAAGGCAATGGCGGAATAGAAATCTCTAATGTAATGTATATAGTTAACAGGTTACAATTTACACTAGATTAGCCATAATTTCAGTACACATTTCCGATACAAGTTTTTTCTAGATAGGTGCATATTTAGGGTCTAATACTAATATACAGTTTACTGGTTATAATTTGCCCTGGTTATTCTACAGTGCAAGTTTTCAAGAACAAGTTTTATCCTAATTGACAAAGAGACAGTTTATAGGTTGGATTTGCTTTCCTTAGGTGACACATAATGGGTTCTGGTACCAATGTACATTTCTTTGTAGTCCATCAGTCAAGGGCAGGGGTTAGGGCAGGGGTAGGGAACTCCAGTCCTCGAGAGCCGTATTCCAGTCGGGTTTTCAGGATTTCCGCAATGAATATGCATTGAAAGCAGTGCGTGCACATAGATCTCATGCATATTCATTGGGAGAATCCTGAAAACCCGACTGGAATACAGCTCTCGAGGACCGGAGTTCCCTACCCCTGGGTTAGGTGAAGAGGTTTGTTTTTATTGCTTTCCTAAAGTTGAGGAGTCCTTCAAGGGATCTGATCTGAAGGAGCAGTCGATTCCAGTGGCTCGGTATGTAGTGGGAGTAGGAACGTCGTTTGGCGGTTTGCAGTTGCAGGGCACGACCAGAGGGCATATTATTTTTACTCTTCTTTTGAAAGGTAATTCAGACACCAATTGCTCAAATTATAGACTTGTGATTAACATTTCTTTTTTAGCAAAATTAATTGAGACAGTAAGTAGTATGGCTACAGCTAGAAGAATATCTTTTTCAACATAGTAACATAGTAGATGACGGCAGATAAAGACACGAATGGTCCATCTAGTCTGCCCAACCTGATTCAATTTAAATTTTTTAAATGTTTTCTTCTTAGCTGTTTCTGGGCAAGAATCCAAAACTCTACCCGGTACTATGCTTGGGTTCCAACTACTGAAATCTCTGTCAAAACCTACTCCAGTCCATCTATACCAGGGGTCTCAAAGTCCCTCCTTAAGGGCCGCAATCCAGTCGGGTTTTCAGGATTTCCCCAATGAATATGCATGAGATCGATGTGCATGCGCTGCTTTCAATGCATATTCATTGGGGAAATCCTGAAAACCCGACTGGATTGCGGCCCTCAAGGAGGGACTTTGAGATCCCTGATCTATACCCTCCCAGTCATTGAAGCTTTCTCCAGCCCATCCTTCCCCAAATGGCCTTATACAGACCATGCAAGTCTGCCCAGTACTGGCCTTAGTTCAATATTTAATATTATTTTCTGATTCTATAATAATAATAATAATTTTATTTTTTATATACCGCCCTACCACATAGTTCTAGGCGGTTCACATGCAGTACTAAAATTATACAATCATAAGAACATAAGCATTGCCTCTGCCGGGTCAGACCAGGGGTCCATTGTGCCCAGCAGTCTGCTCCTGCGGCGGCCCCCATGACCTGTATGTTCTCCACCACCTAAATTGTTTATACCCTAATCCTGAAGTAACCTGTATAGTAACCCTCTATCTATACCCTGTAATCCCTTTCTCCTTCAGGAAGTCATCAAATCCCTTTTTGAAACCCAATATTGTACTCTGCCCTATCACCTCTCCTGGAAGCACATTCCAGGTGTCCACCACCCTCTGAGTGAAGAAGAACTTCCTAGCATTCGTTTTGAATCTGTCTCCTTTCAGTTTTTCTGAATGCCTTCTTGTTTTTGATGTCCCCGCTAGTCTGAAGAATCCACCTTCTCTATGCCTTTCATGATTTTATAAGTCTCTATCATGTCCCCTCTAAGTCTCCGCTTTTCCAGGGTAAAGAGCCCCAGCTTCTCTAGCCTTTCAGCATATGAAAGGTTTTCCATGCCCTTTATCATCTTTGTTGCTCTTCTCCGGACCCTCTTGAGTATCGCCATATCCTTCTTAAGGTACGGCGACCATTATTGGACGCAGTACTCCAGATGTGGTGCACCATCGCTCGATACAGCAGCAGGATAACTTCCTTTGTTCTGGGAGTGATACCTTTTTTGATAATGCCCAACATTCTGTTCGCTTTCTTTGAGGCTGCTGCACATTGTATTCACCAATACATTGTATTCACCAATACATTGTATTCACCAATACCCCCAAGTCTTTTTCTAGGTTGCCTTCATCCAGTACCCTGTACATCGGGTTCCCTTTCCCTATGTGTAAGACTTTACATTTCTCTACATTGAAGCTCATCTGCCATCTTTTTGCCCACTCACCCAATTTGTTCAGGTCACTTTGTAGTTATTTGCATTCCTCAACAGTTCTGACCCTACTGGAGAGTTTTGTGTCATCCACAAATTTTATAACTTCGCACTTCATCCCTGTTTCCAGGTCATTAATGAATATATTGAACAGCAGCAGTCCCAGCACTGACCCCTGTAGGACACCACTTGTGACCCCTTTCCAGTCATAGTAGTGTCCCTTTACTCCTACCCTCTGCTTCCTGTTCACCAGCCAATTTTTGACCCATCTGTGCACGTCCCCTTCCACCCTGTGGCTCTACAGCTTCTTTAGTAGGTGCTCGTGGGGTACCTTATTGAAGGCTTTTTGGAAATCCAGATATACGATGTCTATAGGGTCACCTTTGTCTAGTAGTTCGCTTATCCCCTCATAGAAATGCAGTAGGTTCGTTTGGCATGATCTTCCTTTACAGAAACCATGCTGGCTTGTTCTCAACAGATTATTTTTTTCTATGTGCTCACTGATATTTTTCTTGATCAATGATTTGGCCATCTTCCCCGGAACTGAGGTTAAGCTCACCAGTCTGTAGTTCCCTGGGTCGCCTCTCGATCCTTTTTTGAAGCTAGGTGTAACATTTGTTATCCTCCAGTCCTCCGGGATTACCCCTGTTCTCAAGGATAGATTACAAATCTGCCGCAGTAACTCTGCTGTTTCGTCTCTGAGCTCTTTCAGTATTCTTGGGTAGATTCCGTCTGGGCCCGGAGATTTGTCAGTTTTTAATCTATCTATCTGCTTGAGCATTGAGTCTTACCTCCATGTATGATAATTTTCCCTCTAGATCCCCCTTGAAGATTTTTTCCGGTTCAGGCACATTGAATGTGTCTTCTCTTATAGAGACCAACGAGAAGAACATGTTTAGTCTGTCAGCCACCTCTTCTTCCTCCTTCACCACTCCCTTCCTGTTTCCCTCATCCAGAGGTCCCACCTCCTCCCTTGCCAGCTGCTTTCCTTTCACATATCGGAAGAATGGTTTAAAATTTTGTGCTTCCTTGGCTAGTTTCTCTTCGTATTCTTTCTTTGCTTTTCTGACCACTCGGTGACATTCTTTTTGTTGCTTTCTGTGCTCTTTACAATTTTCATCAGGGTTTTGTCCTTTTTCCACTTCCGAAATGATTTTTTCTTGTCTCCCATCACTTCCTTTACTTCATTGGTCATCCATGCTGGGTTTTTTGTACGATTCTTCTTGCATCCTTTCCTAAATTTGGGTATATACAAGTTTTGTGCCTCGTTTACTGTGTCTTTGAATAAGGACCAGGCTTGCTTCACAGCCTGTGCTTTCTTGGTGCTGTTTCTGAGTTTCTTCCTCGCCATTTGTTTCATGGCATCATAGTTCCCTTTCTTGAAGTTAAACGCTGTTGCATTGGCTCTCTTCCCCTTTGGTAATCCCATTTCTACTTTGAACCGGATCATGTTGTGGTCACTGGTTCCTAATAGTCCCACGACTTCCACTCCCTTTGCAGGTCCTTTCAGCCCGTTGAGGATTAGATCCAGAATCGCTGACCCTCTCGTTGGTTCCTTGACAAGTTGTCCCATGAAGCAGTCCCGTACAGCCTCCAGGAACTCCGTTTCCTTTGTACATTTTGAATTTCCAAGACTCCAGTCTATCCCGGGATAGTTGAAATCTCCCATAACTATGGTGTTAGCGTTCTTGCTTTCCCGCCTCAACTCGGCTTCCATTTCTGTATAATTTGCTTCAGTTTGCCCAGGTGGATGGTAGTACAGCCCCATCTTAATCTCAGATCCATTACTACCTGGTATTTTAACCCATAGTAACTCCGGTTGGACATTTGTTGCTGCTGCTGCGTCCACTCTGGTCGAGTGAATGGTGTCCTTTATGTATAGTGCTATTCCTCCTCCTTTCTGATATGTCCTGTCTCTTCAGAAGAGCTTGTACCCTGGCAGTACTATGTCCCATTTGTTTTCCTCTTTCCACCATGTTTCCATGATCCCTATGATGTTTAGGCTCTCATTTTTGGCCATGACTTCCAATTCCCCCATTTTGGTTTTTAGGCTCCTTGCATTAGTATATATGCAATTCAAGTCCTGGTATTTTCTCTTTCTTGCTATTTTTCCTTGTGTTTCATTCTTCTTTCTGTCCCCTTCCTGACCCGCCGACTCCTGATTTTTGTCTCTTTTGTCTTCCCCTTGTGCTATGTTCCTATTGTCCTCCTCTTGTTCCTTCCCTTTGTCCAGTTCCATTTTGACTTCCCCTTGTACTATGTTTCTCGTGTCCTCCTCTCCTTTGTCTTCCCCTTGTGATATGTTCCTACTGTCCTCCTCTTGTTCCTTCCCGTTGTCCTGTTCCATTTTGACTTCCCCTTGTAATATGTTCCTCCTGACCTCTTCTTGCTTCTTCCGTCTCCCTTGTTTTTTCAGCTCCTGTTGTTTGCCATTTGTGTCTTCCCAGCGTTTTTCCCACTCAGTATTTTCCAAACCGTCGACACCAGGTCAACTGTCGGCTTTCCCCTTCTGCTTAGTTTAAAACTTGCTCTATTGCTCTTCTGACGTTATTTGCTAGTTGTCTAGTTCCTGCCGTGCTCAGGTGTAGTCCATCTTTCTTGAAGAGCTTGTTCTTGCCCCAGAATGTTGTCCAGTTCCTCACGAAGAGAAATCCCTCTTCCTCACACTATCTCCTCATCCACGCATTTATTGATTGTAGTAATGTCTGCCTCTTTGGTTCTGCCCTCGGTACTGGTAGGATCTCTGAGAAGGCTATCCTCTGAGTCCTCATCTTCAGTTTCCTTCCTAAGATCTTGAAATGTTCAGTCAGTGCATTCTTGCTGTAGTCTCTCCTGGTAACATCGTTCATCCCAACATGGACTATCACTGCTGTCTCTTCCTTCTCTGCTCCCTCCAAGATTCTTTCAATTTTGTCGACGATGTCCTTGGTTCTTGCTCCTGGGAGACAGGTCACTAGCCGATCCTCTCTCCCTCCTGCTATGTGAATGTCTACTTGCCTTAGGATTGAGTCTCCCACCAGGATTGTGGATTTCCCCTTTTTCAGCCTCCACTGCGGTCGCAGGTCCGTGTCCTTGGTGTGCTTCGTTTCTTCTCCCTCTAGGCACTGATAGAATCTTGCCTCTTCTTTCTGCGAGATTCCTCCATGGGTACCTTCTACCTTGGTGTCAGATGGTTCTTGTCCTCTGTTCTGTGTGTCTTCCTTGTTCCTGCGCTGCTCGTGTTCTTGTTCTTCCACTCTCCTGTAGGCATCCTCGATGAACTTCTCGAGCTCCCTGTCATGTTCCTCGATGTGCCTCTCTCGCATAGGGTCTTCAGCCGCCTGGAAGGGGGTCTTCTAAGATGTAGAGTCCCTCCAGCTCCTGGATCCTGTGTTTCAGATGACTGACCTCACTCTTCAAGCTCTCCAGTTCCTGACATCGTCCGCACACATATGACTGCCTCCCCGAGGGGAGGTAGTCGTACATGTGGCAGTCCATGCAGTACACTGGAAAGCTCATCCTCTGGGTTCCTTCAGCTTCCATTCTTGTCTGCCTTCAGTGAATAAAATACATCATTTTAAAAAGTTAAACTAAAACTATACGATAGATCCTCTGTGTTCATCCCACAGTTCTTTGAACTCTGTCACCATTTTCTTCTCCACCACCTCTCTCCGTAAAGTAGAATTTCCTAACATTGCTCTTGAATCTACCACCCCTCAACCTCAAATTATGTCCTCTGGTTTTACCATTTTACTTTCTCTGGAAAATAATTTGTTCTACGTTAATACCCTTCAAGTATTTGAACGTCTGAATCATATCCCCCCTGTCCCTCCTTTCCTCTAGGGTATACATATTCAGGGCTTCCAGTCTCTCCTCATACGTCTTCTGGCGCAAGCCTCCTATCATTTTTGTCGCACTCATCTGGACCGCTTCAAGTCTTCTTACGTCCTTCGCCAGATACGGTCTCTAAAACTGAACACAATACTCCAGGTGGGGCCTCACCAATGACCTGTACAGGGGCATCAACACTTTCTTCCTTCTACTGGCTACGTCTCTCTTTATAAGAACATAAGAAATGCCTCCGCTGGGTCAGACCTGAAGTCCATCGCACCCAGCAGTCCGCTCACACGGCGGCCCAACAGGTCCAGGACCTGTGCAGTAAATTTCTATCTATACCCCTCTATCCCCTTTTCCAGCAGAAATTTGTCCAATCCTTTCTTAAACCCCAGTACCGTACTCTGCCCTATAACGTCCTCTGGAATTGCATTCCAGGTGTCCACCACACGTTGTGTAAAGAAGAACTTCCTAGCATTTGTTTTGAATCTGTCCCCTTTCAACTTTTCCGAATGCCCTCTTGTTTTTATATTTTCTGAAAGTTTGAAGAATCTGTCCCTCTCTACTCTCTCAATGCCCTTCATGATCTTGCAAGTTTCTATCATATCTTCTCTTTTCCAGGGAAAAGAGTTCCAGTTTTTCCAATCTCTCAGCGTATGAAAGGCTTTCCATCCCCTTAATCAGTCGTGTCGCTCTCCTCTGAACTCTCTCGAGTAATGCCATATCCTTCTTAAGGTACGGTGACCAATACTGGACGCAGTACTCAAGATGTGGACGCACCATTGCCCGATACAGCGGCAGGATAACTTCTTTCGTTCTGGTTGTAATACCCTTCTTGATTATACATAGCATTCTATTCGCTCTCTTAGCGGCAGCTGCGCACTGTGCCGTCGGCTTCATTGTCATGTCCACCATTACCTCCAAGTCCCTTTCTTGGGTACTCTCAGTCAATAACATCCCTCCCATCGTATAATTATACCTGGGGTTTTTGCTTCCCACATGCAATACGTTACACTTCTCAACATTGAATTTCATCTGCCATCTCTCTGCCCATTCCCCTAGTTTGTCCAAGTCACTTTGCAATTCTTTGCAGTCCTCCTTTGTCCGAGTTCCACTAAATAGTTTGGTGTCGTCCGCAAATTTTATTATTTCACACTTCATCCCTGTTTCTAGATCATTTATGAATATGTTAAAAAGCAGCGGCCCGAGCACCGAGCCCTGCGGAACACCACTCATGACCTTTCTCCAGTCTGAGTAGTGGCCCTTCACCCCTACCCTCTGTTTCCTATCCTTTACCAGTTTATGATACATCTATGCTCGTCTCAGTCCACCCCATGGTTCCTCAGTTTCCGGAGTAGACGTTCATGAGGCACCTTGTCAAAGGCTTTCTGGAAATCTAGATATATGATGTCTATGGGGTCTCCTCTGTCCATCTGTTTGTTAATTCCTTCGAAGAAGTGCAATAAGTTAGTCAGACACGATCTCTCCCTGCAGAAACCATGTTGGCTGGTTATCAGAAGTTCGTTTTTTTCAAAATGTTCATCGATGTTTTCTTTTATCAGTGCTTCCGCCATTTTCCACGGAACCGAGGTCAGACTGTAATTTCCCGGGTCACCTCTTGATCCCTTTTTAAAGATGGGCGTAACGTTGGCTATCTTCCAATCCTCCGGGATCACACCTGTTTTCAGAGATAGGTTGCAAATTTGCTGTAGTAGTTCCGCTATTTCCTCCTTAAGTTCCTTCAGAACCCTTGGATGGATTCCATCCGGACCCATTTTTAGTTTTTCTATCTGCCTGCGCACATCATCAAGGCTCACTTCCATGGATGTTAACTTTTGTGCTTGATTTCCATTGAAGATTTGTTCAGGTTCCGGTATGTTGGTTGTGTCTTCGCTTGTAAATACAGACAAAAAGAACATGTTAAGTCTTTCTGCGACCTCTTTCTCTTCCTTCACCGATCCCTTCCGGTCTCCGTCGTCCAGTGGTCCCACTTCCTCCCTCCTTCTGGCAGCAGCCACCGCCTTGTCACACTGTTTTTTGGCTTTAGATCTTCGGACACTATCACCCCAAGGTCCCTCTCCCTGTCCATGCATATCACTTCTCAGCTTCTAGCATATACAGTTCCTTCCAATTATTAATCCCCAAATGCATTACTTTGCATTTCTTTGCATTGAATTTTAGTTGCCAGGCATTAGACCATTCCTCTAACTTTTGCAGATCCTTTTTCATATTTTCTACTCCCTCTTCGGTGTCTACTCTGTTACAAATCTTGGTATCATCTGCAAAAAGGCACACTTTTCCTTCTAACCCTTCAGCAATGTCACTCACAAACATATTGAACAGGATCGGTCCCAGCACCGAACCCTGAGGGACTCCGCTACTCACATTTCCTTCCTCCGTGCGACTTCCATTAACCACCACCCTCTGGCGTCTGTCCGTCAACCAGTTTCTAACCCAGTTCACCACTTTGGGTCCTAACTTCAGCCCTTCAGGTTTGTTCAAGAATCTCATATGAGGAACCATATCAAAGGCTTTGCTGAAATCCAAGTAAATTATATCTAGCATATGTCCTCGATCCAGCTCTCTGGTCACCCAATCAAAAAATTCAATCAGGTTCATTTGGCACGATTTACCTTTTGTAGATCTATGTTGCCTCGGATCCTGTAACCCATTAGATTCAAGGAAGTACACTATCCTTTCTTTCAGCAACACTTCCATTATTTTTCCAACAACCGAAGGCTCACCAGCCTGTAGTTTCCCGCTTCATCCCTGTGACCACTTTAGTGAATAGGGACCATATCCGCTCTCCTCCAATCCCCGAGAACCACTCTCATCTCCAGAGATTTGTTGAACAAGTCTTTAATAGGACCCACCAGAACCTCTTTGAGCTCCCTCAGTATCCTGGGATGGATCCCATCTGGTCCCATCGCTTTGTCCACCTTCAGTTTTTCAAGTTGCTCATAAACACTCCTCCGTGAACAGTGCAGAATTTACTCCATTTTCTTGTGTAACTTTGCCAGACAATCTCGTTCCTTCTCCAGGATTTTCTTCTGTGAACACAGAACAGAAGTATTTGTTTAGCACATTTGCTTTTTCCTCATCACTCTCCACATATCGGTTCCCAGCATCTTTTAGTTTAGGAATTCCATTTTTCATCTTCCTCCTTTCACTAATATATCTGAAAAAATTTTTGTCTCCCTTTTTTACAATTTTAGCCATTTGTTCTTCCGCCTGTGCTTTCGCCAGATGTATCTCTCTCTTGGCTTCTTTCAGTTTCACCCTGTAGTCCTTTCTGCACTCCTCTTCTTGGTTTTTTTTTAATATTTCATGAACGCCAACTCTATTGCCTTTATTTTCTCCGCCACTAGTTTGGAGAACCATATTGGCTTCCTTTTTTTCTTGTTTTTATTTATTTTCTTCACATAAAGGTCCGTAGCCATTTTTATCGCTCCTTTCAGCTTAGACCACTGTCTTTCCACTTCTCTTATGTCCTCCCATCCTAACAGCTCTTTCTTCAGGTACTCTCCCATTTCATTAAAGTCCGTACGTTTGAAATCTAGGACTTTAAGTACTGTGCAGCCGCTCTCCACTTTAGCCATTATATCAAACCAAACCGTTTGATGATCACTACTTCCCAGGTAGCACCCACTCAAATATTAGAGATACTCTCTCCATTTGTGAGGACCAGATCCAATGTCGTTTTTTCTCTCGTGGGTTCCATCACCATTTGTCTGAGCAGAGTCTCTTGAAAGGCATCCACAATCTCCCTATTTCTTTCCGATTCCACAGACGGAACATTCTAGTCCGCATCCGGCAGGTTGAAATCTCTCAACAGCAGTACCTTCTCTTTCCTTCCAAACTTCTGGATATCAACAATCAGATCCTTATCAATTTGCTGCGATTGAGTCGGAGGTCTGTAGACTACACCAACGTAGATAGAAGTTCCATCTTCTCTTTTCAGAGCGATCCGTATCGCTTCTTCCTCTCCCCAGGTCCCTTGCATTTCGGTCGCTTGGATATTGATCGTTACATAGAGAGCTACTCCTCCACCTTTTTGATCATATCTGTACTTCCTAAAAAGATTATGTCCCGGTATGTTTGCATCCCATCCATGTGATTCACTGAACCATGTCTTTGTGATAGCGACAATATCTAGATCTGCCTCTAACATCAGTGTTTGCAGATCATGAACTTTGTTGCTTAGACTGCGAGCATTTGTGGTCATCGCTTTCCAGCTATTTTTCAGCGGTAATCTCCTTTTTCGTATAGATTTTTGTTTCGTTTCACTTTCCATTGCAATGCTATGAAATGAGTTTCTGATATTGTTTACGTTGCAATCTTTACTACCATCACATCTTTTATTTTGCCGGGGGTGGTCGCTATAATTGTCCTTCATACATACACCACCCCCACCTTCTAGTTTAAATGCCTAGAAATATATTGTCTAAATTTCTCTGCAAGGTTTCTTTTTCCTGCTGTAGTAATATGTAGCCCATCAGTGCAATATAGCTTCTTGTCCTTCCATGTATTTCCCCATCCTCCTATATACCTAAAGCCTTCTTGATGACAACAGGTTTTGAGCCACCTATTAAAGTCCTCTGTGTTTTTTACTCTTTGCTCTCCCTTTCCATATGCAGGCAGTATTTCAGAAAAAGCTAAAGTCTTTACAAAAGGTTTCAAGCCCTCACCAAGCTCCAGAAAAGCTTTCTGTGCTGCAAGTGTGGAATTGTTGGCCAGGTCATTTGTTCCCAGATGGATAACAACATCAGTGTTAAAATCCTTAGTTTCTTCCTTAATTATAGTCAGTTATTTGCCTGGAACTCCTGGTAGCTGAGGATCCTGGAAGACATTCACTATTTTGGTCTCCTCGCCTTGTGTTCCAAGGTTAATGCCTCTGATAATGGAATCCCCCAACAGTAATAGTTTTCTATTTTTGGCTTTTTTATTTGTGCTTAGGGTTCGCTTGTTCTCTTGAGTTATCTTCATTGGTTCCAGTCCCATCTTCCTTCTGTTTTCTTGAGTATCGCAGTACACTAGTGGCGCAAAGGAATTCTGTAGAGGTAATATTTGTGAAGGTGGATCTTTCTGTGTTACATGTCGCAGTCTTCCTGAGCCTACTGTGACCCATTTATTCTTGGGCTGTTTTATTCTTTGAGGTAGAGGTGGTAAGTTGGTATGATTTTGTGGAGTGATGGAAGCTGCTTTAATTGTATTCAATTCCTGTTTAAGTTTTCAGAGCTCCTTCTTAATACTAGCAAGTTGAAGACAGATGGAGCAAGCCTTAACCTTTTCTTATCGTAATAAATTTTACATTACGCTGGTTCCAATCGTAATTATTTTAGCAAAGTTTTGTATTATTCACCGTTATCATTTACGGCTATTGTAAACATAATGTAAATAAGTCATAAGTCTGTAAATTCAAATATTTTGTGTTCCTGGCTCTTTATTAGTCCATACAGACTGTTTATCCACTGTCTATGTCATTTTTGGAATGTCCCGTCATCCGGGACACACGATAGGAAAAGGTTAAGCCTCCAAATAGTGTATCATGGAATTAAAGCACCACAGTGATTGCATAGAATAAAGGTCATCTTGATTGGTTGTAAAGTGACTTGATTTGAGTATCCCTGCTTATTTGGTTATCTATATATGAGCAGTGATCCCTGGGGTGGGTGGGACTATAAGTCTTACCCTTATTCCTATGAAGAGGAAGAGGCAATAAGATTTAACAGAGGAAAGAGAAGGGTTTATTTTTTTGTTTTTTTAAAGTAAGAAACAGGGAGGAGGAGAAGAGAAATTAAGCAGATATAGTTGCTGAAAAACAGTGAAAAGAGCAGAATATGAAATTCTGAGTAACTTAGCTTTTAGAAGTTCACAGGGAAGTCTTGTTCACAGCACTGTCTCAAAGATAATGCAGTTAACCTTAGTAGTAAATCAGAGCCCCTCCCTTCTACACCTAATCAGCAGGCACAATGGCTGAAAACTAGTAGGTCAGAAATGCAGGCTCTTTGCCAGATCAGTGGCTACCCCAAAACACAGGATTTTAAACAGAAATGCAGGCTCTATAGCAGTTCAGTGGCTACCCTAAAACATAGGATTTTAAACATCAAGTTCTTAATCTAGTGCAGTCAGGATTTCACTCTAAGTTTAGCACTGAAACAGTCCTACTAGCCTTGATGACAAATTTAAGATAGAATCTGAAAAAGAAATGCAGACTCTGATTGTACAATTGGATGGTCAGTGGCTTTTGATTTGGTCTGTCATGATGTGCATGTAGATAAATTAAGTGCATTTGGTATTACAGGTGAAGTATTGAGATGGTTCATGTTTTTCTACAGCATAGAACCATATGGAACAAGCAAACATCTGAACAATAGAATATGTCGATGGAGGAGGTTCCTCAAGGCCCCCCCATTTTTCCAATCTTATATTTAATCTCAGTCGATTGCATAGGTCACTTAATTCCTTTGAGGTGATAGATTATTCTTACTCAGATGATATAACAATTCTGTTTTCTATGAAAGGAACCATACAAGAAACATTTACTTTGACTAGAATATTTGATGAAATCCATACTTGGATGCTCCTTAATGGGCTGAAACTCAACTCAGATAAAACTAATATTCTATGAGTAGGAGGAAATAAACTAGATACAGTGTGATAGATTTAAAGCTAAAGTTAGATATATCAAAACTTACTTATTGATTCAATTTTCCATACCATTCTCCCAGGTGAGCTCAGAATGGTTTACATGGGTTTCAGCATGTACTCGCACTGCTTCTAAGTTCCTATCCTTTCCTAACTTAGATGTAGAACTGGTTGCAGCTTTTATCTGCTTACTCTTCTTGAGAACAGGTTGATTTCCCCAATTCCATTTTCTTTCTCTTCAAGGCACCTTGGGCCCTAGGGTTCAGCTTGTGTTGAGATACACAACTGCTCCTCCTCTTTACTTATGAGAACAGACCCTACTTCTTGCTTTTCCCTTCTTCTCACTTCTTCTCCTTAGCCTCTTGGGTAGAAGACCAAGGTCCTGATGGGCCCCAGGGCAGGAGACCCACCAAATTGTACACTTTTTATTTGACTTTTTCTAGGGAAGACGATAACCCTTCTCTATACTCTTGTTTTTACATTTCCCTTCAGTTTTTGAGGATCTACTACAATTAAACTGCCTCTCCAGAATAATCCACCCATTAGTTTGACTTTCACTGCTCTTGAGTAGGGATCCAGAATGTTCTTACTGTTATTTCATTGGATGGTACATCCTGCTACAAGAGCATAAGAAAAGCCATTCTGAGTCAGACCAAAGTCTATTGAGCACATTGTTCTGTTTCTGACAGTGGCCAGGTCACAAGTACACGGTAGATCCATATTTCATAGCTCATTTTTAAGGATGAGCAATGGCATTGTCAAGTCTACCTGGAAAATAATTTTTTACATATAACATAACATAACTTTGTTCTTCTATACTGCCATAATCAGACGACTTCTAGGCAGTTCACACTGAAGAGAGCTGGATAGTCAGCGAATTACAGAATGCAAATAGTGAAAGTACAATATGTTACTCAGGAAATAGACAGAATAAAATTATTAAATTTAGTGTGACTTCTATATAGGAGATAAATCTGTCAAACAATACAGTTTTAATTTCTTTCCGAAAGATGACATAGGTCAACCTGGCTCCATTGATGTAGTTACCTAACCAAGACTTCTGTTTATTTGCTTGAAATATAAAAGACCTATCCAAAAAGGACTTGTATTTGCAACCAGTGATCCTTGGGTATGCAAATAGATTACAATTTCTAGTTGTCCTTGTAGGGCTATATAGCACGAAATGAGGTAGAAGATAGTTAGGAACTAGTCCCCAAACCAACTTAAAACAAATGCAAGAGAACTTAAACATTATTCGTGTCTCCATTAGCAACCAGTGCAGCAGTCTATATTAGGGACTAACATGGTCGCTTTTCTTCAATCCAAATATCAGGCGGATAGCCATACTCTGTACTATTCTTAATTTTCTCACCATTTTTTTAGGTACGCCCAAATAAACAATATTGCTGAAGTCTAATATTGATAGAACCAAAGACTGCACCAATAGTCTAAGATAAAGGGTAAAAGTATTTTTTAATGGTCTTTAATTTCCATAGAGCATGAAAGCACTTCTTCACCACTATATTCATGTGTTCAACCATAGTCAGATGTGTGTCTGATGTGACTCCTAATATTTTTATAGTTTTAGAAATTGGGTAATCGTGACCATTTAGATGTAACGATATTCTTGTAATTTTATCCTTTGGGCTTGCTAAGAAAACTTTTTTCTTTTCTGTATTTAATTTCAATTTGAAGTTGATTGTCAATTGTTCTATTTCAGTTATAATATAAGAAATGTGTTCTAAAATTTCATTAGTTATGCTATCCAAAGGAATTAAAATAGAAATATCATCAGCATATATGTAATAGTTTAAATTTACCTTTTCCAATAGATGTCCTAAGGATGGGATGTAAATGTTGAATAGTGTGGGTGATAATGGGGAACCTTGGGGTACCCCCGAAGGGTTTTTCCATGAGCTAGAGTAATTCCCATCACTAACCACTCGGTATGATCTTTTTGTTAGAAAACCCTGAAGCCAGTTCCTAACTCTTCCTGAAAGCCCCATTGCATCTAGGCATTGTAACATTGTTTCGTGGTCAACTAGATCGAAAGCACTACTAAAATCTAGTTGTAAAATCAGAGCACTTGTACCTTTACTAAAAAGACCATAAAGGTGATTAAGAATTGAAGCTAAAACTGTCTCAACGCTAAAACCTTTTCTAAACCCTGATTGATGTTCACTAGTAGTTTAGTGAATAAGGGGATACTCGCTATGGGCCTGTAGTTAGACTTCAGGGCTATTGAGTTTTTCTGGTCTTTAGGGATAGGTGTGATCAATATATGTCCCATTTCCTCATAAAATATCCTTCTAGTAAGAGTAGTTGTTAACCAATTAAATAGATCCCTTTTAAAATCGACTGTTGCAACTTTCATGATCTTGGAAGGACATTCGTCCAGTAAGCAGTTTGATTTAGTATATTTATTGAATAAAATTAGAAATTGATGCCAATAAACTTTTCCTCCAGGAATTTGTCCAAACCTCTTTTAAATCCTGCTTTGTTAGTCACCTTCATCTGGCAACAAATTCTGCAACTTAATTATGCTGTGAGTGGGAAAAAAAACCTTTCTACAAATTGCTTTCAGTCTGTTGGTTATTAGTCATATGGTTTGTCCTCTTGTTTTTGTGTTTGAAAGTTAAACACCATTCTCTATCTAATCATTATGCCCAGCTCCTGGTTTTACGAGTATAAACTTGTATCATATCATCTTCTCTTCAAGCTGAAGAGTCCTAACTTGTTTATTCTTCTCCATAAGGAGGGTGTTCCATCCTCTGTTGTTTTTTGGGGTTTTTTTTGTTGTTGCCCTTTTCTGAATGTTTCCAAGTTCTGACAGAGCTCTTATGAAATGGGGATGACGAGAACTGGCTTCAATACTCAAGGTGCAGTCACACCAGGAGCCTATACAAAGGCAGTTTTTCATCCGTTTTTTAAATAAAACCTTAACAATCTGTTTGCTTTTGTTTAGCAGCCATAGCACATTGGGCTGAAAATGTCAGTCTTGTCCACAATTACTCCAAGTTCAGATGTATCAGACCTTTTGCTTTAAAAAAAAAGAAATAGTATCGTATTTTTCGCTCCACTAGATGCTCCTGACCATAAGATGCACCCTAGATTTAGAGGAGGAAAACAAGAAAAAAAAAAAACCATTCTGAACCAAATTCTCCCTGCCAGACTCTGCAACCAACCTCACACTCCTTGCCAAGCTCTGCACCCTCTGGTGGTCTAGTGGCAGGCAGGGACAAGGAACGGCAGGTAGAGACAGGGCAGACAAGCCTAGTTGCTGGCAGGCAGGTAGGGACAGGGCAGGCAGGGACAGGGCAAGCAGACAGGTAGGGGCGGGCGGGTAGGTAGATAGGCAGGCAGGCCAGCCTCCCCACCCCAGGCAGGCAGGACTCCCCCCCCCCCTCAGGCAGGCAGCAGGAAAGCCCTGGCCTCTCCCTCCTCCCACCCTATTATTAATTTCACAGGGCAGGCAGGTCCCAGCCTCTGTCTCCTCCCTCCCTACCCCCCCAGGCAGGCAGTAGGCAGGCCACGGCCTCTTTTACCTCACTCCCCAGGAAGGCGACAGGCAGGCCCTAGCCCTCTTTCTCCTCCATGATGCCTCCCGCGTGTACCTTTTTTTTTTTAAACTTCGCTGAGAGTGGCGCACCAGGCTGGCTGCCTGGTTCCCACCGCTTCCTCTGAGAACTGCCGGCTGCCACCTCTTCCGTTCTCTCGCGTAACGGCGCACCAGGTTGCGTGGTCCCGCGCTGCTTCCCAAGAGAGTGCTCGTGGGAAGTGGTGCAGGACCAGGTAGGCAACCTGGTGCACTGCTATGCGAGAGAACAGAAGAGGAGGCAACCGGAAGTTCTCAGAGGAAGCAGCGTGGAATCAGGCAGGCAACCTGGTGCGCCGCTACGCGAGAGAACGGAAGCGGAGTCAACCGGCAGTTCTTGGAGGAAGTGGCGGGAATCAGGCAGCCATCCTCGTGTGCCGCGTCCAGAAGTTTTTTTTAAAAAAGGTATGCGCGGGATGCTTCAGGGAGGAGGAAGAAGGCCAGGGCCAGGGCCTGCCTTGAGCATCCAGCGATGGAGGGTGGTCGCATTAGAATAAGGTAACGGGGGAAGGGGGGGTGCGCACTTTGGGTATTTGCTCCATAAGATGCACCCTAATTCCCACCCACTTTTTGGGGGGGAAAAAGTGCATCTAATGGAGCAAAAAATACGGTATCTGAAATTAAGGTGGGAACTTGATTGTCTCAAGGTAGATTGAAGAAAGTGATAGGCTTTGTGATATCCATGTTTAGGAGTGGAAAAAAAGCAACAGAGCATGATAACAGCAGAAAAGAGAGGAAAGAGTCATATGCTTTGACATAACATTCATAACACCTTCCTACATTTCTTCCTTGTGATGAGCTCATAGCATGCAGCTACTGGTTCCAGAAAACTAATGTAAATGCAATTGTTTGGATTCTAAAACACCTGCCCAATAATACATTAATGCACTTTCATGTATGGATGACATGCCAATTTCATCTCTGGAATATAACGTTAGTGACAGAACTAATATGAAACAATAGGACATATAATGGCTCTCCTCATTGGTTAAAAGACCAGCTGTAAATATTAAATAATTAATATGTTAACTTTTCCGAAGTTTAAATTTCTTGGGCAGAGTGAAGAAAAAGATTGAATACTTTCAACTTTGAATACAGTAAAACCCATTTTCCAAGTGAAAGTGCTGACTGAATAGTTGTACTGAGACAAAGCTGGGTTCACTATGCTGTGTTATAGTCTTAAGAGCAGTGTCCTTTTGAAGCATGATGCCTTTTAATATTACACGAAAGTCATTAGCTTTTTCAAAGCAGGTTTCCTGTTTTTACAGGATGTGGTTTTCCTCTCTGGTGTTTTAAGGATTGTAGATTTAACCTTGTGCTAATTAAGAACATACTGGTGAGTTTCTTTTTTCTTTTTTACAGACACGCACCCCTTTGGCACAAATCTCTCTATATGTTGTCATGTGTTTTTCCATGTCTGTTCCCATAGTAGTAGTTCTTATCATTCTGTGCTATAGTAGACAAAATGCACAAGTGATCACTCACTTTTAAATTTCTTATTAAGGATAAATTTAACCCATTATTTATGTTCTTACATTGTTCTTCCACAATACATTGATTGAGGCGCTATCTAACATAGTATTATAGTAAATGATGACAGATAAGACCTGTGTGGTCCATCCAGTGCACCCAATAGTCACATTCATTCTCAAGGCAACAAATCAGTAATTATTCATTTTACTTGCTAATGGCCTCTTCTACTAAATCGCACAAGCTGTTTTAATGTGGGGAGAAGCGCTGAATGACCCATGCTGCTCCCAACGCTCATAAGAACTCTATGAGCGTCGGGAGAAGCGCAGGCCATTCAGCGCGGCTCCCCGCACTAAAACCGCTAACGTGGTTTAGTAGAAGAGGGGGTAAGTTTCAGTATAAGATGTCTTCTCCTCCCCCCAAGATAGGTAAGGCCTGTAAGCAGATGATTTGAATGTTATAAAATACATATACCGTATTTTCACGCAAATAACACGCACCCGTATAAAACGCGCACACGGATATAGCGCGCAGAAATCACGATGATTTGCACAAAAACTTTGATATACCGCGCTCACGGGTATACCGCGCATGCTGCCCGACGCTCCTTTCGCCCGCCCTGACTTTCCGTGCGCTGTCCCGACTCTCCGTTCACCCCCCCTGACTTCCGTGCACTGTCCCCCCTTGAAGGTCTGTCCCCATCCTGAAAGCCTGATGCCCCCCCCGACGTCCGATACATCCCTCCCCCCCCCCCCCGAAGGACCGCCGACTCCCCAACAATATCGGGCCAGGAGGGAGCCCAAATCCTCCTGGCCACGGCGACCCCCTAACCCCACCCCGCACTACATTACGGGCAGGAGGGATCCCAGGCCCTCCTGCCCTCGACGCAAACCCCCCTCCCCCCCAAGAACCTCCGACCGCCCCCCAGCCGACCCGCGATCCCCCTGGCGACCCCCACGACCCCCCCACCCCCCTTCCCCGTACCTTTGGTAGTTGGGCCAGAAGGGAGCCCAAACCCTCCTGGCCACGGCGACCCCCTAACCCCACCCCGCACTACATTACGGGCAGGAGGGATCCCAGGCCCTCCTGCCCTCGACGCAAACCCCCCCCCCCCCCAAGAACCTCCGACCGCCCCCCAGCCGACCCGCGATCCCCCTGGCGACCTCCACGACCCCCCCACCCCCCTTCCCCGTACCTTTAGTAGTTGGCCGGACAGACGGGAGCCAAACCCGCCTGTCCGGCAGGCAGCCAACGAAGGAATGAGGCCGGATTGGCCCATCCATCCTAAAGCTCCGCCTACTGGTGGGGCCTAAGGCGCGTGGGCCAATCAGAATAGGCCCTGGAGCCTTAGGTCCCACCTGGGGGCGCGGCCTGAGGCACATGGTCGGGTTGGGCCCATGTGCCTCAGGCCGCGCCCCCAGGTGGGACCTAAGGCTCCAGGGCCTATTCTGATTGGCCCACGCGCCTTAGGCCCCACCAGTAGGCGGAGCTTTAGGATGGATGGGCCAATCCGGCCTCATTCCTTCGTTGGCTGCCTGCCGGACAGGCGGGTTTGGCTCCCGTCTGTCCGGCCAACTACTAAAGGTACGGGGAAGGGGGGTGGGGGGGGTCGTGGGGGTCGCCAGGGGGATCGCGGGTCGGCTGGGGGGCGGTCGGAGGTTCTTGGGGGGGAGGGGGGTTTGCGTCGAGGGCAGGAGGGCCTGGGATCCCTCCTGCCCGTAATGTAGTGCGGGGTGGGGTTAGGGGGTCGCCGTGGCCAGGAGGGTTTGGGCTCCCTTCTGGCCCAACTACCAAAGGTACGGGGAAGGGGGGTGGGGGGGTCGTGGGGGTCGCCAGGGGGATCGCGGGTCGGCTGGGAGGCGGTCGGAGGTTCTTGGGGGGGAGGGGGGTTTGCGTCGAGGGCAGGAGGGCCTGGGATCCCTCCTGCCCGTAATGTAGTGCGGTGTGGGGTTAGGGGGTCGCCGTGGCCAGGAGGGTTTGGGCTCCCTTCTGGCCCGATATTGTCGGGAAGTCGGCGGTCGTTCGGGGTGGGGGTGCGAGTGGTCCTGCCGGGGGGGGGGGGATGTATCGGACGTCGGGGAGTCGGCCGGGCAAGAGGGCTTGGGCTCCCTCTTGCTCCGATCGTGGATGCGGGTGCGGATGGGAGCGCGTGCGAGCGGTCGTTCGGGGTGGGGGTGCGAGCGGTCCTGCTGGGGGGGTGAATCGGGCGTCGGGCGGGGTGGGAACTATGTTTTAAAACTTTGGTATACCGCGCTCACGCATATAACGCGCGAGGGGTATGCGCGGTAGGTAAAAACGCGTATAACGCGCGCGTTATATGCGTGAAAATACGGTAATTGCTGCTGATCCTTCTTGCCGCATATGGAACGGAGACTGTAGAAGTCTGTCAGGCACTGGCTGCACTGCCCCACAGCTGGAGTTGCCATCAAAGTTAACTCCAGCACCCCTCCCCTCGATCCATCTTGCCATATACAGGGCACAGACCGTAGAAGTCCGTCTAGCATTGTCTTCAATTCCCTTCTGTTGAGCTTCCATTTAAGCACCACTCCTGTGCATCATTTGAGCTGTCAAATTTTGTGTCAATACTATCCTCTTTTTATTTAGGGATCCTTTGTGTCAGTCCCCCTCCTATTTGAACTCCATCACTGTTTTTGCTTCCACCACCTCTATATAGAGGGCATTCCAGGTCTCTACCTCCCTCTCCATGGAGAAGTATTTCCTGACTTTGCTCCTAAGTACCCCACAACCTCATATTATGTCCTCTAGATTTACCACTTCTCTATTTCGGAAATAGATTTGTTTGTAGATTTAAACATCTGTATCATATCTCCTCCTTTTCTTCTTTTCTCTAGGGTAAACATATTTGGGTAACATAGTAAATGACAGCAGATAAAATTGAAGCCTCTTCTCATACAACTTTTGGTACAATCCCGATATTATTTTTATCATCTTCCTCTAGACCACTTCTGGCTTTCGCCATCACCTTTTCAACCTTTACAACCTTTACAATTACACTCAAGTCCCGCTCGTCTGTCGTGCACATAAGTTCTTCACCCTCTAAAACTGTACCATTCTTTGGGGTTTGTGCAGCCCAAATGCATGACTTTGCATTTCTTAGCATTAAATTTTAGCTTCCAAATTTCAGACCATTCTTCAAGCTTCACTAGGTCTTTCTTCATGTTATTCACACCATCCAGGGTGTCTACTCTATTGCAGATTTTGATATCATCTGCAAAGAGGCAAATCTTATCTGACAGCCCTTCAGCAATATCTCTTATAAAAATGTTAAAAAGAGCAGGCCCAAGAACAGAACCTTGAGACACACCGCTGGTAACATCCCTTTCCTCAGAGCGATCTTCATGACCACTGCCCTCTGTTGTCTTCCACTTAACCAGTTCCTGACCCAGCCCGACACTTTGGGGCCTAGCCCAAGAGCACTCAGTTTATTTATTAGACATCTGTGTGGTACATTGTCAAAGGCTTTGCTAAAATTTAAATACACCACATCTAGTACACTCCCTCTACTGAATTCTCTGGTTACCCAGTCAAAGAAATTGATGTTGTCTGACAAGACCTACCTCTAGTAAATCCATGTTGCCTCTGGTCATGTAATCCACAGGATTCCAGAAACTTCACCATTCTCTGTTTTAGAAGTGTTTCCATTAATTTGCTTATCACAGAAGTCAGACTTACTGGCCTGTAATTCCCTACTTCTTCCTTACTATCACTTTTGTGTAGAGAGACCATATTCGCTCTTCTCCAGTCCTCTGGTACCACTCCCAACTTTAGAGAAGCATTGAAAAGGTCAGTCAGCAGACCCACCAGAACTTCCCTAAATTCCTTCAGCACCCTCAGATGTACACCATCCAGCCCCATTGCTTTATCTACTTTTAATTTAGCTAGCTCCTCATGATCACAACCCTCTGAAAATCAATCGGGGTCTACCACTCCACCATCCCTATTCTCATTTGTCTACTGCGGTCCCACTCCCGGATCTTCAACTGTGAACACAGAACGCAATTCAGCCTTTTCTTTATCAGCTTCTTCATATTCTTCCCCTTCACTTTTGAGTCTCACAGTGCCACTTTTGTACTTCTTCCTATCACTGATATATCTAAAAAATGGTTTGTCTCCCCATTATACCGTGTCAGCTATTTTTTCTTCCATTTGTATCTTTGCTTTCCTGACTACACGACCAGCCTCTCTAACTTTTCCAGATATTTTTGCCTGTCTTCCTCTTTCTACAATCTTTTGTAGTTTATGAAAGCTAACCTCTTATTCCTTACTTTCTCAGCTACTACTTTTGAGAACCAAAGTAGCCTTCGTTTCTTCTTTCTTTTACTTACTTGCCTCACAAAATGATTTGTTGCCCTTACAATAAATCCTTTCAGTTTTGCCCACTGCATTTCTGCTCCTTCCAGATGTTCCCATCCAGATAACAATTCCCCATCTGAACAAAGTTAGTTTTTTTAAAAGTCTTAATATTAAACCCATACCATACAGTGATCACTGGATGCCAGATGATCACCCACTGTAACATCAGAAACAGTTTCCCCAGAATGTCCAGTACTAAGTCCAGTACATTCAGAAAAAACCTGAAGACACACCTCTTTGACAACTATTTGTCTCAATTTCTGTATAGCACCCCCTTCTTCTAGTCCCCTCTCTTGTTTCTCCATGCCCCCCTCCACGACTACTCTCCCTTTCCTCTGATCTGTCGCCTTGATAGGTATGTGCGACTCATAAATGGAAGATTAGATTAGATTAGATGACCCCCATCCTGTGTAGGTTTCATTACCAACTGCTGGAACAGTCCTTCTTGTAGAGAATCCATGATCTCCCTACTTCTAGAAGACCCTGCAATAGGGATACCCTAATCAACATCCAGCATGTTAAAATCACCTATTAGCAAAAATTCCCCTTTTTTAGATATATTCTGAATGTCTACTATTAAATCTCTGTCCATTTCTTCCATCTGTGAAGGAGGCCTGTATATCACACCAATGTAAATATATTTACCATTCCCTCTTTCCAAATTGATCCACAGTGCCTCTTCCTTGCCCTGAAGATCCTGCAATTGTGTGGCTTTAATCTACTACTATAATAAAACCCTAAGTGCGCATGGGCACTCTTACCAGCGTGTTCCATGATCCCTGATCTGTAGGTCCGTGGCCGGCAAGAGTGCGCATGCACGCTAGAAGACACCAGGACTCCTTCTCCCGAGCACCAGCCGAGCTGACCAGCTTCAGCCCCGCAGGCCTCTCATGGAGCCCACCTTCCCACCCAGCATGGATGGCGGTGGTGGTAGCGATGCTGGGAGCGGGCCAGTACCAGGGCAACTTGAGGCAGCTGTCTGATTGAGGCGCGCACGGCGGCTGTCAGAACGTGCAGGCCGTGGTGTCTTGAGGCGGCTGTCGGCGCGTGCAGGCAGTTGAGCTGTGGCAAAGTCGGATGCTGGACAGGGGGAGCAGGTAAGGGGTGCTGCTGGACAGGGAGAGCATGAAAGAGGTGCTGCTGGACGAGGGGGAGGAAACAAGAAGGGAGGCCTACTGCTGGACAGGGGGAGCAGGAAAGAGGTGCTGGACAGGGGGGGGATGTAACAGGAAGGGAGGCCTACTGCTGGACAGGGGGAGCAGGGAACAGGTGCTGATTGTCAGGGGGGAGGTATCAGGAAGGGAGGCCTACTGGTGGACAGGGGGAGCAGGGAACAGGTGCTGCTGGACAGGGGGGAAGGTAAAACGAAGGGAGAATGACTGCTGCTGGACAGGGGGAGCAGGCAAGGGGTGGTGGTGGACAGCCGAGGAAAGAGAGACAGAAAGAAAGACAGACAGATAGACATATATTCTAACACCTGTTAATGTAACGGGCTATAAGACTAGTATGAACATATAACGCTATTCCCCCTCCTTTTCTTCCTACCTTGTTTTTCCTGAACAGATTATAGCCCGGTATAACTACATCCCAGTCATGGTTCTCCATGAACCATGTCTTTGTGGTGATCACCACTAAATCCAACTAATCTGCTTCCATCACTGCTTCTTGTTTCCAATACTTCGATCATTAGTATATACTTCTGTCCAGACATTGCCCTCTTTTTCCATCCATTAAAAGGTATTCAGTGATTTACTTACCTGAGGGCTTATATTCACCCGGTGGCTTTGATCACCTTGCCCCATCACTTCTAGTTTAAAACCCTCTTCAGTAGATTAGCCAGCCTGCCGCCACACCAACCTGCTCAGCAGCCCTTGGAAAATCATCCCATGGTCCAGAAACCAAAACGCTCTCAACAACACCATCCACATAGCCATGCATTCATCTCCAGGATGCATGCTTCTCTGACCTGGCCCTTACCCTTGACAGGGAGGATGGACAAGAATACCACCTGTGCACCTCACTGCTTCACCTCTCCCAGAACCATAAAGTCACTTTGTCTTTATGTTTGCAGGGGTACCTGGCAGTATCATTAGTGCCAATGTGGATGAGCGGCATTGGATAAAAGTCATCAGGCTTAATGAGTCTTTGCAGTCTCTCTGTAATATCTTGGATTTTAGCACCAGATAGACAGCATAACATATGTGACATCCGGGGCCCATCATTTTATGACCTCCCCCCATTCGTATGAAAAACATGATTTTTAGTAAGAATCCACACGTCGCAAAACAAGAGTGTACCTAGGAAAAGGCAGCATCTTACATACTACAGTGAGTGAGTAGTAGAACATCAATACACCCATTGTAAAACTAAACAAGCCAGACTAGTACAGATCAATCCAGCACAATCAATGCTAACAGAAAACCATGTCTTTCGAACACACAGAACACAGAAAAGACCTTCGCCTAGTATGGAATATGTAATCGCTAACTATCCCCTCCCTTTTTTACAAAACTGTAGTGTAGTTTTTAGCCTTGGTGGTAACAGCTCAGACGTTCATAGAATTCTGAGCATCGGAATTGTTACCACCATAGCCAGCACTAAAAAAACACTCTACGGTTTTGTCAAAGGGGGGATAAAATAGAAATACGTAGACAAAGGTTAAACTGAACCACTAAGAAGCTGGATTCTACATACAATGCAACACCACAGAAACAGAAATAGTGGCACATGTCCCCTAATATTGTGCAAAATATAGATAGGAGATGTAAATTTGAAAAAACAGAGAAATAGAAACATGCCGCCAGATAAAGGCCAAATAGCCCATCTAGTCTGCCCATCTGCAGTAACCATTATCTCTTCCTCTCTCTAAGAGATCATCATTTTACAAATTAACAAATTACCCCTCCCCCCCTTTATGAAACTGTGCTAGGTTTTTTTTTTTTATTGCAGGCCGCGGCAGTAAAAGCTCTGCTGCTCAAAGAATTCCTGTGAGCATCAGAGCTAATATCGTCAAGGCTGGTGATAAAAAAGCCTAATGAAGCTTCATAAAAGGGGGTGGGGGAAATAAGATAATACCATTTTGAGGAGGAGGAGACAAGATGGCGTTTGGAGCAGGACGCTAAGAGGAGCACTCCCATCTCTAAGGCTTAATTTTTGGTTAAAAATCTTTCTGCGAACTTATCTCCATGCCGAAGAGAAGGGGGAAACAGAGGGGTGTCCCTCCACCTACCTCTGGATCCTCGACGCCGAGACAGACTGTAATTACTGACTTTACAGTCTTACCTTCCATGTCGGGCGTTTCTGCTGTTGCTATGAGCCGGGAAGCTCATAGCCTGGACAGCGAGATGTCTCTCTCGCTGAGCCCGCGAGGACCGCACACCCCTCCCAAACCTGGGGAAACGTCGGCGGAGCAGAGCATGCAAGAGGGCTCCCCCGGTGTAAGGAGAGAGGCATGTTCGTTTGCCGCGATTAACCCGGAAGTGGTTACAACTACACTGACCTCAGTGTTGGAGGTGCAGCGTTCAGGGAGTGAGGAGCCTTTGGCAGCGAACGGTGGTGAGGTTGAAGGAGCCCAGAGTTTTTCTCTTGGGGCAGAAGCTACAGAAAATCTGGCTGCTATTACCTCCCTCAAGCCGTTGGTGAGACCACAGGCAGTAACACTGGAATCCATCTGGACTGCAATAGAGAATCTACACCTGGTATGCACTAATTTTGTTGCTATTTCCATGAATTCTACCACTAGGATAAGTTCTTTAGAGACTTCTATTCAACAACATCAAGTGGATCTTAAAAATTTAGAAAAAGTAACAACTGAGACTAAGAATTTGCTTACTAAACAAATGTCAGACAAAATGATGATCTTGAGGAAGATTGAAAACTTAGAAAACCAACAAAAAAATTTGAATTTGAGAATCCTTAACTTTCCGGTTGCTAAGTTTATGCCGCCTCAAGAACTGTTTAAGAATTTCATGTTGACTGTATTAAATATTCCAGAAGTAAGTCTTCCTCCGACACAAAGAATCTACTATTTAAAACAAAGGCAAAAGGAAAAAGTAGTGGAAGCTGAAAAAACACAATTGGATGTTTCAGCCATTTTGCAATCATCTGATATTGAAATTCAGGGGCGGGCAACATTATTAGTCTCTTTGGTATTTTTACAAGATAAAGAAATGTTGTTGAAATTGTATTTTAATTTGAAACAGGTCACCTATTTAGGTGAAAGGATATATATATTTCCGGATGTCTCTAAATGGACACAAACTAGGAGGAAAGAATTTTTGAATTATCGATCAAAGGTGATTGCCTTGGGGGCAGTGTTCCAGTTAAGATTTCCCTGTAAATGTTTTATCTCCTATCAAGGGAGTAGATATATTTTCTTTGAACCTGCCCAATTAGGTTTTTTCCTGGAGGGTAAAGAAATCTCTAAACAGTCCGAATGAAACAGGTTATTAATGCGGTATTAATTAATGGATAGGATAACATCTTACCTGCTCTATTTCCTAATTTGTGATTTTCTTGGGTATATGTTCCCCTTTCCCGAGGGGCTTTATTTAATTTTGTCTCTTCTCCTCTAATTGTGGACTGTATTTGATGACTGTTTTCATTGTTCATTTTTTGTTTCTTAGTTTTTCTAACTAAGAAAGATATATAATTTTTGTATTTCCTTTAACATCTTTGTATGGGATGTAATAATAAAATGATAAATAAAAAATAAAAAAAAAAAAAAAGATAATACCATTTTATTGGACTAATACATTTTTCAAATAGCTTTCAGAAGCCAGATCCTCTTTTCTCAGGACAGTAAACTATACTGCTGTTATGGTATCCTGTCCTGACCTGAGGAAGGGATTTTGGTCTCTGAATTAGTCAAAAATGTATTATAATTAGTCAAATAAAAGGAACACCTTATTTCCATTTTCTGTTTATAAATATTTATCAACACAACTATAATACTACTTTATCCTAAAGCAAAAAAATTAATAGAATGTTTTTTTCTACCTTTGTCTTCTCTGGTTTCTGCTTTCCTCATCTTCTTGTTTCTCTCTTCCTTCCATCCACTGTCTGTCCTCTCTCTGTCCCTTCTTTATGGCATCTTCTCTCTTTCTATGCCCCTTCCAGAAACTGTATGCCTCCCCCTTTCATTTCTCCCTTCACCCCCATTGGTCTGGCATCCATCTTCTTTCCTTCCCTACCCTCCTCCAATGGTCTAGCATTTCTCTCCTCCCCTTCCCTCTTGCACACCCCCATGGTCTGGCATGTCACTCTCTCCTCTCCCTTCCCTATCCTTTTCTTCCCTCATCTTCCTTCTCATTTTGTTTTCTGCATTTGTCTAGATTAAGTTCTTACTACCCTGTCATCAATTTCCCTTTTCACTGTCTAACTACAGCTTGCCACCTCTTTCCCTCACACTCTCCAATATTTCACTAACTCAATCCTCTTCCCCCATCATGTGCCCTCTGCGTTGCTACCGGTCCACTCTCTCTGACATCACTTACTGGTTCGGGAGCAGAGCCGGCAGACGCAGTCATCAAGGGACCTTGCTGCACCTCCCCATGAATGTCGACTCTGCTCCGGAACCAGTAAGTGAGTCGGAGGAGGAGATGGACCACAGCCATGAGGAGGTGCAGGAAGGTCCCCAGCAGAGTAGGGTGGGAAGTTTCGGACTCGGTGTGCTGGCAGTACACCCCCTTGAGCCGTGCACCCGGGGCGGGCCACTGCCTCCCGGGACATCATGTCTTGTCTGCAGATGGACGCTAACCACCACTACCTTATGCCTCCTAATGGTCATGGATTCAGCAATTTTAGGGATTTCAAGCTTTGGTCCTTCCTCTGCCTGGGATGCTCTTATCTCCACTTCCAGGGCAGCATACCAATTCTTCAGTTCAAGGATGGGTGGAGTCACAGTACCAGTCTTGAAGGGTTCCATAACCTGAGTCCAGCTGTATTCCCTCATCACAGCCTCTTCTTCCCCACTGCTGGAAATCTTTGATGCCTCATGAACCATTTCATCGATGTACCTCTCATTCTCACGGATGCTTCTCAGTATTGCCACTTCCTCTCTCAGTTCCTTTACTTCCTTCATGAGGGATTGAAGCTGAAGACAGCTTGCACATGGAACCACTCACTCAGAGAATAGTTAAGCTCTGGAACACATTGCCAGAGGTTTTGGTAAGAGTCGTTAACGTAACTGATTTTAAGAAAGGTTTGTACAATTTCCTGGAGGAAAAGTCCATAGTTTGTTATCGAGACAGACATGGATGACTGTTACCCGTGGGTAGCCATGGGTAACCTGCAGTAATGGGAGGGGGGGTAAACGGGTTGCTGTGGATACGGGGACAAGACCATTCACCACCCCTTGGAGCGGTAAATGGCCCTGTTCCTGCAGTGAATCTACCGTGAGTTGCCTCCATGCCCTCCTTATGTTTGGAATAAATAAGTAAGATGTTAATGAATGTTCATGTACATGTATTGTTTGGACAACTTCAGTGGATAAAATCTTGAGTCACTAAAGAATAAATGAAAGCACTAGATGCAGAAACTCCATGTTGATGCCTGGAGACTTTTTATAGAACAAACTGTCCAAAATCTTATAATAGTTCAAGGAAGAAATTATTCCTATTATGGCTGTTCCAAATATTTATGTTTAGCCAAATAGAGATTTAAAAATGAATACAAATAATCTTTAGCTCTATTGTACTAATCCTACTAAAATAAACCTGTGATATCTGATTTTGCATTGCTTCTTTTATTATTTGTTATGTTAAAACTCAATGTCTATTATTCGTACTGTTTTTGGTATTGGTTTTTGGTATTCAGCTAAATAATAAAATATGCTATTTGGTTCAGCTCTAATTTTTATTAACCTGACTAATAAATTAGGAAATAGGAGGTGGTGGTAATGGAGATGAAAGTGCAGAGACTGCAGATCCTTTGAGCGAGTACTCACAGAATCTCTTTATACAGGTAGGGTAGGAGATAAGCAAATAAATGCCTCCACTGCTGTGTTTATGTCAGATATCTTATTGAGCCTTTCCATCCTTAACGGCAGAATGCATTGATTGATTTTCAAGCTATCCTGGAAGAAATACGAAATTTGCTAATGCAGAGAATACGAGTTCCGCAGCACCTCTTCAAAAGGCTGAAGTCCCTTCTGCTTCCATGTATTCGGATGATCACAGATTCAGAGACCATGATGCCCTGCATTATGACCCAGCTCCATTCAGCGCTTCCCTCAGTGAATCATCTCCCACAGGCATTACAGATCATGCTGCCCAAGGTATCTTTCACAAATAGGTCAAGCTGTGTTTGTGTCTTGTTTCTTGTAGAATAAAGCTGTTTATTCCTACAGTGTTTTTAATAAAACACAGTAATGAATATTTGAGCTAGTCCAGCGGTTCTCAACTATTTTGATGGGGGGCCTTCCCCAAACTGAGACGCCAAGACCTTTCTTCTTCCACCCAGCAAACAGCCTCGGAGGTTAGACAAGTTATCCCTCCTGGCTCTCTACTCTCACATTTTCTTTTGCTATTGCTTTCTTCACACCATCTCTGACTCATGTGACCAGCACAGCCACAATCAATTTATCCCTGCATGGAGGAATACCAGAGCAATTTCTAACCTCTGATTTATACCACCACAGGCTTGCTATGTGTATCTCCAGGATACAGTCCTCGCTGCTACAAGTTTGAGAACCTTGGAATTAGGAACATTCCATTTAAAAGGATGCTTCCTCAGCAAAGTATCACAAACATGTACTCAAAACATACAAAAATTAATCCATTTTACCCTTAAAAGCAGGAGCCAGGAATACCACAGTGGCTTAATAATTTATTAATTTATTTTATAATTTAATAGGGGTTACAGGAGGAATTTAGTTAGAACATGCCATATCCTCTACTAGGCCATAAAATTCTGTTCTGTTGCAGATACATAGGAGTCTGTACTGTAGCTATTGATTCCCATTTCCCTTGAACTGCAGAAGAACTTGATACTCCTCCCCTTCTGCAGTGGAGCACATGACCTTCCTCAGTTATTCCTTCTGCAAGTGAACTCAGAAGGTTTGTTTTGCTCTGCTCTGTTTTTTCAGTTCCTGAAGAAGAATCGGGCTCAGGCAGATACTCGTTATATTTCATAGTGCCCAAGAAAGGCAAAGAAGATTGGAGGCCCACTCTGGATTTGAAGTCTGTAAATGAGGCCTTAAAGGTCCCTGGCTTTCGCATGGAAACGGTCCGCTCTGTTATAGCAGCTGTGCCTCTTGGAGAGTTCCTTGCCTCTCTGGATTTAATGGAGACATATCTTCACATCCCCATATTTCCGGCTCACAGTAGATATCTGAGGTTTCATGTGCTTCAGTGCCACTTCCAGTTTGTGGTGCTTTCCTTTGGTTTGGTCATGGCTTCCCACACCTTTACCAAGGTGATGCTGGTAGTAGCTGCCCACCTTCACTGGACGGGCATCCTTACCTAGACAATTGGCTGATCAGGGCCCCCTCTCTGGTGGACTGTGAATGCATGGTCCAGCAAGTATTGGGCCTCTTACAGGAATTGGACTGGATAGACAACTTTCGAAAGAGTCTTCTTCAACTGACTCAGTGCTTAGAGTATCTGCAAGTCCGCTTCGACACAGTGTAGGACCATGTTTTTCTTCCTGAGCCATGCAGACAGAAGCTTAAGATGCAGATTCTTGTGATCTTGACCCTTCCAAGCTCCACGGCATGGCAGTATCTGCTGGTGCTGGGCTCAATGGTAGTTTCATTGGAAGTGGTGCCCTGGGCAAGAGCACTTATGTGTTTTCTTCAGCACTCTTTTCTGTCCAGATGGTCTCCATTTCATCACCCCCTACAGATGATGCTCTCCAAGGTGACAGAGGAAAAGTGCAGCATGCGTTGGTGGTTCCAAGGGGTGAATTTGATGATAGGCATGCCTCTCATAATCAATTCATGGGTGACCCTCACAACAGGTGCCAGCCTTAGTAGCTAGGGGGCCCTCTGCTGTGGTCGCCCTTTCCAGGGTAATTGGTCACCATCGGAGTGCAAGTGATCCATCAATTGTCTTGAACTGAGAGCCATTTGGTTGGCCTTGCTTCAGTTGCAGTCTTTCCTGAAAGGGAAAGCAGTTGGGGTGTTTTTGGACAATGCCACAGCAGTGTATTATTTAAACAGACAGGGTGGCACCAGGAGCACTGGCATTCGCTTAGAAGCTCGGATGTTATTCCAGTAGGTGGAACTTCACTTACAAGCTCTCTCTGCAGCCCACGTGATAGGAGTCGAGAATGTCCAAGCCGACTTTATCAGACGACAGATTCTGGATCTCAGAGAGTGGTCTCTGTCTCAAAAAGCATTCTCCTTCATAGTTCGGAATTGGGGCAAGCCAGGCATGGACCTCATGGCCACAGCCAAGAATGTGAAGGCATACCACTTCTACTGTCGCAGAGTCGAGCGTGGACACGCAGGGCTGTATGCCGTGGTCTAGTCATGGCCTACAGATCTGATTTTCTTTGTATTTCCACTGTGGACCATGGTGGGTTGGATCATCTGCAGAATAGCAGCCCATTGGGGTCTAGTGATCCTAGTGGCTTTGGATTGGCCCTAAAGACCTTGGTATGTGAACTTGGTGAGTGTACAGAGAGACAGATCCTTGAAGCTACCTGTTCATTCGGGGTTTCTCAGTCAAGGACCAGTTGCAATGGATAGGCCGGAATGCTTTGGTCTTAGGGCAGGATCTTCAGCGCACAGCCTTGCTTCAGAAGTTATTCAGAGGTTGTGGTTACAACTCTCCTTAGGTCTAGGAAGCCTATAATGGTTGCAATTTATGCTAAGACCTGGAAGACCTTTCAGTTATGGTGCGTCAAGGAGCAGGTAGCCAGAGAGGGCTCCCATGCAGTGATCCTTGCCTTCTTGAAGCTGGTTTCGAAAAGGGCCTTGTGGTTTTGTCACTCCTAATGCAGATTTATGGGATCTCATGCTTTCAGTCTCGGAGCAGCCTTCGGTCTCTTGCTTCTCACCCAGATATCACTCAGATTTTGACGGGGGGCTCTCAGACTCGACCCCCATTACACAGACTGTTCCTGTCTTCGGATTTCAATATGGTCTTGAAAGGCCTGGCCCGTGCTCTGGCGTACCAAGGGGGGGCGGTCCGCCCCAGGTGCACGCCCCAAGGGGGTGCACTGCTGGCCATCCACTGGGGAAAGGCTTCCACTGCTGTCAATGGGAACAAGCCGGCCGAGTTCTCCCTTCTTTTCTTCCCTGTAGGGCCAACCAATTCTCGCCGCCTGACGTCAATTCTGACATCGGAGAGGACGTTCTGGGCCAGCCAATCACTGCCTGGCTGGCCTGGAACGTCCTCTCTGACTTTAGAATTGACGTTGGACAGCAAAGAGTTGGTCCGGCCCACGGGGAAGAGAAGCAGGGCGAACTCGGAGCCGGCCTGTTCCCGATGGCGGCAGTGGCAGCCTATTCCCCAGCGGCGGTTGGCAGCATTTTCCCAAAGGCGGTGGCATAGGGGAGGGGAGGGAGAAAGAAATAAACGGGGGGGGACAGGGAGCCAGAAAGAAAGGGGGCAGGGTGAAACAAAGAAAAAGAAAAAAATGGGGCACAGAGAGAGAGAAAGACAGACAGAGAGAAAGAAAGGAGGCATGGAGAGAGAAAGAAAGAAGGGGGCAGGATGAAATAAAGAAAGAAATGGCGCATGAAGAGAGAGAGAGAGAAAGACAGACATACAGAAAGAAAGGGGGCATGGAGGGAGAGAGAAAGAAAGAAGGGAACAGGATGAAAGAAAAAGTTGGGGGAGGGAATGAGGTCTGGAGGAGAGGAAGCATAGAGGAGGCTGAAAGAAGGGAAGAAATATTGGATGCACAGTCGGAAGAATAAAGTGCAACCAGAGACTGATGAAATTACCAAACAAAGGTAGGAAAAATGATTTTATTTTCAATTTAGTGATCAAAATGTGTCCGTTTTGAGAATTTATATATGCTGTCTATATTTTGCACTATGGGCCCCTTTTACTAAACCGCAATAGCGGTTTTTAGCGCAGGGAGCCTTTCACGTCCTTCTCCCCCCATCTTCCCAATGTCCTTTCAGCATCCTTTTCCCCCCTCTGTCTTCCCCATGTCCTTTCAGCGTCCTTCTCCTCCCTCTGTCTTCCCCATGTGCTTTCAGCATCCTTCTCCCCCCTCTGTCTTCCCCATGTCCTTTCAGCGTCCTTCTCCCCCTCCCGTCTTCCCCATGTCCTTTCCCAGCGTCCTTCTCCACCCCTTTGTCTTCCCCATGTGCTTTCAGCGTCCTTCCCCCCCCCCCCTCTGTCTTTCCCCAGTGCTTTCAGCATCTTTCTCCCCCCTCAGTTTTACCCATTTCCCTTAAGGGTCTATTCCTCTCCACTCCACCTTTCCTCCCTTTCTCCCTCCTTGCCCCTTACCTTTGTGGCATTTCCCGCCCGCCCGACAACATAACAGGCCCGGTCCAACAAACCTCCCTGCCCTGAATCCAGCTGCTGTAAGAAGGTAATTTAGATTCGCGGCTACAGAGCAGGGAGGTTTGTCGGACCAGGCCTGTTGTCGGTCGGTCAAGGGAAAGCGCCACGAAGGTAAGGGGATCTGGCCTGCTCTGCACCCCCCTAAGGCTGCCCCAGGGCAGACCGCCCCCCCCCCCTTGGTACGCCACTACCTTGAATTTTTCCTACCTGCCCTGCCGCAGCACAAGCCAACCGGAAGTCTTCCCGATGTCAGCGCTGACGTCGGAGGGAGGGAGGGCTTTGCTTAAGCCCTCCCTCTGATGTCAGCGCTGACATCGTGGAAGACTTCCGGTTGGCTGTGTGCTGTGGCAAGGCAGGTAGGGAAAAGAAGACGAGCCTCGCGGCTCGAGTGTATCCAACCCCGCAGGAACCCCGTGACCCTAGGGGCGTCCCCACGGAATCCCCGTGACCCGAAGGGGGAACCCGCGGGATCCTCACGGGTCCCGCAGGATTCCCATCGTCCCCGTTCCCGTGCAGCTCTCTACTGCAGACTTCACAGCATATCCTGAAGAAAGCCACAGCATGACCCAGAAAGCAACAACAATGACTTTTGTCTTTCCGACCATCTTTTTGTTTTAACCAGTCAAGACGAGACAGACCAGCTTCCAAGGCATCTATTGCCAGATGGATTCATATGGCAATTTTATCGATTTAAGATGGCTGTTCTCTCTAAGCTCATTCAACTAGAAGTGTGGCGGTTTCCTGGGCAGAGACCAGGGCCGTGCCACCTGAAGAGATCTGTAGAGAAGTTACTTGGTATACTCTCCATACCTTTACAAGATTTTACAGAATGGACGTGGTGACTAGGGATGACTCCACTTTTGGGTCCTTGGTTTTGCGGTCAGTTTCATCCTACCTTAGGTATCTGCAACTGCTTGGTATGTAACCTAGAGTACAGACTCCTATGTTCTTGCTACAGAATGGAAGATTAGGTTCTTTCCTGGATAATCTTCTTTCTGTTAAAGGAAATAGGAATCTGTACAGCCTGCCCTGTCAGTTTTCCAATGTGCCTGCTTACTGCTTTGGACAAATGTACAGTCCAGAACTGGTTTTTCTCTTGTCATTTGGATGAAATGCAATCATTTATGGTTAATAAAACAATAAGTCGCGTGGAGAGGAGCAGCGAGGCAGTGAAAGTCGCGTTGTGAGGAGCAGCGAGGCAGAGGAAGCACAAGCAAGCAGGGAAGATCAGGAGAGAGCTACCAGCGGCGGCGGAGAGGAGCGGGTAGCGGCGAGAGGAAGCTCCGCCCACCCCCTCCGCATCATCAGCGTCATCGACCCGACTCCCCCTTAACAGGAAGGGAGCCAGGGCACGAAGGCCACTTCAGCCGCATGGAGAGGAGCAGCGAGGCAGTGAAAGTCGCGTTGTGAGGAGCAGCGAGGCAGAGGAAGCACAAGCAAGCAGGGAAGATCAGGAGAGAGCTACCAGCGGCGGCGGCGGAGAGGAGCGGGTAGCGGCGAGAGGAAGCTCCGCCCACCCCCTCCACATCATCAGCGTCATCGACCCGACTCCCCCTTAACAGGAAGGGAGCCAGGGCGCGAAGGCCACTTCAGCCGCGTGGAGAGGAGCAGCGAGACAGTGAAAGTCGCGTTGTGAGGAGCAGCGAGGCAGAGGAAGCACAAGCAAGCAGGGAAGATCAGGAGAGAGCTACCTGCGGCGGCGGAGAGGAGCGGGTAGCGGCGAGAGGAAGCTCCACCCACCCCCTCCGCATCATCAGCATCATCGACCCGACTCCCCCTTAAAAGGAAGGGAGCCAGGGCGCGAAGGCCACTTCAGGTGCGTGGAGAGGAGCAGCGAGACAGTGAAAGTCGCTTTGTGAGGAGCAGCGAGGCAGAGGAAGCACAAGCAAGCAGGGAAGATCAGGAGAGAGCTACCAGCGGCGGCGGAGAGGAGCGGGTAGCGGCGAGAGGAAGCTCCACCCACCCCCTCCGCATCATCGACCCGACTCCCCCTTAACAGGAAGGGAGCCAACGGCGCGAAGGCCGTTCGGCGCGCGGCGAAGGCGAGCGGCAAAGGCGCTCGCCTTAGCGAGTGCGCCTTTGCGAAGGAGCCAGGAAGTTAGGTCGCCCAAAAGAAAGACCAAAAGCGTAAGTTACAAGGCTTTCTTACCTAGCCACACAGCAGGCAACACTTCTTTCACACCACATTCCTAGAACACACCTAAAACAAGCACTCACCTAAAACACCCAAAGCACAGCAGCACAAACAGACTCACTACTAACTAGAAGACAACAACAGGAAGTCGGGTCACACACAACCGACAGAAACAGAAGATTCACATACAGCCCAGACTTCAGAAGGGAAATGATCGCCCACGGTACCCAGAAGATGGGCTTTCCAGTCTTCTGCATTGACTGCAATATGTATGACTACCTCCCCTCGGGGACTAGGGCATACGTTTGCAGTCGGTGCAGAGAACTGGATAGCCTGAAACAACAAGTTCGTATGCTGGAGGGAACAGTGAGAGAACTGGAAGAACTCCTCACCTATAAAGAAGAAGAACCCAGCAAGCAGGAGACATCTAGTACCAGCGAAGAGATCGAGGAACTGGAGAAATTCATCGAGGAAGCCCACCAGCAACATGTGGAAATCCCAGGGTTGGACAGCTGTACCCGAACTACCCAGGAAGAAGGCCATGGTGATATGGGCGGAGATACCACTACAATTGATGAAGAGTCTGCAGCTGAGGTTGGGGATGTGCCACAGAAGAAAGAAGACAGGACCTACACCATGGACGTGGACTTGTGACCCCCAAGAAACCCTCGAATAGAGAAGATAGGGATCATTGTTGGAGATTCCATTATACGCAATGTAGACAGCCACATTGCAGGAGGAAGAGAAGACAGACTGGTCACCTGCCTGCCCGGAGCAAGAGTGAAGGATGTGGCTGGCAGTATCATCAGGATCATAGACAGCGCAGAAGGGAATGACACAGCGGTACTTATCCACGTGGGAACCAACGACGTGAGCGGACGGAAGTATGATAGGGAGGAAATGAAGAACCAGCTCCACTCACTTGGAAGAAAACTGAAGGTCAGGGAGGTGACAGTGGCATTTTCTGAGATCCTCCCGATACCGAGAGCAGATGCGAAGAGGCAAGATGAGCTGCGAGAAATCAACGCCTGGATGAGACGATGGTGCGAGGAAGAAGGGTTTGACTTCGTGCGCAACTGGACAACGTTCTGGGGAAGGAGCAGGTACTATAGGAAGGACGGATTACACCTCACCAAAGAAGGGGCGAGAATATTGGCTGGAAACATGAAGAAGATCATTGAGAAGACTTTAAACTGAAGATCAGGGGAGAGCGGACAGTCGACAACCAGTTGATGGCCCGGACAGCAGGAAATAAGGACATCCGCTCAGATGAAGAGGAAGAACTTGACGCAAATGAGGGAGACAACAATGGAGCGCAAATAGATGCAGTAAAAGATACAATAAGGCCTGTGAAGCCCAGAAAATCTAAGAAGGCAACACAAAGGGAGCTTAAATGTATGTACACGAATGCCAGAAGCCTGAGAAACAAAATGGGGGAGTTGGAAACACTAGCTAGATGCAAAGAAATAGATATCATTGGCATAACAGAAACATGGTGGGACGAGGAAAATGAATGGGATACAGTACTACAGGGATACAAGCTTTACAGAAGAGACAGAACAGGGCAGAAAGGGGGAGGCATTGACCTATATGTCCAAGAAGGAGTAGAATCTACTGGAGAAGGGAAGGCGGAAGAGAAAACGAAACTGGAGTCCCTCTGGGTAAAGATCCCCAGACAAAACGGAGCAGACATAAAAATAGGTCTCTACTATCGACCTCCAGGTCAGACGGAGGAAACAGACTCGGATATGATAGATGAAATAAGACATGAATGTAGGATGGGCAATGTAACTATCATGGGAGACTTCAATTTCCCAGGAATAGACTGGAACCTAGTAACCTCAAGCTGCGGCAAAGAAATAAAGTTCCTGGAAATGATGGGAGACTGCTTCCTAGAACAAATGGTAGGAGAACCGACAAGAGGAAACGCCACCTTGGACTTAGTCCTAGATGGCATAACTGGGCAAACCAAAGATGTAGAAGTCACGGTCCCGTTAGGAACGAGCGACCACAGTATGATCTACTTTAAACTCGACATCGGGAAGGGGAAGCAAACTAAGACCCTAACCAAGACTTTCAACTTTAAAAAAGGAAGATACGATAGCATGAGAGCCATGGTAAGAAAACGGATCAAGAAAAGGATATCCAAAATCGAAACGGTAGAACAAGCATGTTCCCTACTAAAAAAAACTATCACCGAAGCACAGAATCTATACATCCCGCAGATAGCCAAAGGAAGGAAAACTAAAGCCAAAAGAGAACCAGCTTGGCTAACCAAAGAGGTGAAGGATGCAGTTAGGGAAAAGAAAGACTCGTTCAAAAAATGGAAGCGCAAGAAAACAACTGAGGCTTGGAACAGTCATAAAGACGACCAGAAGAAGTGCCACAAGGCTGTGAGAGAAGCCAAAAGGGCCTATGAGGAAATGATAGCCCAAGAGGCCAAAAACTTCAAACCATTTTTTAGATATGTTAAAGGGAAAAAACCTGCAAAGGAGACAGTGGGCCCTCTCGACGACCAAGGAAGAAAAGGATAAATCAAAGAGGACAAACAGATTGCAGACAGATTAAATTCCTTCTTTGCTTCTGTCTTTACCAAGGAAGACACCACATCGATACCCGAAACAGTGAAAGTATTCAAGGGGGAAATAGAGGAGAGCCTCACTACAGTGAAGGTGGATCTGGACCAGGTATACTATCAGATTGACAAACTAAAAAGTGACAAATCCCCTGGCCCAGACAGAATTCACCCGAGAGTATTAAAAGAACTAAAGGTGGAAATTGGAGAACTACTGCAAACCCTCGCTAACTTGTCAGTTATAACCGGACAGATACCAGAAGACTGGAAGATAGCGAACGTAATACCAATCTTCAAAAAAGGATCAAGGGGAGAACCGGGAAACTATAGACCAGTGAGTCTCACATCAGTCCCTGGGAAAATGGTTGAGGCTTTGATTAAAGACAGCATTGTACAGCACCTGGATAACCATGACCTGCTGAGAGGTAGTCAGCATGGCTTCAGGAAAGGGAAGTCATGCTTGACAAACTTACTTCAGTTTTTCGAGGGAGTGAACAAACAAGTCGATAGCGGAGAACCGGTTGACATAATATACTTGGACTTCCAGAAAGCGTTCGACAAAGTACCTCATGCGAGACTTCTCAAGAAACTACAAAGTCATGGAATAGAAGGGGATATACTGAGATGGATAGGAAAATGGCTAGAAAACAGAAGACAAAGAGTGGGCATAAATGGGAAGTACTCAGACTGGAAGAAAGTAACTAGCGGTGTGCCTCAGGGCTCAGTTCTTGGGCCTATCTTATTCAATATCTTCGTAAATGACCTGGAAGAAGAAACGACCAGTGCTATCATCAAGTTTGCAGATGACACAAAACTATGCCGAGCAATCAGGTCACAAAAAGACAGCGAGGAACTCCAGAGAGATTTGAAGCAACTTGAGAGATGGGCAGAAAATTGGCAGATGAGTTTTAATGTAGAAAAATGCAAAGTGATGCACCTGGGCAGTAAAAACAAGGAGCATGGGTACAAACTGTTAGATATAACATTGGGGAAGAGCGATCAAGAAAAAGACCTGGGAGTACTGATAGATAGAACCCTGAAGCCATCGGCTCAATGTGCAGCGGCGGCAAAGAAAGCTAACAGGATGTTAGGCATGATAAAGAAAGGAATCACGAGTAGATCAAGGGAGGTCATAATGCCGCTTTATAGAGCAATGGTCAGACCACACCTGGAATACTGTGTCCAACACTGGTCTCCATACCTGAAGAAGGATATAACACTACTGGAGAGGGTGCAGAGGAGAGCGACGAAGCTAGTAAAAGGTATGGAGAACTTGAGCTACAAAGATCGCCTCAGAAAACTGGGACTACTCACCCTTGAGAAGAGAAGACTGAGAGGGGATCTGATCGAGACTTTTAAATTGCTAAAAGGAATTGACATAATGGAGAAAGCTCACTCACCAACAGGGGGAAAGGATGATGAGCAAGAAACAGCGTTATTCACATTGGCAAATGTAACCCAGTCTCGGACCAGAGGTCATGGCCTGAAGCTGAGAGGGGACACGGCCAAGACAAACGTCAGAAAGTTCTGCTTCACACAGCGAGTGGTGAACGCCTGGAACTCTCTCCCGAAAGAGCTGGTGGAGGAAACCACCGTTCTAGGATTTAAGGGAAAATTAGACGCACATCTTCTTGCAGAAGACATTGAGGGATACGAGTGACATTGTATTCGCCAGGGTGTGCCTGGCTGGGCCTCCGCGTGTGCGGAACGCCGGACTAGATGGACCCCGGGTCTGATCCGGTGCAGGCATTTCTTATGTTCTTAAGTTTGTTGAGTTCCTGAGCTCTACAAGTGTTGTTGTTAGTTGCACATAGCAGGGTGATTCATTGGTACACCTATGTTATTAATTCATGCTAATGTTTTTTTTCATGAGTTACAGAGCAGAACAGAAATGTACTGTTTTCTCAGGGAAGTTCCCAGTGCCCCTCCTCCTGCTTTCTTCTGTTAAATGGAGATCCCCTGCTTTGGTACAAACTGAAGAGGGCACTATACTCCACTAGTGAAGGAGGAGGAACTGAAAGATGCGCTTGACATCCTTCTGCAAGCAGGTCGCTACCAGACAGGAAAGCAGAGGTAGCAATTATTGTACAATCACTGGACTGAAGATGAGAAGAATCCTGCAGCCTGTCACAGTCCATACCCCTGGATAGCGCAGTGGGCCCTGTGACTAACGAATACTGAACTGGCATGGTCCCCACTGACTTAGGGAACCCTTCAGGTTTAAAGTCTGTCATCTGTTGCCCGCAATAGGGCTGCAGGTAAGTATTCCCTTTACTTCTGAGAGAATAAGGACTCGGACCACAAAGCAGGTTTCTAGCTTTTATTCTGCCCAAAAGCCAGATTGTGGTTAAAGCTCACCACTGTCTTGCAATGCAAAAAAATACTTCAAAATAATTTCCAGAAAAAAACAAGAAGCACAAAAGAACAATAGCCAATAAACACAGGCTCTCAGTAAAAGTCAGAATAGAAAGTTCAATTACTGGTTCCTGGACTTTTAAGTTTAAGTTATAGTCCTCTTCACCAGGACTTGTGTACAGGTTAATCAAGTAACTTTGTAAGTCCCAAAGAAAAAGTTTCATAATGTAGTTCTTCGCACAAGCAGCATAAGTAATTGTCACAAACAGTTTTACAATTCCCTGAATTCTCCCATAGACCTCAGAGAAGGATTGCTAACCCCAGAGCTCAGAGAACTCAGTAAGAACTGTGCCGTTCTAAACAAGCAGCCTTTGTTCAGCTGTTGCCAAGCCAACCACTTCTCAGCTGGTTCAGCTCAGAACGTAATGCAGTGCAATCACAAGAAAAATATACTTCAGGGTTTTTCTCTTATGCAGTTTAAGCAGCCTCCCAGTTCTAATACTGGTTTTAATTGAAACACTCTCCTAGCAGGCAATTTTCCACAGCAGCAATTTTCAAACACAAACTTCAAAACCCACATTAGCACAAACACTGGCAGCTTCAAAATCTTCACAACTCACTTTTACAGCAACTTATATCCATGGCCTCAGCATAAGTTCCTGACTCTGTTGTCCTGACTGGAGTATTCACAAACTCCATGGGTTCAAGCTTCTGCTACACTGGAAAGGAAGGGCTTTCTTCCATCTGCCAATCTCCATTGCTGCTGTCTGGCTGGGGTAAGGGCTCAGGTTGCTGCTTGCACAACTCCTGCCCTCCCTGCTTCTCCCTCTGTTCTCTCACTCTCTGCTCTTTACGGAGCTCATAGCCCCACCCCCTCAGCCTTGATAGGGGGATAGGACTGCTCTCTCTCCTCAGCTGTGTGTGTTTCTCAGGGACAGTGTTTCTCTGTCTCTGCCTTACAGGAGCAGAGTGCACTCTGGGATTTAACCCTTTAACTGGATTGGCAAAAGCTCTAGGCCAGGGGTGTCAAAATCCCTCCTGGAGGGCCGCAATCCAGTCGGGTGTTCAGGATTTCCCCAGTGAATATGCATGAGATCTATTTGCATGCACTGCTTTCATTGTATGCTAATAGATCTCATGCATATTCATTGGGGAAATCCTGAAAACCCGACTGGATTGCAGCCCTCCAGGAGGGACTTTGATACCCCTGCTCTAGGCTGAACAAAGTCTTCCTGCATGTCATGTTATTCACATTGGCAAATGTAACCCAGTCTCGGACCAGAGGTCATGGCCTGAAGCTGAGAGGGCTCACGCTGGCTGCACTGGTGGTAGTTAGCAATATCAGGTTCTAGCTTGCTGATCTGGTCAGCTCTTCTGCATAAGGGCAAGATATTCCTATCCCTTTACTTAGGGACAAATCCTTTATTAGCAGCTGATTGTCACAAGCCCCACACTTTAACAGGCTAATCAGGAAAATGGAGATTCTAAAATTACAAATGAAAACTAGAATTCAAAGGAACAATATACGGAATACCGTGTTTCCCCAAAAATAAGTCCTACCCCGAAAATAAGCCCTAGACCCTGGATTTGCTGGTAGTTTCCCTTCCCTCCCTCCCATCCCTTGTGCAGCAGAACCTTTAAGTGAGCACCGCCCAACCCCACCCCCACCTGAGCACCCGCCGCACTGCCGAATCCCCATCCTTCCCTCCATCCAATCGGAACCCCGCCACGAGCCTTACTTACCTCCCTAAGCAGTGTCAGGCCGGCAGCACTCCTAACAGGCTGCTTCGGCCTTGTTCACCCATGAATTCACTGCCATGTTACTGATGACATCATCAGTGATGCGGCAGAGTGAATTTATGGGCTGCCAGCCCGACGCTGCTTAAGGAGATAAGTAGGGCTCGCGGCGGGGTTCCGATGGGAGGGGTGGGAAGGATAGGGATTCGGCTACGTGGTGGGTGCTGGGAGGGCAGTGCTTGTTCAAGGGTTCTGCTGCACAAGAGATGGGAGGGAGGGTAAGAGAGAAGCTGGGCAAGGGTCCTGCTGCACAAGGAATGGGAGGGAGGGAAGGGAAGCTAGGCAAGGGTCCTGCTGTGCAAGGGAGGGGAGGAAAGATGCTACACATGGGGGTGAGAAAGGAAAGAGGAAGAATTGGGGTGAAGGAGAGGAAGGGAGAGATGATCATGTGCATACCCTGAAAATAAGACATTGTGCCTTTTTTGGGCCTAAAATTCATATAAGACACTGTCTTATTTTCAGGTAAACATGGTAGGCCTTTAGGGAGTGAGGAATGTCACTTTAACAACTTCATGGGAAATATTTTCAAGAAGCTTTAATGTTTTTAAATGACTCCCGTACATATGTGTAATGATAACTGCAGGGCTGGATGTGCCAATATGACACTAAGTATAACTTGCTTTTTCTGGTATTCCTGTGTTAACAGAACCTACCCTATTACTAGAAGACACTCCTAAAAGGAAACCAATCACATATGAAGAACTAAGAAGCAAAAACAGGGAATCGTATGAGGTGGCTGTGACACAAAAGGCAGAAACTTCAGTGAGGCCATCACAAGAACAAGCAACTAGGAGAGAAGGTAATGCTAAAAGTTCCCATACCAAAATCTCTGTATACATCAGCAAAGTTGTAGGAGAGAGCATTGAATAAGACATTTGTTAAACTCATATTGTAAGGTCAAATTAAACCATTTCTAGATCCCCTTAATTACAGTTTTGCTGGCAGTGATTATGAGTCAACTAAATTACTATAATATTGTCTTGTTAGGTTTGCTGGATTCACAAATACAAAGATTATAGATAGTACAGAATGTGGCAGCCAAATTGATTCAGGGGGGAATTCTACTAAACACACATCCCCATTCCTAGTTAAATCCCCCCCCCCCTTTTTTTTACAAAAGCGTAGCGCGGTTTTTAGCACCAGTTGCGGCGATAACTGTTCCTATGCTCATAGGGATTCTATGAGCATCAGAGCTGTTACCACCATGGCTGGCACTAAAAGCCGTGCATGTTTTTGTAAAAGGGGGGAGGGGGGTAAGTTATATTAGCTTCAGGTAAAAACTAGAATATATTTTTAATATATTTTAAGTTGTTAATGTTTGTTTTTAAAATTGTGTAAGGCTTAGCTCCCTCCATTCACTGCAATACAATTAATTTATATTATGCCACAAGACCTTCTGCACAAGAAATTAGATTAACAATTCCTTCAAATTCAGTATGCTGAAAATCCACAACCAGAAAGAGATCTATTGTAGGCAGTGGCCCTGATCTGTGGAATAAACCATGTTTCCTAAGAAAGATTAAAATGGTATTATACATTTAGGCCCAGATTCTGTGTAGGACGGCCCAGGAGGGGTGACCAATACAGAATCGGGCCTACACTAACCCCGATTCTGTAACTGGCGCCAATGTTACAGACGCCAGTTACAGAATCGGGTTAGAGTAGACGCAGCCACTACACTTATTGCGGCAAGGGATCTCCCTGATGCGATAAGTATAGTGGCTGCCTGTCCAATTGCTGGCAGGAGGGTGCCCAACCCCTCCTGCCGGAACGCCGCCCCCCTCCCCCCTGACACTACCGATCATCGGCAGGAGGGTGCCCAATCCCTCCTGCTGGAAGATACCCCCCCTCCCCCCGACACTACCGATCACCGGCAGGAGGGTGCCCAATCCCTCCTGCCGGAAGACGCCCCCCCCCCCCCGCGCTAACAGCCACCAATGACCACCCCTAACTTCCCCCCCAACTAACCTCCCCCCCAAACTAACCTTTAATTGTTGGCCGTCCAGACGGGTCTTGGTACCATCCAGCCGGCAGGCCCGCCTCGTCGAAATGAGGCGGGCCCGCCCCTTCCCGGCCCATCCCGCGAAGCCTAAGGCCTGATTGGCCTGAACCAATCAGGCCTTAGGCATAGCGGGTCCACCCATCCCCACTAAGTCTAAGGCCTGATTGGCCCAGGCGCCTTGGGAGATGCATCAAAGTTTTTATATTTGATCTCCATTACCTAACAGAAAAAATTAGTGTAAAGTTAATTTTTTTTAATTAGTCACTGTATATTATTAAGTTATAATTTGAGAGAATTGCCCAATTTTCTTCTTACTCTTTTGTAATCCGTCTTGAACTGCACTTGAGTTAAGTGGAATAGAAGTGATCATGTTAGATTAGATTGGATTAGATTCTTCCCTGTCTTAAATTCTAGCTTTGCTGCTAGTATGTACTGAAGTTGGCCTCTTTATTCTGCATCCAGAAAAGGGTAGTTTTACTAAAGCTGAGCATGCGCTAAGTGCCACATGATCCATAGGTATAAAATAGGACACAGCTAATTCCGTTAGTGCGCACTAAGCAAAGATTGTAATTACCCCATAATGGACCTTAGGTTATACCTGGGAATTGATTCTATTAATTGCATGTCTCTTTGTGATGTGGATTCTTTGTCAATGTTAGGCCAATATTAAGCTGATTTTTCAAAAGGGCTCCAGGGGAGATCTGGGAAATTACAGACCAGTAAGCCTCACTTCAGTGCCGGGAAAAATGGTGGAAATAATTAAAAAAACATAAAATTGTGGAACATGTAGATAAACATGATTTAATGAAATGGAGTCAGCATGGGTTCAGCCGAGGGAAATCTTGCCTCACCAATTTGCTTGACTTCTTTGAAGGTGTGAATAAACATGTGGATAAAGGTGAGCCTGTTGATGCAGTGTATGTAGATTTTCAGAAAGCTTTTGACAAAGTTCCTCATGAGGGACTCCTGAGAAAATTAGAGTCATGGGATAGGAGGCAAAGTTCAGTTGTGGATTAGGAATTGGTTATCGGATAGAAAACAAGAGGGTGGGATTAAATGGTCATTTTTCTCAATGGAGGAGAGTAAACAGTGGAGTGCCGCAGGGGTCTGTACTGGGACTGGTGCTATTTAACTTTCTTTCTTCTCATAATGTTCTTGACCCGCTTCAATCGGGCTTTCACCCTCTCCACTCTACAGAAACTGCCCTTGCCATAGTCTCTAATGACCTGTTCCTGGCCAAATCCAATGGACTCTATCCTCATTCTTCTCGATCTGTATGCTGCCTTCGACACTGTTGATCACCACCTCCTTCTCAGCACGCTGTCCTCTTTGGGATTTCAGGGTTTCTGGTTTTCTTCCTATCTCTCTCATCGTACCTTCAGCATATGTTACGGTGGATCCTCCTCCACTGCCATCGCGCTGTCTATTGGCATACCCCAAGGCTCTGTCCTGGGCCCTCTCCTCTTTTCCATATATACCCGCTCTCTTGGTACACTAATCTCCTCTCATGGTTTCCAATATCACCTCTATGCTGACGACTCCCTGATCTATCTCTCCACGCCAAATATTTCTACAGGAGTTCAGGTCCGCATTTCAGCCTGCCTGTCCGACATTGCCGCTTGGATGTCTCACCGCCATCTCAAACTGAATGTGGCTAAAACTGAACTCCTTATCTTTTTGCCTAAACTCACCTCTCCCTCTCGCCGTTCTCTATTTCTGTGAATAACACTATCCTCCTTCCTGTCTCGTCAGCTTGCAACCTTGGGGTGATCTTTGACTCCTTTCTCCCCTGCTCAGATCCAGCAAACTGCCAAATCCTGTCACTTCCTCCTCTATAATATTACCAAAATCCGTCCTCTTCTCTCTGAACACACTACCAAAACTCTTGTCCACGGCTCTCATTACCTCGTGCTTAGACTACTGCAACATACTTCTCGCAGGCCTCCCGCACACCTGTCCTTCACCTCTTCAATCCGTTCAAAATTCTGCTGCACGACCCATATTCCATGAGAGCCGCTATTCTCACATTACCCCTCTCCTCAAGTTATATCATTGGCTCCCCGTCCATTTCCAAATACAGTTTAAACTCCTCTTGCTGACTTACAACTGCATTCACTCTGAAGACCCCCGATATCTCCCCTATGCTCCCTTCCCGTGATCTCCGCTCATCGGGCAAGCCCCTCTTATCTGCACCCTTCTCTTCAACTGCCAACTCCAGACTCCATCCCTTCTTTCTTGCAGCACCGTATGCCTGGAACAGGCTTCCTTAATATGTTATGCTCCATCCCTGGCAGTGCTCAAATCCAAGCTAAAGGCCCAAGTTTTTGAAAGTACTTTCAACTCTTAACTCCCACTCACTGTATCATTTTCTCTACCATAATCTCCCCAACTCTGTAATGTCCTGTCTAAATTAGATTGTAAGCTCATCTGAGCAGGGACTGTCTATTGTATGTTAAAATGTACAGCGCTGCATACGCCTTTTCAGCGCTATAGAAATAATAAATAGTAGTAGTAGAGTATTTATAAATTATCTGGAAATTGGAACGACGAGTGAGGTGATTAAATTTTCAGATGACACTAAACTGTTCAAAGTTGTTAAAACGCATGCAGATTGTGAAAAATTGCAGGCAGACCTTAGGAAATTTGAAGATTGGGCATCCAAGTGGCAGATAAAATTTAATGTGGACAAATACAAAGTGATGCACATTGGGAAGAATAAACCAAATCACAGTTATCAGATGAAATGGCAGATGAAGTTTAATGTGGAAAAGTGCAAAGTAATGCATTTAGTAATGTTTCTGAAAACAACTGAAAACCTGGCTTTTCTCTAGCATATAATAATCTCTTCTCCTGATTATATCCCCTCTTTTTATGCTTTGTAAACTCTTTCTCTTCTCTCTTCCCATATTTTTTAAACTCTGTAAACCGTGTCGAGCTCCACTTCAGTGGAGAAGATGCGGTATATAAACCTTAGTTTAGTTTAGTATATAAAGCTTAGTTTAGTTTAGTTTAGAAAGAACAAGGAACACAAGTATAGAATGTCAGGTGCAACTCTGGGTAAGAGCGAACAAGAAAAGGACCTGGGTGTACTGATAGATAGGACCCTGAAACCGTCAGCACAATGCGCGGCAGTGGCAAAGAAAGTAAATAGAATGTTAGGCATGATAAAGAAAGGAATCACGAGTAGATCGGAGAAAGTTATAATGCCGCTTTATAGGGCAATGGTCAGACCACACTTGGAATACTGTGTCCAACATTGGTCTCTCAACCTAAAGAAGGATGTAAAACTGCTGGAGAGTGTGCAGAAATGAGCAACGAAGCTAATAAAAGGTATGGAGAACTTGGAATACGAGGAACGACTTAAGAGACTGGGATTGTTCTCCCTTGAGAAAAGGAGACTGTGAGGGGATATGATCGAGATTTTCAAAATACTGAAAGGAATCATCAAAATAGAACAGGAAAAAAAATTATTTACAATGTCCAATGTGACACGGACAAGAGGACATGGACTGAAGCTAAGGGGGGACAAGTCCAGGACAAATATAAGGAAGTTCTGCTTCACACGAGAGGTGGACACCTGGAAAGCTTTCCCAGAGGAGGTTATTGTGGAATCCACCGTTCTAGGATTTAAAAGCAAACTAGATGCACATCTCCTTACGAGAGGCATAGAGGGATATGGGTGACTAAAATTACCTCAGGTGTACACCTGGCTGGGCCTCCGTGTGTGCGGATTACCGGACTTGATAGACCGAAGGTCTGATCCGGAGATGGCAGTTCTTATGCTAGGGTCCACCTTTGGGGTTAGAACTCAAGAAAAGGATTTGCGTGTCATTGAAGACAATACAATGAAACCTTCTGCCCAATGTGCGGCGGCAGCCAAAAAAGCAAGCAGGATGCTAGGAATTATTTAAAAAGGGATGGTTAATAACACTAAAAATGTTATTATGCCCCTGTATTGCTCCATGGTGTGACCTCCTCTGGAGTATTGCGTTCAATTCTGATCTCCTTATCTCAAGAAAGTGGTGCTAGAAAAGGTTCAAAGATGAACAACCAAGATGGTAAAGGGGATGGAACTCCTCTCTTATGAGGAAAGACTAAAAAGGTTAGGGCTCTTCAGCTTGGAAAAGAGACGGCTGAAGGGAGATATGATTGAAGTCTACAAAATCCTGAATGGAGTAGAAAGGTACAAGTGGATCAATTTTTCGCTCCATCAAAAATTACAAAGACTAGGGGACACTCAAAGTTACAGGAAAATACTTTTTAAAACCAATAGAAGGGAAAAAAAATTCACTCAAAGAATAGTTAAGCTCTGGAGCACTTTGCCAGAGGTTGTGGTAAGAGAGGATAGCGTAGCTGGTTTTAAGAAAGGTTTGGGCAAGTTCCTGGAGGACAAGTCCATTGTCTGTTATTGAGAAAGACACGGGGGAAGCCACTGCTTGCCCTTGATCGGTAGCATGGAATATTGCTACTCCTTGGGTTTTAGCCAAATACTAATGACCTGGATTGGCCACTGTAAGAACGGGCTACTGAGCTTGATGGACCATTGGTCTGACCCAGTAAGACTATTCTTATTCTTATGTCTGTGTAAAATAAATAAATTCTAGATTTTTATATGGAGAGTTTGAAAATAAATTCCTTATTCTTGGGATGTATCATGTTATGTGGATATTTTTTAGTCTATAAATATTCATTTTCTCATCTTATTTTGTTGTTTTTTTTTTTTTCACATTATTGAAGTTATAAGGTTTAACCCCTATTTTTGTGTCTAACCCTGTAGTTAATATGCCAGCATGTTTTTGCATATAACATATGCATTGCCATACTGGGACAGACTCAAAGGTCCATCAAGCCCAGTATCCTATTTCCAGCAGTGGCCAATCCAGGGCACAAGTATCTGGCAAGATCCCAAAGGAGTAAAACAGACTTTATGCTGTGGATTTTCCAAATACCATCTTTATAATGTCCAATGAACTTTTCTTTTAGGAAATTATTCAAACCATTTTTTTAAACCCTGCTAAGCAAACTGATTTCACCACATTCTTTGGCAAATAATTTCAAAGTTTACTTACACATTGTGTGGAGGAATATTTTCTCCAGTTTATTTTAAATTACACTTCATTGCATGTCACCTAATCCTAGTTTTTTTGGAAAGAGTAATCAAATGTCACTTCTACTTATTCCACACCACTCTGTATTGTATAGATCTCTATTATATCTCCCCTCAGCCATCGCTTCTCCAAGCTGCAGAGCCCTAGTCACTTTAGCCTTTCCTCATAGAGAAGTTGTCCCATCCTCTTTATCATTTTTGTTGCCCTTCTCTGTACTTTCGTGATTCTTCTTGCTAATGTACCTCTCATGGGTGAGATAAGTAACAAGAAATGGATCTCTCATACTTACCTTCTATTTATTAAAAATAAAAAATTAGCAGCTGAGCAGACCTCTCCCAGAAGTGCCCACCAAGTCCAGTGAGAGGAAGAAAGGCTTTTACTGCTTCCCACCAGGCTGAATATTAAGTTCAGCTACAGCTGCCACTTTCATTTATTCCCTAAACCTCAATAGTGGTTGTCCTAATTATTGTTGGCTGTCAGTAAAACAACCAATCCCCATTCAGTATTCAATAGCAAATGAAAATTAGCTCATTCACAAACAGGAAAGGAAGCAAGCCCCATTCAGTACAGGATAAGGATCAGTCTCTTTGCTAACAATTGCCTGTACATAAACTAGTTTTTGTTGAGGTTTAGTAATTCCCCTCTTGCAGAAAACTGGCATATTTTTCTATCTGTGCATTTTCAATACAACAGTAATTTGCTTGTCATTAGTTTGCAAATTATGGGGTGTTAAAATATATTATTTTACCATGTATATTTTTTTTCTTTCATTTCAATACATCCAAGTACATAGTTGTAAAAGGAAATACAAAAGTATAACATCACTTAGCTATACAAACTAAACACCAAGAAATAGAACAATGTAATAATTATCATATACAGTCCACATTTTAAAAAGACTTGGGGGCCATTGATTACATATTCTAATGATCAGACACCTTAAACACCTTGTTATTATATAAGATATAGGTGGGGTGGGATTGGGAAATATGGTAATTGCTAATTGATTTATTATTAATAGATGGAGTGGGTGGGAAGGGATTCTTTTATACTTTAATGATTATAAGTAAGAATGTCAAGTGATTTGTTAAAAATTTTCCTGATTGATTATTATACACTTGTTGTAAGATATGAAAATGAATAAAGATTTACAAACATATACAGTCCACAATCTGATAAGAAGAAGCAAGATTAAGGAAAACCCCTCGAGAAAAGGGGATTCATATACAATGAAATAAAAAAAGAAAAGAAAAAGGGAGCAGCACTAGTTCTTAACCTACTCTTTAAAATAATCACTGCACTAATTAACGTTTCATTCTGGCTGTGTCGATACACCTTTCCCCTCAAGAAAAAAACCTAATTGGGCAGATTCAAAAATATATGTATTTACCGTACTCTAGACAAAACATTTACAAGGAAATCTCAATTGAAACACTGCCCCCAGGGCTATCACTTTTGGATGCAATAATAGAAATTCTTTCCTCCTGGATTGTGTCCATTTTGAGACATCTGGAAATATACATACCCTATCACCTAAATGGGTGATTTATTTTAAATTAAAGTAGAACTTCAACAGCATTTCTTTATCCTGTAGAAACACAAGAGACACCATCAATGTCGCCCGTCCCTGAATTTCAATATCAGAAGATTGCAATATAGCGGAAACATCTAATTGTGTATTTTCAGCTACTACAGTTTTCCCCTTTTGCATTTGTTTTAAATAGTATATCTTCTGTAATGGGGGAAGGCTTGCTTCCGGAACCTTTAGAACTGTTACCATAAAGTTCTTAAAGAGTTCATGTGATGATATAAACTTAGCAATCGGAAAATTCAGAATCCTTAAATTCAAATTCTTTTGTTGATTTTCTAAATTTTCAATCTTCCTCAAAAACATCATTTTATCAGTCATTTGTTTAGTAACCAAATTCGAGGTCTCAGTTGTTCATTTCTCTAATTTATTCAAATCCACCTGATGCTGTTGAACAGAAGTCTCTAAATGGGTTATCCTAGAGATTGAATTTGAAGCAATAGAAACAAAGTTTGTGCATACCAAATGTAAATTCTCAATCGCCGTCCAGATTCAATCCAATGTTACTGCCAATGGTCTCACGAGCGGCTTGAGGGGGGAGATAACTGCCAGATTTTCTTTGGCTTCTTCCCTGGGGAGTGATCTCCGGGCTCCAACAGCCTCACCACCACTTGCTCCCACTGGCTCCACACTCCCAGGACGCAACGGCTCCAACCCAGGAGTCAGCGTTGTTATATTCACTTCCAGGTCTACATCGGCTGCAGAACGTGCCTCGCTCAATATGCTCAGCGAGCCCTCCTGCAAAATATGTACTGCCGATGTTTCTCCAGGCATTGGGAGAGTGTGCGGTCCTCACGGGCTCAGCAAGAGTGACATCTCGCCATCCAAGCTGTGAGTTTCCCCACTCACAGCAGCGGAAGCGCCCGACATAGAAGGTTGGACTGTAAAAGCTGTAATTATAGTCTGCCGTGGTGTTGAAGAGCCAGAGGTAGGTGGAGGGAAACCCCTCTGTTTCCCCCTTCTTTTAGGCATAGAATAGGGGATAACTGAACAGTGGAATGTATATTGTTTTTATCATCTGCCTTTTTAATTGACTATACTTTCATTGGTTTTCTGGTTCATGTTTGTTATTATCCTCAAATCTCCCCCAAAAATTTTGAACTAAAAAAAAGAAACGGGTCCTACCAACGATTTAATTCAGCAAAATTTGCCTGCAGCTTGGGGGATGCTCCTCTCAGCAAACTGCTCAGGATGCCATCTTGCCTCGGGACCTGCACATTTTTAATACACTGCTTATTACATTGGCCACTTAGAAATCTTTCAACTTGTGTCAATATTAAGTGGTCCTTTAATTGTATCAAATATCCTTGATGTGTTCTCCACAAAGGCAGCATAGTAGCTGCAGCTCTCAAAGAGAGTTTATATTATCAGAAAATCACTTTCCTTCCCGCTAGTTCTCCAAAAGCTGTTGTCCTAAGGACAGGATATGTAGCAAGAGGGCTGTGGTTTTTAACTTTTCTATTTTTTTCTGCAATGCATTTGTTTTCCAATGTAAAAACAAAAATAGTTGGAGGGGCACTTCCTTCCTTTCTATTGTGTCCATGATCAAGTTCTACAATAGCTAACAGCAGTAATTCTTCTGCAAACAATTATACATCCTTTGAAATTTCATGCAGGGAAAATAACAATTTTCTAGAAGAATTTCTTGAGAAGCTGGCACCTGCAGCTATTCACTGTTTTTTGGGGAAAAATTAGGCACCCTTGTTTCCACCATACCTCCTTCTAGCTTGTGGGGCTTGTGTTTTTTGTTTTTGTTATTCCTTGCTTGCAGGGGGTGGCGAGAGGATCAGGAGGACCAAGCAGACCCATAACGGAGGGAGGCTGGTGAACAAACCAAGGATGATAGAGTGGATGTGGGAAAGAGGACCAAACTGGGTCAGATATGGAGGGGATGGACTGGGTATGAGGATAGAGGAGAGAAAGGCCGAGGACCAGGGTCTGAGAGAGAGGGAAACACTGAATAAAAAAAGGACCTGGGATGGAAGGGAGAAAGTGGGGACAGGGGGGTAAACTGATGAGGGATGAAAATGAAGTTGGAAAGATAACTAAGCGCTGATATTCAATGCTTGATGGCCACTGAATATTAGCTCCTAGCAGTTAACTGATTATCCATGACATTTAAAGCTCTAGCCAGTTAGGTTTAGCAGCCAAATCAAGCTGTGTAAATAGTTGAAAAACTCCCCTTTGGCTGGTATAAACTTAGCCAGTCAGCGCTGAATATCGACAGCCTGCTAAATTTAGAGCGGCCAAAAATAAACTGGTTATTCAGTGCCAGTCACCGGAACCGGCTCCGGCTCAACATTGAATATCTGCACTCAGCGCTGACTGCGGGAGTTGGCCTGGCTGACTCCTGCAGTATGAATATCAGCCCCACTGTGTGTGTGTATTTATTTATTTATTTGATTTTTTTAGCCCGTTTTCCCAAAGGAGCTCAGAACGGGTTACAAATCAGGTACTTAAGCATATTCCCTATCTGTCCCGGCAAGCTCATAGTCTTTCTAATGTTCCTGGGGCAATGGAGGATTAAGTGATATGCCCAGGGTCACAAAAAGCAGCACGAGGTTTCAACCCACAGCCTCAGGGGCTATAGCTATAGCTCTAACCAATATGCCACACTCTTCTGATAAAAAAACAAAATGACAGAATATATATGGATGTCTATACCTTGAGTTTGCGGCTTGAACACCTGGAATAAATAAAAGTACATACAGAAAATGTAAAACTGAGAAAGGGCCTTTTTTTTTATACCTGGCTGTGCTCTGTACAAGTGTGTTGGGGGCTCTAGAATGTCTCTCATGCTGGTTTGCAGCTACTGCAACCATCATTGAAGTTGTTGCCATGATTCAAACCCATGCAGGGTGTTAACCAAACTCAATAGATAAGCAGTCACAATTGTGCAGTATGGTCAAACAGCAAAAACATACAGCAGAGACAACAGTCCATCAGTGGCAGAAAAGATTTGTGAGGAAGGCCAAATCTTCAATGCACATTAATGTTTCCTTTAACATTTGGCTTCCTCAAACAGCCTTTCTGTGATTGGTGGATTGACACTTGTCCTACCTATTTCTTTTTATCTTTTGGTTTGGTTTTTGGTTTGTTTGTTTTTTTTGCTTTATTGGAAGAGATACGTTTGCTTCTTGGTATTGCTTTGTTTGAGATACAGTAGTGTAGTTAATTTTGGAGTCTGGTTTACACCAGTGACAGTTACACATTCTTCAGCAGCATATCCTCTATCTCCCTTTCACTCTGTCAACTAAACTGAAGTTGTCACACATGGGCAGCCAGAGAAAACCATACAGGACACCTATAAACCAATTTAAAACTTTTTAATAATAAAATAGAACTTTTGAAATTTAAAACTTTTTTGAACAATATAAAATATAATAAAACAAACTTGGAGGGGGGCAGGTGCCCCCAAGAGCAGCTGAAGCGATCTCAGGAGGGGGTCAGACTATGGGCATTGGGAGGGGTCAGGCCCTTGGAATGGAACATGCCCTTGGTCACCAGAGCAGTTCCCTAGGGCATGTTTCACCTTGTCCACATGCCCTTCCAGTGCCCGTAGTTGGCCTAAAATGGCCTCCTCCATGGCCCCCATCCTCTCAAATACATCAAGGATTCCCCTCAAATCATCAGAGCCTCAGCTCTGTGTGTTAGAGAGGGTGGAGAAGGATGCAGTAGTCCAGCCTGCTGTGACCCAGGTGACAAATGCGAGGGGTGAGGCTGGTGGTCATGCTGCTCCTGATGGGGGGGAAGGCAGAGGGGGAAGGAGGTTGGATGGGGGTAAGGCCAATGACAGAAAGGGCAGAAGGTGAAATGGGTCGGGCAGCAGAGTGGGGGGAAAGGGGTTGGATGGGGGCAGAGGCAGGAAGGGCAGAAGGTGATAGGGGTTGGATGGGTACAGCAGCCTCATCATCTTCTTCCTCCCCTGCCTCCTCCTTGGCCTCTTCAGCCCCGGCGCCCTCTCCAGGGGGTGCTTATACTGCTGCTTGAGCTAGACAAAAGGAAACATGGAAATAGGATATGGTCAGGTACTGCCAATTACACTTTTGAATATGACATATTCTTTGTTGCTCTTTTTTCATCAAATGTTAATACAACCAGGTACATACAAAGGACTCCACTATAGGCCACATTAAGAGGAAAAAATTAAAAAACATAAACTTCCTGCATTATTAACATTTGTTAATTCTGTATTCTATTCTCTCCCCCCAGGGGGCTCAGAACGGTTTACATCAATTTTTCCCTGTCTGTCCTGGTGGGCTCATGCTGCAGGAAGATGGAGGAGGGCACCAGCAAGACAGAAAACAATTGTATAACGCGCTCACGCATATAACACGCATGGTTATGCTCGGTTTGTAAAATCGTGTATAGCGCGCGCGTTATAGAAACAAAGAAATAGACGGCAGATAAGGGCCACAGCCCATCTAGTCTGCCCACCCCAATGACCCTCCCCTACCTTTCTCTGTGAATAGATCCCACGTGTTTATCCCATTTGGCCTAAAAATCAGGCACGCTGCTGGCCTCAATAACCTGAAGTGGAAGACTATTCTAGCGATCAACCACCCTTTCAGTGAGAAAGAATTTCCTGGTGTCCCCGTGCAGTTTCCCGCCCCTGATTTTCCACGGATGCCCCCTTGTTGCCGCGGGACCCTTGAAAAAGAAGATATCTTCTTCCACCTCGATGCGACCCGTGAGATACTTGAATGTCTCGATCATGTCACCCCTCTCTCTGTGTTCCTCGAGTGAGTACAACTGCAACTTATCCAGCCATTCCTCATACGGGAGATCCTTGAGTCCCGAGACCATACGGGTAGCCATTCTCTGGACCGACTCCAGTCTCAGCACATCCTTACGGTTATACGGCCTCCAGAATTGCACACAGTATTCCAGGTGGAGCCTCACCATGGATCTATACAATGGCATAATGACTTCAGGCTTACGGCTGACGAAACTCCTGCGTATGCAACCTATGATTTGCCTTGCCTTGGATGAAGCTTGCTCCACTTGATTGGCAGTCTTCATGTTCTCACTGACAATCACCCCTAAGTCTCGTTCTGCTTCAGTTCTTGTTAGGATCTCGCCATTAAGGGTGTAAGTCTTGCATGGATTTTGGCTGCCCAGGTGCATGACTTTGCATTTTTTGGCATTGAAGCTGAGTTGCCAGGACCTAGACCAGCGCTCCAGTAGGAGTAGGTCGTGCATCATGTTGTCGGACATTGAATTTATGTCTGTTGTGCTTTTGCCCACTACATTGCTTAGTTTGGCGTCATCGGCGAATAATGTTATTTTACCTCGCAGCCCTTCTGCCAAGTCTCTTATAAAGATGTTGAATAGGATCGGGCCCAAGACCGAGCCCTGCAGCACTCCACTGATTACCTCCATCATTTCGGAGGGGGTGCCGTTCACCACTACCCTCTGAAGCCTACCTCCAAGCCAGTTCCCAACCCATTTCGTCAATGTGTCGCCCAATCCTATAGAACTCATCTTGCTCAGCAACCTGCAGTGTGGTACGCTATCGAATGCTTTACTGAAGTCCAGGTATACGATGTCCAGGGACTCCCCAACATCCAGCTTCCTCGTCACCCAGTCAAAGAAGCTGATCAGGTTGGATTGGCAGGATCTCCCCTTAGTAAATCCATGTTGACGGGGATCCCGTAGATTCTCCTCGTTCAGGATTGTATCCAATTGGCGTTTGATTAGAGTTTCCATTAGTTTGCACACTATTGATGTGAGACTCACCGGTCTGTAATTTGCTGTCTCCATCTTGGAGCCTTTCTTGTGGAGTGGAATGACGTTAGCCGTCTTCCAGTCCAACGGGACGTTACCCGTACTAAGGGAGAGATTGAAGAGCGCGGATAGCGGTTCCGCCAAGACATCACACAACTCCCTGAGCACCCTGGGGTGTAGGTTGTCAGGCCCCATTGCCTTATTAACCTTAAGCTTTGACAGCTCGCAGTAGACACTGCTGGGTGTAAACTCGAAATTACTAAACGGGTCATCTGCGTCAACCCTTGTCTGTAACTGAGGGCCGAGTCCTAGCGCCTCGCGGGTGAAGACTGAGCAGAAGTATTCATTTAACAGTTGGGCTTTTTCCGAGTCAACATGAATTCACTAGGGGCAGGTCATGCCAATCCAATCTTATCAGCTTCTTTGACTGGGTGACAGGAAAGCTAGACTCGGGAGAGCCTCTGGACATAGTGTACTTGGATTTCAGTAAAGCGTTTGACAGTGTCCCACACCGTAGACTATTAAACAAGATGAAATCGATGGGGTTAGGTGAGAAACTAACAGCATGGGTCAATGATTGGCTGAGTGGAAGACTTCAGAGGGTGGTGGTCAATGGCACCCTCTCTGAGACATCGGAGGTGACTAGCGGAGTGCCGCAGGGCTCAGTCCTGGGACCATCCCTTTTTAACATATTCATAAGGGACTTGATCCGAGGGCTTCAGGGAAAAGTAGCGCTGTTTGCCGACGATGCCAAACTGTGTAATATAGTAGGTGAAAGCGATCTCACGGATGGTATGGCGCAGGATCTGATCAAGTTGGAAAACTGGTCCTCAACATGGCAGCTGGGCTTCAACGCAAAGAAGTGTAAGGTGATGCATCTCGGCAGCAGAAATCCATGCAGAACATACACCTTGAATGGAGAAACACTAGCTACGACCTCAGAAGAACGGGACTTGGGAGTAATCATCAGTGCAGACATGAAGGCTGCCAAACAAGTAGAGAAGGCCTCATCCAAGGCAAGGCGGATGATGGGATGTATCAATAGAAGCTTCGTCAGCCGTAAACCTGAAGTCATAATGCCACTGTACAGAACCATGGTGAGACCTCATCTGGAGTACTGTGTGCAATTCTGGAGGCCACATTACCGTAAAGATGTACTTTGAGCTGAGTCAGTCCAGCGAATGGCCACTAGGATGGTCTCCGGACTCAAGGGTCTCTCATATGAGGAAAGACTGGGTAAGTTGCAGCTCTACTCTCTAGAGGAGCGTAGGGAGAGGGGTGACATGATTGAGACGTTTAAGTACGTCACAGGTCGTGTCGAGGTAGAAAACGACATATTCTTTCCTAAGGGACCTTCAGTCACAAGGGGACACCTGCTCAAACTCAGAGGAGGGAGATTTGGTGGTGACACCAGGAAGTATTTCTTTACAGAAAGGGTGGTGGATCACTGGAACAAACTACCGGTGCAGGTGATCAAGGCCATTAGCGTGCTAGACTTTAAGAATAAATGGGACATCCACGTGGGATCTTTACGTGGGTCAAGCAGCACTTTGACTTAATGGGGTGGGACAGTAGAGTGGACAGACTTGATGGGCTATAGCCCTTTTCTGCCGTCATCTTTCTATGTTTCTATGAGTCCGCTTCTACATAGTCTCCGTCTGGTTTCCTAAGACGTACTGTCCCGCCTGAGTTCTTATTTCTGTCACTGATATACCTGAAGAAGGATTTATCTCCTTTCTGGATGTTCTTCGCTAGAGACTCCTCCATGCGGAATTTGGCCTCCCTAACTGCTGTTTTGACGGCTTTTGACTTGGCCAGATAGACTTCCCTAGAGTCCTGTTTCCCTGATTGTTTGTAAGAGATGAATGCTTTTTTCTTCTCCTTGATGAGGTCTGAAATCTCCACAGAGAACCACTGTGGCTTATTATTCCTTCACCGTTTACTTACTGATTTAACATAGCGGTTTGTTGCTTCTTGTGGTGGCTTTCAAAGTCGACCACATTTCTTCCACGTTATCGGTTTCTGCTTGGCTTTGTAGCACCTGGTGAAGAAGTCTCCCATTTCTTTGAAGTTTGTGTCCTTGAATTTGAGGACCTTGGTCAGTGTGGTAGATTTAGTGAAACCTTTCCTGAGATTGAACCATACCATGTTGTCACTGGAGGCCAATGTGTCGCCCACCGAGACCTCTGTGACACTTTCTCCATTGGTAAGTATCAGGTCCAGTATTGCCTGATCCCTTGTTGGTTCCAACACCAGTTGCCTGAGTCTTGCTCCCTTCATAGAGTTTAATAGCCTTCTGCTGATGCCGGAAGTAGAGGAAAGCATGTCCCAATCCACATCAGGCATGTTGAAGTCACCTAACAATACTGTGTCCCCACGCAAGGTGATATTCTCTATATCTCCGATTAATTCCATATCTAGGTCATCCTGTTGTCTTGGGGGTCTGTATATTACGCCAAGATACAGGCATTTGTCCTTCCCTCTGGCCAAATTTACCCAAAGGGATTCCCCAGTGTAGTGGACATCTGTGATTCTGGTGACCTTAATGTCATCTTTAATATATAATGCTACACCTCCTCCCATTTTGCCCTCCCTATCCCGGCGAAGCAAGTTGTAACCCGGTATGACCATGTCCCACCCGTGGGAGTCCGTGAGCCAGGTCTCAGATATCGCCACCACATCCAGGTCGGCATTCCTCATTTCTGTTTCTAATTCCAGGATCTTGTTTCCCAGACTGTGGGCATTTACGTACATAGCCCTCCATGTTGTATGTTTGTTACATCTCAGTGGGGATGTTCCCGCTTGAGCTACTTGGACACCTTTAGCATTATTCGCATATTTTGTACTTTCTCTAGACCCAGAGTTACAAGGTGCACCTATCCCGGACTCCCCAGACCCAAAACTACAGTGTGTTCCTATCCCAGACTCGGAAATGTGTGTACCCTGTGGGGGTATTCCCGCTTGGGCTACTTGAACTCCTTTAATACAATTTGCAATGTGTGTTCTCTCGCTGGACCCAGAATTACAATGTGTACTCCCCCTAGACCCAGAATTACAATGTGTACTCCCCCTAGACCCAGAATTACAATGTGTACTCCCCTTAGACCCAGAATTGCAATGTGCACTCCCCTTAGACCCAGAATTACAATGTGACCCAGAATTATAATGTGAGTCAACCCCAGACTCAAAAGTGTGTATACTCTCCCCTGACCCAGATCGGTGTTTACTTACCTTAGTCTCAAAAAAGTATTGGCAGCTTAGCTCGCCAGGTAGGTTGTTTGTGCCCATACCCTCCCCCTACTTACCTAGTTTAAAGCCCTGTGTAGTAGACGGGCTAGATGGTGTCCAAGGACGTTCTTCCCTCTTCTGGTCAGGTGTAACCCGTCTGGTCCCTGTAGTCCTTGCACTGCCTCTCCATGGGGCAAGAACCCAAAGTTCATCTCCTTGCACCATCCCTGCAGCCAGTCGTGAAAATACGGTAATCGGATTCAGTTACCATATAACCAGGATTTTTTGGCCCAAAAATGAGGATCCCGGTTTATATTCGAGCCAACAATACATCCCCTCCCAGAGTTATTGCAGGCCGCCGCCGCCAGGCTCTGCCTCCTGTCCCCCTCCCAGCCCTAGCCTCATACCTCATCTTTCTGATCCCTGGTGGAAGTACAGCAGGCAGCAGCGAACTTTCCAAGTTCCTGCCCTGCTGCTAATCAGCTACCATGAGTTCCTTCGGCCACTGAGCAGCACAAGCAGGAGCGCAATTTGGCGCCGCTGCTCGGTACTGAGAGGCATCCTTACTGGCTCTTGCAAATTCTCACGAGAATTCATGGGAGCCAGTAAGGATGCCTCTTAGTACTGAGATGCAGCGCCAAATAGTGCTCCTGCTTGTGCCATTTAGCGGCCAAAGGAACTCGTGGCAGCAAGGCAAGAACTTGGAAAGTTCGCTGCTGCCCCCTGCATCTCCACCGGGGATCGGCAAGATAAGGTATGAGGCTAAGGCAGGCTGGGGGCAGAGCCTAGGAGGGAGGGTGCAGAGGCTGATGTGGGAAGGAAGGAAGAGTGATGGGTAAAGTGCCTGGCGGGGGGAGGGAAGGGGGCTGGGTGCAGAGTCTGACAGGGGAGGGGGAGGGAGGGAAGGAAGGAAGGGGGCTGGTGCAATGCCTGACAGGAGAGAAAGGAAAGGGTGCTGGGTGCAGTGCTTTGCAGAAAAGGAGCTGGGTGATGTGCCTGACAGGGAGGAGAAGGGGGCTGGGTACAGAGCTTGACAGGGAGGGGCATATGGTCCTGTGAGTTAGAGTTGTTTTTTAGGTATTTATTTAGAAGCTAGAAACAAGGTCAGGGCCAAAAATAGAAATAGAAGAATGTTGTAGGCTAGGTAGCAATAGAATGTGAGAATCAACAGTGCAACCAGAGGGTGAAAATTATGGTTGATGAAGAGACAATTTAGATTTATCCAAATTGGAGGAAACAGGTCAATATAAGGAACTTCCCAAAAGTAGAAGATATAAAGATTGGCAGTGGAACAGAAAGTCTACTAGCCTAGTAGGAAAGAAGTGGAAACTTGTTAACCAAAGCATTCTGTGTGCTTTGTAGAAATAGAAGTAAGAGAAGCAATAGAGGTAGGGAGAGTGGTCACCGCTTGAACTATGTGATCAAACAATACAGTGGAAGAAACTAGAAATACCATAGTGTGGTAATAAAATATAGTATTATGTATATCAACATCCAACAGAGCAGTCATCGGAACTCTAAATAAAGAGTTAGTAGTATATACTGCATGCATGGTAGGTTCTAATGTATGAAGGAAGTCATATGCATATCATAATGAAATAGCATGAAAGCCAGGGGTGCCAAAACTTTTTTGGCTTGCGAGCTACTTTTAAAATGACTTAAGTCAAAATGATCTACCAACAATAAAATTTAAAAAAACACAAAGCACACTGTATTCAGAGAAAATGTTAATTATAATTTATATTCGGGTGTTTTTTCAAAGAGGTCAAGGCAGATGACTTTAAAATATGCAATGGCAGATGAACTTCAATGTAGAGAAATATAAAGTCTTTCACATAGGGAAAGGAAACCCGATGTACAGCTATACGATGGGAAGGAGGGTACTGGGGGAAGGCAACCTAGAAAAGGACTTGTGGGTATTGGTGGATACAACGATGAAGCCAGCATCACAATGTGCAGCAGCCTCAAAGAAGGCAAACAGAATGTTGGGCATTATCAAAAAAGGTATCACTACCAGAACGAAGGAAGTTATCCTGCCGCTATATCGTTCGATGGTGCACCCGCATCTGGAGTACTGCATCCAGTACTGGTCGCCGCACCTTAAGAAGAATATGGTGATACTCGAGAGGATCCAGAGAAGAGCAACAAAGATGATAAAGGGCATGGAAAACCTTTCATATACTGAAAGGCTAGAGAAGCTGGGGCTCTTTACCCTGGAAAAGCGGAGACTTAGAGGGGACATGATAGAGACTTATAAAATCATGAAAGGTGTGGAGAGGGACAGATTCTTCAGACTAGCGGGGATATCAAAAACAAGAGGGCATTCAGAAAAACTGAAAGGAGACAGATTCAAGACGAATGCTAGGAAGTTCTTCTTCACTCAGAGGGTGATGGACACCTGGAATGCGCTTCCAGGAGAGGTGATAGGACAGAGTACAATATTGGGTTTCAAAAAGGGATTGGATAACTTCCTGAAGGAGAAAGCACATGCGCATGCCAGGCTTTTGCGGCATCGGGGAAGCAGGGAGAATGCAAAAGCAATGCGAGCCTATCACGATCGACTTGCGTTGCCCTTGCGATCTACTGGTCGATCGCGGTCGACCTTTTGAGCACCCCTGATGAAAGCTATATATGGTAGAGAGACTTAAAAGAAAGTAATCAATGGAACCTGAAGCTAATGAGTGAATATAACTCATTGCAGGAGTAGGAACATGCTATTGAGTAGGCTCGAGCTGCTGTTAAGGTAAAAGATTGGGTACAAGATTCCATTGTTAGGGTTTTTTTGTTTTGTTTTTACCCCATAGAGAGGAGCAAAAAATGCAAAATGCTAGCTACATTTTAAGGGGTTATAAAAGTATTACCGCTCTGGAATTAGAGTCTTTTAATAGATAAACGCCTCAGTTTGAAGTATTGGTGTTAGCAATACTGGATAGATAATACATATCATAGATAAAGAAGATTATAGAATGCCAATAGAATATGAGGCAATAAATCAAATCAATGCACTATTTTTAGAAGTTTATCAAGGTGCCAGTATACTCAAATCAATCTTATAGCCAGAATATACACTTTCTTAAGGCTATGAAAACACCTTGTTCAAGTTTTCTCGACCCTCAGTGGCACCACTCAGGACTCAAACTTCTCATCGTCCTAAGCTTTATGTGTCAGTTCGTCATCGGGTCTATTACTTTTTAATAGAGCTTAATCTTATTTATGTTATTTGATAAATTCTTATAAAGGTGAATACTTAGCTTAAAATATGGCTAAGTCTTCTTGGTTAGAGATGTCAGCACTATTAAGGGATATCAAAGCCGACATGTTTCGCCTAGCTTGCTTTTTCAAGGCTCAATCCCCTTAGCCATCTATCTCCGGTGTAACAGTCAATACAGTCAATACAGGTAAAGTATTGACTGTTACACCGGAGATAGATGGCTAAGGGGATTGAGCCTTGAAAAAGCAAGCTAGGCGAAACATGTCGGCTTTGATATCCCTTAATAGTGCTGACATCTCTAACCAATAAGACTAAGCCATATTTTAAGCTAAGTATTCACCTTTATAAGAATTTATCAAATAACATAAATAAGATTAAGCTTTATTAAAAAGTAATAGACCCGATGACGAACCGACACATAAAGCTTAGGACAATGAGAAGTTTGAGTCCTGAGTGGTACCACTGAGGATCGAGAAAACTTGTACAAGGTGTTTTCATAGCCTTAAGAAAGTGTATATTCTGGCTATAAGATTGAATAGAATATGAGGTGCATGCACCCATAAATGGATAGGCAGAGACCTGTAAGAGGTCTAGAAATTACGAAGCTAGACCACAGATGAAGACAGGTTAGGCCTATAAAGATATAAGATCATCCTTAATAGGATTTGTAAGTGGCCTCCTCTTCCCCTACAGCCACTCCCAGTGTTCCAGGTTCTTTAGTATAAAGAAGTAGTTGGAGTAGAAGTTTCAGCTTGATATGCAAGAAATATTTTTTTATACCAGCTCAAGCAGGTGGGTGGTAGGGTGAGATATTCTGAAGAAAATATGGAAGGGCCCAATAAAGTATAGTCAATATCCTCTGGGATATTGATGGAAGAGCAGTAGACGCTCTGTGGTTGAAGAACCTGATTGATCCTGCGAAGAATCTGGGCTCTGAAGATTCCAGGAGATAAGAATCTATACTCAGGGAGTTCATTTTGATTAATATACATCTCCTTCTCTGTGGGAGGCGCTGTGGCATTGTCCCTGGTCCATACAGACATTCTCTAGTGGAGGAGTGTAGAGCAAGCAGAGCAACAGAAGGCTTTAAGGCTCTACAGCCATAGTGTAAAAGTATTGTTGCTGGAAGAAGTCAGAAGCAAATGTCCCATGAGATTATAATCTTACTTCGAAAACCGTTCCTCCAATGTCTTCTTTAATAATACGTCTTCTAACAGCTTCTCATTACCTTATGGTATCCCTCAAGGATCAATACTTTCTCCTATTTTATTTAACATCTTTCTCGCTCCACTTTTGACCTTATGTCAATCCATTGGATTTTCGGTATTCGCCTACGCCGATGATGTACAAATATTACATCCAATTGATCCCAATAATACACAGGAAATAACAGCAATAAACGACAAACTGGATCAAATTCATCATTGGCTGGATGCTAATAAACTATCCTTAAATATTCATAAAACCAATGTGATGCTCTTTCCATGGAAGGACTGTAGCACACCGCTTATTCCAATTTCCATTAAAGGTACTCCATTGCAGATACACCAAAATATTAAGATCTTAGGAATAATATTTGACAATAAATTATCATACCACGATCACATAAGCAATGTGGTTAAATCTACTTTCTTCAGACTGCGCCAAATTCGTTCCGTCGCCAAGTTCTTATGTGCAAAATCCCTGAATATTCTAATACATTCTCTAGTTATCTCCAAACTTGATTATTGTAATGCCTTATTTAAGGGCTTGACTCAAAAAGAAATCAGACGTCTTCAAATTATACAGAACGCCTCTATTAAAATAATTCACAAAGCAAAAAAATTCGACCACGTCACACCCTTACTTAAGGAATCACACTGGCTCCCCGTTGCACACCGCATTTTATATAAAATATGTTTGCTTACTTTTAAATCATTAATATTTCAAACCCCCGCTTTCATTTTTAGAGTTTTAATTCCTTACACTACTTCTAGAACACTGAGATCTCAGGATCAACATTTATTGGCCATTCCCTCATTGAGAGTCATTAATACGAGACGTCTTACTATTTTTTCAGTGACTGCCCCCCAGTCTTGGAATGATCTCCCACTTTATATAAGAGAAGAAAAGATCTTAGACAAATTCAAGACTAAGCTTAAAAGTTTCCTTTTTAATGATGCTTTTAATGAATAAATGATTCTACAATCCCTTTTTATCTTATATTTCCTTCTTTTTATGTTCGTCTTCCCTCCTAATGTTGTTACCTTTATATATTGTTTCTATAATGGTTTGTTTTTTTTTCATAGTTGTTTGTTTTTGAAATATTGTTTGTCTATGTAATAATTTACCTATGTTTTTAAATATTCGTACTATTTTGTATATCGCCTAGAATAAAGATTAGGCGATTAATCAAACTGTATAATAAACTTGGAAACTTGGAGAAGTAGATGAGGCGATCCAAACTTAAAAGGCTCTACACCCAGAATGGATCCCTGTTTGGTATCTTGGTGTTGTGATCGCATGGCCAGCCCCACACCGTATAGTTACGACTGCATATGATGAAGTGGATGCATCAGTACTGTCTGCTATAAAGCTTGTACCGTAAGTGCAGCAGGGTGTCAAAGCATTGGTAACCTTAAGAAGAGGCACACTTCAGAAATGACAGCCTGCGTCGATGAAAGATGGCATTGATGAGAGGCATGGATCAAGTGACTCAATTGTGGAAATGCCTGTTACGCTGGTGTTGATATCGATGATGATGTCAATGTCCACCTGTACTGATAGGAATCGGTACCGCATAGAAGTCCAATTTGCTGACTACCTGACGTCAGGCCTAATCTTCTTAGAAAGATAAATATGAAGGAACAAAACCAAAACATTTTGGGGCTCATAATCAAAAGAGAAAAACGTCCAAAAACTGGCCTAAGTCAGCACTTAGATGATCATAAACGAAAGACGTCCAAGTGCCGATAATCAAACTGGGTTTTGGACGTATTTATAAACGACCATAGCTAAATGGGGCGTGTCAGGAGGAGTGTCGAGGGCGGGTTTTGGGGCAGGACACGGGCCAGCTTAGACTTAGTCATACTGCATGTATAACCGAAAGTTATACAGCACAGGATCGACGGAACTTGGACGTTGTGACTGAGACCATTTAAAACATGGTCTAAGTCACAAAAACCCACCTAAATTTACCAGATAAGCACTGCAAACACATAATATAGATCCCCTACACACTACCCCAGTGATCACCGCCCCCCACCCCATAAAATTCATAATCACACCTGTAAAATTCAGCCTCCAGAACATCATCACCTGGCAGCCTGACATAGGAAAGCCTAGTCATCCTGCACAGAGACAGCTTAAGTCGTCTTGGGGGTGGGTTAGGGACCCATGGAGAGGAGGCCCCATGCCCATAAACCCCTGTAATCACTGCATTATTACTGAAACATGTGCACTCCCCTATATAGTCCCAAAACCCTTTTGTACTGGCATATAAGTGACTCCTGCAGCCATATTAGGCTGGTAGATAAGTGGGTCTAGAGGATTCTGGAGGTGGTTTGAGGGGGCTCACCATGACCTATAAGGGAGCTGTAGTGAGATGATGACATGGCACCCTTTTTGTGAAGTTCACAGCAGTGCCCTGTATGGTACCCCACTATTTAGGTGCCATGTCTGGGTGTTCAGTCCATCACTTTGCAGACCCCTTCCACGTTCAACAGGGCTTGGTGTAGGCGTTTTTGATTTGGACGAAAATGTGGTATAAAGATGAACGATTTAGCAACTTGGACGATCAGATCGGCAGGATGTATACTTAGATGATTTTCGAAAGGGAAAAAAATTTGGACATATTTTTCGAAAATGTATCCTAAGCTATTTTTTACTTTGGACGACTTGCGACTTGGACGAAAATGAACTTAGACGTTCCTTTCGATTATGTCCCTCTTTGTTTGTTGGAAATTTTTTTATAGTCCTGGTAGATCAGGAACAGATCCAGCAGGAAAGGAAAAAACTAGATAGTACCACAAGTCAAGTATAAAGTAGGCCGAAAATCCGTTGACACCATCGGTAGGGGCAAAGGCTTTAAAATTGCCTACAGGCCCCAATGGTGAACATAAGGAAATTTTGTTAGAAAATAAAAGGTTTAAAAGAAGAAAATAATGAAAATAGTGAAAAATGAAGCAGGAAGGCAAACTTGACTGGACAAAGTCCAGATACATCATTTTCACTCTGCAAAAAAACGAAAAACTGACGATCTCGCAAGCTGGTGTCGGGCAGGAAAACACTCGCTTAAAGTGACAGTACACTTTAGCACTGTCCATACCAGGCTCTGTGGATGACATCACCCCATCTGTCAGAATATGCTGCCTGCTTGTCCTGGGATAATAGTCTATCCAGTCCCAGGGTACTTTCCTTCCGCAGGGAATAAATAGCCATTAGAGAATGACACGGGGAGCGATCCCCGCAGGGAGCTGCGGCGTGGCTGCGGTTTGGCTGCGGGTTATGGATACTCCAAAGCCAAATCGCCGCAGACAGGGGGACAAAAGTTTTCACCGCCCGCAAAAACGGTGAAAAGATTTGTCCCCGCGGGCCAATGTACCCCCTTCTAGGAACCGCTATTTACCTGTGTTTCACCGTGCTCCTCATTTGTCAGATCAACCCTTCCTGCCAATAGAAACCGCCCCCCCAACCCCTCCTGCCGGCACCCCCAACGGCCCCCTATATCGCCAATAGGAGGGTGCCCAACCCCTCCTGCCGGACCCTCCCCCAACAAACCCCGCCATCCCGAAACACCACCCTTAGTCTTACTTTCCAAGTTGGACCGGACAGCTCCTCGCTCGTCTGGCCAGCAGGCCTTCCTCCGTCCAAATGAGGCGGGCCCGCCCCTCCCCTCCCCTCCCCTGCCTAACCCACAGGATCCTAGGGCCTGATTGGCCCAAGCACCTAAGGCCCCTCCTATAGCGGAAGTGGCTTTAGGTGCCTAGACCAATCAGGCCCTAGGATCCTGTGGGTTGGGCAGGGTAGGGGCGGGCCCGCCTCATTTGGACGGAGGCAAGCCTGCTGGCCATACGTGTGAGGAGCCGTCCGGTCCAACTTGGAAAGTAAGACTAAGGGGGTTCCGGGGTGGGAGGGTTCGTTGGGGGGGGGGGTTCAGCAGGAGGGGTTGGGTACCCTCCTGCAGGCGATCTTAGGGGAGGCCATTGGGAGGACCGGCAGGAGGGGTTGGGTACCCTTCTGCTGCGATTGTCGGGAGGGCCGTTGGGGGGGGTCTACAGGAGGGGTTGGGTGCCCTCCTGCCGTGATCGCTGGGGGGAGGGGAGACTTGCAGCCGTAGCCGCGGTCACTATGCTAATCACGGCAGGGAGATCTTTGCCGCGATTAGGTACAGCGGCCACGTCTACTTACCATGTAGGCTAACATTGTAAGCATTTAAAGTACATGTCGTGTTTGTTTTTGCATTGCTAGCCCCAGGGGTGGTGGAAGATTAGTGATTGAAAAACTGTATGAAAAATAACTATTTTAAATTTAGTGATCAAAATGTGTCAGTTTTGAGAATTTATATTAATTAATTTTTTCTCTGCGTGTTTTGTTTTTGTATAGTTATTAACTAATATTTAACTAAGTTTTAAAGTTTTAAAGAATGTTTCCTTTATACGTAAATAAAGAAAAGTATATAAAATCGTACCCGTATGAGGCTTTTATGTATGCAGCGGTGACGGTGACGGGGCGGTGAATGGGGTTGCAGTGGCGGTGACGGGGCGGTGAATGGGGTGGCAGTGGCGGTGACGGGGCGGTGAAGGGAATGGCGGTGACGGGGCGGTGCAGAGGATGGTGAGACGGGGACGGGGCGGTGACGGGGACCAATTTTTTCACCTTGTCATTCTCTAATAGCCATCAATGTTTCTTCCCTATTTATGCATTTCTCAGCTGTAGCTCAAGGCCTGTTACATTCAGATACAGTAGGTATTTTTCTATCCCCAGAGGACTTATGATATAAGTTTGTACCTGAAGCAATGGAGAGTTAAGCGAGTTGCCCAATGAGCAGCAGTAAGATTTGAACCTGACTTCCCTGGTTTTTAGCCCACGTAACTGTTGGGCTACTCCTCTATTTCATATGGTGACAAACATTTTATTAAAGCCTTCCTATAAAGATGCAACCTTTGTAATTTTCTTGACAGTGTTTCAAACTGAAGCAATCAAATATCATTTTTTTCTGAGATTGATTTTTTTTTTTTCTTTTAGCAAAAACAAACAAGTATGGTGATGTTTGGGAAGAGTGATAATGGAATCCAGCATGGGGAGAAGACCTTCCATTAGACAACTTCATACTCAGTCCTGCAAGCCAGGACTCTGTCTGGATTTCTGTTTATATAAAATACTCTATTAACAGGGCAGCTGCATTTTTCCTGTCCCTGATCTGTGATATAATCACAAGCTAAGGTACCTTTGATTTTTACAGATGTGATGGAATTTTATCTCATGCAGGGATACACAAGAGCCACAACCAGGCCAAGTTTTCAGGACATCCAAAATGACTATGCTTGAGAGATCTTCATGCATACTGCCTTCATTATATGCAAATCTACACTTCTCCCTCCATATCCATGGGAGTTAGGGGCAGAGCCGGCCCGCGAATATTAAAAAACCACGAATAATATTTGGGCTTAACCCCCTAACCCCCGCTTCCCCCTGGCTATTTTAAGCCCTGTAAGCCCTCCCTTAAGCCTTACCTGGTGGTCTAGTAGGTTTTCGGGGCAGGAGCAATCTTCCCACACTCCTGCCCCATGCAGATCGCTCATAGGAAATGGCTGCCTTGAGCTCTCGTCGTAGTCTCGAGAGTCTACGGGAGCTCAAGGCAGCCATTTCCTATGAGCGATCTGCACGGGGCAGGAGCATAGAAAGATCGCTCCTGCGCCGAAAACCCGCTAGACCACCAGGTAAGGCTTAAGGGGGGCTTACAGGGCTTAAAATAGCCCAAAAAATTTTAATGGGTTTTTGTTTTAAAATCGCAAATAACCGAATCTGCGGATGCTGAAACTGCGGATTCAGAGGGGGAAGTGTATATGCTGCCTATTCATTAGGGATATCCAAAAATTTGACCTATTTGCATCCAGCAAGGGCTGAACTTATGTAACCCTGCTTTATGTGTGCATCGAGAGCTTAATATCATAGGCTTTTGATTTATCAACAATAAATAGAAATAAAAAAATGAACTTTTATAAATCCTCAGTGGAATACTCTGGTTCTGATGATTGTGTTGCTGCATGTGTAACTGACATGAAAATTATTTGTGGGATGTTTTTCTTTTACCTCAGTTTAGAGTTACCAGATTTTGCATCTGGAAAAAAAGGATGCGTGTCCCCACCCCGTTCCACCCCCCCAACCCCATACAAATCTCGTCTCTTTGTGCACCCGGACAGTCCTCTAAAAAAGAGGACATGTCTGGGTAAATCCAGACATCTGGTAACCCTACCTCAGTTAGTACAATATTTCAACTCAAAACCACCTTTACCAAGGGGAAAGCGTAGATTGTAGCAACAATAACAACACTATTAATTTTTATAGTCCTACTGGACATACACAGCATTATATAATGGTGATAAGTATTCAGGTATAACTACCGTATTTCTTGCTCCATAAGACGCACCTGACCATAAGACGCACCCTAGATTTAGAGGAGGAAAAAAAGAAAAAACACATTCTGAACCAAATTCTCCCTACCAGGCTCTGCTACCCTGTCCCCTCTACCTACGCCGATCTCCAAATGGCTGCAGTCAATTCTCACGAGTCTCGCGAGAGCTGACTGCAGTCATTCAGAGATCAGTGCGGGCCCAGGCGGGAACGCGGAGGGCTTGCTCCTGATTTCTGCCCTTGTGGCCTGTGGCGCCGCTGGCCGGGAAATTTGCTGGACCACCAGGACGACAGTAGCGAGCGGGCGGGAGGGTGGGTTTTAAAGATGCAGCAGCGAGGGGGGTAAAAGATGCGGCAGCGTGCTTAACAAATTCGTATCTTCACTTCATAAGATGCACTTATATTTCCATCCCCTTTTGGGGGGTGGAAAAAGTGCGTCTTATGGAGCGAAAAATATGGTATATTCCTTCCTAAGGGGCTTACACTCTATGGGCTCCTTTTATTAAATGGCGGTAGAGGTTTCTACTTCAGGTCGGTGAGGTAAATGCTTCGACACTCATAGGAATTCTATGAGCATCGGAGAATTTACCTCATCAGCCCGCAGTAGAAACCTTTACCACCATTTTGTAAAACCCAGCATAAGTGAGAAATAAAGTGGCTTTTCATTTTATGTAATTTTGTCTAAATGTCACTTGAATTTCATCTTTAGTAAAAATCCATGTAGAAATTTGTGCATACACTCCAGTAGGTGTATAGTTTTATATGGAAAGAAAAATGGACATGGAAAGGACATTCCGGCGGTAGGGTGCACTCTACATTTACTTTGTATACACATTTTTTAACACTAGTGTAGATATATATGCCTATATGTTTAGCATATACATTTGAGTTCAATTTGCCAAAATCAAATATAACTTGCAGCATATAACCCAAACATATGTGCTACATCGAGTAGGTGAATAAGTGCACATTTAGAATAGGTGCATAGTTTCATTGGCATACATTTTACATACAATTCCACTGAAAATGTACCTAATCTATTAGGGTTGTCAAGAAAAACCTAAAGTTGGTGAAACTATACGAATTGATGTTTTCCCATGAATTTGATTGTGCTTGATCAGAAAATAATATATTTTTTTTAAGTTTTAATCCCATCCTCGGATCCCTCAAAGTTCTGTTTTTCTTTAAATTTGGTATTTTGGCTTAATAGAGCAAAATTCTTGGTATAGCTTTAGCTTATGGGGCTCATAATCGAAAGAGAAAAACGTCCAAAAAACCGGCCTAAGTCGGCACTTGGATGAACATTTCCCAAATACGTCCAAGTGCCGATAATAAAAATCAGTTTTGGACGTATTTCTATACGATCTAGGCCTACATAGTGCCGCTGAATGACCAAAGCTAAACGGGGCGTTTCGGGAGGAGTGTCGAGGACGGAAGTTGGGTAGGATGTGGGCCGGCTTAGACTTAGTCATACAGCATGTATAACCGAAAGTTATATAGGCTGGTATCGACGGAACTTGGACATTGTGACTTAGACCATGTAAAACATGGTCTAAGTCACAAAAGCCCACCTAAATTCACCAGATAAGCACTGAAAGCACATAACACAGACCCCCACACACTACCCCAGTGATCACCAAACCCCCCCCCTAAAAATATTAATCACATCTTTAAAATTCAGCCTCCAGACCATCATCACCTGGCCGCCTGGCATAGAAAAGCCTAGTCCAGCACAGAGGCAGCTTAAGCAGTCTTGAGGGTGGGTTAGGGACTCATGGAGAGGAGGACCCATGCCCATAAGCCCCTGTAATCACTGCATTGATACGTAAGCATGTACACACCCCTATACACCCCTAAAACCCTTTTGTACTGGCATATAAGTGGCTCCTGCAGTCATAAGGGCTATTGGGGTGGTATATAAGTGGGTCTAGGGGATTCTGGAGGTAGTTTGGGGGGCTCACCATGACCTATAAGGGAGCTGTAGGGAGGAGAAGACATGGCACCCTTTTTGTGAAGTTCACAGCAGTGCCCTGTATGGTACCCCACTATTTAGGTGCCATGTCTGGGTGTTCAGTCCATCACTTTGCAGACCCCTTCCACGTTCAACAGGGCTTGTTCTAGGCATTTTTGACTTGGACAAAAAGTTGGACGGTAATGTGGTATAAAGATGGACGATTTAGCGGCTTGGACAATCAGATCAGCGGGATGTTTAATTAGACGATTTTCGAAACAAAAAAAATTTTGGAAGTATTTTTCCGAAAATGCGTCTTAGGCTGTTTTTTACTTTGGACTTGCGAGTTGGACACAAACGAACTTAGACGTCCCTTTCGATTATGCCCCTCCACGTTTTCACACTCTGGAATGATACATTGATAAAGACATTTTATGCAATAAAAAAAAAATCTAGCAAGTATTTTATTAAATAAACCTTCAATATCTGTACGTTATTGTGGAAAATTAGCTATTAGTGAAATATGTTAAATTTGTGTCAAACTCGTACACTTTGGTGTCATCTACCAATGGCGTTCCAAACACTCAAGCATTCAATGTCTTCTTGAAATAATTAGGATAAGGCCTGTGTTAATATATGTAGTTGTTGTCTTTCCTGTAAATGAACTGTGTATGTGTATTTGTAACCCACCTAGGTGTTAGGAGGGAGAAAAGTTTTAAAATAATTTAAATAAAAAATATACCATGTGCCTTCTGACCTGATCAGGTGTGCCATGAGAAAAAGTTGCCACTACCTGATGCTCCACTTCAGGCCAACACATTTTCTCTGTTCTGCACTGCTCAACACTTCACAGCAACAAAAGATAGTAGTAGTGGGTCTTAAGTATGCTGGATACCCATAATATGGGAATTAAGACAGCAGCAGGGTGTTTAATGAGATTCAGGGTCATACTGTTCTTTCTCACTCATGGCATTTAGAAACATGGAAACATGATGGCCGATAAAGGCCAAATGGCCCATCTAGTCTGCCCATCCACAGTAATCATTATCTCTTTCTAAGAGACCCACATGCCTATCCCACACCTTCTTGAATTCAGACACAGTCTCTGTCTTCAGCACTTCTTCAGGGAGACTGTTCCATGCATCTACCACCCTTTCTGTAAAAAAGTATTTCCTTAGTGGCTATAACGGTTATATGAAAGCCTGAGAAGTAACCTACCAGATGTGCGTCTAATTGGCCGATTTCCCTTCTGGATACTGATTATAAGACCTTTACTAAGATTTTGGCTGGGAGGCTGCAAAAAGTATCTATGAGTACCAAGCAGGCATTAATTTGGGGCGACAAACATTTGATAACATCCGAAGGACCTTGTATGTATTCTAGGAGGTGGGAGCTTCAGAGGAGCCAATTCTGTTGTTCTAGTAGGACATAGAGAAAGCCTTTGATAAGAGTGTTGTGACCGTTTTTATTTGCTGTCTTGAATAGAATAGGTTTTATGGCCCATTTTGGCTTGCTTACGTATTAATTGCAGTTTTACCCCAGAATTTGAACTTTATCGGGGTATGCTACAGGGATGTGACCAGTGTTCCCTCTAAGCGGGCGGGTGTTGTGAGCAAACTTTTTTCACCGTGAGCCAAAAATATCGGGCGCCAGCAAGTTATGAGCCAACTCGCCCGATTCTCCTCTCGCCGCCCTGCCATCTGCCGTACGCCTCTTCCGATCGTGCGCTGTGACGAGAAACGTGTGCGCTGCGATGTAATATTTTGTGCGCCAGCGCACGCCAGCGCAGCTTAGCGGGAACACTGGTTCAAATGGTTTTATTTATTTCCCCAAATTTATTTTTGTTATACGCATTGAAAATATTTGATATTGCGTTTAAATCAAAATCTCAATAAACTTGAAACGAGTGCCCGTGAGATTGTGGGAGGGTTAAATACTCAAAACTTAGAAGTTTTTGCTACGCCAGCTTTCTGGTATCTTTACATACAGTGGCGTACCTAGCATATGTAACATCCGGGGTCCATCATTTTTTGGCACCCCCCCCATCTGTAAGAAAAACATGATTTTTAGTAACAAACCACACGTCACACATGAGTACCTAGGAAAAGGCAGCATCTTACATATTGCAGTGAGCAGTACATCAATACACCCATTGTAAAACTAAACAAGCCAGACCAGCACAGATCAATCCTACACCGTCAATCCTAACAGAAAACCATGTCTTTCGAACACACAGAACACAGAAAACACCTTCGCCTAGTAAGGAATATGTAATCACAAACTAACCCCTCCCTCTTTTACAAAACTGTAGTGTGGATTTTAGCTACGGAGGTAACAGCTCTGATGCTCATAAAATTCTGAGCATCAGAGCTGCTACCACCAAGGCTGGTGCTAAAAACGCTTCACAGTTTTGTAAAAGGGGGGATAAAATAAAAATACATAGACAAAGGTTAAATTGAACCAGCAAGAAGCTGGACTCTGCATACAATGCTTCACAGAAACAGTGACACATGTCTCCTAAAGCAATAAATAAATAGAAATTTTTTTCTACCTTTGTCTTCTGTGGTTTCTCCTTTCCTCATCTTCTTGTAACTCTCTTCCTTCCATTCACTGTCTGCCGTCTCTCTTCCCCTATATGGCATCTTCTCTCCTTCTATGCCCCTTCCAGAAACTGTATGCCTCCCCCTTCCATCTCTCCTTTCACCCCATTGGTCTGGCATCTCTCTCCTCGCCTTCCCTCTCCCACACCTCTCCTCATAGTCTGGTATCTCCCCTTCCCTGATTCTCTGGCATCTCTCTCCTTTCCTTTTCTTCCATCTTTCGCTCCCCCTCCATGCTCTCACATCTCCCCCTTCCTTTTCCCTTAGACTGGCATACCTTCCTCCTATGCTCCAAGCCCTGGCATCTCCTTTAATTCCCTCCCTCATCTTCCTTCTCCCTCCAGCTGGGTACCGCAACACTCTTCCCTGCAGCTCTGCACTTCCCCACAATTGCCATGCTTCGGTTCCTCTTCTTCCTTCCTTCCTCCCCCCCCCCGCGGGACCCTGCGGCACCATCAACTCTTACTCCCTCTAATGTCGGCCCTGCAGCTCCAGACTTCCTCGCACCTTCTCCCCTCCCCCTTTGGATCGCTATTATTTTAAATGTTATAGCCGCGGAGCTGTATCCATCAGTGGAGATGTCTAACCTCGGCCTGCCCCGGAACTCTTACTGCAGCAGCCGCCCGTCTAGGCAGGAACAGGAAGTCACTGTTGCAGTAAGAGTTCCGGGGCAGGCCGAGGTTAGACATCTCCACTGATGGATACAGCTCCGCGGCTATAACATTTAAAATAATAGCGATCCAAAGGGGGAGGGGAGAAGGTGCGAGGAAGTCTGGAGCTGCAGGGCCGACATTAGAGGGAGTAAGAGTTGATGGTGCCGCAGGGTCCCGCGGGGGGGGGGGGGGGGGGAAGGAAGGAAGAAGAGGAACCGAAGCATGGCAATTGTGGGGAAGTGCAATCCCCCCAATGCGTCCCCTTACCTTACCTCCCCTTACCTTTGCGACGCGTGTGTGCGCTGTGAAGAGAAACTTTGCGCTGCGATGTAATATTTTGTGCGTGAGCGCAGGCCAGCGCACCTTAGCGGGAACACTGGATGTGACCTCTCTCCCCTGTTGTTTGCTTTATCAATAGAGCCTTTAGCTCAGACTGTTAGGGCTCATTCTGGAATACAAGAGATATTGTGTGGAGATAGAAGACACAAGATTATGCTTTTTGCTGCTGATGTTCTAATGATGTTAACTAACCGAGCCAATCCTTAGCCCATTTGTTTCAGGTTTTGCAGCAGTACAGAAAGGTTTCACCAAGGTAATGGTGGTTGTTGTGGCTGGATAGTCAACTTCAGGAAGAGCCCTCAGGAACCAACCCAGAGTTTAGAGAATCTGGCCATTCACTTTGACATGGCTCAGGGCTGCATCTTTCTTCCCGATCTACATAAGCAGAAACTCAAAAAGCAATTCTTGAATTTCTTAGTGATGCTGATTCTTACTGTTTGGCATTACCTTTATGCGGGAAAATTGGGAAAATCTTTCTTCTTCAGAATTACAGGGATTTGGAATAACCTCACTACCCCACTACGGAATCAGGTCTCCTTCCAACTATTCCGTAAGCACCTGAAAACTAGGCTTTTCACAAAAGTGTAATGCTTGCCGCCCCCCTATATTCAACCACCAAACCCAACGTGTTATACCTTCCTTTATTAAGCTCTTGTAAACCGTGCTGAGCTCTATAATCATGGAGAGGATGCGGTATATAAACTTAAGGTTTAGTTTAGTTGGTGTCCATGGCACGTTGTTCTCTAGGCCAGGACATACATGTAGCCCTCAGAAGAGGTGGTCCATAAACTTTCTGGAGCTCCAAGACATTTAGTTAGCATTGAGAACTCTGGAAAAGATCCTAGAGGGAAAGGCAGTAAAGGTGTTCTTTGATAATGCCACAGTAGTAGCATATGTGAACTGGCAAGGAGGCACCAGAAGCGCTCCCTTATGTCTGGGTGGAGGTCCATCTGCAGGCTCTTTCCACTGCCCACATGGCCAGAAACTTTCTCGGTCAGCAGTGCCTAGACCCAGGGGAATGATCTGTATTCCAAAGTGTGTTCAATCTCATTGTCGCTGTGTCAGACTGGTAATGGATTTGATGGCTTCTGCCCAAAACTTGAAAATGAAGCACTTCAGTTGAAGAGAAGAACCAGGAAGCTTAGGGTTGGACACAGTTTAGCCCTGACCTAGCCAAGGACTTCTTTATGTTTTCCCACCTTGGCCCATGGTGGGCCAGATCATCTTCAGGATTGCAACTCATCCAGCACTCATGATATCAGTAGTCTAGGGCTGATCTCACTGACTGTGATATGCAGACCTAATAAGTCTTCAGCCTCAAGCTCCCTCTTCATTGTGGGCTTCTCAGTCAGGGGACAGTCCCCATGGAGAATCCAGAACACTTTGGTCTTATGGCATAACTCTTGAGCACACGGTCCTGGTTTGCAAAGGCTATTCAGACTTGGTTATTGCCACTCTCCTCCGGGCTAAAATGCCTTTTACTATGGCAGCCTACACCAAAGCTTGGAAGGCTTTTCAGCAATAGTGTAAAAGAGACGGGGTGTAACCTCTACGGGCTCCCATTCCGGTTATTCTTGCAGGTTGGCTTGGAAAAAGCACTTGCAGTAGCTTCCCTCAAGATGAAAGTGGCAAAGTGATAAAGTTTTTCACTGACAGCTCATCTAATCCAATCCTTAGATTTATATACCAGATCATCCCTACTTGGTTTACAGATTAGGTACTTAAAACCTAGATGGCAACCAGTACTAGTAAATGATTACAGAATGAAAACATTATTATTTAAGATCAACTAGTTTCTGAGTAAGAGGATCTATTAAAGACTCCTGAAATAATAAAATTTTTAAAGATTTCCAAAAGCTTTGAATTGAAAAGAGAGTTCTAATTTCAGAGGGAAGATCATTCCAAATTTTTGCAAAAGTGTATGCTAAAAATCTAAACATATAACCTGATACTTTAGTTCCCTTAAAAGATGGAAAGGCGAGTTTATATTTTTGGGAATTTCTTGAGTTTAACAGCTGCAGGGAATTAAAAGCAATGGAAACCAAAGGAGAAAATATTCCATGCAAAATTTTAAATATGTTATTTTTGCTATGGAAATCTGCTTGAATTCCCTTTAGTACCAGATAAGGCATTTCATGCCTTTAAAATGTTCCCCATAGGACTATTAAGAAGGCCCTCAATACGGCAAGAGGAAATTTGTAACTTTTATCCCCCTATGTTCTTTCCCATTATTCCAGTCTTGTCTGTATTGTTAGTCTGTATCGACCCTGTCTTTTTTAGTTTTTTTTTTTTTTTCTTTTAATTTTTTTTAATATTTTTATTTTTAATTAAATGTTTTATCCCCATTAAACTGTTATGTTATTCGCTTAGAATTTATTAAGCGAACCATTAAATCTAAATAAACTTGAACTTGAAATCCCCTTTCAGCTATCACTCTGGGGTGGATATTCCTTTTACTGAACTGACCAGAACAGAAATCTAAAGTCAGAAACTAGACATGCTTACACATTTGAAAATTCACCTTACCACCTTTGAGACACTACTGTGACAACAGAATAATTCCAAAGGTGAACTCGCCAGTTTTAGATGGCCAGCAAAAGTCCCATCTGTGGGTGCCAGTTAAAGAGACAGACCTGGAAGGTTCTCAACCAGTAAAAGAGTGGCGTTACCCAGATGGGCTTGAGGATCCTTCAAACAGGAAAGAAGAGCGTTCCCAAACCAACCAAGAGTGAAATATAGGGCTCCTTTTATCGAGGCGTGCTACGGGGGTTAGTGCGTCAGACATTTCATCGCGCGCTAACTCCCGCGGCAGCCTAAAATCCTTACGCCTCGTCAACAGTATTCCGCACTTTAAACCGCTACCGTGCCTTTGTAAAAGGACCCCATAGATTCAAACAGAAATATTCTCAGCTGTGAAATAGAAATATCAAAAGTGCAAGCAGAAGTATTTGGCCAAGTCATTCAGTCAAATTAACTACTTTCAAATTTTCCATAATGCCAGATTGTCTATGCCCTAACAGGCAATGAAGGGACCAAACACAGCACTGAAGCAAGAATACATTTTTTTTATTAGGCGCCAAATGGTAAGCAGTATCTCAGGGTGACCTAAAACAGTCTAGTTCAAGGTCACTAGATTCTCATCCACTAATAAAACTAGGCCTGATGAAACAATTTGTAAAGGCTTTGAATAAAGACACTTTGTGCATTGAATACGTGGAGGCGAGTTTGAATGTTTCTATCCTCAATATTGTCTATTCCCATTCAGAGGCAATATAAAACACTGTCTTTTTTTCTAAACAGTAAATTTCTTTTCGGTAAGAGGCAGGCGTATCATAACTGTGGGTGATCAGATCATAGGACCTCCTATAATCTTTATATTATTTCAGGTCCACATCCTGACTCCAAATTTTAATCATCTACGCCTGTCCCATCCTATCTACCTAACTTATTTTATGTATCGTAATACATACAAAGCTTTATCTGCAAGTGTGTGCTTTGCTTTATAAATTATCATTAAACACGGGGAGATGCCACTCTTGACCTAATCTCTCCTGCTGCGATCCTCCCCCCGAAGTGCCGCGGTTCAGGGAGGTGGGGGATCGCCATTGCTGCAGGGGAGATGAGCCATCTCTGCTGCCGCGATCATTTCGGGGGGGGGGGGGGTGGATTCTGTAACCGGTGTTCTTTTTGACAGACACCGGTTACAGAATCCAGCTTTTAGACGAAGGACTAGCTCCTCCTTCGCCTAAAAGCTCTTGTGTTGGGTGTTTGGGACTTTGGCTTTTTTTTGGTTGATTATGTGTTGTAAGTGTAGATGTAGTGGTGGTCTGGGCGTTTAAACAGCTGAACATAGAGGCAGGCTATTCTCAAAATAACTCATTTTGGACATTTTTTTTGAGAATGGACATTTTCTTTGCTTCCACTTTCAGCAGTTAGGGCCTAGGCCAAAAGGGGACTTAGACGTTTGTTTTGATTATGCCCCTCTATTTGTTCTACACTATATTTTGTTGTGGGTTGTATGTTTATACAATTAGGAAGTCCTCGTCTTTCCTTTTGTCTTTGAATAACTAGAGGGGCATAATGAAAATATGTCTAAGTCCAATTTGGGCATTTGGCACTAGACGTCAAAGTCGGCAGTGGGAAAATGCCCATTTTCGAAAAATACATCTAGAATTTTTTTTTTTTTTAAGAAAATCATCTATCTGAACATCCAGGCTATTGTTCGTCCAGACTGCCAGGACATCTATCTATATACTGCATTTTTTACCAAAATTTCATCCACGTCCCAAACGCCCAGAACATAGGAGGAGCCAGTCTTGTGTCTTGTAATGGACTGGCCACCCAGACACAGCAACAGAGCAATGGGGCACCTTACAGGGCACTGTTGTGAACTTCACAAAAAGGGTGCCAGATAAACAACTCACCAGAACTCCTTTATAGGTTTTGGTGAGCCCCCGAAAACCTACCTGTTTTTGGCTGCAGGTGGCACCTATATGGCAGTACAGTAGGGTTTGGGGGCACACATGTTGCACCATAAATGTAGTGGTTAGAGTGGCTTATGGGCCTGGGTCCTCCTCTCTTTGGTTCACTAGCCCATGCCTCAGGCTATTTAAGACAGCTGTGTGCAGCTCTACTAGGCTTTCCTATACCCGGTGCTGATGTTGGAGATAGGTATGTACTTTTTTATTCTGATCTTTGGGGGGGTGTGAAGGGGGGTCAGTGAACACTGGGGGAGTATGTGGGTTTCTTTACTTTGTCTCTGTACTTTAGATACCGTTTTGCCACTTATACCTGCTTTTACATCATCTAACTCACAATGTTTAAGTTTCGTCCAGGATGTCATGTAAAACATTCAGTTATCCCTGCAGGATGACTTAAATCTAGGTCGGCCCCCATCTCACCCACATACTGCCCTAACCACTCCTTCAGATAAGCCCCTTTCAGTCCTGGACGTACAACGGCATTCAGCGGCATGTTCAGAGAGTTGATGTGATTATCGGCACTTAGACGACCTGTCTTTTAGGTCATCCAAGTGCTAACTTGGGCAGGTTTTTAGAAGTGTTTAAGTTTTGATTATGGGCCTTATAGCGCATATGTTACCTGGACTTACCACGGAAAAACTGAAGGAAGGAATTTTTGATGGTCCCCAGATCAGACAACTTATAAATGACCCACATTTCATAGCATCAGTGAATAAAATCGAATCATGTGCCTAGTCTTCATTTGTTCTTGTGAAAAACTTTCTTAGTAACAAGAAGACAGTCAACTACACACAATTAAAGGATATGCTCTTTCATTTCAACAGACCTGGCAGTAACATGAGTGTTAAAGTCCTTTATCTGCATAGTCACTTAGATCTCTTTCCAGATAACTTCGGTGACTTACGCAAAGAGCAAGGTGAAAGATTTCACCAAGACATAAAAACAATGGAAGCCAGATACCAAAGAAAATGGGATGCATACATGATGGCAGACTATTGTTGGAATCTTATGTGAGATTGTCCTGGCAGATCCCACTCTTGGAAGTCTTACAAAAGGAGCTTCTTGGGTATCGAATGATTGGAAAGCTTGTATCATAAACTTGTGCTTTTGGTGTGAAATAAGTAGATTTTCATGTTGTACACTTTTCTTTTACTTTTTAATATGTTTCCTTTATGCTTAAAAGATATTAATTTAGACACTACATTAAAATATCCTGATTTTTTAATGGATGAGCAGCATGAAGAGTGGGTTATGGCACATGTTCTGTATCTCAAAAACTAGAGCTGATAGGAGAAAATTGATGCCACTTTTGGAATCAGCAGGTCAAATATATACAGAAACATGTATAACATTTGCGGCACCAAAATGAGTGTTGGCCAGTGTTATTCTTAATTACCTTACCTACTGTCTCTAGAATTAGACTAGCTATTATTAATGAATGGTATGCTCTGGCACCACCTATTTTGGGTGAGAATAAATGTTCCTATCAGCTACTAGTATGGACTGTCTCTGGTATGCAGTAGTAAATCACTGAAGTCAGCAAAAACATGTGTTCAGTAATTGTTTCTGTACAGACCCCCCCCCCCCTTTGTAGGTTAGCAATGGCCTTTATTGAGAAACACTAAATGCTGGCATCTGTACAATTTATAACAGCAGAAAAATAGGTTTTAATTTCCTTCACTACACAACTATCATTGTGTGATTGGGCCGAGTGATCATTAGCCGTCACACATCTGTCCCCAGGCACTTCCTGATCTTCTTCCTTAGGCTCTGCTTCATCACCAGACACCGTTAGAACACATTTCATTCATATTCTTATAAAATCCATGACCAGGCTCTTGGTCATCACTGGGTCCTTCCTGGACTCCATTCTTCAGGTCCTCTCTGACCCTCATTGGTCCTCCAAGTCTCAGACAGCTTCCGGTACCATTTACCGGTCTCTCTGCCGTTCACCACCAGCCCCGCCAGTTACTCACCAGTTACCATTGGCTAATGTTTTCTGGGTCTACGAGGCTGCTTCCTAGAGAGTCTTCTGCTAGCTCCCGGTACCATTCACCAGTTTCTCTGCTGGTTGCCACCGGGCCCTCTGTCAGTTACTCGCCAGACCCCCTCAGCCTTGGCCCTTGGACTCTTCAAGCTGCTTGTGGGGTCATTTCCTGTCCCTTACTCATAGTAACATAGTAAATGAAGGCAGATAAAGACCCGAATGGTCCATCCAGTCTGCCCAACCATACACTCTCTATAAATTAATGATTTAATTTAAATTGTTCTTTTTCTTAGATATTTCTGGGCCAGAAGCCCAGAGCTCTACCCGTTACTGTGCTTAGGTTCCAGTTACTGGAGTCTCTGTCAATGCTCACTTCAGCCCATCTAAACCATCCCAGCCCATCCTCAATTGAATAGCCATATACAGGATACACTCCATGCAAGTCTACCCCAGTACTGGCCTGTAGTTCTTCAATATATACCATTATTTTCTGATTAGTGATCCTCTGTGTTCATCCCATGCTTTTTTGAACTCTGTCACTGTTTGTCTCTCTACCACCTCCCTCACGACCGCATTCCAGGCATCAACCACCCTCTCCATAAAGAAGAATTTCCTAACATTACCCCAAATTATGCCCTCTAGTTTTACCATTTTCCTTACTCCCTGGCCTTTTGAATCCCTGTGGGTCCTGGACACTCTTTACTGGTCCCTCCACCAGTTGTCAAGCCTGAGCACCCCCCTCCCCCCGAACTCCAAGGTCTAGCAGGCCCTCCAGCTACTTCTTCTTCTTCCAGATCCACTTCTAGTCGCACAGGTGTTTTTCCCAGACTTACACACTGAGGACTCTCCCAGTCCTTAGTCATCTTTTCCCAGATTCATGCTCTGCAGACTCCTTCCATTCACTCAGTCTTCACACACACCCTGAGGACTCCCACACAGTCTTTCAGATGCTGTCTGTGAGGACTCTCAGTCGCTGTCACACCTCCAGGCCCCCTACCGGTCATCAAGCCTGGAGTACTCTCCTGGTCCCCAAGCTCAACAAGGCAGGCTGGTCTACCAGCCTTACCATGGGTTATACTGAAGCCAATATGCCTCCACTTAAGGGTCACTTGGCTCCTGAAGGAGCTGCTGTTCTTCTCAGCACCCTTTTCCACTCAGGGTGACTGGACACACTTCCAGGTGCCTTTGTAGCTCTTGTATGCAAATGTCTCCTTTTCCACTGCTCAGACTTCCTCTATTGGCCTGTGACAGGAACTTCACCCTGTCACAACACCCAGGGAAGAAGCACAAGATCATGATTTGTGCAGCTGCATCTCCTCCCTCTAGTCTTTCTGTCGCCCAGAGTCCAGCATCTCTCTCATACTCGCTCTCTTCCCCCACCCCCCCATGGTATTGGATTTTCTCCCCCAATTCCTCTCCCCAGCTGCCCTCTTAGTCTGACATCTTCCTGTTTCCTCAGCCCCCAATGGTCTAATACCTCCCCATCCCTCCATAATCTAACATCTTCCCCTCTCCCCAGCCCCCGCATACTCTGGCATCTGCACAGACCCCCAACTCCCCCTCTGACATCGCTCTGTTCCCCTCCCTCTATAGGTCTAGCACCTCTTTCTCTCCTTATCTATCCCTCCACCACCTCCCCATTAGATTTAGTGACTCTCCCTCACCTCCCTCCCTCTCTCATGAAGCTGCAGCACCCTCCCTCAATCAGCCAGGCAGCCCACCCACCCTCCCCAGGGCTGTCAGAACCTGAGTTGGCTTACCAGCAGCAGCAGGGGCATCAATAACAGGCTGCCTGAGTTGATCTGGAGCCTTTCCTCTACTACAGTCCCACCAGCGCATAAACAGGAAGTCACATCAGACAGGCAGGATTATAGTACAGGAAAACCTCTGGTTCAGCTCAATCAGCCTGTTAGTGATGCCCCTGCTACTGCCACTACTGCTAAGCAACTTAGTTTTGATGGCTCAGGGAGGTAGGAGGATGAGGGTAAGTTGCTGGATTTATGGTAGAAGGGAGAAACTGCAGGGAAAAATTGGAAAAAAAAAGTACTACAGTTTGAGTGCCAGTGTTCATGAGCCAGTTGAGAACTGTTGTATTAGACTGATCTGATCCTGTCTAGCAATGGTGGGTTGCAAGAAGTACACATGCATGGTGAACTATTTCCAAAGGCTTCTGGAATAGACACTGGGTTCTAGCAGATGATGTCAACCTGTCATCAATTATAATACCTATCCTGTTGTCCTCAGAGAATATCTGCTATAAGTGAGTACACTTCCCCCTAACGATTCATGGGGGTTAGGGACAAAGCCAACCTGCGGATAACGCTAGGAAGTTCTTCACCCAGGTGGACACCTGGAATGCGCTTCCAGAGGGCGTGATAGGACAAGGTACGGTATTGGAGTTCAACAAGGGATTGGACAATTTTCTGAAGGAAAAGGGGATAGGAGGGTACAGATAGAGGATTACGTTGCAGGTCTTGGACCTGTTGGGCCACCGCGTGAGCAGGCTGCTGGGCAGGATGGACCTCTGGTCTGACCCAGCAGAGGCGCTTCTTATGTTCTTATAACAAAAATTAATGAACTATAAGGCTGACTCTGACCCACCCCTGGCTCCTTTCCACCTCCCGGACCCCTCCACAACCTACTTAAGGCTGACTCTGACCCATCCCGACCTCCTTCTCAGACCCTTCCACCACTTACTTTTTAAAGCCTGGTGGTGAAGCAGGGCAGGAGCAATCTTCATACACTCCTGCCCTGTGCAGAGCCACAAACACAAATGGCTGCCGTGAGTTCCCGTTGTACACTATGGTAGCCATTTTTGTTTGCAGCTCTGCACACGGCAGGAGCGTACGAAGATTGCTCTTCCCCTGCTTCACTGCTAGACCATGCTTTAAAAAGTAATCTGTGGTGGGGTGGGTTAAAGTCAGCCCAAGTAGGTTGTGGAGGGAGACAGAAGTGGGTCAGAGTGGCCCTAAGTAAGCTGTAGAGTTTTTAAAGAGCCCAGGAGGGGGAAACAACCTGTGAATAATCAAAGTCATGAGTGCCCACAAATATTTTGAGGGAGAAGTGTAATTTAATTTTACCATTGTTCTCCAATGAGAGTGGGAGTAATGAGCCACACTAATATGCCACATCATCAAATGTAATCAGTAGCAAGAATTTCTTCCCCTGAAAGTCTGGGAAACATTTATCTGTGACTATCAATATTTGAGCATCTAAAAAAGAAATATCAAAATTTACTATTTTTAGAGCAATCAAAAAGATGGGTTATTACTTCATTGTGCCATTAAATGCTGATGTGCTTTGTCATCAAGTATCTTATGCTAGCTTTTACAAAACTGTGATAGAGGTTTCTGCCATGGGCCAGCGAAGTAAATGCTCCAAAAGTCATAGAATTATGAGCATCGGAGCATTTGCCTTGCTGACCAGTGATAGAAAACTCTACTGTGGCTTTGTAAAAGGAGTCATTAGTTATTATAAAATAACCCAATTATATTAAAATTTGTATTGAAGCTTGAATTATGTAAAGAATAGAGTTGTGTGGTAGTTCTTTTGTGTCCCTCTATTCTTATCCATGCTTATCTCCTTGACTGAAATATTCAGGTCTAGATAGGTTCCATAAACAAGTGTTAAAGCCTCCTCTAGTGGTGGGAAAAAATATTTCACAAGGCAGATAGAATCTAATTTACAGTGACTCAGCTCTTTCATAGACTAGCTGTGCCTATGTGAAATTGAATGATCAGTTTCCTATATACTATAATTGAATGATCAGTTTCCTATATACTATATATTATGCACATGATATTAGCATATATCATGTGCATAATAAAATACAGTATGCAGGATAGTGGAGGAGTGGCCTAGTGATTGGAGTAGCTGAGTTCAATTCCCTCTTCAGCTCCTTGTGACTTTGAGCAAGTTCCTTAACACTTCATTGCCCCAGCTACAAAAAAATATGTAAAACCACTGCTAACATTTAAAACCAAGCAGTCCAATTCACCTGCATTCATCAACAAACTACTTCTTCCTTATACCCCTTCCCAGAATCTGCGTTCTACTACTCAAAACCTATTTTCTGTCCCTTCTATTCGCAAACTATTTCTTGATTCTACCCGCAAAACCATTTTTTCAGTCGTTGCGCCCATGTTATGGAACATCCTTCCATCAGATCTTAGACAAGAAACATCTCTTGAAAAATTCAAATGTAAATTAAAAACATTCCTTTTTAAAGACACCTTCTCAGTTGGATTCTGTTCTCCCAGAGCCCTAACAGCTTCTTTGTAGTCAGCAGTACCAAACTGAAACACTTCCTTCGAAGCGACCCTTAACCTAGTGTGCTAAAGCCCTTCCATTTCTTTCCTCCCTTTTACATTTTATTTTTTCATTGTATTTAAGCTCTTACCATTTCCCATTTTTCCTTTATATTCCAGTAAGTCTATATGTTCTGTCCCCCCGTTTTTTATTTTGAAGTTTAAATTTTATTTTAATAATATTCTGATAACTGTAAACCGTTTAGGTATGTTTTTGATAAACAGTATATCAAAGATTAAATAAACTTGGATTGTGTAAACTACACAGAAAAAGTGGTATAATAATAATAATAACAACTTTATTTTCTATACTGCCAATACCCAAAGAGTTCTAGGCGGTTCACAAAGAAGACAGAACAATTCAATGATGAAACAAAGTACATATAAAGCTATAGTACAATATACCATTAAAAAAAAAAAAAAAAAACTATAGTGTGAGTACTATAATATAATCATCGATCAAGTAACAAATTTTTTAAACAAATAAGTCTTAATTAATTTCCTAAAAATGCAATAAGAACAGTCTGTCGAATCATATCATTTAACCAGTTTTTGGGATTAGGAAAAGTAAACCAGAACGCCGAGTAGACTAAGACCTCTTTTACAAAGCCACACTAGCGACTGCGCTGTGCTAACGTCCCCGAAGCCCACAGAGATTTAAAGGGCTTCGGGGCTGTTGCCGCGCGGCAGCCACTACTGTGACTTCATAAAAGAGGCCGTTAGTCAGACTGTACAATTCAAAATGAGAAAAAAGGTAAAATGGTGATAATCCAAATAACAATTTATAACAAATATAGGCAAATTTGAAAAGTATTCTAGCTTCTATTGGTAACCAGTGCAGTTGACGGTAGTAAGAGCTGATATATTCTTGCTTTTTCAGCCCAAAGATTAATCGGACAGCTGTATTTTGAATTAGCCCACCCTCTTTACCTTACTCTGGGGGGGGGGGGGAATATAAATTACTAATATAATCATTTTCTAAACTTTATCTTACCAGTTAACATATCAACTACATTACATTACATAGATTCTTATATACCGCAATGACTTCACGGTTCTGTGAGGTTTACAAGTCCCGTGGGGAAAGGAAAATTGGGTATAGAGAGGGAGGAGGTAGAGATGCATGGGGAATAAAAGGATGAGAGGGAGAAATGTTGGATATGGTGATGGAGAGAGCAGAATGAAGGGGATGCAAAGGGGAGGAATGTTGGACATAGTGATGGAGGGAGAAATGGACATGGGGCTGGTGGGCAGTGGTGAAAAATGCTGCACATGATCCGAGAGGAGAGAGGGAGAAATAGGGATGGAGGAGAGAGGAAAAAAAAGGGGTGGAGGAGAGAGGAAAAAAAAAAAGTTGGACTTATGGAGGGACAGAGAGAGATGTTGGTTGGGGAAGGGAATGGGGTCCGGAGGAGAAGAAGAGTGCAGGAGGCAGAAAGGAAGAAATATTGGAAATGCAACCAGAGACTCATGAAATCACCAGACAACAAAGGTAAGAAAAATAATTTTATTTTCAATTTAGTAATCAAAATGTGTCAGTTTTGTGCTGTCTATATTTTGCTCCATATTTGTCTATTGTATGTTAAAATGTACAGCGTGTTAAAATGTACAGCCTTTCAGCGCTTTAGAAATAATAAAATAGTAGTACCTTGGTAGTGCTTGAAGACTTTAATTTATTCATTGGACCTGCTACTCATTTTTCTCATGTGACATTTGCCACATTTTCTTCTTTGGATTTGCACCAAATGGTGACAGACCACACACAGTGGATTTATATTTTGTACCATTTGGCTTCACATTTGTTATTTCAGTGACTGTCCTGCTGCTTGTGTAGACAGACCACTCTCTACTGTTGTTTAACATGCTTTTGAGAAAAGATAATTATTTGTTGTAGTTTAGCCCCTATTTCTGATTAAAATGAAGGACTCACACACATCCAACCAGCTGAGGGTAGAACAGTATAGAAAAAATTTCCTATTAATGTCCTTAAACCTTGGATTATCTCCTCTAATGGCAATCTAAGGTAAGGCTTGCATCTGGATTCAGTTTTGCCAGACACGGTTGTTCTAGTCCTGGGTGTACCCCTTTGCATACAGGGACTTATAGTCTTGCTTTTTGTAGGGAACATGATGGGGTAAACCTAGGACTGAACAACCGTGTCCAGCAAATCTGGATCCAGATGGCAGTCTTAATCTAAGGAGTCCTTTTACTAAGCTGTGGTGAGCACTAGGGTATGCTTACCACAGCTTAAAATGGCTTACTGCAAACACATACACGTGTTCTGTGTTAAGTTCCAATCAGCATGTGCTGTGCCCAAAAAAATTATATTAAAGGAGACCTGGCTGGGGGCAGAGAGTAGAGTAGACAGTCCTGTACTACTTAACCCAGTTACATTACTGCATGCTAACTGGTTACCGCAGGATTACTATGTGAGCCCTTACACCTGGATTCTCTAACCGGCACCCATGTCAGCGGCTGCTGATCACATGTCAATCATGTGACAGTGCTGGTTAGAGAATCATGCCTCAACCGCCTACTTAGGCACGATTCACGCAAAGATAGGCATCGGAAATGTAGGCTAAGGTTTTTGGGGCCTACATTTCCAGCGCCTATCTTTGCCCGGGATTCCAAAAATAGTCTACAGCTTGCCATCAGCTAATCGTGGCAGGGAAATCTCCAATCAGCTGAGCCAGCAGGACTCCCCAAAACGTGGCTTCGGGGCATCCTGCCGCCTCAGCTGATTGGAGATTCCCCTGCCCCAATTAGCTGAAACAGCATGGAGAGCCCCAATGCCTCTCTCCCTCCCATACACCCACCAACCATCCAAAGAAAGCCCCCCCTGCCAAGCCCGACACCATACACACCCGACATCCAGACACATACTTCCACAACCCCCTTCTACCTTTTGATGGAAAATTGGCAGGAGGGATGCCCACTTCCTCTTGCCAGCAGACCTGCCTCTTCAAAATGGCAGGCCTTCCGATTTCCTGGTGTATCCTGGGGATGCACTGGAAGGGACCTAAGACTCCTATGGGAGGGGCCTTAGGTACCTGGGCCAATCAGGGCATTTGCAACTCCCACTGCATCCCAGGGTGCACTGGGAAGGAGAAGGCCTGCCATTTTGAAAAGACAGGCCTGTCAGCAGGAGGGAGTGGGCATCGCTCATAAGAACATAAGCAGTGCCTCTGCCGGGTCAGACCACAGGTCCATCCCGCCCAGCAGTCCGCCCCCGCGGCGGCCCAACAGGTCATGACCTGCCTTAATCACCAGAAGGGGCCCCCTTTGCCCCCTAGGTTTGTCATCGAAGTCCTATCTTCCCCTCAAAGTCCTAACCCTCCGGCCTTGCACCTGCACGACCTGGTGAGCTGTCTATACTTATGCAACACCCCAGCACCTCCCTCAGTACCCCACGATCCCCTTTTCCCTCAGGAATCCGTCCAATCCCTGTTTGAATCCCTGTACTGTACTCTGCCGGATCACTTCCTCCGGGAGCGCATTCCATACATCCACGACCCTTTGGGTGAAGAAAAACTTCCTTGCATTTGATTTGAACCTATCCCCCTTCAGTTTCTCTGAGTGCCCCCTCGTACCTGTCGTCCCTTTTAGTCTGAAGAACCTGTCCCTGTCCACCCTCTCTATGCCCCTAAGTATTTTGAAGGTCTCTATCATATCCCCCCTGAGCCTCCTCTTTTTTAGAGAGAAGAGCTCCAGTTTATCCAGCCTCTCGGCATATGAGCAGTTTTCCAGTCCTCTTACCAGTTTCGTTGCCCTCCTTTGGACTCTCTCAAGAATTGCCATGTCCTTCTTGAGGTGCGGCGACCAATATTGAACACAGTATTCCAGATGTGGGCGCACCATCGCTCGATACAGCGACATGATGACTTCCTGCGTCCTGGTTGTTATGCCCCTCTTGATGATGCCCAGCATCCTGTTGGCTTTCTTCGAGGCTGCTGCACACTGTGCGGATGGTTTCATGGATGGATCCACTAGCACACCCAAGTCTCTCTCAAGTCCGGTGTCTCCCAGCAATCCCCCCCCCCCATTTTATACTCGAACAACGGGTTCTTTTTTCCTATGTGCATGACCTTGCATTTATCTACGTTAAAGCGCATTTGCCATTTGTTTGCCCAGTCCTCCAGCTTATCGAGGTCCCTTTGCAGTTCCTCACACTCCTCCCTGGTCCTAACTCTGGCGCAGAGTTTGGTATCGTCTGCAAATTTTATAACCTCACACTTTGCCTCCGTTTCCAGGTCATTGATAAATATGTTGAAGAGTAGCGGCCCCAGCACCGATCCCTGCGGCACACCGCTCGTGACTCCCCGCCAGTCAGAATATTGGCCTTTTACTCCGACCCTCTGTAGTCTACCTGATAGCCAGTGCTTGATCCATCTATGTACATCCCCGCCCACCCCGTGGTTCCACAGCTTCCTAAGCAGCCTTTCATGTGGCACCTTGTCAAAGGCCTTTTGAAAATCGAGGTAAATGATGTCTATGGGTTCCCCTTTGTCCACCTGACTGCTTATTCCCTCAAAGAAGTACAGAAGGTTTGTCAGGCACGACCTTCCCTTACAGAATCCGTGCTGGCTTGTCCGCAGTAGGCCATTTTTCTCGATGTGCTCGCAAATGCTGTCCTTGATTATTGCTTCCACCATCTTCCCTATAACTGAAGTCAGGCTCACCGGCCTGTAGTTCCCGGGGTCACCTCTCGATCCCTTCTTAAAGATAGGTGTGACATTCGCCAGTTTCCAATCCTCTGGTACCTCTCCAGTTGTCAAGGATAGGTTGCAAACATGCTGGATTGCGCCCGCTATTTCCTGTCTTAGTTCCTTTAGAACCCTTGGGTGGATCCCGTCCGGTCCCGGAGATTTGCCGCTTTTCAACCTGTCAATCTGTTTGAGGACATCCTCCCGACTTACCTCTATATGCCCCAATTTTTCGGCCTGCTCCCCACTCATGAGATCCTCTGAGTCCGGTATGTTGGACGTGTCCTCGCTCGTGAAGACCGACGAGAAGAACGTGTTCAACCTCTCAGCTACCTCTTTATCTTCCTTAATCACTCCCTTCCTATCCCCATCATCCAATGGCCCCACCTCCTCTCTCACTGGTTGCTTCCCCTTTACGTAACTGAAGGATGCCTTGAAGTTTTTCGCCTCCCTGGCCAGCCCCTGCTCGTATTTCCCTTTTGCTTTTCTAACCTCTCAGTGGCATTCCTTTTGGCATTTCCTGTGCTCCTGGTGATTTTCCTCCGTTGGGTCCCTCTTCCATTTCCGGAAGGACACTTTCTTGTCACTGATTGCCCTCTTTACTTCAGGTGTCATCCAAACCGGGTCCTTTGGCCGCTTGTTCTTGCGGCCTTTCCTGAAACTGGGGATGTACAGTTTTTGCGCTTCCTGCAGTGTGTCCCTGAGAAGGGTCCAGGCGCTCCCTGCAGTCTCCATCTTAATGCCGTTCCTGAGCTTCCTCCCCACCATTTTCCTCCCAACCGCTCCTGCTGGTTTTCCATCCTAAAGGTATGAGGGGGTATGTGGGGTGTCAGGCTCAGCGGGAGGGTGCTCAGTAGGTGGATTGGGGGAAGGGAGGGAGGGAGAAATAGAGGATCTCCCTGCTTGTTCAGCTAATCGTGACAGAGGAATTCCCAATAAACTGAGCTGGCAGGACTCTCCAAAGCCATGGTTTCAGGGAATCCTGCCAGCTCAGGTGATTAGCTGATGGCAAGCTGTGGACTATTTTCAAGATCCCCTGGCAAAGATAGGCACCAGAAATATAGGGCAGAAAGATCACTCCTGCTCTGTTCACCAGCTGGCTACCAGGGACCCGAAAGATACGTGGGGGAAGTGGGAGGGAGGTGTGGTTGTTAATTTCATCAGACACAGGAGGCATAAGGGATTCTTCCTGTCCCACCCACCATGAGGCTGCTGAGTCAGGGTGTGTGTGGGGGAGGCGAGTTTTTTGGATTCAGCCAGGACATGAGCCCACCGCTGGACCACTGGGTCTTGCAGCAGGCCCTGTAGAAGCCTGCAACAGTTCCAGGAGGGGGGCAGGTAGGCAATGGCCCAAATATAAGCAGAGACCCCATTTTTGGGCCATTTTTGTGGCCCAAAAATCTCAGCTTATATTCGGTATATATGGTAGTCATACAATACTTTTTTTTTTTTTTTATGGCTGCATATTAATGGAAACATTAGCACAGAACCATTAATGGAAAAAAATCAGCCATGCTCTAGCTGGGTTAAAAATGGTCTCACCAGAGAGAGGAGAAGGGAGGAGCCTACCTAAGATGAAAGCCTGAAGGCGATAGTTTAGTAGGCATGATGGCATTCAAACTATGGTAAAGTGGGAATATAAGACCCGGGTTTTCCCTGTGGAACCCAGGCTGCAGCAATTACCTGGCCCGATGGATGCGTTCGTTGAACATGGACCCCAAAGAGAACCAGAGGGAAAGTCCTCGGCGTGAAGTGGGGGCATGTTGGAGAGCCCCAGCATCTCTTTCGAGGCGATCAGTCTCTCTCCGGAGGAATGTAATACGCCAGTGCAGCCACTCCCCCGCATGGAGTTGCAGGTGGGGGGGGGGGGAGTGAGGATAGTGTGGCGGCTGCCTCCGAGAGCTGAACCTCTTTCCCCTTCCATATTCAACCACCCTACAAGAACTTCCCACAGCAGCCTGGGCAGCCATTTGGATTAGAGCAGTGTGCAGGGGTAAGACTGAGTGGGGTCCATTTCAGCCCCTGATGAGACCACTAGACCATCAGGGCTTTACTAAGGGAGGGCCTACAGGTGATCAGGTGAAAATTGGGAAGTGTGGGAAAGGTTTCATTTATGGTTTCAGTTTCTGCAAAAAAACTAGGAGCAGCCAATTTCAGTTGCAGATTCAGTTTTGGTAAAAACTGAAAATCCTGGGTTTCATCAGACTTTAGTACAGATAGAAATATGAAGAAATCTAATGCTTTTTCCAAGCCAGGGCAGATGCATAAACAAATTAAAAAGTATAAAAATACTAAAAGATTTATTAGCATGCTTTTACCATTAGTTAAAAAAGAGATGGCACCTCCTACTCAGCACATCTAGACCTTATATTTGCACAAAACCACTCAAACTAGAAGTCAAGAAGGCGTGGGATCTCTTAGAAAGAGGAAGAGATAATGATTAGTATGGATGGGCAGACTAGATGGGCCATTTGGCCTTTATCTGCCATCATGTTTCTATGTAGAAGAGGACAAGGAAAAATGCTTAAAATACCTAAATAAATTAATGTAAACCGTTCTGAGCTCCCTTGGGAGAATGGTATAGAAAACTGAATAAATCCTCTATAATAAAATCCTAAGCGTGCATGCGCACTTAGGATGGCGTGTTTCCTGACAGTGTGCCAAATTCCATTTTCGAACACGGAGGCAGGAAACACGCCAGTGACTCCCCACTCCCGCCCTCACTCACCGCCAGAGAAACCTCCATAGTCACTGGAACGGGGGGTGGGCACACTGCTCACCCACCCGCCGCGTTTAACTTTAAAGAAAAGTGCTGCGCCATGCTGCCGCTGGTCTCACCGTCTTCTCTCCACTGTGGCCCAGCCTCAGACAACTTCCTGTTTCCGCTAGGGCTGGCCGCAGTGAACCGCGAGGCTATCATTGGGAAGCAGGCAGGTGCTGGTGGTGGTTGTGTGCGCCAAATTGGCACTTAGGGGCAGGAGGATGTGAGACAGGCCTTAACGGCCTTTCGCCAGCATGCCGGTGTGGGCGGCCAACCAGCCCCAGCTCATCTACTGCAGCCAGAAGGACGAGTATTACCCGCCTGAGAGCGGGCACCAACGAAGTGTGCCAGATTCTGGCCGGTGAGCCACGAGCCAACGGGGATGGGTGCGAGGTGTAGACAGACAGTGTGCTGGGTGCCCAGGCAGTGGCTGCAGCTCAGGGGAGGGTGAATCCATTTCTCTCTACTTAAACTTGCCTGTCCCTTTCTCCCCCTCCCCCCCCCCCCCAGGTGGAGGTAAAAGGAAGGGAGAAGGGCTGCTGCTGGACAGGGGGAGCAGGTAATGGGTGGTGGTGGACAGCTGAGGATAGAGAGAGACAGAAAGAAAGAAAGACAAACAGACAGCGGCCAAGGAGAGAGAAAAAGACAGACACACACATCTATTCTAGCACCCGTTAATGTAACAGGCTTAAAGACTAGTAAATAAATAAAGAGAAAAGCAGTCTGCCCTTTATATACAGAAAAGTAAAGCCCAGAAGAAGAAAGTTGTACAATTTGAGATAATTTTTTATTTTAAAAAGTTAACCACCACATTAGGCTAATGAAACTGTTTAGAAAAAGTAAAAAAAAGGGGGATAATTTAGAAGCATTGCTACAATTCCAGAGTATAGGAACTGGTGTGCATCATCACTTGGTAGAATCTCCCGCAGAACCCATTACAAGCAGGTGAAACTGGGATAGTCTTCTTTATGATTCATCTCTGTAATCATAAAAAAAACATTAGTATGTTATTTATATGAACTTGGCTCACACTTTTTCACTATTAACTTGAGGCAAGATACATTCAAATACAACAGGTACGATAAAAGGTAGGGATACTCAAACTAAGGATGTCCTTCGTGAAAGCTGTTTACACAACTTCTGCATCGTGCAAGACTACAGACATCTGTACTTATGTTGTCATATAAAGAACAGGCACCACCCAAAGTAACTTTAAGGCATAATAAAGTCACCAACTAAATAAGTCCTTTGGACTGCCATATTTGATGTTCCATAATTTACACCTCATATCTAGCAAGTATACTACTAAAAAAAAATCTCTTCCCAATTGTCTAACATAACCCCTCCTCCGGCTGCTATACAGACACAGCTACTGCTTGGTCGGGGATGATAATTTTCTGTAGCAGATAATACAGACCATGATGTCTGTGGTTGATATCTTCCCTGGGTGATAGCCAGCTACTGATTAATACAGTGCAGAAAGCAACTAGAAAGCATTGAATCAAGAATACAGAAGTAAGTGGAGTGGAAGAATAATCAGGTCTGTTTTGGGGAAAGTTACTCACCACTCCATTACCTCTAGTATAAACTAAGGGGCTCCTTTTACTAAACAGCACTAGAGTGTTGGTGTCGGGGAACAGGGAGAACAGAACGCAAAAGCAATGCAAGTCTATCGCGGAGCTCGGGATGGATTCTGTGATAAGACTTGTGTTGCCTTTGCGATCGACCTTTTGGGCACCCCTGATCTACATGTATCTGGTCAGTTTACAATACTAAAAATATAAAAATGGAAAAATAAATGGAAAGCAGGGTAAAGGCAAATTGAGCCGAAGACATTGACAGAACTAGATACGAGCGGAGTTTGGGGTGGGGAAGGTTAATAATTACATCTTAAAAATAAAAGTAAGAAGGGGTATGAAGGGAAGGGAAAAAACAGCAAGGAAAGGGGAGTCACTTCATTGAAATGGTTCTCGTGAAAAGTTTACTGTAATTGAAAAAAAAAAAGGAATATTATCTTGTGCTTTGGTATGCGTTTTGAAACAAAGGTTTGGAGTTTAGTTTTAAATTTATCGAGAGAATTTTCATGGTGGAGATGAGTTGGCATGGCATTCCAAAGTGTGGGCCTGTGGCAGAGAAAATTCTTTGTTAGGTCTCCACCTAGAATTTACATGAACTATCAATTCCTATAGACTCAACACTCTATAAGGTCAATCCAACGATTAAAATATTGGGAGTTGTTATAGATGGTTCACGGAAGTTTCGCCCCCCACATTTCGCCCCCAGCAATTCGCCCCTCACATTTCGCCCCCGCACATTTCGCCCCCCGGATGTTTCGCCCCCACACATTTCGCCCCCGCACATTTCGCCCCCCGGATGTTTCGCCCCCACACATTTCGCCCCCAGCAATTCGCCCCCCACATTTCGCCCCCACACATTTCGCCCCCAGCAATTCGCCCCTCACATTTCGCCCCCCACATTTCGCCCCCAGGTATTTTTCGCCCCCACACATTTCGGAGCGCAAATCCTTACCTCACGGGCCCTCAGTCCAGCTGCTGGGGAGGGAGTCGAAGTCTGGCCCCGCCCCCGCGATCCGCTAGGACATGAAGGGGGATCGGGGCTTGGGCCAGAGGGAGGCAGGCAGAGCAGCAGGCAGGCGCAAGCTTTCTAAACTCCTGCCCCACTGCTAACCAGCTGCACGGATCCACTTAGTCCAAATCAATGCCATGAGCAGCAGCGCCGAAGTCTGGCCCCGCCCCCGCGATCCGCTAGGACATGAAGGGGGATCGGGGCTTGGGCCAGAGGGAGGCAGGCAGAGCAGCAGGCAGGCGCAAGCTTTCTAAACTCCTGCCCCACTGCTAACCAGCTGCACGGATCCACTTAGTCCAAATCAATGCCATGAGCAGCAGCGCCGAAGTCTGGCCCCGCCCCCGCGATCCACTAGGACATGAAGGGGGATCGGGGCTTGGGCCAGAGGGAGGCAGGCAGAGCAGCAGGCAGGCGCAAGCTTTCTAAACTCCTGCCCCACTGCTAACCAGCTGCACGGATCCACTTAGTCCAAATCAATGCCATGAGCAGCAGCGCAATTTGGTGCTGAGCGGCTTCCTTACTGGCTCCCAAATTCTCGGGAGAATTCTTGGGAGCCAGTAAGGAAGCTGCTCAGCGCTGAGAAGCAGTGCCAAATCGCGCTGCTGCTCGTGCCACTGAGATGGACTAAGTGGATCCGCGCAACCGGTTAGTAGCAGGGCAGGAGTTCGGAAAGCTTGCCAACGATCGGCAGAGGTAGGAAGATAGGGCAGGGAGGAGGAGGGGGGCAGTGTCTGGCCGCGGCGGAAATATAGCCATCACATTTTCAAGATCATGTGCCTAATGGAGAGGGTTCAGGAAACGCTGGTCTAGTAATTCAGCACATTGAAGGCACGCAAGAGAACCAACTGCAGCTGGAGGATGAAAAACGGCGGGCTGTTATTGTGAATCCAGCTCGGGCATGCCTGGAAGCCAGCGATTCAGACACCGCCTCGGACCTGGCGTCAGATGACAGTGATGCCATGGAGCAGAGTCGGGAGGAGACACCGCAGGGGCTGGAACTACCCTGACGCTGGAGCTGCTTGCCAGAATAGAGGGAGGGAGTGGGCATCTGCAAAACAGATGCAGAGAATTTTTACAAAATGCAGCCTAATTTTGGGTCTCTTTTATTTTAAGTTGGTGCAGTTACCAAGCCCCGATCCCCCTTCATGTCCTAGCGGATCGCGGACGAAAAAGGGGAAAGCCCGGGGGCGGGGCCAGACTTCGACTCCCTCCCCCCCTTGGCTTCGCTCGCGCACACCAGCAGCTGGACTGAGGGCCCGTGAGGTAAGGATTTGCGATCCGAAATGTGTGGGGGCGAAAAATACCTGGGGGCGAAATGTGGGGGGCGAAATGTGAGGGGCGAATTGCTGGGGGCGAAATGTGTGGGGGCGAAATGTGTGGGGGCGAAACATCCGGGGAGCGAAATGTGTGGGGGCGAAATGTGTGGGGGCGAAATGTGTCTGGGGGCGAAATGTGGGGGGCGAAATGTGAGGGGCGAATTGCTGGGGGCGAAATGTGGGGGGCGAACCTTCCGGATCCCGTTATAGATCAACACTTGACCATGAAAAAGCAAGTACACTTCTCCCTCCTTATTCGCTGTGATAGGGGATTAACAGACCCGCGAATAACTTTTTCATATGTTATTTGCTGTTTTCTATTAAAAACCATTGTGAATATGTTTAAACCACGAATAACATGGTGGGAGACCTGGCCTGTTCCTGAAGGAGAGGCAAAACACAATGAAGAAAGTGCTGGGAATCAGTGATTTTCTCTGTAAACGCTTGGAATCAGTGATTTCTCTATGCAAGCTGATGTAATTTGGGGGAAGGAGCCAGCAAGCTAAAAACCGTGAATAATCGAAACTGCAATTGTTGAAACCGCGAATACAGAGGGAGAAGTGTAGATGCTGTAGTGCAAAAGGGTTATTACACATTGTGGAAGCTGTGTACCATAAAATCATATTTTGAGTTTCTGGCCTTTAAACTTTTAGTTCAGTCGTTACTTCTAAGTCTTCTCAACTATTGTAACAGTGTCTATTTGACATATACCAAGAAAGAGATGGCTTGGCTTAGACTGATTCAAAATACTGGGGTCAAATTAATTTATGGTCTAAAGAAATATGATCATGTGACTCCTTTCTACTGTGGGTTGAATTGGCTTCCAGTGGAGGCGCATGTTTTGTTTAAGCTGGGTTGTCTTTGTCACAAAGTTGCGTATGGTATTGCTCCAAACTATATGACTAATAGATTTCTCATAGCATTCCATAAATATAGGAGAGAATCACATGCATTGTTTAATTTTCTGTCAAGGTTGTAAGAGCAAGAAATTCTTGGAACATACACTAGCATTTCAGGCTGCTTTCTATGACAGGGAATTTAGGCCTGTTAGAACTGTTGCATAGTGCTTGCTCTTACAAGCACTTTAGAACTCAATTGAAAACTCATCTTTTTTCAAAATATTTAGCGAACTAATTTAAATCATCCTTAGGTTATGTTATTTTTAATCTTTTGAACTTATGGTTATGCGGTTTATATGTACGATGTTATATTATGTTATAAAGTTCTTTAATCGGAGGAACGGTCAATAAGTTCTGATCGGCTGATCTTTTTTTCACCCCATTGCCCCAGCCTTCTGGAGTAGCCAGCCCCTGGCAACTTGTTCTAAGCTCTTTTTACCCAAATTTAAATCCTCTTTAAAATATTGGTTCAATATTACAAGTAGAAGGAAGAGGAGAGAGCTTAGGGTGTGGGGCGCAGGGAAGGAAGGACTTGGCACTATTAGATATTTCAAAGAGTAGAAATACAAGAGGAAAAATCCTCTTCTAGCTACACTGGAACTAGTCAACAGAGAATGACATGGTGCCCGTTTCCCATGGTTAACCCACCAAGGGTTAACTATGCCACAACTGCAGGAGCAATCAAAAATTTGATATATTTACTGCTAGTTCAGGAACAAAAACTTTTACTGCTCTCTAGGAGTGGTAAAAAGGCTTTCATCCCACAGAGAACCCCCCACATACACAGCTCCCCAGTTCCTGACTCCATCCCTCCCCCCTCACAGGTCTGGTAGCTCCAGCCCCTCCCCCCCCCCTTCGCTTGTCTGACAGCTTTAGTCCACCCCACCTCACTCACAGATCCAGTGGCTCCAGCCAGCATCCCTCCTGCTAGCATATACCTTGAAGAGCGAGCTGATTGTCAGTACTTGCAGTCAGGGCCTTCCCTCTGCTGGGCTCCTCCTTATGAGCGACTTCCTATCTTTGTGAAAAGAGGAAGTTGCACCATAAGGAGGCACCCAGCAGAAGGAAGACCATGACTGTGAGCACTGTCGATTAGCTCACTCTTCTTCAAGGTATATACCAGCAGCAGTGAGGGAGGGAAGTTGTCTGGACCCAATGGACCTACAAGGAAGGGGAGCTGGAGCCATCGGCAAAGCAGATGCTAGGGCAGGAGAAAAGGGCACAGGTGGAAGGGCTGGGGCAGAAGAAAGGGGAGGGGAGAGATATGCTTGACCTATGGAGGGAATGGCTGGAACTGAAGGGAATGGAGAGAGCTACAGGACCTGTAAGCGAGGGAGCTGGAGAGAAGAGGGATAGTTGCTCCACCTGTGGAAGAGGAGCTGCTGGAGGGAAGGTAGAGAGTTGCTGGACCTTTGGGGAGGGGCTGAAGGGAATAAGAGATGCCATACTATGTGGATAAGGAAGAGGGAATGAAATACTGAACACAAAGCAGAGAGAGAGAGACACAGGGAGGTATCAGAAACAGAGGGGACATAATGGGGATGGAGAGGAGGATAGGGATACAAAGGAAGATGCTGCATGGGAATAGTACATGTATAGAGAGGGGCAATGTCAGACATGGGAGGGGGTATTTGGATACAGAGGGAAAGTGCTAGATGTGGGAGAGAATAGGAATACAGAAGGGAGATGAGTAATGCAGGATGTGGAGTAGTGATGATAAATACAGGGAGATAGTCACAGGGGAGATGCTGGACAGGCAAGTATAGGGAACACAGATAATGGAAAGATAGGTACACGAAGGATGGTGAGCACAGATAAGAAGAAATGTCAGATGAAAAGGAGCCCCTGGCGAGTGAGTTAAGAGAAGACGGAGGGACACAGAAAGCAAAGCCTGGGACCAACATGACTTGAAAAATAAAATAACCAGACAAAAGGTAGAAAAAAAATTATTATTTTCAATTTTGTGATTAGAATATACGAGAACTGAAATGTTTATCCTGCAGGGCTGGTGTTAAGACATGGGTAGTACCCAGGGCAGAAATTTGGGAGGGGACCCCAAGGCCCACTACTAGCCCGTGCCTCCTTCAGTTTCCAGCAGGCTTAGGGCTTTCTACTGCACTCTTTTGTCTAATACCATACATGGCATGTGTGATCTTTATATTTTACACAGTATAGGAGGAAATGGATCTTTCTATTTCTTTGGTGTTGTACTACATGGAAGGTGTGGTTTCTTGGGATTTGGGTTGTTTTTTAAATCATGTTTTTATGTTCATTTTTGGTCAGCTATTAGGTTTTGTTGATCCTTTTTCTGCATTTGTGATTTATAAAAATGACAGTTGTAGAGAATATTATTTCTTTTTATACTTTATTATAATGATTTAAATATAAAATCATAACTATTCAAGGCTTGTGCAGATGGGATCAGACAGAGTTTGCGGGGACAGGGACAAATTTTTTTCCCACATCATTCTCTACTAGTCAACCACAAGGCCAGGAAAAATAAGGCATTTCACTTTGGAACTGCACAGCCAGGGATCCACTACCTGAAATAATCCTGAAATAGATTATTTCAGGTGCACATATTCCTATTAATGCAAGCACAATTATACTCTTGCTTCCAACTTCTGGTAGAGGGGCAGATTACCCGCATGTTCCTGGCTTGGTCTGCTGCTGACACTAAGAACAAGTAGTATTAGAAAAAATCCTGCAGGTAGGCATGTTAGACAGGTGAAGCTCACTGGACTATAGTTCCTTACAGAGCAGTTGAAGAAACTTCTGGGCTAAAAAGAAAGCAAAGTTAACTTATGTTTTGCTAACCTGGATAAAATTTAGGGCAGATATTTTTTTTTAATCCACCTGTGAAATCTACATTAGTTAGTGAACATGAACCCATATATAAATATAATGGAGGGTTTGCCTCTTTTCTCATCAGACCTTCCTTCTAGAGACATCAATATTTCTTTGACCTGCTCTACCACTCCTTGTCCCACCTCTTTTCAGTTGAGACTTTCTTTCCCTACAAAATCCAATTCTAATCTTTATCCTGGGAGATAAGCAGATGTAAGGCAGAACTTTCTGGAACCTTTGTTCACTTGACGCAGGAGTTCTACAAAAGCAAAATTAAATTTAAATATTTATATATATATTCTTGTGATAATATTTTTCCCTATTGATTAAAAAATTGTACTGCAATTTACAATTTAAAGTGGAGAACTTGGAATATGTATTTCGGCTAGAGATATAAATTTACCTGGCTTTAAGATGCAGGAGCCTCTGAACTTTTACTCTCACTTTCTTTATGTTTTTTCTTACATTCCTCGCACACATGAGTACAGTAACTACAATTAAAAGAGAAAAAGTACACTGAACAACATTTATATGATAAAATAAAAAAATATTTCCAATTCTGCCTGGAAATTCATAATTTAAAACCAAATTATTAATTATTTTTATCCTTGTCTATGTCTTTCTTCAAATTGGGTCCTATTCCTATCCTTGCTCTTCTGGATATAGCTATGGCCAAACCTCACAGAAGGGAACCAGCTATCAGGAAAGAATGAATTTGTGTTGGAGACACTGGTTGCAGATTTTTTTTATTTTTTCTTTCCCTCTGACCACATGGAGCCAAGAATGGAAGTAACTTCTTATGCTTTGGTTGTGCTGAAAGGTAGCCCTGCATAGCAATACTGCTGTCATCCCACATGGGCCAGTGTTAGCTATATAGACAGACACTTTGCAACATCAGGAATAGTTTGAAGATAAGGAGAACATAGTGACTGAGTGAGTGAGAGAGAGAGATAAAGAGAAAACAGAGCACAAGATTAATGGGAACTGAGGGTTCTAAGCACAGGGAAAAAGTCTAACAATACCAACTCAGGGAGAAAATTAATGGTAAGGGAACAAGATACTAGGTGTCATGGATATGATATTCTGCCTTTCTGTGGTACAACCAAAACAGTTTACATATTGTGTATACAAATATTGTGTGTCCCTAGTGGGCCTAAGTTCTAAGTTTTGTACCTGGGTAACTGAGGGTTAAATGACTTGGGCAGGAGTACAAGGAGCCACAGTGGCAATCAGACCATTAGACTACTCTTCCATTTCATACTACTGTAATTAGGCAGCATGTGTACGAGTAAAGAAAGCAAGGTTGATAAATAATAAAAACATATTATTTTTTTTTTTTAAAGCACGGTCTCTCTTGCAGAAGGTAGCATAGATCCCATCAAATGGAACTAGAAGATCCGAGATGGAGCCAGCAGACCAGAGAGTTATCACATACTGTAGATCCAAACTGATATCTTGGTCAAGTGTGTTGCAAGCATACAATAACTGGATAGCTTACAGTAGCAAAAAGGTCATTTGGCTGATGCATGAAGTTTAAAAGCCAGCCTTTATTAAACACCACCCGTATTTCTCTGGGATGTTAAATGATTGTGTTTTGGGGAGACAGACAGTATAAGAAATTAAAGGCAAGTTATTGCAAGTGCCTGGCTGTGAGATAGTCATTAAGAACAGTGACAATTACCCAATTAAATAATATTTTCTCTCTGTTCCATGGATTCTAAAATCAGGAAATTACATCTATATGCCACCCTTTTCAGATATAGAGGGTGATGCCTGCTTACCCAAACACTTTTTAGCCAAGACCACTTTTTATAAAAGGGCACCTGTAAAGTTTTTCAAAACTGCATCTATTGTAGGTAGCAGAACTCTACAATGTTCCTTCTGCACTCAAGAGGAAAATTCTGAAATCCCTGCACCTGTGACCTGTTGAGTGCTGTGATGTAACAGAAGATAGAAACACAAACATGCTGGTAGATAAAAGCCAAATGGCCCATATGCAGCAATTACTATCTCCTCCTCTCCCTAAGAGATCCCACATACCTGTCCCACTCTCTTGAATTCTAACAGTCTGACTTCACCACTTCTTCCAGAAGACTATTCCATGCATATACTACCCTTTCTGTAAAAAGGTATCACCTCTTACTTCATCCTCTGCCCCCTCATTCCAGAACTTCCTTCCAAATGGAGAGACTCGCTTTGTGTGCATTTATGCTATGTAGGTAATTAAACATCCATCACATCTCTCCTCTCACACCTTTCCTCCAAAGTACATATACAGATCTCCAAGTCTGTCCTCATATGCCTTATGACAGGCAACTAAAATGGTCAGTGGCCTTTTTCTTTGGACAGACTCCCTCCTGTTTATATTTTTTTGAAGGTACCGTCTCCAGCACTGTACACAAGATTCTAAATAAGGTCTCATCAGAGCTCTTACACAGGGACCAATACCTCCTTTTTTCCTACTGGACATACTTTTCCCTATGTACTATAGCTTTTGTCGAAGCCACTTCAACCTGCTTGGTCACCTTAAGATCATCACATACTATTATACCCAAATTCTGCTCCTCTTTCATACACAAAAATTCTTCACCCCGTAAACTGTACCATTCCCTCAGGTTTTGCAGCCCAAATGCATGACCTTGTATGGGTCTACATGTATCACTAGGCAAAGAGTGTGTATTTTTGTGATTTTTGGAAGCAACCATTTAAAACCATGTATTTCAGGCTGTGTGTTCATGTCTGGGGGTTTTTCCAGATGGGAAGGAACAGCAGAAAACTATTTCTTCTTTATGTCCAGCTAGGCCTTGCACAAAGGAAGAGCTGTACCAGATTAGCCTGGCCTAACCAAAGAAGCAGCTTTACTGAGATGCAGACATAAGGGAAGAGTCTAATGAAGAACCAGATTAACTTTACAGTATTCCTCAAGAAATTGTATTCTATTTTGATCTCTAAGAAAGTCCAGTGTCTGGTACTCGGAGCAAGAGTGTTTTTAAAAAGGTATTTTGTCATTTGGGAAAGAGAGCAATTGCTCCCTAAGGTGCATCTCCCCAAAGAAAGCATTTTTGTGAGGGGATTTAGGAATTTTGCTTATTGAAGGTCCAGTAGTACTTCCAGTATTTGTTTTAAAGTGCTTAGAAAGGTATTGTTTTATTCTATCAAAGATTATGCTTTAATTAAATTAAATCCCAAGAAAACAAGAATCCTGGATGGCAAAGAAAGAAATCTTCTCAGTTTTCTTCCCGATTTTATACTAGACATCTCAAAATTATTTGCTTTCAAGGAATGAGCTTATGGGATCATACTTTCTTGAATTCTATTACTACGTTTGTCTTCACTATATCTTACACATTCATGAACCTTTTTTTATGTGAAGTAATTTCTTCTGATGTTACTGCCTGTTTGCATATCATGTCGCTGCAAACTGCTCAAAAACTATTTCCACTGAAAAATGATTCACTACTTGTGAATTTATACCAGTGTCCCTCAAATTTTTTTTTTTTTTAGCTCCAGCACACTAAAGGGTCCTTTTATTAAGGTGTAGTAACCGATTTAGCGCAGCTTAATAAAAGGACTTCTTAATGGTGTAAATGTTTTTCGTGGCACTCTAAATGTAGCAAATGTTTTTCACAAAACATTATAATTGAAATTATAAAATTGCAAAATGTATGGATAATTGTAACAACGGTGAAACTAAAGTGAATAGAATTGCTAATCAATGCAATGGATGTACTTGTTTTTCAGTGCATGGCTCGATAGTCGACAAGAGTATATAAGAAATAAATTACATTACATTACATTACATAACACGCATGTCATCATCCACCATCTGTAATAGTTCTCTTTTTTTCCAATTTAATTTCTGTCAGAGCTGAAAATCCAAGTTTTCAAAGATAAGAAGATCCAAAACGGTAACAAAGCCTTGATTGCTTTATTGCTCAAGTTAGGATAGCTACTGCATAAAAAATTAAAATAAAATTACTAGCTGTTAGTTTTCAAGGACCAATCACATCAAAGAATGATGCTTGTATACTTACACACAGAAGCTCATAACACTGACAGACTTGCATATGCAACATAAGTATACACTAGAATAGATGACATGTTTATGAAGGAAATTTTTAAAAATAAAAAAATTCTGGAATCTCTCTTAGCACACCTGGAATCTCTTTGGGACACACCATTGTGCCGTGGCACACAATTTGAGAGACACCAATTTATACAATTTTACATTTCTGAATGTTGTTATCAAAAGGCCCTCACTTTATATTCTCTCCTCTAGTAATTTTTAGGTTCCTATATTTCAGCTCATAAGAACTAATGTTCACAGCCATTTCTTTGGGTAAAAGATTACCTGACTTCTTGATCAATAACACTGCCTTATAATAACCTTATAATACTCACATAAAATTATAATGCAATAGCTTCTTGGAGAAAGCAGAAGTGTCTCCATCTTCAGTTGTGGTGATGGTGAAAGTGGTAGCTGTGGTGGCAGGGAAGGGGTGGATAGGAGGGTTAACCCTTTTCAGTCCTAGCTCATAGGAAGAAAAGCCCCTAACTGCTGGGGACTACAGAACACTTAAGAGGTCAGGAGTAGAGAATGACACGGTGGCGGTTTACCCACGGCTACCTCTTTTAGCCGTGGGTAACCCACCAAAAACGGGGAATGAAAATTAGCAGCCTCTGCGGGGACGGGGACAAGGCCATCACCGCCCTGTGGAGCGGTGAATGGTCTTGTCACCGCAGTGAGGCATAAAGGATTGTGCGGTCCCCGAAGCCCCCACCCGCCCACCCGCACACCGGCTCGATCGTTTAACCAGCTTCCTCTCTCCACCTCACCTTAGTTTGCCGGCTTTCTTTTTCGGCGACCGGAACGCTTTCAAAAGAGCCGCGCATGCGCGGCTGCTCAGTATTCAATCTTCTGCTCTGACCCAACCGGAAACAGGAAGTTGCAGCAGAGCAGAAGATTGAACTTTGAGCAGCCGCGCATGCCGGTCGCCGAAAAAGAAAGCCGGTAAACTAAGGAGAGCTGGAGAGAGGAAGCTGGTTAAACGATCGATCCGGCGTGCGGGTGGGGGCTGCGGGGACCGCATGTTCCGGAGGAGGAGGTGAAAGGGAAAAGTTTCTCTTCCTTGGAAATGTGGAAGGCAGAGTGGGGAGAAGACGCTGGAAGGGAAGAAGAAGACAGATGCCAGACTATGGGGGAGCGGAGGGAAGAAGATGGGTGCTAGACCAATTGTGGGAGGGGGTGAAGGGAGAGGCACAGTAACAGCAAATGGAAGACACAGAGAGAAGACACACAGTGGATGGAAGGAATTGAATGAGAAGATGTGGAAAGCAGAAACCAGACAACAAAGGTAGAAAAAAAAAATTCTATTTATTTATTTATTTTTTGCTTTAAGATAAAGTAGTATATTAGTTGTGTTGATAAAAATTTATAAACAAAGCCCTGCCAGCTGAACATCTCTTTCTCTAGTTCAGCAGCAGGAACTTTGATTTATAAGAAAGGAATAAGCTAAATATTGCAGTACTAAGGCTTATATGGATGCTGCGGGGATGGTGACGGGGCGGTGAATGGGATGGCAGTGGCAGTAACGGGGCGGTGAAAGGGATGGCGGTGATGGGGCGGTGAAGGGAACGGCGGTGACGGGGCATGCAGAGGATGGTGGGCCGGGGACGGTGCAGTGACGGGGACAGATTTTTTCCCCGTGTCATTCTCTAGTCAGGAGTTCATTAATGCAAAAACTTAAGAGTCTACAAGGTGGGCAGGAGATTTCATTGAGGAAAAAAGTTTCAGGACAAGGCATATTTAAAACAAAATAAAATGAATTTCTCCAGGTAACTTTATTTATTTGGCTTTATAGTCCATACTCCCAGAAGAGCTCAGAATGGGTTACAGAATTACATATATAATACAGTATGGATCACAGAGTCACATATTTGATATATTCAGTGGAGTATGGTTACAGTTGCAGGTTAACAAACTTGGATATATTCTGTGGTTACAGTTGCAGGAGATTAATGCATGGTGCAAGATGAAGTCGGTTCTATATACAAGGAGTAAGGAAAGTGGGTGGTGAAGAAATAAGGGTAAGGTAACTGAATGAGCAGCCCATACTAGTCTAGCATCTCCCTTTTCCTGTATATAAAAACGAGCTTGTTTATTATGAGCGTTTCCTGGGAGTATCTGCTCCTTCTAGGGACCTAGCAATGGCCCCTCCAATTTGAGTCAGGCTCACCCAGTCAGGTCAATAGCAAACCTAGGTCAGCATCAGGAGACTTGGAAGTGATGACCATAGTCCCTAGCACTCGTACATCTTAACCTCCAGCCCCACCAAGAAAACAGTTCCAGTTCATCTCCCTCTTTGTTTTAAAATCCGAAGAGATTGGTGGGGTTTTCAATAGCTCTCTAGCTCTTTTGGCCACAAATCCTCTCCGTATCCACACTGCCACCTCAGCAAAAATTGGTGTGCCATACATTTTTGTTAAAAAAATTACAAAAGATTGTAATAACTATGGATGAAATCAATGGGAAGAAAAATTCAAAACATTTAATCCATACCTTTTATATTGACCATAGCGTGGGCCATATCCAAGTTCAAAGGGCTGGACTCCTATCTTGTGGAACTTCTCCTGGCATACTCCCATATATGAAATCTTGCCAACGATAAAACCAAGAACTCCAGCAACTACAAATTAGAGAAATTATACACAGGTGTAAAACAAGCTCTATAGAGAAAAATATTTTGGCCTTAAAATGTTGCCTATATAGAGAATTTATTATTGAGGCAAATTCATTACAAATAACAGTCGGCAATTTGCATTTGGAAGTATAAAATCTACTAGTTATTCTGCAAGTGGTTTAGGTTACTTACGAGCAACTTTTGGCAATGATCCAAATCTTGGGTTAGATGACAGATAACCTAAATAAATACAAATGTGATTAAGTAGAGTCAGCAATAAGCAATTGATAATTTAACGGGAAAAGTATCAAGGAAGATACTGTGGCCAGTAACCATTTAGAAGAACTGCAGCAGTTTACAAGTATATTTATAAAAGCTAGATCCCCCATCTAAAAGAAGGGCATGAAAAAAATTATACCTAAACATCAAAATGATCAACAAACACAGTCTGCCCCACCCTACTTTAACCCCCCCACACACACACCAGACCTGTCTTTGATGGCTACAACTTCTTGTTTCTCTGCCCCTCTCTCCTGCCTCTCTACTCCTTAAGGTTTCTTGCTTAAAAATTATGTTCTGTTTTTTTTCTGAAATTCCCATCCAAATGTTTGGTTAATTTTCCTGATAGGAGTTATGTCTCCTTTGAGCCAGATCAGTTAGAAAGACTTATTAGAGAAGGAAGCTTAATAAAGTGATCAAAATAGGGATTAATAGTAGAGATAATCTTTATAGGTACCAAAGAATAATGACTATATGTCTCAATGTCCAATTATTTGATTTCTTTGTTTTGTATCCTATTTTCTCCCATGATGTGGGCTAGATTGTTTTCTTGCCATTAATGATCTATAATATATTGGACTTTTCAAAATAATTAACAAAAATCTCCTATTCTAATGCATCTCAATGGGGAGGTTAACAAATATTTCTCTCTATGCAGAGACACACATTGCTATCAACTCCTTCCACTTTGATCAAGATTAGTCTTTCACAGTGGACTGCTTTGCCCGTTATTGAGAATCTGGTGGCAGATAATCATGCAGACATTCCTAATCCTCAGGTTAGGTACAATTAACTAACACCTGCAGAACCAAAGATGTTAAATTTGGACCCGTCTTGTTTCTGGGCGAAAGAATACTCATCTTGACTCTAGCTGGCTTTTCAGCTCTCAGCTGGTTTTTAACCCAGTTTCTTAGGAAGAAGTTGACATCGGTGGCTCAGAAATGCTGCCACTGACAGCAAAGCTTGGCAGCAGGAGTTTTGGGTGCCTTCAGAGGAGGTCTTTAGCCAGAGCTCAAATGCATGGGCCCCTGGGCACCTGCCCATCCATGAAAACTTGCCAAGCAGGCAGATATATCCTAAAGAAAAATCATAAGCTAAAACTGAACCTAAATGCAAGGCTATTTGATTTAGTAATTGCAGCCAATTATCTCTTATGAATCCTGTAATTTGTCGATATTTGACATCTATCAAGCACCAGGTACAGAAAAGGGCAATAAAAGGGATAAGACCACTTCCCTATGAGAAGAGGCTAAAACGGCTAGGGCTCTGCAGCCTAGAGAAAAGACAGCTCGGGGAGATATGATAAAGGTCTATAAAATACTGAGTGGAGTAGTTATGGTTCGTTTGTTTACTCTTTCCAAAAATACTAGGACTCGGGGGCATGCAACGAAGCTACTATGTAGTAAATTTAAAACAAAATGGAGAAAATTTTCTTTACCCATTGTGCAGTTAAGCTCTGAAATTCATTGCCAGGGTTTCAAAAAAAGGTTTGGGTAACTTCCTAAACTTTTGTTTTTTTTTAAAGTTCAGTAAGTTTTTATTGTTTTTGCAAAACAAAACAGTTAACAAAGGTACCTTTGAGTCTCTGGTGATCTACAGGCAGGAGTGATCCCTAGTCGCTCCTGGTTCTACAGTCTCTGCCATCAAAATGGCTGCCATGAGGCTGCCTGGAGATTGGACCAGGCGTGGGCAGGTTTAGTGGTTAGTCATGGCAGGGGCAAGTGTGTATGCTATGGGTAAAGAGTACATTTGTTTTAGCCACAAATATATGGGCATTTTTGGCTGAAACTAAAACAAGACCAAATACAGATTTTATACTGCTTTGGGCAGTGAAACTGAACTTCAGGCAACCTCTTATCAACTTATGACAGCCATAGCCCTAGTGTGTACCTGGACATGCAGGTTGATGCCAACTTATGCTAGTACTGTATTTCCCCACATATAGGGCGCCCCTCTACATAAGCTGCAGAAAAGGGCAGCCTATGTTTAAAAATCGGAAGATAAATCGCCCCATGGTATTAGCTGCAGCTTATCTTCCAGTTCCTCCCCTGCCTTTTAAAATCTCTCCCCCCCCCCCCACCGGATGGCAAATCTCCAAATCTCCAGCAGTGTAGGGCAGCCGTGATCTCTTCAGCATCTGGCCTGCCCCCGCACCGCCCGCTGAATGGCAATCAGCTCTTGCGGGACTTGCGAAAACTGATGTCCGCTGTCCAGGGGGCTCTGAAAAAGGTACCGGGGGGGGGGAGTAAGGAAGCCATTGAGCGCCAAGAAGCAGCGCCAAATCACACAGCTGCTCGTGCCACTCCAATGAGGAAATTCAATTGCGCAGCTGGTTAGCAGAGGGGCAGGAGTTTGAAAAGCTTGCTCCTGCCCGCTGCACGTCCACCACGGATCGGCAGAGGTATGATAGGGCAGGGAGGAGACGGGGGGCAGAGCCTTGCGGCAGCGGCCTTAAAAAAATTCTGGGAGGGGGCATTGACCCAAATATAAATTGGGACCCCCATTTTTGGACCAATTTTTGGGCCCAAAAATCCCAGTTTATATTTGAGTATATACAGTACCATAAATTCCAAATCAAAATAAAAGTGAGAATCAGTTTATATCAAATCTATTAGTCTGAAAGTCAAAAATCAATAATGACCTCAAACACACCAAGTTTTAAATGTTTAAATTTTTAACTGATGTTTTCTGTGATGAATATCAAAAGTGTCAAAAATAAGCCACCGCAATATGACATGCCAGCAGGGTAGGGGAGCATCCTAGGGGGCACTGCTGTGAACTTCTCATTAAAGGTGTCAGGTACACACCTCACCATAATGCCTGTACATTCCCCAAAACCTACGGTACCCACCTATCTACCACCCCAAAAGCCCTTATGTCTGCAGGTATTATGTGTGCAAATAAATATGATTTAGTATGAACATGATATACGATACTAGTATTATGTGTGTGTATATAAGCAGGATTATCAACTATGATATAAATGTGTATGTATACGTAGGATGATTGATTATGGTATAAATGTGTTTGTATTGAATGTCATCTCAAAAGCTAACTTTGCATTGTAGCACCTTTTCAGAAGCTCATGTAAGCTGCTCTGAATTGACTCCCTAGACATTAGTAGCGGTATAGAAGCTTTCAATAAACATTCAAACTTGGTCAAAGTCACAAGGAGGATCCTTACGAGAATTGAGATATGAACTCTAACTCATAAACCACTACACACTATTCTTACACGCCAGCCTTTCTTCAGAAAATATGGTTTATGTTTACGCAATCCCAGATATACCATCTTCCCATGATACAGCCAAAAGTGGCTAGGTCCAAGATAGTAGAAAGAGAAGGATAGCAAAAAGTGCTGAACAAAACAGCATGCAAACAACAAAGAAATGCAATGGCCTGAAGAACGGGGACTAAATTATTCTTTATTCGGATGACCCAACATGGCCTGAGACAGGCTTCTTGCCAAAACATGGGTCGTGTCAGGTCATCCAAATAGAGATGGTCTCCATTCTTCAAGCCACTGTGATTCTTTGTTGTTTACGACCAAAGTGGCTTTCATATATAAAAACACACAATAAAAATAGTATGTATTTCCCCTGTCCCTAGTGGACTCAGAATCTAATTTTTAAAAGTTACTGGATTCTAATTGGAATAAAAGATTGTTCGAGGTGAATCATACTATTGAAACAAGGCTGCCAACACTGCTGCTTATAGGGGGGGAGGAGAAACTTTAGCAGTGCAGTTGAGAAAAGATACTATCACTTTCCACATACAAATTTACATTTCTGGCATGAAATCTGGATATTTAACTTCATGCAAGCCAACAACTTCAGAGGGGTAGCCAAGTTATCCTGAGGCAGATGGAACTTTATAGATTAATCAATTGAGGCAGGAGTGTGGAGCCTGAGTCATGGAGTCAGAGTCAGAAGCAATTTTGGGTGGAGTCGAAGTTGGTAAAAATGTACTGACTCCAGCTCCAAAATAAAAAATAAAGACTTACAAAATGATAAATGTACCATATATTATACTTCATTTACCAAATTCATATACTTATGTATTTAGATTTACCAGTGCTTTAGGTTCAGGACAAAGATATGTGTATAGCTGCATCAGATTTCCCCATGAAGAAAAAATGTTGGTATTACCTTTGTAGACTAACCCTTGGGTGGCAATCATGCTTCCAATAGATAAAGGGAGAGCTGAAAAACAAAAGGAATGCTTTGTGGAGGAGAAATTTTATCCATTGTGTTTATTTTACAACCCCCCCCCCCCCAAAAAAAAAAAAAAAACAGTACACAGTAATGCAACTCAGCACATAAAAGTTGACAAACTAACAATACTCTCTTGGCAAAGTTAATAACTAGATCTTTCCTTTCAAACAGAGACCTTGCTAGATGTCAAATACAGCACAAGGTAACTTCACATGGACTTAGCTGTGCAGGAAATGTGAATCTCCTCATACACCCACCATATAGTGCAAAAATGTGCAAAGGTCTGTTTTTTTCTTTTGATAACTACATAGCCTAATGCAACACAAGCAGCGCTGTTACAAACATATTCTGTAGGTCAATGCTAAGGATAACAAAGTTTCCTTCCTTGGACCAGAAGGAGATACTGAAAAACCACTGGAAGAGATCCCAAAACAACACCCAAAGACCCACTCAGTGTGTGAATCAGTTGAGTGGAGTGGACTAACTGGGGGGTGGAAATGGGCCCGGAGTTTGCTCAGCAGAATTTCCCAGACCACCTCTTCCTCTCAACACATTGACACGCTGCCACCACCACCACTAGGAACACCTCACTGGGTAGGCCAGCTATGCTATAAACTTTATAAAACACATTATTATATTTTCTTATAAAGCACATATTTTAACTGAACTCTCTGACATCCTCAGCCTTTCCATTCACAAAAATAGAAGGAAGAAAAGTTCCCATTTCCTGCTGTCTCATGTCCCCGGCCTATACAATATTTTTTTCTGCAGACCCTTCAAAAGTCTGACCAAAATCCTCGTTTCACTTGCATTATAAAGTACTGAGGATGCCATCTCTCCCCAATCCCAGGTCCTAAAGTCTAAGACAGTAGCGCAAACTAATGCTGCCAGATTCAGGAAAAAAAATTTTGATTCGATTCAGCCTATTGAATTGGTTTTTCAATTTGATTTTCCTGCCCAGTTGGGTGATTTTTTTCAAAAATCCTGGTAGGTTTTATAGCTTTTTCACCCCCTTTGGCTTCTCCTAACCACACTGGCGCTGTGGTGTAAATAAAATAAAGAAACAAAAAGGACTTTTCCTCTCTCTGTTAAATCCTAGCTCACGTTTGCAGTCCAACACCAGCTCTGGCAGGATACACATTTCAAATCTGACATATTGTAATCACAAAACAGAAAATAAAATTAATTTTTCTACCTTTTGTTGTCTGGTTATATTTCAAATCTTGTTGGTCCAAGGCTCTGGTTTTCTTCTGATAACTTGCTTGCCAGGGTCTCCTTCTTTCTTCATGCTAACCATCCATCTGCCAACTCTGTCCTCCCTTTCCAATTCCCTTCCCTCCCCAGGAAGTCTGGTATCTTTCCTTTTTTTCATCTCCCTCCACAGATCCACCTTTTCTTAACTACCCTTTCATCCGGCATCTCTCCCTCCTTCCTCACCACCCCAGAGTCCACCATCTCTCCCTTTCTTTTCCCAATTACCTTCCTATCCAGTATCTCTATCCCTCCTCCACACCATCCCTTGTGTCCAATTTCTCTCCCTTTCTGTTCCTTCCCTCCCTCCCTAAATCCCATGGTCCATCATCTCTCTCCCTCTTCTCTATTTTCAGACCCATTATTTCTTCCCCCCCAAAGTTTGGCATATGCACGTCTCTTTGAACACCCCCTTCCCTCCGTGTACTTCTAAACCAGGGTCCCCCCCAAAGGCCTGTCCCCCCTTAAAGGTCTGCCTGTCCCCCCTTGAAGGCCTGCACCCCCCTTGAAGGCCTGTCCCACCCTCTTGTAGGCCTGTCCCCCCTTGAAGGTCTGCACCCCCCGAAGGCCTGCACCCCCCCGAAGGCCTGTCCTACCCCCTTGTAGGCCTGTCCCACCCTTGAAGGCCTGCCTGCCTGTCCCCCCCTTGAAGGTCTGCAACCCCCGAAGGCCTGTCCCCCCCCTTGAAGGCCTGCACCCCCCCCCGAAGGCCTGCACCCCCCCCGAAGGCCTGCACCCCCCTTGAAGGCCTGTCCCACCCCCTTGTAGGCCTGTCCCACCCCTTGTAGGCCTGTCCCCCCCCTTGAAGGCCTGCCTGCCTGTCCCCCCCTTGAAGGCCTGTCCCCCCCCTTAAAGGTCTGCACCCCCCGAAGGCCTGCACCCCCCCGAAGGCCTGTCCCACCCCCTTGTAGGCCTGTCCCACCCCCTTGTAGGCCTGTCCCCCCCCTTGAAGGCCTGCCTGTCCCCCCCTTGAAGGCCTGTTTCTCCCCCTTGAAGGCCTGCACCCCTTGAAGGCCTGTCCCACCCCCTTGTAGGCCTGTCCCCCCCTTGAAGGCCTGTCCCCCCCTTGAAGGTCTGCAACCCCCGAAGGCCTGTCCCCCCCCTTGAAGGCCTGCACCCCCCCGAAGGCTTGCACCCCCCCCGAAGGCCTGCACCCCCCTTGAAGGCCTGTCCCACCCCCTTGTAGGCCTGTCCCACCCCCTTGTAGGCCTGTCCCCCCCCTTGAAGGCCTGCCTGCCTGTCCCCCCCCTTGAAGGCCTGTCCCCCCCCCTTAAAGGTCTGCACCCCCCGAAGGCCTGCACCCCCCCGAAGGCCTGTCCCACCCCCTTGTAGGCCTGTCCCACCCCCTTGTAGGCCTGTCCCCCCCTTGAAGGCCTGCCTGTCCCCCCCTTGAAGGCCTGTTCCTCCCCCTTGAAGGCCTGCACCCCTTGAAGGCCTGTCCCACCCCCTTGTAGGCCTGTCCCCCCCTTGAAGGCCTGCCTGTCCCCCCTTGAAGGCCTGTCCCTCCCCCTTGAAGGCCTGCACCCCTTGAAGGCCTGTCCCACCCCCTTGTAGGCCTGTCCCCCCCTTGTAGGCCTGTCACACTCCCTTGTAGGCCTGCCCACCCCCTTGTAGGCCTGCCTGTCCCCCCCTTGAAGGCCTGCACCCCCCCGAAGGCCTGTCCCCCCCTTGAAGGCCTGCCTGTCCCCCCTTGAAAGCCAGCCTGCCTGCCTGCCTGCCCACCCGCCCCACCCTAAAGGCCTGATGCCCCGCCCCGAAAGAACGCTCGCCCCCCTGGCCTCCCCGCACCACCTATGAAGCAGCCGCAGCAGGATCGCGACGTCAGCGATCCCTGCGCTGCTTAGGCGCTGCTTCCTGCGCCGCGGTCCCGCCCCTCCTCTGACGTCAGAGGAGGGGTGGGACCGCGGCGCAGGAAGCAGCGCCCAAGCAGCTCAGGGATCGCTGACGTCGCGATCCTGCTGTGGACTGCTTCATAGGTGGTGCAGGAAGGTCAGTGGGGCAAGCGGTCCTTCGGGGGTGGGGGGGACTGAACGGCAAAGCCGGGAGCACCCCCTCAGGGCTGGCACCTGGGGCGGACTGCCCCTCCCGCCCCCACCCTTGGTACGCCACTGCACTACTGCCACCGGCAGGCCAGATGCATCCCTCCTGCCGGACTCTTTTTGGGAAAGGTACAGGGGTGTGGTGGTGGTGGTGGCTTAGGAGTGCCATAAAAAAATGTAGATGGAGGGAGAGGGGAGATGGGAAGCTGGTGGACTGGAGGAGAGATGGGGAGAAGATAGATGGGAGAAATGAACTTGGTGGAGGGAGGAGATGGACTTGGGGGAGATCATGGAGAGGGAAGATGGGGGAAGGATAGAAGAAATAAGGATCTAAAAACAGGAGAGGGAGAGAGATGGTGAACAATGGGATTTAGGGAGGGAACAGAAAGGGAGAGAATTTGGACACAAGGGATGGTGTGGAGGGGGGATAGAGATACTGGATAGGAGGGTAGTTGGGAAGACAAAGGGAGAGATGGTGGACCCTGGGGTGGTGGGAAAGGAGAGAGAGATGAAGGATGAAAGGGTAATTCAGAAAAGGTGGATCTGTGGATGGAGATGAAAAAAAAGGAACGATACCACACCTCTGGAGGAGGGAAGGGAAAAGGAAGGGGAGAACAGAGATAGAAGATGGATGGTTAGCACAAGAAAGAAGGAGACCCTCGCAAACAAGTTATCAGAAAACAACCGGAGCCTGGGACCAATACGATCTGAATAATAATCAGACAAAAGGTAGAAATCACTGGGATACAGCAACAACTCAATATGGAATACAGAGTAAACACTTCTCCATCAAATCCCAGCCCCACGCCCCATCATATCATATAATAGAAAGAAAACAGTAAAAAACAAAACAAAACACCATCACAATGAACACCATGTGGAAGTCCCATTGTGGTTCCTGCAAAGAGACTCCCAAAGAACCCCACAATCCCCCCTCCCCCCCCACACACACACCAACATGTCCTGGAGGACCCCCAGTCAGACAGTCAAATTTTCAAGATATCCCTAATGAATATGCACGAGGCAGATTTGCATATATAAGAAGTGACAGACATACAAATCTGCCTCATGCATACTCATTAGGGATATCTTGAAAACCCAACTGGCTGGGAGTTCTCCACAACACCTTTAAGAACTACTGGAATAGTGTAATTATGTAACCAAATATGGGTTCTGAATCAAATATATCCAATTTAAACATTTGTTATGGATATCCTGAAAACTAGTCCAGCATGTAACACTGGAGGACCAGATTTTTATCAAACTAAGGCAAGGAGACACTGCTCCCCTGACACCCCTCTTATTTCCTTCTCAAGTCACTGACAGGAAGCTGGAGACTCTTGCAATGTGGGGTCAGCCAGGCTCATGTGAATCTTACTCTTCATCACACATTTCTTGATTAGAAAGCAGGCACAGAAGAGAGAGAGTCAGTCACTTTGTTCCCTCTGCTGGTGGCCTCCCTGTTCTGTTCCAGTGGCAACAAAGGGAGAAGATCCATGTTATATAGAAGTTTCAGGGCCAGTGAACTCCCCGCCATTGGCCAAAACTCCAAATGGCCTCAGGTGGAGTTCTTAGAGTGATGTATCACAAACTGTGTGCCTCCTGAGATTTCAGGTGTGCCGCGACATACTGGGAGGGAGGAGGAGAGGCACCGGCACTGGCTGACTGCCTACAGGGCAAGAGGCATGTCCTGTAGGCAATCAGCCAGCATTGGCACCTCTTCTTCTCTCTGTGCCTCTTCTCTGCTGGCACCCCCCACTAGTGGCTCAAGGCCCGTCTGGAGGGCCTATGCGCATGTGCGAACATAGACATGGTATCACAGCAACATCTGTGCACTTCCAGATGCAAGCCGCAGCCACTCCATTTACTGTGCCATGGCTCGACAAAGTTCACAGGACATTGTCTTAGAGGCTTCAAAAACATTTTAGGCAAACCATGTGGCTGGCTACATGGGAAATTTCAAGTCATGTTGGTTTCATGCAGAACATCATTGGGTAAAAAAAAAAAAAAAGAAGTCTCCCATATGACTCATACGCTCACAAAATACACATGATAATTGTTAGCTAAAACCAGTTTCAGTACCTTACCAAGTAAGATCATAAGTTTGAGTTACCTCTTTGCCAGAAGCTTTCTTCCTTGCATTCCTGTATAATCTTTGCTACATCTTCTCTGTCAATGTGCGCATTGGATATAGGACAATGACGCCAACCCTAAAAATAAATCAAATTTATGGGAACCACGCTGAGTATTGGTTTATAAGCTGAATATCAAAAGCCTTGTACTCATCTAATATCTAACCTTTAATTAATGAATCATTAATTACATATTGGCAGTTCTACTCGATCTCTGATGGAGAGATTTTGTATAAACATGGTTGTTAGCCCTAAGTCGCTTTATACATTTCCCTTACATTTCATAAGTAAATCTGACTTACAATTAGCTAAATTAGAAACATAGAAACATAGAAAAAAGCAGCAGAAAAGGGCTATAGCCCACCAAGTCTGCCCATTCTAAGTATCCCCTTCATAGATACTTCATAGATACTTGTGGAATTGGAAATGTGCTAAGTTCCCAGTGTCAAAGATACTCCAAGATACAAGGGTGAGCTGGGCCTTTTACACCTCAAGCTATTAACAGGGCATGTGTACTGCATCATTTAATGATTTGAGAAATAAAGAAGTATTTCTGATCCAGTCACTGATCTAGAGACCGCCACTCATTTTAGTTATAATCTTCATTCTAAACCATGGCACTTTTGTTTAGAGATTGAGAAACACATATGCACTTTAAACCTGTGCAGAATACATGATGTACAAACAAATGCTCTCCTGTGCTTACCCCATATAAGCAAGAAGGGAGTGATCATCATGATTTCCTGCCTGACCCAACTACCAAGGCCTTTCTGACTTGGGCAGACAAAGGCATACAATTTTTTTTTTCATGTTCTTACCAAAGAGAGCAAAATGTGGCTATCTTTTAGTTCTGAAAAGGCCTATGTAACCATTTTTCTATATTCTGGGGGCTGGCATTACAGGCTACAAGTGATCCAAAGGAGGTCACAGGGTTTCCTTAAGCCAGAGGTCCTCAAATACAGGCTACAACTGGTCTTTTATTTGAAGTTTCAAAAGGCATTTGATAAAGTACCTAATGAAAAAAAAATAAGAAAGTCATGGGATAGGATGTAATGTCCTATTATGGATTAAGAACTGGTTAAAAGATAGAAAACAGAATAGGCTTAATTACATTGGTTCCCAGTGTATCTCAGAATTCAATTCTAAGTGCATTTGTATTACATTTAGGATCTTATTTGGCATTTTCATCACTTTGATTCCTTTAGACTGGAATGTGCATAGGTCCCATCTTGCCAGAAGTTCTCAAAAAACTTACACATTGCCCTCTCTCAGTGGTTAAAACAGAACCTTCAAGAGATTTAGTAATTCTTTTGCTTTTAAATTAACCAAATTCTGGAATGTTTTACCACTTACATTAAAGAAGTTTAGGTTCTTTTGCTTTATTCTGGAAAGCTCTGAAAACCTTTTTGTTTGCTAAATATTTTGGAAACTAACTATTCTAGTCTACTTTTCCTTATCAAGTTTATATATTACATTACTGTTAACCGAGCTGAGCTCCTTTTGGTTGATGACCCAGTCTATAAAACAAAGTTTTAGTTAGTTAGCGAGTGTGGAAGTCCTTGGACAGATTGGCCAGTAATAACCACTACTGAAGAGATTGCTGAAGTGTTGGGGTTACTTGTATTTTTGGGATAGCTTGAGACTATTGGGTCAAAAGTGTCCACTGAAGTATCCTGAGATATCAACAGGCATATAGAGTTATATAAAAGTATTCTTGATTATTGTAATGTTATTTATTTGGGTGCTTTTAAGGAAATTGAGAGTGGTTCAAAACAACGCAGTTCGATTGATCTTTGGATTGAAAAAATGGGAGCATATTACACCATATTATTTGAAACTCCACTTGCTGCCAATTGAGGCCAGAGTTTTGTTTAAGTTTGCCTGCATTTGTTACAAATCAATTTTTGGTTGTCACCTGGATACTTTGTTTCCCATTTATCTTTGAACCACCTAAATAAGGTCATACACAGTTTGTCTGTTTACATTTCCTTCCGCTAAATTATGTTGTTACAAAAGATTTCTTTTCAAGCTGCCAAACTGAATGATTGGTTCAGTAAAATTATGCTAGGATCCTCTTCTTATCCTCTTCTTATCTTGATTTTAGAAAACTATTGAAGACCCAACTGTTTGAAAAATTTGTATCCTAACTGGTTGTTTTGTATAATAATTCTAAGCTTCCATCATGCAATGTATCTTCTTTTAAATTGTATTTTTACTGTATGGTCGGTTCTTATTTGTTGTAATCTGCTTAGAACCATTCTTTTAAATTGCATTTTTCTTTTAAATCATATTTTCTACTGTAGGACCAATTCTTATTTATTGTATTTTGTTTTGAATTGTTTTTTCCTTTTAAAATTTCTCTCTACTGTATGACTTGTGCTTATTTGTTGTAAACCGCCTAGAATCATTTTTTGGTTAGGCGGTATATAAAAATAAAATTATTATTATTATTATTATAAACTGTACACATGTGACCTAGAAGATGCATCATTTTGACGCACTGTGATGTGACAAAAGGAGGAGACCTTCCGGCAGATTTGAGCCACAGTGTTAAGTTGTTGTGGTAGAAATGCTCGAGCTTGGGTTGTGTCCAGAAGTGCTCCAATGAACTGCAGAGTTTGAATGGGTTGTAGATGAGATTTTTTTTTTTTTTAAGAACTACTCAGATTTGCAGTCAACTAAGAGCTGAACAGTTGCATTCAAGGCTCAATGAGATTTTTTAAGGTGTTTGGGCCTTGACTACTACTATTGATGCTGAAGCTAGTCCAAATGGTAGCACTCTGTTCTGCAAATGGCATTTTCCCTCTCAAAAGCAAAGATATTTCTTGTGGACAAAGAGGATAGGAATGTGTGTGTAGGCCTCAGATCTAGAGTGCAAAGCCAGTTTTATTACAAGAGATGTAATAAAAATCCTTTATCAAGTATTTGTTGAGAGCACAGAGCCCTCCAGTCTTTTCTGGTATGAGAAAATACTTGGAGTAGAACTCTCAGTCTATCTCCTACAGGAGGTACTTGTTCGATGGCAATAAGTTGGAGATCTTTTTCAAGGTAATATAAAGAAGACTCTCTAGGAGGGTGATTTGGAGGTCTCTTGTGGAGACAAAGGGCATAACCAAGGTTTATTTGCAAGATCTAACAATCTGTTAAGAGGAACCAACATTGATAACAATGAATGAGACAATCTCCTATTAGGAGAGTGGAAAGGAGAGGTTGGGGAATGTTGGCTAAGCTCTCTATTAGAAAGACTTTTGTCAAGTCAGAGATTGTGATTTTTTAGGATGATATTGCCTTGGATGCCTCCGAGTAGGAGATTTAGTAGACCAGGATGATGGATTATATCTGCATCTGAGATAGTATGATGAGCATTTAGGATTATAATGATTTGATGGTCGAGGTTTAGATGTCTTAGTAAAAGATAAGGTAGCCATTTAGTCTTCATGTCTCTCTTATTTCCAAACAATTAGTCTCCAAGACAAAGAATATTAGCTAGATGCTCTTGAAAATTAGCGTCCAGATCAGACACTCTGAGCCACGCTTGACGCCTCATAGCAAAAGAGACAGCTGATGTTCTTGACATGCCATAAAAGGCTATCTACTACTTTGTCTCCAACAGGTCACTGGAGATATGTTGAAATGTGTTTAAGTGGTCTTCATGTTGAAATGTGTTTGGTGCTCAAGATTAGCCAAATTTCTGAATCAGTTGCTTCATGTAGAATGTCATATAAAAATTATAATTGAGAATTCTACTAGACAGCATAGTGCTTCAAAAAACCCTACGTCCAAACTTGTCTAGGGTTCTTCCCTCTCTATTAGGTAGTGTACTGGCTTATGTTCTTGAGCTACTTGCTTTCTTGAGAGCTGCCAACAAATAGAAACCAATATTGTAACTAGGGTTCATTGAATTCCAGACAAGATTGGATTCTGTATAAAGTGTCCAGTTTGCATGGAGCTACTGGGACTAGAAGAGGAATGTCCCAGTTCTTAAACATAGCATCCTTCATGAGATTGCAGAAAAGGAATTTGAGGTAAACTTTTGTCCATGCCTTATGATCCAAAAATATCAAAATGTTCTTCTCTAGGCTCCAACTGACTCCATTTTGATTGGTGGAGACTGCTCCATGTATCTAATGAACTTAGTAAAATAATTTCCTTCTGGTGGTGATCTTCTGTGAGGAAGTGGAGAGGATGATCTGATGGAATTCCATAGAACTCCTCTACAGACAGTTTTGGGTAATCAGAAAAAGATATGTGAGATATGTCAGAGTCAGAGTCCTCAGTCCTCAATATTTTATCTGGGAGACAAACAACATCAAGATGACAGTTGTGCATTGAAAATTACTCTGGGATGTTGCTGGAGATGAACGTCAATGTCAAGCTGAAGAATACCGGGATTGAGAGGATGAACTGCTTGCCCTGGATCGGTAGCATGAAATATTGCTACTCTTTGGGTTTTGGCCAGGTACTAGTGACCTGGATTGGCCACCCTGAGAACTGGGTACTGGGCTTGATGGACCAGTAGTCTGACCCAGTAAGGCTATTCTTATGTTCTAACTTCAGTGTCTGGAAGAAGGAAAAATTATGTTCTTACCTGTTAATTTTCTTTCCTTTAGAAGCAGCAGATGAATCCAGAGACCAATTGGATAGCACACATCTACCAGCAGGCGGAGAGAGAAACTGATTAACAGGTGGTCCTATTGGCTGGCACTCCTCCTGTATCTTTAGTATAGCTCCTTGCCCAAGCAACTGTAACCATCAATAAGCATAGCACATAAAAAACTTCTTTCCCATAACAAATCTCAAAAGGCAATAATACAGAATAAAAACCATCAATAACAACAAACTTCGAAAGTTGCAAAAGAAACAACCAATATACAATATCCAGAAAGGGTGGGGCTCTGGATTCATCTGCTGTGTCTAAAGGAAAGAAAATTAACAGGTAAGAACATAATTTTTCCTTTCTTAGCAACAGCAGCAGATGACCAATGGGATGTAGCAAAGCAATCCTCAATCTGGGTGGGAAGCAAATGCCACCTCCGCAACAACCGAAGCATTAAGCACATCCACCGCATGCGCCCTCACATCCAACCGGTAATGCTGAAATAAAGCACTCTTGGAAGACCAAGTAGCTGCGAGACAAAACTCCTCCAAGGAAAAAAACCTCTGGACCAAGTCCAAGAAGTAGCCATTGTTCTGGCGGAATGGTCATGATGTTCTTTCACCAACTGCTTCCCTGCCATCAAGCAAGCATAAATAATGTCCTCCTGGATCCATTGAGCGATGGATGCATTGGTCGCCGCCATACATTTGAGGCGTCCCTTGAAGAATACAGAAAGGTGATCTAAACAACCAAAAGTCGTTAGAAACCTAGTTCGCGGAGAACGCTACTCACTTTCAAAAAAATGCAGTGAATAAAAGCACATCTCCCCATTTCTCCTCCCAGGAAGAAGGAAGGAAAAGTGAGAGTGTCATAAAAGAAAGGATGACACCTCCTTAGAAAGAAATTGTGGTACCGTCCAAACTAACACCCCAGATTTTGTCAATCAGAAATAGGAATCCCCGCCGAACAAGGCCTGCAACTCAGAAAACCACCAAGCTAAAGCCATGGCCACAAGAAACCCCGTGTTCAACGGCTCAGCCCTTTAGAGTCTCAAAAGACAAGGATGAAATGAAGCCTTTGGTAAACTGCAGAGCAAAACAAAAGATGCAAGACTCTGGATGGTGGGACAGACCGAGGCACTGAACACACCAGTTATGGGGGTCAGTAACTAATACGGTCCTGTTATACCAAGTACACCATTTGAAGCAATTGGACGGTTTAGACATTGAGAGAGAAACTGCTGACACGAGTTCAAAGGACTCAACGGTCCAATGAGGTCGAGTAGATGGAATGCCCAAAAATTTGTTGATGCTCCCAGCCTGAAAATAGGCTGTGAGGTGCCAGAAGGCTCGAAAACCAAAAAATGGTAAATATGAAAAATATTTATGGTACCAAGAGTAAAATAAGGAAGACATTTCAAGAGAATAAACTACAAAAATAATAATAGAAAGGAAAAAATAGTTAAACAATTTGATACACTTGGAAGAACTCCAAAAAATCACAGCTTCTCAGCTCCATGGAAACAAGCTAATGTTGGGAGGGATTTGGGAAGAAAATCAGTGCATCCACCATACAGACAGTCTTGAGACTCTGAAGAGTTTTAAAGTGACAGTACACTTTTTGCACTGTCCATATTGGGCTCTGTGGATGGCATCACCTGGATGTGAGAATATGTTGCCTACTTGTCCTGGGATAAAAATATGTGATCTTGTATTTTAGAATCTTGGTGTTGGGGGCCCGAGTTTGTGCCCTCCCAACTTGAAACACTGAGCATGGATATAGACAACTCCTCTCTAATCTAACCCAGTGTATTGAAGGGTGTTCAGTGTAATATTCACTCATGGCTTTCAATATCTCAGCTCAATGATATATACGTGGACTAGGGAGTCTCACCCTTCCCCTTTCTTTACTGGACTGAAGTAAAACTCATTTTACTTTAGGTTTTCTAATCCCTTTTTTTTTTTTTTTTTGCTTGGAATGGGCAATGTGGGCAAAAAAAAAAAAAAAAGCAAAAATTTAGGAAGATCAACCTTCCAAATGGTATCTCGAGTCTGAATTATTACTAAAATCTGTTCTTTTCTTTTTAAGCATATGGCAACCTGCAACTTTTGTGGTACTCTTAATACTATAAAGACATAAAAATAAGTTATATATGGCCTATCTTGTATCCTTTTCTACAAATCTGAAAACAAAATCCAAAGCTTAGACTGGTAAAATGGCCAGATTTTTATAGCACAGGCTCTAGCTCTGCGAGGCTACAGTTAGTGGAAGTCCAGAACTATTTCTCGGGTCTCTTAAGAAAGCAGAATGCTTATGTGAAGAGTCTAGTAGTTAGAGCAGCTGCCTCAGCACCCAAAGGTTGTGAGACTGGACAAGTCACTTAATTCTTCATAGCCCCAGGTACAAAATGAGTACCTGTCTAAAATACGTAAACCTCCGATTATAACCAGTATATCAAGTCCCATCCCCTTTACCTATTTGATAAAAGCAACATAGATGCCTCTGTGCTTTCATAAAGTAAGCTTCCAAATCCAGACCCAATAAAATGCACATATTTACACCTGTTAAGAATTGGTGGAGGAGTTAGCTTTTTAGAAACGTCCTCTGACATTTTTCGAGACACCACCACCCTGTGAGTTTTTGAATTTAAAATCCGGTTCCCTGAAGCAGGATCGAAACGGGCCACGTTGGAACCCCTGACTAAGATAAGTCTTTTGTTTAAAAGTTCATAGTGGCATAAGAACAGTTTTTGACTGCTTTGGGCAGCGAAGAAAAGCATACTTATACTACTGGAATATATGCAATGACTGGGTGGTGAGGCGATATTATCGGGGCCTCGGCCCCTTGTTTTTGCCTCCATGTCTCTGAGCATATTTTTTCACGTTTAAGAATGACTGTGAAAAGTGTATAAGGAGAGAGTTTAATAGTTCGAGTGAGTGATTTTTTTTTTTTTTTTTTCTTAATATATTCCCTTTAATCAGTCTGCATATTTACACCTGTAGCATACAAACACACAACTCCACCACTGCTCTGCCCAAACTATGTCCCCAGGAACATATACACATGGTGCATGTATAAATACACACACACAGTATATATTGCTGTGTAATTTTATTAGAAAAAAAACCCCACTTTACACCACTACCCCAAAATGCCAACAGTAAGCAGTTAGGTTTGTAATTAAGCAAAAATCTAGTCAGCTGTTAGCAAACAGGATTTTCATAAGTTAGCAACCTTGCTTGATCCAAAATGACAACTTCAAAAATCCCTGAAAAGGCACATCTATAGAAAATCTGCAATAGCAATGGACTAAGCCCAGCTAGATCTTTTATTACAGGCTAGACATACCACATATTTATAAATTATTTCTTGACAGAGCACAATAATATTGCACATCCTAGACCAGGGGTGTTAAAGTCCCTCCTCGAGGGCCGCAATCCAGTCGGGTTTTCAGGATTTCCCCATTGAGATATATTAGCATACAATGAAAACAGTGCATGCAGATAGATCTCATGCATATTCATTGGGGAAATCCTGAAAACCCGACTGGATTGCGGCCCTCGAGGAGGGACCTTGACACCCCTGTCCTAGACAAACCGCCAGCTTTTTAATAAACTCAGCAATCATGATTATCATCCCAATACCATCCGTGCTGTACAAATACATAATCAAAATCAAATTCTGTATGTGCTGTGGGTTCATCGAGTTAATGAAGCTATTAGGACCTATTGTTTTCTGTTTTGACTAGAGAGCTGCACGGGAATGGGGACGACGGGAATCCCGCGGGACTCGCGGGGATCCCACGGGTTCCCCCTTTGGGAATACTTCCGGTCGGCTGTGTGCGGCAGGGCAGGTAGGGAGAAGGCAATGGAGAGGGGGGGGAGATCAGTCACCGGTGCAGCCATGGGGGGAGTGTGCACAGCCGGTCAGGTCCCCTTACCCTTTTGGCGCTTCCCCCGACCGACCGACAACAGGCCCGGCCAACATACCTCCCTGCCCTGTAGCCGCGAATCTAAATTACCTTCTTACAGCAGCTTCAATACTCCAGCTGCTGTAAGAAGGTAATTTAGATTCGCGGCTACAGGACAGGGAGGTTTGTCCGACCGGGCCTGTTCTGTTGTCGGTCAGGTGGGGAAGCGCCACAAAGGTAAGGGGCAGGGAGGGAGAAAGGGAGGAAAGGTGGAGTGGAGAAGAAAAGACGCTTAAGGGAAATGGGTAAAACTGAGGGGGGAGAAGGCCGCTGAAAGCACTGGGGAAGACAAAGGGGTGAAGAAGGACACTGAAATGACATGGGGAAAATGGGAGGGGGGAGAAGGATGCTGAAAGCACATGGGGAAGACAGAGGGGGGAGAAGGACGCTGAAAGCACATGGGGAAGACAAAGGGGTGGAGTAGGACGCTGAAAGCACATGGGGAAGACAAAGGGGTGGAGAAGGACGCTGAAAGCGCATGGGAAGACGGGGGGAAGAAGGACGCTGAAAGGACATGGGAAGACGGGGAGAAGAAGGACGTTGAAAGGGCATGGGGAAGACGGGAGAGAAGGACGCTGAAAGGACATGGGGAAGACGGGGGGAGAAGGACGCTGAAAGGATATGGGGAAGACGGGGGGAGAAGGACGCTGAAAGGATATGGGGAAGACGGGGGGAGAAGGACGCTGAAAGAACATGGGGAAGACGGGGGGAGAAGGACGCTGAAAGGACATGGGGAAGACGGGGGGAGAAGGACGCTGAAAGGACATGGGGAAGACAGAGGGGGGGAGAAGGATGCTGAAAGGACATGGGGAAGACAGAGGCGGGAGAAGGATGCTGCCTGACAGGACACGGTGAAGATGGGGGGGAGAAGGACGCTGAAAGGACATGGGGAAGACTGAGGGGGGAGAAGGATGCTGAAAGGACATGGGGAAGACAGAGGGGGGAGAAGGATGCTGCCTGACAGGACACGGGGAAGATGGGGGGGGGGAGAAGGACGCTGAAAGGAAATGGGGAAGAGAGAGTGGGGAGAAGACGCTGGCAGGGAAGAAGACAGAGATGCCAGACTATGGGGGGAGCGGAGGGAAGAAGATGGGTGCCAGACCAATTTGGGAGGGGGGAGAAAGGGAGAGGCACAGTAACAGAGCAAATGGAAGACGCAGAGAGAAGAGAGACAGTGGATGGAAGGAATTGAATGAGAACATGAGGAAAGCAGAAACCAGGCAACAAAGGTAGGAAAAAAATTATTTTCTTTTTTTTTTTGCTTCAGGATAAAGTAGTATATTAGTTGTGTTGATAAAAATTTATAAACATTAGAGGCTCTGGTAGAAACCCGTTTACAAAGTATGTATTCTTCCCAATTAATATTTCCAAATTAATAAAGTCTTTTTGCTTATTTTTAAATGGGTTTCTACCAGAGCCTTTAATTCAGTAGCATAATTAAATGAAATAACTATTTCTGTAGTTTATAGGGACTGGCGGGGATGGAGGGGATTCCTCGCGGGGACGGAGGGGTTTCCTCACGGGGACGGGCGGAAACGGAGGGGATTCCTCGCGGGGACGGGTGGGGATGGAGGGATTCCTCGCGGGGATGGGTGGGAGTCCTCACGGGGACGGGTGGAACTTTGGTGGGGAAGGGTGGGATTTCTGCCCCCGCGCAACTCTCTAGTTTTGACTGCTGCTATTCTCCCCACCTGTCAGGAGCTGTGACCTAGCCCAGCCGGTTCATAGACAACCCCGCGAAAGACAAAGGTGCGCGCCGACAACTGAGCGCAAGACGGAGGCACGCGCCAAAGAAAATTACAGTTTTTAGGGGCTCCGACAGGGGTTTTTGTTGGGGAGCCCCCCCATTTTACTTAATGTGGGGGGTTACAACCCCCCAAACCCCCCACAATGCCCCCACAATGCAGCGCGATCTCTATTAAGTAAAGTGGGGGGGGTTCCTCCCCACGCCCCCCCCGTCGGAGCCCTAAAAACAGTAATTTTCTGCGGCGTGCACCTCCGCGATGCGCTCAATTGTCTGCGCGCACCTTTGTCCCGGCGTGCTTTTGACCTGACACCAGCCCAGCCTCACCTAATAATTGCATCACTCGTGTTTCTTACTACTTTCAAAGTTTACTGTAATCACTAAACCTATTACTTCAGCGGCACATGAGAAGTTATTATACCAATCAAAGGAACCAATTCTGTGGGTGCTTGAACAGCCTCTAAAAAAAATTTTTTTAAGGAGGGGGAGGTATAGCATCCCCAGTAATAACACAGTAAATGACAGCAGATAAAGACCTGAACAGTCCATCCAATCTGCCCAAAAGTTAGGTTCTATGATTCCAATTTGAATACAAATTTCTCCACCAACCTAAAATGAAAGAAACTGCTTGACAAATTTAAATCCCTGGATGAACAGAAAACCATGTCATTTGCACATGATTGGACGCTGTACAGTCAAACTTTGAATTCTTACAAATATTTACAACCCACCCAAAAATGCGCAATAAAACTATAAGATTGTGAACCCTTAGCACAAGAAAAATAAATATTAAGATTAAAAAGAAGCCCTCTAGCTATCGCAAGTTCCTGAAGTAACCGAGCCAGCTGTGGCCTGCTGCTCACTTACTTGCTTTTTCCCAGCTTCAGGCTGCACCACTGGAGCCTGTGTGGGTGGGGAAGCCATATCGCGTGCTAGAAGGCGAACGCCAGATCCTGGTACACAAGCTACTTTGCGGCAGATTTGCTTACTGACGGGCTGGAAGCGGCGTTTTAAACTCAGTACTTTCGTTTACTCTAATCCCAGTCGGAAGGCTCACCTAGCGAGCATGCGCAGACCAGCGAGCACCGCTTCATTATCCCCTGAGTAGAGCAAAGTTGACCTACTAAGGTAGAACGGGGCGCGGGGCGTGTACCAAAACTCCCTCCCCGTAAGTCCATCATGCCAGCCTATGCGGGTGGAGGGAGGGATTCGTGCATTTTATTTTTTTTTTTAATCGTATTTTTATTAACAGTGAAAATACACCGCCCAACAGGGCACAACAACAAACATCTGTAAATCAAAAGTGGTCCAATACAAGCGGAGTGCTGGAACAGAAACAAAGCCTCCCCAAGGTATCCCCCCTTACATGTACATTATGCATATAGGGGGGGGGAAGGGAGATGTCTGGGGTTCTGATTCGTGCATTTTATAACTTTTTTTTTTTTAATTTTTATTTAATTCTCAGTAGAAGTTTAATATAGCTTCTATTTTTTTAATTACTACTATTTTATCATTCCTATGGCGCTGAACCTGCATGGAACAGAAGCTACAATTCTAGCTACCTTACAGGTCATTTTTGGGTAGGACTTTTATGTTTCAAGCAAGTAAACAGCAGTCCTGGTTTGGTAATTACGTTAGTGTAGCTAAGATGACCTACAGCACTTTTCGGAAAGAAATGAAAACTGTACTATTTGGTAGATACATTTCCTAAATAGAAATTACATTAATTGTAATAATTATTTAATAATTGCAATAATTCTATTCTGTTTATCCTTAAGAATTATACTGTACTATTACTATTTGTATTTTGTACTTCTCTGATTGTCCAGTCTCTCTGATGTAAACCGCTCAGAAGTCGTCAGATTGCGGCAGTATAGAAGAATAAAGTTATTATTATTATTATTGAAAGGCATAAGCAGCGCTGTACATTTAACATTCAACATATGGTCCCTGCATAGAAGAGCTTACAATCTAATTTGGACAGACAGGACATCTCAGGGTTGGGGAGAATCTGGTAGAAGAAATGATACAACAGGTAAAGGTAACGTGACCATTTATCCTTTTCATCAAAAGGGGACATCTATTAATTGTCAGTCCCGCCCCCAATCCCGCCCTAGCCCCACCTCCCCAATCCCGCCCACAATTTCTTCCATTCATTTTTCATGTCCACATAATATCTTAATACATAATGGTAACCATACAAAATTTTTTAAAACTACAAAGCACACTATACGCAGAGAAAATGTTAATTATTTATATTTGGGGGGTTTCAAAGATGTCAAGGCAGATGACTTTAAAATATGCAATGTCACCTCAGTAACTATAGAAAAATAGACACATATAGTGCAAAATATAGACAGCAGATATAATTTCTCAAAACTGACACATTTTGATCACTAAATTGAAAATAAAATCTTTTTTCTTACCTTTGCTGTCTGGTGATTTCATGAATCTGGTTGTGTTTCCTTCTGACTGTGTATCCTTTCTTTCATTTCTTTCTGCACTCAGGCCCAACAATTGTCCCTTTCTATTCCATCCCTCATAAGAACATAAGAACATAAGAAGTTGCTTCCACTGGGTCAGTCCAGACGAGGTCCATCCCGCCCAGCAGTCCGCTCCCGCGGTGGCCCATCAGGTCCGCGACCTGTGAAGTGGTTTCTGACCACTTCTATAACCTACCTCAAGTTCTATCTGTACCCCTCTATCCCCTTATCCTCCAGGAACCTATCCAAACCTTCCTTGAACCCCTGTACAGAGTTCTAGCTTATCACCTCCTCCAGAAGCTTGTTCCATGTGTCCACCACCCTCTGGGTAAAAAAGAACTTCCTAGCATTTGTTCTAAACCTGTCCCCTTTCAATTTCTCCAAGTGACCCCTAGTGCTTGTGGCTCCCCACAGTTTGAAGAATCTGTCCTTATTCACTTTCTCTATTCCCTTTAGGATTTTGAAGGTTTCTATCATGTCCCCTCTAAGTCTCCTCTTCTCCAGGGAGAACAGCCCCAGCATTTTTAACCTGTCAGCGTATGAGAAATTTTCCATACCTTTTATCAGTTTAGTCGCCCTCCTCTGCACTCCCTCGAGTACCGCCATGTCCTTCTTGAGGTACGGTGACCAGTACTGGACACAGTACTCCAGGTGCGGGTGCACCATTGCGCGATACAGCGGCATGATGACTTCCTTCGTCCTGGTTGTGATACCCTTTTTGATGATGCCCAGCATTCTGTTTGCTTTCTTTGAGGCTGTCGCACACTGCGCCGATGGTTTCAGTGATGTGTCGACCATCACCCCCAGGTCCCTTTCAAGGTTACTCACCCCTAGCAGTGTTCCCCCCATTTTGTAGCTGAACATCGGGTTCTTTTTCCCTACATGCATGACTTTGCATTTCTCTACGTTAAAACTCATTTGCCACTTTTTTGCCCAGTCTTCCAGTCTCGTTAGGTCCCTTTGCAGGGCTTCACAGTCTTCCATGTTTCTGACCCTGCTGCAGAGTTTGGTGTCATCAGCAAATTTGATAACCTCACATTTTGTCCCCGTCTCCAGATCGTTAATAAATATATTGAACAGTAGAGGTCCCAGCACCGACCCCTGTGGAACTCCGCTTGTGACCCATTGCCAGTCTGAGTATTGGCCCTTTACTCCAACCCTCTGTTTCCTGCCTGCCAACCAGTGTTTGATCCATCGGTAGATATCCCCTTGCACCCCGTGGTTTCACAGCTTTTTTAGTAGCCGTTCGTGAGGTACCTTGTCGAAGGCTTTTTGGAAGTCAAGGTAAATGATGTCTATGGATTCCCCCTTATCCATCTGGCTGTTTATTCCCTCAAAGAAGTACAGCAAGTTCGTGAGGCACGACCTTCCCTTGCAGAAGCCATGCTGGCTCGCCTTCAGTTGTCCATTGTTTTCTATGTGTTCACAGATTGTGTCCTTTCCATTGCTTCCATCATCTTTCCCGGAACCGAGGTCAAGCTCATAGGCCTGTAGTTTCCCGGGTCACCCCTTGATCCCTTCTTAAAGATGGGCGTGACATTTGCTATTTTCCAGTCCTCTGGGATCTCCCCAGTTTTTAGAGAGAGGTTACATATTTGGCGAAGTGTCTCTGCTATTTCGTTTCTCAGTTCTTTTAATACCCTTGGGTGGATGCCGTCCGGGCCCGGTGATTTGTCGCTCTTCAGTCTGTCTATCTGTCTGAGGACATCCTCTTTACTTACCTCTAGTTGTACCAACCTTTCGTCGTGTTCTCCATTTATAATCACCTCGGGTTCTGGGATATTGGATGTGTCCTCTCTGGTGAAGACTGAGGAGAAGAATTTGTTTAACCTGTCAGCTATCTCTTTTTCCTCCTTTATCGCTCCTTTCCTGTCTCCGTCGTCCAGTGGTCCCACTTCCTCTGGCTGGTTGTTTCCTTTTCACATACCTGAAGAAGGGTTTGAAGTTTCTTGCTTCTCCTGCCAGTCTTTCCTCATATTCTCTCTTTGCTTTCCTGACCTCCCGATGGCATTCTTTCTGGTGTCTTTTGTGCTCTTCCTGGTTTTCCTTTTTCACTGGTTGGCAGGCAGGAAACAGAGGGTTGGAGTAAAGGGCCAATACTCAGACTGGCAATGGGTCACGAGCGGAGTTCCACAGGGGTCGGTGCTGGGACCTTTACTATTCAATATATTTATTAACGATCTGGAGACGGGGACAAAATGTGAGGTTATCAAATTTTTCCATTTTTTGAAGGATGATTTCTTGTCGCTTATCGCCTTATTAACTGCAGTTGTTATCCATGCTGGGTTTCTAGTTCAATTTTTTTTGCACCCTTTCCTGAACCTTGGGACGCACAGGTCTTGTGCCTCGAGCACTGTGCCTTTAAGCAGTGTCCAGGCTTCCTTTACGGTCTTCACCTTCCCTGAGCTGTTGCTGAGCTTTTTTCCTATCATTTTCCTCATGTCTTTGTAGTTTCCTTTTCTGAAGTTGAGTGCTGTCGTTGTGGTTCTTTTCACCTTTGATGTTCCCATGTTTAATTTGTACTGGATCATGTTGTGATCGCTGTTCCCTAATGGTGCTAGTACCACCACTTCTTTGCGGGTCCCTCTAGCCCGTTGAGGATTAGGTTTAGAGTGGCATCCCCTCGCGTTGGTTTTGTGACCAGCTGCTCCATGAAACAGTCCCTTATCGCCTCTAGGAATTTAGTTTCTCTCGTGCAATTTGAGTGCCCATTGTCCCAGTCTATTCCCGGATAGTTGAAATCCCTCATAACCACCACCCTTCCACTTTTGCACACCTGCCTCAGTTCGGCCTCCAGGTCCAGGTCGTTTGCTTCTGGCTGTCCTGGTGGGCGATAGTACAGTCCCAATTTGATGTCAGCTCCTTCCCCTCCTGTCAGCTTAACCCATAGTGACTCCAGACTGTCTGCCCTTATTGTTGTTTCTGTTCTGGATGAAGGAATGGAGTCCTTTATATACAGTGCTATTCCTCCCCCCTTCTTGTGTGCCCTGTCCCTCCTGTAGAGTTTGTACCCTGGCAGGGCCACATCCCATTTGTTGTCCTCTGACCACCATGTCTCTGTGATTCCTATTATGTCTAGGTCCTTATCTCTGGCTATAACTTCTAGCTCCCCCATTTTAGTCCTTAGGTTCCTAGCATTTGTATATAGGCAATTTAAGTCCCGGTTTGTTACCTTTTCTTTTGGATCTACTCTTGATTTGATGCTCCTGCTGGTCTCCTCACGGGCTGCCTCCTGTGGTGTGTCTATCCCGTCCTCTGCCCGCTTCTTTGTTCTTTGATAGCCCTCTGGTTCCGGCTGTGTCCTCCTTGTCTTGCTCTTTAGCTCTAATTGCCTCTCAGGTCCCTGTACCGCATCTTTGGGTTTATGACCATAAAGTGTCCATTTTGTCTCTAGTCCACTATCTCCATTTCCTGTTTCAGTATCTTTGCTCGATACTGTGGTCCGATGTGTCGAGGTCAAATCGACTCTCGGCTTTCCCCTTGTTATCAGTTTAAAATCATGTCTATGCAGGTCTGGATGTTACGTGCCAGCATCCTCGTCCCAGCCGTGCTCAAATGCAGTCCGTCTCTCCTGTAGAGCTTGTTTTTCCCCAGGAAGGTTGACCAGTTCCATACAAAGAGGAAACCCTCCTCATCACACCATCGCCTCAGCCATCCATTTGTTGCTTGCAGCTCGGTCTGCCTCCTCGCATCTGCCCTTGGTACTGGCAGGATCTCTGAAAAGGCTATCTTCCCTGTCCTCAGCTTCCTCCCCAGGATCTTAAACTGCTCGGTCAGTGTAGTCATGTTGAAATTCCTTCTGCTGACGTCATTGGTTCCGACGTGGATTATCACTGCTGTTTCCTCTGTCTCAGCTCCCTCCATGATTCTCTCGATTCTGTCAGAGATGTCCTTTGTCCTCGCCCCTGGGAGACATGTCACTAGGCGATCTGCTCTGCCTCCTGCTATGTGACTGTCCACCTCTCTCAGGATTGAGTCTCCCACCACGATAGCAGATTTTCCTCTCCTCAGCTTCCTCCTGGGTCTCAGGTCTGTGTCGATGATTGGGTCCTCCAATCCTTCCTTCTCCTGAATGGTTCCTCCGCAAGGTTCCTCTCCCTCGGCTTCTGGTGGGTCCTGGTGGGTCCTGTCCTCCATCCGTTTGTTCCCTTCTGAAGAGCGGGTGATCCTGTGTTTCTACCACCTTGCAGGCCTCCTCGATGAATCTTTCGAGCTCTCTGACCTGTTCGTTGATGTGGTTTTCTCTGGTGGTGTCCTCAGTTGGTTCAAATTCCCTTGGTTCCTCTATGGAGCGGAGTCCCTTTAGCTCTTGTACTTTGATCTGCAGTCTCCCGACCTCCTTCTTTAGGCTAGCCAGTTCCTGACATCGACTGCACATGTAGGCCTGCCTCCCGGAAGGGAGGTAGTCATACATGTGACAATCAATGCAGTATACTGGAAAGCTTCGCTGGCCTTCTGCTGCCTCCATTATTCCTTACTTGTGATTAAAGTTCCTTGGTGCGCTGGAGTGTGCCTGACGTGTAGCTAGGTGGAGAAGTAGAGAGAGAAAAAATAATGAGTATAGAAGAAAGGATATATATATATATATATATATATATATATATATATATTTTATTTTATTTTATTTTTTTAAGAAGTTATTTAAGAAGATTGAAAATTGAATTTGCTGCTGAGCAGCCTGGACTCCTGGCTCCTTCTCTCGGCTCCTTCGCAAAGGCGCCCTCGCTAAGACGAGCGCCTTTGCCGCTCGCCTTCACCGCGCGCCGTTGGCTCGCCCCCTTTTAAGGGGGAGCCTGGGCACCGAAGCGACCTCTGACGCGGTGGGGGTGGGCGGAGCTATCTCTTGCCGCTACCCCGATCAGCCTTCTACCCCTCCTGGCTGCCCTTGCGTCTCTCCTCACAGCCCTCTCAGCCCTGGCTTCCTCCCTTCTGCCTCCCGATCCTGCCCTGTAAGTAAAAAAATAAGTAAGAGCAAGTTAGAACGCCGCCGCGGTCTGCCTCGTGCTCAGGCTTCCTGCCTTGTAAGGGGGAGCCTGGGCACCGAAGCGACCTCTGCCCTCAGTGCTCCTTCCTATGTCCTTAGTGCCCCCAGTGCCTCTTTAAGAACATAAGAAGCGCCATCTCCGGAACAGACCCTAGGTCCATCAAGTCCGGTGATCCACACACGCGGAGGCCCTGCCAGGTGTACCCTGGCATAGTTTTAGTCCCCATATCGCTCTAAGCTTCTCATAAAGAGAAGTGCATCTAGCTTACCCTTACCCATGTCACTTCATGCCACTCATAAGGAGATGTACATCTAACTTACCCTTAAATCCTAGAACGGTGGATTCCGCAATTACCTCTTCTGGGAGAGCATTCCATGTGTCCATCACTTATTGCGTGAAGCAGAACTTCCTGATATTTGTCCTGAACTTGTCCCCCCTTAGCTTCAGCCCATGTCCTCTTGTCCGTGTCACATTGGACATTGTAAATAATGTTTTTTCCTGCTCTATTTTGTCGATTCCTTTCAGTATTTTGAAAGTCTCGATCATATCCCCTCGCAGTCTCCTTTTCTCAAGGGAGAACAACCCCAGTCTCTAAGTCTTTCCTCGTAATCCAGGTTCTCCATATCTTTCACCAGCTTTGTAGCTCATCTCTGCACCTTCTCTAGCAGTTTAATATCCTTCTTTAGGTATGGAGACCAATGCTGGACGCAGTATTCCAAGTGCGGTCTGACCATCACTCTATAAAGCGGCATTATAACTTTCTCCAATTTACCCGTGATTCCCTTCTTTATCATGCTTAGCATTCTATTCGCGTTCTTCACTGCTGCCGCGTATTGCGCCGACGACTTCAGTGTCCTATTGATTAATACTCCCAGGTCCTTTTCCTGTTCAGTTTTTCCCAGCGTTGCACCTGACATACTATACTTGTGTTCCTTATTTTTTCTGCCTAAGTGCATCACTTTGCATTTTTCCACATTAAACTTCATCTGCCATTTATCTGCCCAATTCTCCAATCGGCTCAAGTCACTCTGGAGTTCCTCACTGTCCTTCTGCGATTTGATGGCCCAGCATAGCTTTGTGTCATCTGCAAACTTGATGATCTCACTGGATGTTCCATCCTCTAGGTCATTGATGAAAATATTAAATAAGATGGGCCCAAGTACCGAGCCCTGGGGCACACCGCTAGTCACATTTTCCCAGTCCGAGAACTTCCCATTTATGCCCACTCTCTGCCTTCTGTTCTCCAGCCATTTGCCTATCCATCTTAGTATATCCCCTTCTATTCCATGGCCCTGCAGTTTCCTGAGGAGTCTTACATGTGGAACTTTGTCGAACGCTTTCTGAAAATCCAAGTATATAATATCCACCGGTTCTCCATTATCAATTTGTCTGTTCACTGTCTCAAAAAATTGAAGTAGGTTCGTCAAACATGACTTCCCTTTCCTGAATCCATGTTGGCTGGCTTTCATCAGGTCGTGTGTGTCTAGGTGCCGGGTTATGCTATCCTTTATCAGTGCCTCAACCATCTTCCCAGGGACCGACGTGAGACTCACAGGTCTATAGTTGCCCGGTACTCCTCTTGATCCTTTTTTGAATATCGGCGTGACGTTCGCTATCTTCCAGTCGTCCGGTATCCTTCCTATGTCCTTAGTGCCCCCAGTGCCTCCTTTCCATGTCTTTAGTGCCCCTTCCTATGTCCTTAGTGCCCCCAGTGCCTCCTTCCCATGTCCTTAGTGCCTCAGTGCCTCCTTCCCATGTCCCCCTCACTGTCTTCCAGACTTTGTCCCACCCCCACCCCCGAAGCCAGCCTGCCTGCCTGTCTACCTCCCTCCCTGCCGCACCAAAGCCAGCCTGATTGCCTGCCTACCTCCTTCCCTCCCTGCCGTGGAAAAAAAAAGCCGCCCTCCTTCCTTTCCCCTGGTCCGCTGCCGCTGCTGTCTTACCTCACTGCTAATTGCCGACAAGAAGTCTTCTTTCTAACGTCAATTCTGACGCCGGAGAGGACGTTCTGGGCCAGCCAGGCAGCGATTGTCTCATTTTCCCATCCTGTGCCCGCAAATTCTTTTCCTGTCCCTGCCCCTGCCCCATTCCTGCAAGCTCTGTCCTCATCAAAAACAAAAGCACAATCCAAATGGGTTGGCAGTGAAGCGTAATCAAAACAAGCAAAGAAAAAAATGCACAAGCTTCAAACACTTTGAAATCATACATGTTCAAGGCTTGTGCGGTTAAGGCTGAACTTACAGGAATGGGACAGGGATGGTGACAAAACTTGCAGGGATAGAACAGGGAAGTTGACTCCTGTAGGGACAGGACACATTTGGATCTCTGTCATTCTCTAATATGCACTCGGAGACAGTCTAGTCAAGCTAGCACAACCATACTGCATCTCTGAGAACAGATTCACATGCTCTTCTCCTCAGGCAGATACTAGGAAAACAGGTTTTGCAAATCAAGTCCTAAATGTCGAGGAGTGGCTCTGAGCTGCTTATAAAAACTAGAAGATAATTTTCATAACTTTTGAAATAAAAAACATGAGATTTCTGTACCCTCATATTTTGTGCATTTACTTCAGTTGTTTGAAGATTGTTTAATGTACTTTTCTTAGGGATGACTTGGACCGGATGCTGCAGGCTATGAATGTATCTGAGTTATTGAAACACAGCTCTGAGCAGGTTATATTTCTCGGATCTATCACTTCCTCTCCCAGATCCAGAGACTATCTGCAGTTAATTCAAAATGGTAATGTTCAAGTACTGTGGCGTCTCACACAATGAGATATGGGCAGATTGAAAATGCGTGATCCTTGTTATTAGCAAGGATGGGATGTGACCAAGATGTTGAATTTTGTGCACAGAGATGCTCCCGGCTAGCAAGGCTTAGTAGAAGAGGCCCTAAGTGCCAACTCTATAATCTTCAAATAAACAAACTAGAGTGTTATCTCAATTTTTTGTGATATGAGCCAGGGCTCCACAATCTAGAAGCAACATTTTGGAGCAAATGGAAGAATGTGTAAGAGTAATGTTTTTGCTATAGTAGCTGTTTATCAAGCAAAAGCAAAAAAGCTTTCTTTTTTTCTCTCTCAGCCCTCTTAATATTGTGGACTAAAATTACGAATTATTAAATTTTACTTTTTGGTGTTCCTGATTCCTAGTTCACTTGTATTGGAGTAATGCAATGCTGAATGTGTAAACAAAAAATCTAAAATGTCATAAGTGTTCACCATTTAAAGACAAAAGCCGGAGTCACTCTCTCTGTGGCATGCTGGCACCATCTACTGGTATATTAGTTCCACTGCTGCTAGTTGTTACAGAGCAGATAAAGACCAGTATGTAGTTGTAATTCATGTAGTCTGCCCAGTGAGGGGCTAGAATCATACCATACCAGCTTCTCCCTTCTTTTACTCCCTTACACCAATACAATGCTCCCCTGCGAATTTGTAGTTCACAGTCCCGGTCATTCGCAGTATTTTCCAACCGCAAAGGGGAGGCAGGAGAGAGAATGTTAGGAGGCTTTGACACGCAGCTCCTGATTGGTGAGGCCCAACTTTAGTACAGGAAGCGGCGGTTGAAGCATACAGCAAGTAATTTCCTTCACTCGCCAGCGCTCTGGCTGCCTTCTCCTGCCTTTCCAGCTGCCCTCTCCTAAAAACCATATTTGTTGTTTTTCGACATTCGTGGGGGTTCCTGGAATGAAACCCCCACGAATATCAGGGGAGTACTGTATGTCTTTCGTTCTCTTTTCTCCGTCCCTTTGCTGTGTTCAGTATTTCACTTCCGTTTTCCCCTTGGTTCAGCATCTTCTCTTTCCCTTCCCCTCTCTCTCTCTCCTCCCTGCAGATCCAACATCTCTCTTCTTTTCGTCCAGCTCCAGTCACCCCCCCCCATGGGTCCAGCACCTTTTTCCATTCCATCTAGCTCCAGTCCCTATCTTCCTTCCACTCAGCACTCCAGACCAGATCCAGCTTCAGCCCCCATCTCCATTCTACTGGGCCCCCATTTGCCTTCCAATCAGCCCCTAGACCAGATCCAGCTCCAGCCCCTATCTTCCTTCCTCTCAGCACCCCAAACCATGTCAAGCTGCAAACCCCATCTGCCTTCCACTCAGCCCCCAGACCGGTCCATAGCAGCACAATCCCCCCTGAGTCCAGCAGCCTCCCCCTCCAAGCAGCAGAATCACCCCATGAGTTCAGGAGCCCCCCAAGCAGCAGAATCCTCCCCTGTGAGTCCAACAGCCTTCTCCCACGCAAGTCAGAACACAATAATAGCCTTACTGGGTCAGACCAATGGTTCAAGCTCTGCGAATGTAGAGATGATGCAGTATACAAACCTAAGGTTTAGTTTAGTTTAGTTTCATCAAGCCCAGTAGCCTGTTCTAATGGTGGCCAATCCAGGTCCCTAGAATCTGGCCAATACCCATGCTACCGATCTAGGGCAAGCAGTGGTTTCCTCCATGTCTTTCTCAATAACAGACTATGGACTTTTTCTCCAGGAAATTGTCCAAACCTTAAACCTTTCTTAAAACCAGCTATGCTATCCGCTCTCACCACATCCTCTGGCAACACGTTCCAAAGCTTAACTATTCTTTGAGTGAAAAAAGAATTCCTCCTATTGGTTTTAAAAGTATTTCCCTGTAACTTCCCCTAGTCTTTGTAATTTTTGATGGATTGAAAAATCGATCCACTTGTACCCGTTCTACTCCACTCAGGATTTTGTAGACTTCAATCATATAAGAACATAAGAATTGCCACTGCTGGGCAGACCAGTGGTCTATCTTGCCCAGCAGTCCGCTCAGGCGGCGGCCCTTAAGTCCAGTGCTCTAAATGAGTCCAGCCTCACCTGCGTATGTTCCAGTTTAGCAGGAACTTGTCCAACTTTGCCTTGAATCCCTGGAGGGTGTTTTCCCCTATAACAGACTCCGGAACAGCGTTCCAGTTGTCTAACACTCTCTGTGTGAAGAAGAACTTCCTTACGTTTGTACGGAATCTATCCCCTTTCAGCTTTAGAGAGTGCCCTCTCGTTCTTCCTACTTTGGAGAGAGTGAACAATCTGTCTTTATCTACTAAGTCTATTCCCTTCAGTATCTTGAATGTTTCGATCATGTCCCCTCTCAGTCTTCTCTTTTCAAGGGAGAAGAGGCCCAGTTTCTCCAATCTCTCACTGTACGACAATTCCTCCAGCCCTTTAACCATTTTTGTCGCTCTTCTCTGGACCCTTTCGAGTAGTACTGTGTCCTTCTTGATGTACGGCAACCAGTGCTGGACGCAGTACTCCAGGTGAGGGCACACCATGGCCCGGTACATCAGAATGATAATCTTCTCTGATCTGTTCGTGATCCCCTTCTTTTTCATTCCTAGTCTTTTTCCTGGGAGGTCTCTTCAAGTACCAGGGTCAAAATGATGACTCTGATCCTTAGCAGTATTCTGCTAGGGTTCAAGCTGCCAAATAAGGGGCATACACCCACATAACCACATATTCACAGAGTGTAATCTGATATCAGAGATGCTAAGGGTGAACCATCCCAAAGAATGAAATTACCAGTGAGTGAGATTGTCCACTTTAAATTTCATCTGCCACTTCCAGTCTTCCAGTTTCCTAAGGTCTGCCTGCAATTTTTCACAATCTGCATGCATTTTAACAACTTTGAACAGTTTAGTGTCGTCTGCAAATTTAATCACCTCACTCGTTGTCCCAATTTCCAGATCATTTATAAATAAGTTAAATAGTACTGATCCCAGTATAGACCCCTGCGGCACTCCACTGTTTACTCTCCTCCATTGAGAAAAATTACCATTTAAGCCTACCCTCTGTTTTCTATAATCCACAACTGAACTTTGCCACCTATCCCATGACTCTTTAATTTTCTCAGGAGCCTCTTAAGAGGAACTTTATCAAAAGCTTTCTGAAAATCTAGATATACACTACATCAACCGGCTCACCTTTATCCACATGTTTATTCACATCTTCAAAGAAGTCAAGCAAATTGGTGAGACAAGATCTCCCTTGGCTGAACCCATGCTAACTCAGCATCTAAACGTTCCTCCTCATCTGCCCTCTCGGCCCGGGCCTGTTGTACCTTTAGCCTCAGCTGCCACTGAAAACAATCTTCAAAGGCCTGCACTGAAGTCTTCCCTCTGCAGAGTCCCTCGCTGATGTAACTTCCGGTTTCACAGGCTTTTGAAGATTGTTCTCCGTAGTGCCTGAGGCTAAAGGTAAAAAAGGTGCGGGCCGAGAAGGGAGTTGAGGGTGCTGCTGGACTCGTGGAGATGCCGATCCAGGTGCAATTTTTATTTTTAAACCAGGAAGGGTGACCAAGAAAGAAGGGAAGATGATGTTGGACCTACAAATTGGGGTGGAGGGGGGGGGATATGTTAGAGTGAGGTGGGAAGGGAGTAACTCTCAAATAACCAGAAACCACAGCTATCTGGCACCCACCAATCTCCATGGGTGCCAGATAACTGAGATTCTGTTGTATCTGGATATACATAAACTGACCCATTATGAAATACCAATCACTCATTGGAAAAGGCTGGAAAAACAATTCTCTTATCAGATGAATAGAAAAGGTACCAATAATAGTATCTCTACAATTACTTCTGTACTGAAGATTCTAATTATTTAAGCTCCGGAACTCATTGCCAGAGGATGTGGTTACAGTGGTTAGTATGATTGGGTTTTAAAAAAGATTTGGACAAGTTCCTGGAGGAAAGGTCCATTGTCTGCTATTGAGATAGACATGGAGGAAGCCACTGTTGCTACTATTTTGGTTTCTGGATTGGCCACTGTGAATTGGTCTGACCCAGTATGGCTGTTCATGTCTTTACAGGGTCTTCTGTCCCTTTGTCATTTTTCTTTCTTATGCCTTCTCTATCTCTTTCACTGCATCTAAACTAAACTAAACCTTAAGTTTATATACTACATCATCTCCATAATTATAGAGCTCAGCACGGTTTACAAGAGCTTAATATAGGAAGGAATAACATATTAAGTTTGAAGGTTGAGTACAGGGGGGGGGAGGAGAGCATTACATTTACCTCTGACATTTCTTATTCCATTTTCTACCCCTCTGTCCAGTCAGAATTTTTTCACTGTTACTATTTAATCTTAAATCTCCATCTTTTCATTGTATCTACCTATAGCTTTTCATCTCCCCCAGGTCCTCCAATTTCAAATTTTTCACTAACTCTTCCTTCTCTCCCTCTCTGCCATCCAACATTGTCCCCTTTCTCTCCCCACTTGTCATCCAGCATCTTCAGTGTGTGTGTCTCTCTCCCTTCTCCCCACCACTGGGCATCCAGGATCCTCCTTTCTTTCTCTCTCCCCAGCCATCCAGAATATCTTGCCTATCTATCTTCACTCCCTCCTGCTCCCTCTATCCTTCCCTCCCTCCCTCCACCACCCTGCTATCCAGGATCTGTCTCTATGTCTCTCATTCAGCATCACCACTTTGTTTCTCTCTACTACCATCATCCAGCATTACCCCTCTATCTCTTTTTCCTACACTATCCAGCATCACACTCTCCCCTCCCTCCCACTCACTTGGCAGACCCGCTGCTTTCTGGGATGTGCAGGGATGACAGAAATAGCAAATGGAAATTAGGGGCCAGATTCTCAAAACTTAAGGTTGCTTTTAACACAGTCGCTAAACCAGTTCCAGTATAGGTGCCTTGTGTGCCCCACTGCTGGCTTTGCATGTCCAGTCCTCAAGTGGTCTGTTTTTCAAAGGGGTGAGATCAGGAGAGCCAGCAGCAGCACACTGAAGGTAATGGCACTGTATATGGTTTCCATGTATTGTTTTCCATCATTGCTGCTGCCACAGACCCAGGGAGGCAGTGGATATGGCAAGCAAGCAGATGAGCAGCAGGGAGGGGAAAGTTGTGTTTGGGGCTGGAAAGGTTTAGCTTCCCCAAGCCTCTTAAATGGGGCACCAATGCATTTGTGCTACACAAAAGTGAATTTACAGTCATTGGAAAGCCAATCCTTTCATTTCTCTTTTTAACTTGTATTGTCCACTGCCAGTCCTAGTACCATAACAAGCATGTGAAAAGAAATGATTCTGGGATCTCGGTGGAAGAAAAAGCTCTCTCATACCCTAGGGGGAGTAGGAAGTGAGTGGAACAATTCGAACATGTCTGATGGATTATTTGTCAGATTGGGTTCCAGAATTGGAACATCTGGTGTTGCAAACCTAACAGCAACCAAAGATGGGTTTGAGCAGAAGTATGCATTACTTTTACTAGTTTTATGAAACCCCAATGAAAATGAGCAATAGCTGTGGCATATTCTAGACTTTCAAAGTTATTGCCAGTGTTCTAGGATATCTTCTTTTATTTATATTTCTGTTTGTAACTCCAAGAAACTTGGCTAACTTAAAAACATTTTCACAGATTACTGTATAATATATTCACTCATATATTATCATATATTATGCAGTATCTTCTCTGCACCAAATTCATATACTGTACATCAAACTTTTCATAGTTATTGAACCTCAGCGATGTCACCCAAACCTGGTTCAACTTATTTATTGCTGACTGGGATTTATACATCTAATTGTCATCAGTTCCATAAAAAAATTTTCTATATTTTCTTTTATATTCCACATAATATCTTAACAACAATCAATCTTCAATTCCCAAAAAGCTTAATAAATCAACTTAACTTAAATCAAATCCAAGGCAGTCTGGGGATTATTCCATCGACATGAATCTTGTTTTGCCCACCGGTTGTAACAAGGTATGACCCCTTGGGAACTGAAGATTGATTGATAGTTAAGATATTATGTGGAATCTACAATAAAATATAGAAACATTTTTTTATGGGACGATTAGATGTATAAATCCTAGCCGGCAATGAATACGTTGAGTTGGGTTTGGATGACATCACCGAGGATCAGTGAACTATGAAAAGTTTGATGTGTATATATTTCTATTTGTGACACATCATGGTTATTGTTTTTAAAGAACTTTCCTCATTCTCTCTTTTGCTTGTTTAGGACATTGACAGCACAGATAGATGGTGTGAATATATTATGTATTGTGATCTTGTAAGATTTGTTAAAATATGTCATTTCTTTTAGCTGAAGCTGTGAACTATTGCAGTCCATGCTGTGAATTCTTGAAATAAACAGAATATTTTATTGTGGGGGTTTTTTTTAATGTGTAAAATTCTGTTTCTGCATATTCTTTTATTATGGAAATGATAAAACTGTCATATTGTCATTGGACACTAGATGGCAAGCATTACCACAAAATATATTTTTGTAACCAGATCTAAATTATAACACAATCTTGACTAATATAAATATTATGATTCTTTGTAATATTCTTAATAGTGAATGGAGGCAAAATAAAGTAGAACTATACATTTTTAGAGATCAATGTTTTGGGGAACACCACTACTTAAATATTATGACTTTTTTGGCCACACACGGGCCAATATTCAATTGTGGCAGTGGTTGCAGCACTTTAAAGAATATGTATATTCAGCACTGCTATATGAATGTACAGCAACCTGAATATACATGTACCCCCCAAAAAAATCTATATAATGCACTAAAATAACCAATTCTGCTGTAATGCCTGCATTGAAATGACTGTTTCATGCCAGAACAGAAGTGAAATGGTAGATATGTGCATAACTGCATTTAGGTGCTATTCTGTAACTTTTACAAAGCTGGATAAGCACTAACATGCGGTTATTGCAGTAAAAAAAAATCGGCATACCTCAGGGCACGCTGAGGTACCTATGCACTGAAAAATATTTTTTTTTTTGGAACGGGGCTGTGTTTGGGTTGGAGCGTGGGCATGTGCTAATATAATGGGTGCATGTGCATGTGCTAATATAATGGGTGCTGATAAAGGCTCGCATGCTAATAGCAAAAATTAGCATGTGTCCACTTGAGTCTACAAACTGAAGGGGGTAAAACTAGCTGTAATATTTTTCTCCTTAGAGTCTGGGAAAATCAAATAACTTTAACCAAACAGCAAAAACCCAGAACTCTATTGACAGAAACAATTATATTCCACTAAAAAAGGGGTATATAAACTTCTTCAAAAAGTAAATGCTCAGAGACATGGAGACCATGTAGAAAACCATATGTAGGGTCTCACCATCCAATCACTGCAAACTTTGGAACAAGTGAAAATAGCAACTTCTTAATATCAAGAATCAAAATAGTTCCAGTCTCAATAAATGTATAACATCATACGATGACTTATCTGAAAAAATATTGAAGGGAAAGAGAGATGGTATACATGAGGAAAGGAAGAAAGAGGGGGAATTGTTGGACATGATAGTGGTGGAGAGGAGGGAAAGAGAAATATTACACTGGGAGGGAGGACAGATGACTCAAAGAAGGGAGAGATGTCAGATTACTTGCCAAAACACAGATCGTATAGGGTCCAAGTCTCACGTTTGTGAGCATATACCATCAGTGATGGAACGTGCACCTGTTTATCCTGAGGTTGCTTTTTCCTTGATTTTAAGTGATTTTTTTTTTTAAATGCAGAAGACAGTATCACAGGTCTGCATCATTATTTAGGGCATGGTAAACCCAGTGTTAGCTTACATGCTAGTTTAGTGAAAAGGCCCCATAGTGTTGGTTGGTGTTGCAAAGCTATTTCTAATACTGTTCTGAAATTCTATTTTTAGTACTTTTCTGAAAAGACATTCTCCTTTTACAGACTGGGCTATGCACGCCTCTCTCATGCTGGACTAAGTGATACATTGCCAAATTTAGGATACCTGATAATTCAGCTGCCTATGTGGACAATAACAGAATTATTATTGATCCTGACTAGGTCTCCAAGGAAATCCATTTCAGTTCCAGGTTAGTGTTCTCTCACAGGTAATTCCAGTTAATGGGCCCCATTTATTAAGCTGTGTTAAAATGATCCCGTAAGTGCCTTTTAATGCAAGTAAAATTCCTGCAGGCACAAATATAAAGCCCCACTATTGTGGGCTCTGGAAAATTAAAATTGCTCCCAACCTGTATTTTTTACCGGGTTGCTGGAGTTTTGTGAATCCTGCCCTGAGTCTGGCACTAATCCTATAGGTTATCCAATGTGGACATGGTCCCAGTTCCACATATACAATATACTAGTCAATTTGGTGTTAACAAGCACTTCCCTCTTATTGTTCTCTCCCAACCTGCAAACTCCAATGACCCCCCCCCGCATGCTTACCTCAACGACTTCGTTGCTTGTAAATCTGATTAATTGTAATTTCTTGTTAAATTCTGTTTAATTGATGTGAACCACCTAGAACTCCCTGGGTATGGTGGTATACAAAAATAAAGTTATTATTATTATTATTATTAATTGACAGTAATTAGGACTTCCACGTGGATCTGCCCTATCCCCTATTCTATAACATGCATGCCTAAATTTCATCATGTGCAACTCAAAAAGGGGGAATAGCCATGATGGAAAGGGTATGGGCGGGTCAGAGGCGTTCCCAGAAATTAGGTGCAATGTTATAGAAAACCTGCATTTGTGCACCTAACTGCTATAAATTGGATGCCCTATCTCACAATCCAATTTTATTTCTTTGACTCAATTTTCTCTGGGATAGTCTTATACTTATATCAGTGTGTCTATAAACTTCTCAAACATACTTCATTACCACCCCTCTTCAAATGCTTTCAGTTTTATATGAACCTCTGTGACCCCACTAAAACTCAAGCCAATCATTGCTTTAAGCTTTATGTGCCCAATCGTCATTGGTTCACTTCTTAATTTACAAAGGTGCGTTAGGGCCTTAATGCGCGGAATAGCGTGCACTAAAATGCCATGCGCGCTAGCCGCTACCACCTCCTCTTGAGCAGGTGGTAGTTTTTCGGGTAGCATGTGCTATTGCGCGCGCTAATCCGGTGCGTGCGCTAAAAAGGAGCCCTTAATGTATAAATGCTTCTTCTGATTTACTATAGTTCTATTTAGTAAATGTAGTATTTTCTTTAATACAAATACCTAGCTTTCAATAATTGTGGTTTCACAGTCGGGGTTAGTGGCAGCCGACATGTTTCGCCTAGAGCAGGGATAGGGAACTCCGGTCCTCGAGAGCCGTATTCCAGTTGGGTTTTCAGGATTTCCCCAATGAATATGCATTGAAAGCAGTGCATGCACATAGATCTCATGCATATTCATTGGGGAAATCCTGAAAACCCGACTGGAATACAGCTCTCGAGGACCGGAGTTCCCTACCCCTGGCCTAGAGCTTTTTCAAGGCTTTTCCCCTTTTAGTTGAATTTAAGAGCCCATGTCAGTCAGTGGTTTTAAAGCCTATACAAGCTGAATTGGATCAATATATTTAATGGCAGGCCATGTCTGGGCACTAACATTGGATACCAGCCAGAATTCAGTGCCTGTACCTATATACCCAACCAGGACTGCTTTTTGTGTGGTCCTATATCTCCCTGTTTCAGCATGTATTCAGCAGTATTGAATATGGCCAGTACTCACATATCTGCCCGGCACTAACTAGACGGTGCCATGGTGGTCAAAGAGGATATTAGCATCTGTGCTCAGTTAAGTGCTTGTGAATATCCCTTTCTGGTCTGCTGATCAGGATTTACATTTTTTGAATATCTACTCCTATGTTTTTCTGACAATGAAATTGCTTTAGAAGAAAATATCCTGCCAGTGTTTCACACTTACCATTGTAGCAAATTTAAGCTTTGCCAGAAAGAGGAGGCACTGCTATTTTGAAGTAAAAATCTGGGGAGAAAATGCAATTATTCTATCCTCGAGATTATCCATAATGGAGTCATTATATTGTGCTTAATTATTTTCTGTTTAGGTTTGAATCCTACAAAGCTGGGCACAATTATGAACATGTTCATCATTTTCACATGAATACACCCAAATATTTTACACAAGAAGAATGAATCCTATACTATAAAGAGAGCAATAATTGTATGTTTGTTGAAAATTTTATCTTGAAAGAGCTCAAAGGGTTTTGATGAAATGGGGAGAGGTTACATTTTAGGATACCAGAACGCAATTTAGCTAAGTGTCAAATTTGAGAAAATTTACTGGGGCAGGGGTCTTTTGGGGGTTTGAAAAGACATTTGGAACAGCACAAGCATAAGGCTTAAAATGTACCAGCGTTGCCAGATGGCAAAACAATTTCCAGCCAAACTCATGGCAAAAAGTAGCCCAACTTGTGCTCAGAGTAGCCCACAAATTAGCCTAAACAATTGACACTGGAAACCCCTCTAATTTATCAAACAAATGCTTCATACAAATACAAAAGGGCCTTTTACGAAGGTGCGCTAGCGGTTTTATTGCAAGCATAGTAACATAGTAACATAGTAGATGATGGCAGATAAAGACCCGAATGGTCCATCCAGTCTGCCCAACCTGATTCAATTTAAATTTTTTTTCTTTTTTTTTAAATTTTTTTTCTTCTTAGCTATTTCTGGGCAAGAATCCAAAGCTTTACCCGGTACTGTGCTTTGGTTCCAACTGCCGAAATCTCTGTTAAGACTTACTCCAGCCCATCTACACCCTCCCAGCCATTGAAGCCCTCCCCAGCCCATCCTCCACCAAACGGCCATACACAGGCACAGACCGTGCAAGTCTGCCCAGTACTGGCCTTAGTTCAATTTTTAATATTATTTTCTGATTCTAAATCTTCTGTGTTCATCCCACGCTTCTTTGAACTCAGTCACAGTTTTACTCTCCACCACCTCTGGATTAGTTTTGTATTTGGGTTTTGGTCTTTTGTAAACCATTATGGACTTTTTTGGGATATATGCAGTGTATAAATAAACATTTTGGGCTCTTTTTACGAAGGTGCGCTAGGGGCTTAATGCGCGCTAAATGCCGCTTGTGCTAGCCGCTACCGCCTCCTTTTGAGCAGGCGGTAGATTTTCAAAAGGAGGCAGTAGCGGCCAGCGCGCAGGGCAATTTAGCGTGCACTATTCCGCGCGTTAAGCCCCCTCTGATGCCTTCCATGTATATTAGAGGGGGTGGGACCAGTAGATCCTTTCTGAGCACATAGGCTCAAAGGCACACTGGTGCTTCATTGATTACTGCTGTGAGTGTAGAAGCACAACTGCGGCAGCAGAAGGGATGAAAGTAGGTTTGAGGGGAAATCCTGTACAAAGGGGGAGGGGACAGGAGTCAGAGAAAGAGGGAGTATCATTCTAGATGTGGGAGGGGAAAGAAGAGAGAAGGAACAGTGCTGGACCATGGAAAGGGAAGGCAGAGAGAAGGGGATGATGCTGGTCAGGTGCAAGGGAGGAAGGGGAGAAAGAGGTAATGCTGGCTGGTGGGGATAGATGAGAAAAGGAAAACTGGATTTTGGGAGGGGAGAGAAGATAAAAAGAGATATGGGGGTGGGGTGGGGGGGTTAAAGATAACAGCTGACAAGATTAGAGAAACTGAGTCTCTTTTCCCTTGAAAAGAGGAGAGTTACAGGGGACATGATCGAAACGTTCAAGATAATCAAGGGAATAGACTTAGATAAGGACAGGTTGTTCACTCTCTCCAAGGTAGAGAGAACGAGAGGGCACTCTCTAAAGTTAAAAGGGGATAGATTCCATACAAACGTAAGGAAGTTCTTCTTCACCCAGAGAGTGGTGGACAACTGGAACACTCTTCTGGAGGCTATTATAGGGGAAAACACCCTCCAGGGATTCAAGACAAAGTTAGACAAGTTCCTGCTGAACCAGAACGTACGCAGGTAAGGCTAGACTCAGGGCACTGGTCTTTCACCTGGGGGCCGCCGCATGAGCGGACTGCTGGGCATGATGGACCACTGGTCTGACCCAGCAGCGGCAATTCTTATGTTCTTATGAATGTGTAAATAATATCACTAAGCCTAGGGGAACAAACATTTCTAACAGATATGTCCCAAAATTCAGAATTCCTTCTTATTCACTGATAAGCCACACAGACCATAAGTAGCAACTAGAAAAAGGGCTATGTGTAAAGATAAAGTGCAAAGTATGACAGCAAAAAAGTTTCAGAGCAGCTTTAAAAGTCCCTTTACAAATGCATAGGATTTTAAAATGAACAGAAGTCGGATGGAATAACCCCACCCCCCAAGCTGTGTACTCCTTTTACATCTTTCCTATCATACTGTCTTAGAGCTCTGAGGATTTCTGGCCACTGTACATACTGTACATACTTAAAAAGCTCAAAGTGATCATAAACTTTAAAATAGAAAGTATACAACCAAAAAAAAAATAAAAAAATTGTTAAACTCCTGTTAACTTCAACGACATGTACATTCCAAAAAATTGTAATTTCCAATGTTATTTTTCGTGTGTAATCTTATTAACTGCTGTGAACCGCCTAGAACTCTCTGGGTATGGTGGTATACAAAATAAAGTTATTATTATTATTATTATTAATATTTGGTAGGCAACTGGCACAAAAGGCAGGCGGGAATAATCTGCTTTGATGGTATTGTGGGTCCTCATGATGTAGAGTGCGTTTGATAAGCGTGGTCCAAAGAAGAACCTTGCCCTTTTGCAGTGTATCTTTAAACACGTTTGCTTTTGGTTTTTTTTTTTTTTTTAATCAGACATGGCCTTCAGATCATGATACTATCTTGACAGGTGATTGGTCCATACTCTACTGTTATAGATATGGCAAAACCACAAGTATGTCTTTGATGTAATTTTGGGTATTCCCCCAAATCGGGGGCTCTAACTAATCCTTGCCCAAGGTTACTGCATGCTTTCAGTCTGAGCCAGAAGTGTCATTGGATTGACAGTAGCAGGGTCACAGCCAACAGTCCTTTAGAGATACAACACAAGCATTTCTTTTAGGCACAGAATGTGGTGCAGTCAGATAATATCACGTCACCAACGCAGTTTGAAATAAGTTAGTCTACTATACTCTGTATAGCAGGGGTGGGGAACTCCGGTCCTCGAGAGCCGTATTCCAGTCGGGTTTTCAGGATTTCCCCAATGAATCTGCATGAGATCTATTTGCATGCACTGCTTTCAATGCATATTCATTGGGGAAATCCTGAAAACTCGACTGGAATATGGCTCTCGAGGACCGGAGTTCCCTACCCCTGCTGTATAGTATGGTGGTGGTGGTGGTGATACTATACCCTTTACAGTCAGAAAAGAAAGGATGAAGGAATGAGAAAAGGGAGGTCAAGGGTAGGGTACAGCGAAGAGCAAAGAGTAATGTTGGGACTAGGTGGAAGGGGCAGAAAGAGGGAGGAGGGCAATGATTAATAGGTAGCAACTTAGGTGCCAGCTCTGTGGGTGCATATTTTATTAACATATCTTATTAAATTTGGAGCTGAAATCTCCAAGCTAAAGGATAGCAAAGGAAAGAAGTACTGTATTTCTGTATTACAGTTACTGCTCCCACCTCCCACTGTAACCTATTGGCTGGAATATGTGATCTATGGACTACAGGAGGGAAAAAGAGAGCTTTTTTTTATAGCCTATTAGTTGACTGTGTCTCGCTGGTGGATTCCAGGAGGAGGAGGAGGAGGTTGCTGTAACCAAGGATAGAGGCAGGCCTGCAGCTGCCAATGGGGAGGGGAATAGATAGAATTACATACCGTAACTTAATTGACATGACAATTTTACATGTGTTGCCCAGTATGGCTGTTCTTATGTTTTAAACATACAAGCATTCGAATGGCAGGAAGAGTGAGGGGGTGGGTAAGGTGAGAAAACAGGGAGAGCTGGGTAGGTGAGAGACAGCTCTCTGTTTTCTCAGCTTACCCATCCCCTCCCTCTTCCTGTGAGACTGCCATTGGAATGCTTTTATGTTTCACTTTATATACCTTGTTTCAACATTTGCTTATTTCTGATCTGAAGAAATGTTACCGGCAAAAGCTAATAAAAAAAACACATTGTTAGTCCAATAAAAAGATATCACCTTATTTCATTTATGTTTTGCTTTTTTTCTAGATATAACCTGTATCTGTATCAAGTGTTTTCCCCCCTTTACACCAATAATGTAAACCAGTGGTCTCAAACTCAAACCCTTTGCAGGGCCACATTTTGGATTTGTAGGTAACTGCAGGGCCTCAGAAAAAAATAGATAATGTCTTATTAAAGAAATGACAATTTTGCATGAGGTAAAACTCTTTATAGTTTATAAATCTTTCCTTTTGGCTAAGTCTTAATAATAATATTGTCATTTATAGCTAAAGAGATATGATCAAGAAACTGTTTTATTTTACTTTTGTGATTATGATAAACATACCGAGGGCCTCAAAATAGTACCTGGAGGGCCGCATGTGGCCCCCGGGCCATGAGTTTGAGACCACTGATGTAAACCGAGTCAAGCCCCAGTACTTGGGGATGATTTAGTATATAAACCTAAGGTTTGGATTGGTTATTGGAATCCTTAAAAGGACTGGTGACTGAAAAAATTGGAGTCCTTATTTGCATAAGAATGAGGAACATTTTGAATGAGCACTTATATGAGTGGGGGGAGGAGAGGCCACACCTGGCTGAAAGAGAGCACAGAACAGACTGTTACCTCTCCTATCCTACAGGAACAAGGAAAAGGCCCAGTGTTGAATGTTGTATTAAATTGTTCCTTTTCACCCTAAAAGTGAAGGTGGTCTCTAATGAAAGTCTAGGACACAGGCACAGCCATAGCCATAGCCATAACCACCAGACACATTGTAGGTCTTTTTAAGAGCCTGTTGGAGAAAGGACTGTGCATCTACAGAAAACCTATGGTGACTAAGGAAGATGTATTCTGGTGGACTACTGCCTGGACATCTGGTGTTATGGGCTCCTTCAAATGGACTAGGAACCATGAACATTGAAGGACAAGCTGAGAGTGGAATTGTAGGTAGAAGAATAGAAAGGTGTTACTGCCTGGAAGTGAGAAGGCAGTATGATGGGTCAAGGGAGCTGGGAGAAAGAGACAGAATTTGGGAGGCAGAAAAAAGAGCAGGTAGAGGGGATACAAGATGCAGAGGAAATAGAAGCTGAAAGAGAGGACGTACATCTTTGTCAGATTGGGAAAAGAGGAGCTGAAAGGAAAGGGAGGCCATGATGGAAGGAAGAGTGGGAAGTGGCTGAGGGAGTGACGCTAGAAGGATATGAAATGAGAGAATGTAGAGAGAAGGCTATGGAGTATCAAGTACAATGAGTGAAGAAGCCTTGAAAATAATTCATAAAAAATAAAAAACAAACAAACAAACAAACCCAAAAAACATGAAGGCAGAGAGGAAACATAAGAGACCAAGAGTAATCAGGGACAGAATAAGACAAACTATAGATACAAAAGTAAAGATTTCTGTGCTAGATGGACTGAGTCAAGGATGGGGGAATAACTGGTATTTTGCCATTCTTCAGCCCTAAAATCACTGGGATATACAAATTATTTTACTGAAGGGACAAGGGGGAGAAGATGGAATTTCAACAATATGTGATGCCATGTTCTGAAACTGTTTTGTAATGGAGAGGACCTGTATTCAAGCCTCAAAGCCACATTTATATGCAAGTACTTTCTTTGTCCTTAGTGGGCTCAGACTATGGGCTCCTTTTACAAAGGTGTGCTAGTGGTTTTAGCGCACGCTTAGTGCATGCTAAAATGCCACGTGCGCTAGCCACTACCACCTCCTTTTAAGCAGGCAGTAATTTTTTGGCTAGCGCGTGCTAATCTTGTGCGTGCGCTAAAAACGTTAGCCCTAAGGAGCCCTAAGTTTTGTGCCTGGGACAATGGAG